>NC_136472.1:12106078-12706078 GCF_902686455.1 Sciurus vulgaris
ATTCCGAGGCCACTCCTTCTCCCCACCTGCCTTCCCTGTGAATTCCAGTGCTGGTTTGGCCACTTCACCAATCTGTGTCCCTTCCCTAGTGACCCAGGCTGTGGGCTCATTGTGAAGCCTTCGGTCTCCTGATTACCACAGTCAGGACGACATCTGCCCTGCGATCGCCAAGGTGGTTGCCAGATAACGATTCAGTTCCACTTCTTTCCTTCAATGCCCACTCATTAGTGGCACGTGGAACTATAAAGACAAACCAAAGATAAGAATTATCTTAAGTTCAGTGAGGAAACCACCAAGTGTCACACTGGGTCATTAAGCCATATGAAGTGAGGCCCCCCCTAGTTGAATACTGGGGAAGTTTGGGTCCACACGCAGTAGTCAGGATGTTTGTAGCTTTGTGTGTGTGCATGGTGCTGGGTATTGAACCCAGGAGCCCTGGAAAGAAGTGCATGGATCCACAGTCCAAAGCTAATCACCGGAGAAGTCCGGTTTTATTTTAAATATGCACACACTTATATAGGGCCAGGAAGAGGCTGATTGGTTGGGGCAAGAAAGGGGCTGAGAGTTGATTGGGAGAGGCTTGTTGCTGGGGGGCGGGGTGATGGTTGATTGGGTGAGCCTTGTTGCTAGGGATCTGGGCGGGGTGTCCAGCACCGCTTGGGTGCAAGTTCAGCAGGTGGGGGCGGAGTTATGAGGAGTAAAATCAGGAAGAGAAGCTTGGCCAGCGCCATGTTGGCACCTAAGGGGGGGCGGGGTGACCTTATACCCTCTACCACTGTAACTTTTATTTTAAGACCTTTTTAATTTATATTTTGAGACAGGGTTTTCTAAGTTGCCCAGGCTGGCCTTGAACTTGCAATCCTCCTGTCTCAGCCTCCAGGGTAGCTGGGATTATAGGCATGCACCATGGAGCTCTGCTAGGATTTTGCATTCTGTTCACTGGCCCAGGGGAAAGAGGACTGCAGACATGGGGTACAAGATGTGCAAGGGGGTGAGGGCAGAGACAGCTCAGGGCCTTGCTCAGGAACCAGGTGGTTGGAACTGTGGTTGCCTCAGGGGAAGAAGCAGATGCTGCTGGTGAAGGAGCTTGGCCCAGACCCCTGTCAATCTCATGAGACCAAAACCAGATGTGTCCCTAAAGCCTAAAATGTTTTCTCTCTGGTCCTTCAAAGAAAAGGCTTGTGTATCCTGATATATAAGATGCTCACACAGGATTTTTTTGTAATAACAAGAAACTGGAAAGATTTTTAAAATTCATCAGCAGTAGAATAAATAAACATAAAAAAAAAAAAAATGAACAAGGCTCATATAATGAGGTGGACATGGTGGCACAAACCTGCAATCCCAGCGACTGTGGAGGTTGAGACAGGAGGATTTCAAGTTTGAGGCCAACCTTAGCAATGTAGAAAGGCCCTAAGCACCTTTGCAAGACCCTGTCTCAAAATAAAAAAAATAGAACTGGAGAAGTGGCTCAGTGGTAGAGTGCCCCTGGGTTAAAAAGCAAAAACAAAAACAAACAAAACCCACCCATGTTTCTAGACTGAATGTACCTAGTAGCAGAAATGAATGAACACTGGCTACGTGAACACTGAGGATTCCCAATACCGAGCAAACAAAACGGGACCCAAGAACAACATGAACAGCAAGATTGTGCTCATGTCAAGATCAAAAGAAAGCTGCCTACTTTCTATAGGATGGTAAGTCATAAAGAAAAGGAAGCAATCACCAAAAAAAGAAGTCGTAACAGTGACGATTCTAGAGGTGAGGTAGAGAGGGTCATCGGAAAGGGCACGTAGAGTTTTCTGGGCTGTTGTGCAATGTTTTACTTCCTGATCTTGACAGTGGTTACTAGGTTAACCAGGTAGCAGCTCTTGATTTGTTCATTGGGTTGTAGGCCTTCATCTCTTGGGAGAGTCCACTGGTGAGCTACTCTACAGGAAGGCTGCAAAGCCAACTTGCTGGGTGATGTGGGCTCAGTGGGGCCAGCGGCTCTGGTCAGTCTGCAGAAATGGGCTGCTCAGTGTCTTGTGGTCTGAAGGTTGGTGAGGGCAGCTTTGGTCACCTATATGCTCATGGCCTACTGGAGGCAGGCAGCCGCTTCTGCCCTCATTTCATGTGGCCAAGGTCAAGAGGTAGGGACTACGTTCCGCCAACAGAAAGGCAAAAGGGATGAAGAATTGGAGCCAAAAATGCCTTTATGTTTCTCCCCAGGAAAAGCATTAGTTGGGGGAAATTGAGGGGTGCTGTGGGGCTTTCCAGTTAGGCAGTCAGCAGTAAGAACCTGGAGCTCAGAAAGATCTAGTATGTGGACCACAGTGTGGCTCTTCTGCATTTAGGTAGCAACCAAAGCCCCACCAGACACTATGTTGTCGGGGACCCCAACAACTAGGCAAGAAGTTCATCGGGCTCTGGAAGATAATCCAGGACCAGAGGTGCAGATGGGCAGACAGGCGGGGGGCAGAGGAGAGGGCAAGGAAGGAGAGCTGAAGACTGGTTAGTGTCTTGGGTGGAGCGGAGGGCTGAGCAACGTAAGGGGTCATCGCTCCGAGGCGCCACTTTAGAGAAAGGACTTGCCGCACTGGAGGGACCGAAGCCCATCACAGTGGGTACAGGCGAAGGGGCTTGAAATGGTTTTCTCCTACAGTGTGGCCCCTCCAACCTCTTCTCTCCCTCCACCCCACGCTAGATTAGTACATCCCGCTGCCATCAGTAGCAGGGGTGACTTTGGAGAGTTGTCACCGTCTTCCAATCCCATTTTAAGAAGCACTGTTGTGAAAAAAGAATGAGGAGTCGGAGCGGAGGTGGCTTCTGCACCCAGAGGGACTATCGCGCTCCTGTCAGCGGAAGGGTTCGGATCGCTGCGCCACGCCAAGGTGAACTCGTGCCGTGAGGAACGTGTCGCCCGCGAAGGTCCAGGCACACGGGAGGGATGAGGGCCTGGGGAGGTTGTGGACCAGGTCACAGACGGCTGATTCCTGCCGTCAGAGCCACTAACCAGAAGCTGACCAGGCCCTGCACACCCAATGACGTAAAGCCCTGCCTGGTGCTGAAAATACGCTTTGCATTATGTAAATAGTGCCCCAAACGTCTCTTTTCTGCCAGTCATGATGTCTGGGCTTTCCACTTTGGCCCTTCCTGTAACCATCGGGAGGGGTGCGGTCCCAACAAACCCTGTCCTGTCCTGCGGCTGTCTGCTGCCTGCTGACTTCAGCTCTCCTGATGTAATAACAGTCCTCAGAAGTGTTTCCTCATAAGAGAAGTCTGCAGTCCCCCTGTTTTGAAATTCATGTGCCACAAGAAGCTGAGTCACTTCCTAACTCAGCCCACCACTGAGGTCTCTCCCTCCTGGATCAGCACACCCCGTGGGCACCTCCCGCGAGCTCCCTGAGCAGGCGGAAGTGAGCTGACTGACAGCGTGACTGACTGCATGCCCGGTGCAGGGGCTTGCAGTCTGTCCACAGCGAAGTGACCTTTCCAGCCCTCGAGATGGCGGTAGGAAAGGGGAGCTGAAATGTGATCAACTTCAACACTGATTCCGACTTTGGAGAAGAAGACTGCCACCCGTTAACTTAAAAAAGGAGGAAATCAGAAAACCGAATCCTTCTCCTAGCTGTGCAGAAGAGTGGGACAAATGGAATATTTTACTGGGTGATTCTGTCACTAACCACCTCTCGTTCTGTCATTGGAGACATACTCACTGCCAGGTTAATATGGAAGGGAAGTCAGGGAAGGACCCTGCCTTTTCTCAGAACTCACCGAAATGTATGCTGGAAGGAAAGTGTTCACTGTGTTCTGATTATTATTTTTTTAATTAATAACTAATAGCTAACCCCAGTGTCTGTACTAAACTCTTGGTTTACACACCTTTATTGTGTATTTATTTATTTATTTCAGTATTAGGGATGGGACCCAGGTACTGTGACACTGAGCCACATCCCCAGCCCTTCATATTTTTGATTTTGAGACAGGGTCTTGCAAAATTGTTGAAGCTAGTCTCAAACTTGCGAGGCTTTAGCCTCTCGATTGGCTGGGATACAGGCATGCACCACTGTGCCCAGCTTATACTCCTTTTTAATGTTCTTTTTTTTTGGTACCAGAGAGTGAACCCAGGGGTACTTAACCACTGAGCCACATCCCCAGCCCTTTTTTGTATTTTATGTAGAGACAGGGTCTCCCTAAGTTGCTCACGGCCTCACTAAGTTGCTGAGGCTGGCTTTGAATATGTGATCCTCCTGCCTCAGCCTCTTGAGTTGCTGGAATCATAGCGGGGGCACCACTGGCCCAGCTACACTCCTTTTAAAAAACGGCTATTGCCTTTTCCCACAACAGCCATTCCCTGCTCCCCTTGATCACCCACCCCAAAGTGCTCCATGTCTGTCTTCAGCTGTGTCTTGGGCTTCAGGTTGACATTTCCCACGTATGTGTGCTAATCCGCTTTCACGTGCCTGCGGGTGCACGCCCTTCTTCTCCCTGTACCACCTTTGTAAGATCTACGGTTTCTGTGGGGAGGTACTCTTCACGCTGTGGCCATCACATTTCATTTGTCCTCCCACCCCAAGCCCCAAGTCCCTGTCATATAATGCAGAAAACAGACTGGGTCCTACTGTGCTCTTAACACATATCACACATTTTTTTTTTAGTTTTTAGATATTGATGGACCTTTATTTTATTCATTTATTTATATGTGGTGCTGAGGATCGAACCCTATGCCTCACACATGCTAGGCAAACGCTCCACCACTGAGCCCCAGCCCCAGCCCCCAACACCAGCCAGTGCCCAGGACCAGCTGGGTGCCCTAAAATTCAATGCAATTGGTGCGAACTACCTGGCGTCCATCAGATGCCACAGGTTAGGCGCTTAGTCCCACAGGACTCCCCACTTCAGACTCCTAGCACATGATCAGGCCTCCCATCCCTCCTACGTACTCGCAGTAAATCAAGGGTTCCCACGCCACTGCTCACGGAACTCCGGGAATCTCCTAGGTTTGCTGGTTTATTAAAAAGGAGATTGCAAAGGATACAGGTGAGCGGCCAGGTGAGGAGGTACACGGGACGGGCGTGAAACTTCCAGGCCCTCCCCGGGCGTGAGGCCCTCCACCACCCCACACGTCGGACACCCTGGAGCACCCTCTTCAGGCTCTCCCAACCTTGACCTTTTGGGTTTCACGGAGGTTTCAGCACATTAAGCCATTGACCAATGGTCACCAACTCAACTTTTGGCTGCTTTCCCTTCCCCAGAGATTGGAGGGACAGCGAGCAGTCCCCTCCAAAGTTCCAAACTTCTTGTCCTGGCCTCATCTTTCTGATGACCGGCCCCCAACCAAGTGTCACTTCACGCATGCCTGTCACCCCAGTGACTCCAGAGGCTGAGAACAGAGGATCAAAAGTTCAAGGACAGCCTGGGCAACTTAACGAGACCATATCTCAAAATGAAAAAATAAATAAAAAGGACTGGGGGGTAAGTCTCAGTAGCATAGCGCCCCTGGTCCAAACCTCAATACCACAAGGAGAAAGAAGAAGAAAGGCCAGAGAACCCTGGGAACGGCCACCCCAGACCTGCCTCCTGTGGGAAGTCCCTTCCCACCTCGGACTACCCACCAAGTAGGCCCCACATGTAGCCCACTCAAGAGCGGCTTCTCCACCAGCTCGGGTCTCCTTTTACTTCCCCTCTTAATATTTTGGGTCATGAATTCGTAATCACCTGTACTGACGTGGAGTGGGTACTTGCCGTGTGTTAGGCACTGTTCTAAGCACTCAGCAGATATGTGCGGCCCCGTGAGATGGGGTTATCCCGGTACCCATTTTGCAGATTGTTAAACTGAGGCACTGTCCACTCAGATGATCTCCAAGATCAGAAAGAGAGCAGGGATAGGAAGCCAAGCCACCAGACAGACCACTGTGTCCTTGGAAGGTACCTTACACCTCAGCCTGGGCCAACTACCGCTCCCAGAGCACATAAGATTCGCATGAGTTAGGCTCCATTTGCTCTTGAGCCAACCCTGCACTTGACACTGCAGCGTCCAGAAGCTCCTGGATGAACACCTGCAGTCATCTCAGTGGCAGCCCTGCTGCAGCAGAGGCCCCGGCAGCTCGCTCCCTGAAGACAGTGCGCCCCAGCCAGCAAGCCAAAACTGGATCTGAAGCGAACATTGTTTCCCAGGGAGCCCCACTTTTCCGCCCAGCCGACAGCAGGGCGTGTGTCACTGTGCTTGGCAGATGCTCCCCTGTGTCACCAAGTCCCAGGGACTGCAGAAGGCCTGCTTCCCCAGCCCGTGGGGCTCTGCAGCCTTTGTTCTGACCTCAGGCGCATTGTTCTCAAGACCTCTCTTTCTGCTTTGTCCCTTGTTTTGATCCTTCCTAGTCACTGATCATCAAGTTCCTGTCCCCTTTCTTCCCCTAGCTCCAGCTTCCTCTGCTTGTCCCTGCTGACTTTTTCTTTCTCAGGCTTAAATAGCGTCGTGCCCACCTGCCTTTCCTTCATCCTTCCTTCTTCCAGCCCTACGCCGGTCCGGAGCTGGTTCAGGTACGGTGCTTCCGCCTGCCCTGTCCCGCCTCTCCGCAGGAGGCTCCCCCTCGCTGCTCTGCGCAGGCTCAGCGACCTTCCCTTGCTCTGCCCTCTTCCTCCTGCTGTCTAGAGGACCAGGGGAGAGGGTGGCCTCCCCTGGTGTGTGACAGTGACTCTAACTTGTCCTTTGATGAGATTTGAATATAAGTGACCAAATAGCCCCAGCTGCTGCTTGCTGAAGTTTTGATCGATTTTTCTTCTCCAGGCAAAGTGACCGGCATGAACTCTGTTGGTATTGCTTTCATTTCTCGGGGGAATAGTCTCCTTCACTCAGCTCTTCCGGTGAATGCTGATCACTTCAACTCATCCCCTTTCACCTCTAATTAGTCTTCCCTCCCCCTCTCCATTGTGCCCTTGAGTTAACTATAAGGTCGCCCTGGGCTGTGAAATGTCCCCACCCAATCCTACTGTTCAGGGCACCTGCCACAGATCATTTCCCAGCACCATCTGACTCCCCCACAGCTGACCCCTGCTACTCCTCCAGGACTCCCCATAATTTTATTCTTGGTTCACTTGTTACCAAAAGCTCCGTCCTTGTCCCCGGCACCAATCCAATAACAAGGAGAAAAAGGAAAAGAAAAAGGAAAAAGGTTTATCGCTTTGCTAGCGAAGGAGAAGCACAAGGGACTCCTGTCCCAGAGGCTGTGATTCTGCCCCTCAGCAGGGACAGGGGCTTTTAAAGAGGTGACTCAAAGGCACACTCCATGCTCTCTTTGGAGTGGTAATTCACTTGTTGATTTGAGAGAGACAGTCATTTCTGAGATCTGGCAGCATCCCCAAAGTCAGGATTCCTTCTTCCTGTGGTGCATGTGGACTCAGGGTCCGATAACTCTGCCTCGGATGGGCAAGAAAGGCGATCCTGTTTCCCCTGAGATTAGGGAGGGGGAGAGATTAAGGAGGAGCAGAGAGGAAAGAAGAGAAAGAAACATGTCCATTTTAAAAATAAGTTGCAGTGGCATAGAGCATAAAGTGGACACTGTTACGTTCATACCTCAGACTTTTTCTTTTCCTTTCCTTTTTACTGGGAATTGAACCCAGGGCCTCTACCTCTGAACTATATCCTTGCCCCCCCCCCCCTTTTTTTTTTGCAGTGCTGGTGATCTAACCCAGGGCCTCGCAAGCACTCCTTTTGTTTTTTATTTCAAGTCAGGGTTTCAGTAAATTGCTGAACCTGGCCTCAAACTTGAGATCCTCCTGCCTCGGCCTTCCGAGTCACTGGGATTATAGGCAAGCAGCACCATGCCCCAAACCTTCACACCTTTTAACAAAAGACAAAATCTGAGCTACCCAAAATTTAATTCTAAGGGCCCAGAGATGGAGCGGGAAAGCAGTGAGGGAGGTTAATCAGTTAACAGCTGCGGGAGGAACCAACAAAAGACTTCCACGTTCCTGAAAGTATGTGAAACCTTGACACAGCGGATCACCAGGGGCTCCGTGACCTGGTTAAGTGTGAATGTCCCGGACTGTTAGTTCCAACCAATCCAGAAGCAACAGGCATAGCTACCTCCGGGCGGCCGTGGTACCCACAGGCCTCCCTCCGCCAGGTGATCGGCCCCTCTGGTCCACTGTGAACTCCATACTCCTTCCTCCCCCAGTCTTTTGTTATAAATACTCTTCGCTCTAGGTCTGGTGGACACGTTCCCAATCGCTCTCCAGTCTTGCTGCTGACAATTGAGGGAACGTGTCCCAGGGCCTCATTCTGGCTAGAATCTCTTAACCGTTCCTCAAACACTTTTACTTTTGAGGTCTTTCAGTCTCAAAAGAGTTTGGGCTTCATGCTTTGTTCTCCCTGTCTTCCCTCCTTCCTTTCAAATCAAATCTCCAGCTGCACAGACCCCTCCTCCACCCGACACGCACGCACGCACGCACGCATACACACACGTCTGCAGCTGAGGATGCCACCAGGTCTTTCCAAGGATGGGGACTTGAGTCCCGCCTCCCCTGGACAGCTGTCACTGCTCTCTTCTCTGGCTCCCCATAACTCTCTCTGCAGCGCCCAGGCACGATCACCCTCACGGTACCACCTGACGTGGCTACAACAGTGTTTGTCTGTGTTTTTTGCTTTAATAAGATTCTTTACTACTTCAGACAAAGATCTGCATTTGCAGATTCTGGGTGGTAGTTGGGAAAGGAGTGTGGAGCCCTGTGGAAATGCGTCAGTCAGTGTGGCCTCTCTGGTCCCTCCCTCCTGCCAGTCACCTGCTGCCTTCTTCTGTGGTCCTCTGTGGGCACATGATACTTTCTCCTGCCAGGCTGCAAACTCCTGAGGTGAGGGGCACACGGCATCTCCAAGACGAGATCTTGTCTCATCTTCCCAGAACCTGGTGCCAGTGTTGGGGGTGAAGAACAGCTCAGTGGGCGCAGAAGTGAGAAGCCAGGGTGGCCTCTGCCCAGAGACTGGTAAACAGCAGAGAATGGGAAACTCGGAGGGAGAAGGTGAGGGATTAGAAGCCTTTGGGCATCCAACTGATGGAAAACCAGCCTTTTCATTTGCAAATCCCAGAAGCAGCCTAGGCAGCTAAACCCCAGGCCAGGGGTATCTTGGAATCCTGGAGGAATTAGGCATCTGAGGCCATCATGCTGAGCTGACGCAACTCTGCAGGTCAGGGCCTGTAGTCTTGGGAGCCCTTTGAACCTTTGGTTTAGAGTTAGAGCTAACTGGACTCTAGTGAAGCAGAGGAATGGGTGCTGAGGACTCAGGGAACTCAGCTCTGCCATCTTGGATCAGAGATGTCTTCCCTGAGCTGCTTCTTCCCTCATTGTTCCCACGCCTGCATTCACTCCTATGGCTGCTGTAACAAACTTCCACAAGCATAGTGGTTTAAAACAGCACCAATTTATTATACAGCAGTTCTGGAGGACAGGCGTCAGAAATGGATCTTTCCGGGGCTACAAGAAGACGTTGGCAGGGCCATCTGTGTTCTTTCTGGAAGCTCTGGAGGAATCTATTGCTTGTGTTTTTCCAGTCGGAGGGGCCGCCCATGTCCACTGACTGGAGACCACATCATCCCACCTTCTGCTCCCATCTTCATACCTCCTGTTGACTCTGACCCTCGTGCCTTTTTCTCAAAAGGACCTTTTGGATCACATTAGATCTACCTGGATAATACAGAATAATATCTCCATCTCAAAATCCTTAACCACATCTGTAAGGTCCCGTGTGCCACATAAGGTAACATACACACGGTACTGGGATAAGGACCACAACACCTTTGGGGTCTACCCCAGTGCCATGTGGGAGACCGTGCATGGCCAGCTTGCTTTTATTTTGAAATACTTCAAATTTCAGATATTTCAAGCACAGACAAGAATGTAATAGAAATCCGTGGCTCGCCACCCAGTTTAGTTCAGTCTCAACACTGCAACCTATTTGCTTCTTTTTCTCAAGTCATTAAATATTAAAATAAAATATCAAGAAGGCAGCTGGAAGTCCTGTGCAGATCTTCCCAACCTTTTCCTCTCTTCAGGAGAATTCAAGCATTCCTTAAATATAGCACTACCGTCTGCATGCATGGCTTCATATATTCAGTGGCTTTTTCTGAATACAAGTCATCGAGGCCTAATAAGTTACAGGTACACATGATGCAATCTCACAGTAAGTCAACATCAGGAAGCTTCCTTGAACAGCCCTCCGACCCTCACCATGGCCCTACTCAAAAAGCACCTGTTTCAGAATGGGGGAAACCCTGGTTAGTCAGTTCCATGGAAGAACAAGATGGTGGCTCCCCACATGAGATTTTCACCTCACACCCTGACTTTGGACCCTAATCCTACCTAAGAAGCAGGTCCGTGGGCAGGAACAAAGTTTCAAGGCACTGATAGGACTTAGCCAAGAGGAATGCGGGGACTTTTCTGGCGGAGGGAACAGTACCTGCGAAGGGTTGTCTGGCGCATGGGCATTGGCTGAAGTCCTGGACATAGATGAGTACTGGCAGGGACCAGACTCTGGGGCCCTGTGTGTCATGCTGTGGAGTCTGCATTTTACTCTCTGGGCTGGGTCAGTCCGTCCGCAGTAGGGGATGCGGTTGATAAACCTGGGAAGGAACTCTGGCCGTGGTACTTCCCGGCCTGCGTGGCCACTGGGAGGTTATCAGCCTCTTTGATTCTGTCCCCTCATCTATAAAACCAGCATATTTCTTTGACTTGCTGAATGAACTCATGATTAATATATATGAAAATTGCCTGGAACACAACAAATATTGACTAAATGGAGATCCTACCCATTAGTATCATATTAAAGGGACTTTTTTCCTAGTCCATCCTGAGTGCAGGGAGGAAAGAGGATTTGTAACTCTAAGGGCCTGTGGGCAGATCTTTTCCTGGCTCACTCTTCAGAAGGTTCCAGGAAAGTTGGCAGGCACAGTAAATGGTGGGAATTTCCCAGCAACTCAGCCTCCCAGGGAGCCAGAGAGAAACTTGAACTATGCCTTTTCAAAGCCAGGATGCCCAGCGTTCTGGGATTACCCCTGGAGCTCCAGGCCCTGCCCCCTTCACTCTGGCAGCAGGAAGCAGGTCAAGGGGGACTGGCAGCAGATCCACGGTCTCAGGAACTTGGATCCTTTCCTGACTCTGCATTGCTGAATTCAGAATCTTCTCTGATTGTCTTGGCCTTCCACCCCAACTCCTTGTCTACCCACTGGACCTACCTAGGAAGTCACATGACTTTGAGTCACTTGAGAATCCTCTCGCTAAGTTGGATGCCTAGAGAATGGGCACTTGTTGACTACTGGACATGGGACAAGGTCATTTGTTGCTTGTCCTGGGTCCCTCACCTGCTAGAATGGCTCCTGTTTCTGAGAACCAGGCTCAGATGCCAAAGGATCCGGGGCAGTAGGTTCCCTGTGGACATGGAACACCCTCTTCACAGATGAGGGCTCAGAGCATTTGTCCTCAGGCAGTTGACAGAGAAACTGGGGCACACAGGCAACTGTGTAATAAGTCTCTCCAAAATGCTGTGGCTTGAAACACCAGTCTCAGGATCTAGGAGTCAGCTGGGTTCAGCAGGAAGGTTCCCACCTGGAGTCTCACGAGGTTGCTGTCAGCTGGCAGAAGGGGCTAGAGTCATTCGAAGGTTTCTTTACTTGAAGGCCTGGCCCCTGGGCCCCAACAGCTGGAGCAGCTGGAGGATGCCAGGCGTCTCTGTCGGCTTCTACCTCTTACCTAGCTTGGGCTTCCACGAGCATGACAGTCTTTGAACTGTCGGAGTTCTTTTAAAATGACCAGCACCACCCTCCACACCTATCCAAAAGTTCCAGAGCAGACTTCTTATGGCCTTGCCTGGAAGACCTCAGATGTCACTTCCGCCTCCCATGGAAAGTTCACTCCCTTGCTAGGTGGGGCAGAGTCATTGAGCTTGGTATGAGGGAAGGAAGGTCTTCATGGTCGCCATCTTTGGATTCTACCTACCATTAGTCATCTGGAGGCCATAATATGAACTCGGTAAGGACGCATCTGGGCTAATCTGCAAAGAGAAGGAAGAAAGAGGCCTCACACTGAGGCACAGAGAAGACCTGAAGGGAAGGAATTGAGCAGGGAGTGGCAGGAGAAAAGGAACTTTTAAAGTGCAGAGGGAAGCCAGGAAGGTGGCACATGCCTCTGATCCCAGCTACTCAAGAGGCTGAAGCTAGAGGATCACAAGTTTAAGGCCAGCCTCAGCAACTCAGCAAGACACTCAGCAACTTAGCAAGACCCTGTCTCTAAATAAAACATGAAAAGGATTGGGGATGTGGTTCAGTGGTAAATCCCCTCTAGGTTCAATCCTTAGTATCACCAAAAAGGAAGAGGAAGAGGAAGAAGAGAGGGGGAGGAAGAGAAGTCGCCTAGAGGGAGAGAGGGGTGTTAAAATGCCCCTGGAGGTCCCTGAACAAGGGGTTCCTAAATTCTCTGACCTTGTGACATTATCAGTGAGGCAGCTGGGGCCAAATCTCCCACAGGATCCACCCTGGGAAACCCTAAAACAGACCAGGGAAGGGCCAGTCGTGTGGATGGTACCTCACTGTTTTTTATGGGAAAATAAAAACCAAACACGAAGACGTCACTTATGTTACTTTTTGTTTCCCCATTCACCAGTTAATGACGATTTGGGTTGTTTCCACTCTGGCTATTATAAATAATGCTGCTACGAACATTGAACAGATACAAGAGTTTGTTGAAGTATTATTTTAAATTTTCTTGTGTATATAACTGGGAGTAGAATTGCTAGGTTTTATGGAAATTCTATGGTTAGTATTTTGAGGACTACCAAAAAGTTTTGTACAATGGCTGAACCATTTTACATTCCTGCCAAAAATGAGCATTCTAATTTCCCCACATCTTTACCAATACTTCCCACTTACCAACTTTTGGTTGCTGTTGGTTGGTTGTTTGCTTTTGGTCCTGGGGATTAAACCCAGGGGAGTTGTATCTCTAATCCTTTTTATTTTTTGAGATTGGGTCTCACTAAATTTCTTTGAATCTTGCTAAGTTGCTGAGGCTGGCTCCAAACTCGCAATCCTTCTGCCTCAGCCTCCCAAGTCACTGGGATTTATAGGCTTGCCCCACTGCATCCAGCTGTATTTTTACTTATAGCCATCCTAGTGGGTGGGAAATGGTACTCATGGTATTTTGATTTGATCACCATGTGCTTATTGGCCATTCGTATATCTTCTTTGGGTCTTTGGGTACCTCTCTATTCACGTCCTTTGTTCATTTTTAAAATGAATTTCCTTTTATTGTTGAGTCATAAGAGTTTTTAACAAATATGTATTCTGGATCTTAGATCTTTTTGGATACCTGCATATTTTCCTCTTCTGTGGGTAGTCTCAATTTCATGATAGTGATCTTTTATGTTAACTTTATAAAGAAAAGAGATTTATCTGGGCTCATGGTTCTGGAGATACAAGGTTTGGGGATCACACCTGTGATGGTTTTCTTGCCAGCAGTCCCAGGGTGGCGCAAGGCATTGAATGGTCGGAGAGTGTGTGTGTACGTGGGACAGTACTGGTCTTTGATGCATGAGAGTTTTAAATTTT
The DNA here is from genome assembly GCF_902686455.1 of Sciurus vulgaris. NCBI lineage: Eukaryota > Metazoa > Chordata > Mammalia > Rodentia > Sciuridae > Sciurus > Sciurus vulgaris. The sequence continues at coordinate 12,119,653 of NC_136472.1, forward strand.
AGTGAAATTAACTTTGCCTGGTTTTTTCATTTAATTGATTGATTGTGCTTTCAGGGTCGTGTCTAAAAATCCACGGCCAGATTCGAGATTATACAGATTCATCACTCCAGTTTCTTCTAAGAGTTTAATAATTTTCACTCTTACATTGAGGTCTTGGAACCATTTGGATTCAACTTCTTTCTTTCGTACCTGGATATTCAGTTGTCCCAGGACCATTAATTGAAGAGAATCTTTAGTCCTCATTGAATATTTTGGCATCTTTGTTGAAAAATCAATCACTCTTGACATGTTCAGGTTTAATTCTGGACTGTCAGTTGTATCTCACTGATCTGTATCATTAACTTTTTTGTTGTCGTTACTGGAGTTTGAACCCAGCAATGGTTTACCACTGATCTACATCCCTAGTCCTTTGTAGCTATCGAGGCAAGGTCTCCCTAAGTTGCTGAGGGTCTGGTTAAATTGCTGAACTGGCCTCGAACAGGAATCCTCCTGCCTTAGCCTCCCAAGTTGTTGGGATTACAGGTGTGCACCACCACACTCAGCTTATCTCGCTAATTTTTAAGGCATGGGAAGAAAGGGCCAAATGAACATGGTCCGACTTCTTGGAGAAACAAACATAATAATGCAAAAAAAGGAAGAAGAAAAAATCTCACTGTACTAGATTGATCTAGGCAGAATTTGGGTGGGGGTGGCGGGTTCATGATAGATTTTGAGTCAAAATACCCTATCTGAACTTTGACAATTGGTTTACCGGCAGTTTCTACTTTACTCCAGGAGGAGAACCTCTTCTGAGCAGCTGGTCATACACACGCTGAGAGCTGCTTCTCCTTTTTCAACTAACTGTCCAAGTCAAATAAGCACAAATTGGCTCTTGCGGCCTTCGGCCTAGAGGTGACTTTCCCTGGAGAAGCCAGTAGCCCCTCTCTTGCCAGTGCCCTTCTCATCGAGCCCCCATAATCCTTCCAAAAACAAAAAAGACAGAGTCCAACCATATGTGTTGGGAGAAATCCTAGTTCTTGGCTGGCAGCAGTGAATGTCTCAAGTGTGTAAGGAAAACCTTCGCACATTCACGCCTGCCAGGAAAACCTACGGAGAGGCGTATTCTGCTCTGGTCACCAAGGAAAGGAAACAACTGCCCCCAAATTGACCTAGTGTTACCAAGGGAACCTGTATAGGAGCCTGGTGGTCTGATCCCCCGTGGCACATTGTGATTGGGCAAGAAGTCTATGAAATGTATAGCTGTTCCTGCAATAAAGGAGTTTGCAGGCTGCTCGCCACAAGCCTGCTTCCACCCAGCTCCCGGAGTCTGGGGTCTTCACTCTGCAGCCCTTACCTGTGCCTGAGCTAGCCTGGCACCCCTACACATATGGTTTGGGCAAGAGAAGAGCCCTTGGTTCCCTGGGTGGCAGCACATGGGGCCTGGGATCGTTACTGGGAGACTGGATCTCCCTAGCTCTACGACCTACAGCCCTGCAGCTTGCAGCCAGCTGGCAGCCAGCTTCCCTCCCCGCCCCCACACACCCCTATCATGGGACAAAAAAAGCTGCTGCTGTGGGCGGGAAGAATTTCAGAGAGAGGGAGAGGGGGAACTGGGCAGGGGAGGGAGGCCGCTGGTGGCCCTGAATAACATCTTTCTTTGCTCTATTTGAGGCCCAGCCCAGCTGCTGCCTTGGAGCTTGTCTGGAGTTACTGCCCGTGAGCCCGTCCTTTTTTAGTACCGGTAGAGAACAGGGTGGTGACACTGGCCTCTGGGTTGTCCTGGGGATGCCTCTTCTGCCTTCCATCTGTCCTCCTGTCCATTCCCGAGTGTGCGTCAGCCTGTCTCCGAAAACATCTGCTCATGAAGAGTGAGGGAGAAGCCTCAGTCCCAGGCCTCCCGAACTTTCAGGAAACACGCCACAGCCACGGTACCGACATGTGGCCCTGATCTGCGGTTGGCCGGGGGACTGACAGGCTGTGGCTCAGGGCCCTATGGCAAAGCTAGCTGCCGGGTGGGCCCTGGCCAGTGGGTCTGCATGTCCCTTCCGGAGCTGACAGCGAGCTTTCACTTCCTCTGGAAATCCCTCGCACTTGACCTCTGAGGCTCTGCAGTGTGTGTCCTCATTCCCCAGGGGATTTTGGCTCACCGGTTTTCTATGATCTTACTTCAGTCTCCTGACCCAGGAGAGCAAAAGGTTGCAATCCCAGCAGAACCAACACCCAGGAACCAAAAACATGCAGAAACTGGTGAGTGAGTTAGAGAATACGCACCCTAATCCAGATTTGGCAACAGGAAAGGATTCGAGTGGTCACAGGACCTTGGGCAGGCCTGGGGTGCAGCCTCCCAAGCTGAGTGTCCTCTGAGTTCGGTTGTGTCCACTCAGAGTCACCTCCTAGGTGCAGTTCCAGGTTAGAGACCCAAAGGAGAGCTAGGTGTGGCCCTTGCCTTCCAAGGGCACACTGTGCCAAGGCACACGCCACCGGGTAGGGAGGATGAGGGGGACGTGATTGGGATCAGTAAGCACCAAGGCTGTCTAAGGGTGGGGCTGGTTAACAGGAAGGACTTTCAGAGAAGATAGGGGGCCTGGAGGAGGGATGACAGAGGCAAAGGGCCCCTGGTGTCTGTGTGTGGGCGGAGGTCATTCTGGGGCAGTAGGAAGCCACATTGGAGGCTGTAGGAAGCTCTAGTCCCTAGAGTAGGAAACCAACTGGTGAGCTGGTGCACCCTCTCCCCAGAGTTCATGAAACTGCCACTGATTGACAGGAGTCACCTGGTTATTCTCCCCTGGGGAGGCCAACTGCGGGCCCGGGCTGCCCAGCTGCAGGGTCACCAAGCCCCATCCCCTTGCCTCAGGGTAGAATCAGGCGGGGGAGGGCTTCCAGCAGAGAGCAGCGTGGCTTGGCCTCCACCTGCCCTTTCCTGCTGCCCCTTCCCTTGCCCGTTCTTACCCTGAGAATTTGCCCTCAGTAAACCATTTGCAAAAGACTCTCCATGTACTTTTGAGCACCTCCACCCAATTAGAGACAGCACCGGGGACCTCGGATGCCGAGTGACCAGGAGGGGCTTGCGGGCACCCAGTGGAAGGACACCAGCTCCTTCAACCTGCTCTCGCCTCATCAGGGCCACCTACTTTTGCAGTTCAGCAAACCAACTGGCTACTGTCACTTTCTCCAGCCGCGGGCTCCCAGGTTAATATCCCTGTGGAGACAGAGAAGTGCTTCCAATGGATTTGCTCCGAGAGGCTGGAAGTCTTCGACTTTAGGCAATAAATAGTGGCAGGCGTAGATCCTGCCACCCCAGAAACTCTTCTGTTGGGGGCTGTTCCATCTTATAGCTTGACCCTGTTTATAGAGAGAGTGTCAGTTCCTTGTTGGAGGCAGTGTTTAAAGAAACAGAGACAATGGGATGTCTCTAACTTCACATAATCAGTTCTTCAGAAGGTTACATTGTCCTTCTGAGGAGGTCCCCCAAAAGGGAAGTGGACCTTGACTCAGGCCATGCAAATCTTTGGCAAAAGAAACTGTGGTATATATAACAATGGAATATTATTCAGCCATAAAGAAGAATAAAATTATGACATTTGCAGATAAATGGATGGAGTTGGAGACTATCATGCTAAGTGAAATAAGCCAATTCCAAAAAACCAAAGGCTGAATGATTTCTCTAATAAGTGGTTGATGATACATAATGGGGACGACGGGGAGGGGGTAAGGAAAGAATGGAAGAAGGATGTTTTGTAGACAGAAGTAAGGGGTGGAGAGGGGGCAGGGAAAGGAAAGATAATAGAATGAGACAAACATCATTGCCCTATGAACATGTGTGAAGATGCAAATGGTATGCCTCTACTTCATATGCAACCAGAGAAACGATAGTTATACTCCATTTGTATACAATGAATAAACAAAAAGTAAGTGGTCAATATTCTATGGCAGATTACTCTGCCCTTAGGTTGCATTCAATAACTGTTTATTACATGTTATCATTATAGCCAAGAAGTATTTTTACATAGTTGTCTTAATTTCAGTTCAAACCAAAAAAGAAAGTTTGTTGGTCTTTTTATATCATTTTGAGCAGGTGTTTTTGTGTCATTGTGAATATATCTTTTCTTGGTAAGTAGAGAAACTCAGCCACAGAGGGCTGAGTTTCCCAAAATTCCAATGAAAGTGCAATATACTCACTGATCCCTCAAAAGGAATCTGAGGATGGGCAAAGTGAGGTACAGATGGTGTTCACTGAAAGAAAGAAGCACGTCCTCTGAGAGCGGGGCGGAGGGGGCATTAGAGAAGAGGCCGGCCACCGCAGCCAGGCGCGTTTGTAGGTGTGACCAGTCCAGGGCGGGATCTGAGAGGATGTGGGAGGTGTGCTCAGTTCTCCTTGTGTTGGTAACTGGGTAGTGGACCGTGACTGGGACGGGTGGGGTCATTTCCTGACGTGGGGACCACTATGGAGATGGGGGTGATTTATTGACGCATTGAGTTCTTACTGGGACAGTGGGTGATTTTCTTTTTCGTTTCTGACACGTTCTGCTTTGTGAACACGGCACTACATAGATATACCTGTGGATAAGGTCTAATCGTTGATTTAATAGTCTTGTTTGTGATCAAGATATGTAAAAGCGACGTTTAAATCTGGACTTTAAATCAGGGCCACTCTTGGGTTGTCCCTCAGGATGCCTTTCTTCCTATTCTTATGTCTTCTATCCTACCTCAAAACTATGCTTGAGTCTATGAAACTGAGACTTCAAGGTCACCTTGGAGAGCTGAGGGAGTTACGAGTCTCAGAGCTGTTAAGCTATGAATGGCTGTTGGGTTGTGGGGTGGGCCAGTGGTTGCAAAGATCTAGTCTGATGAGCAATAATACCCCCACGAGGGCCCTGGACAGGTTATAAAGTGGGCATCACGCGCATCAGTTCTTACAATATCCCAGGAGGTGAGCAGAGTGGGAATCACATGCAGATTTGCTTCCCTCGAGGGGCTTCCTGTGGTCCTGCCAAGCTCTGGATCTTTAAGACCTGCCTTTAGAGTGTTGGAGGGAAATGGGAAGTGGTCACCTTCCCAAAGGGTGCCCTCCACACCCAAAGCCCATGTGGCAGGCAGACCAATTCATTGAAAAGCAACTGGCCCCAAAATCAACCCTTCAAAAATCAGTTCAACAAATTCACCTTAGTGTCCCTAAGCGGTAAATGACTTCTCCACCTTCGAAACTATCTTCTGGAAAGCATTTTTCATTTATTTATTCATTTAAGAAATAACAGCTCAAAGTGTCATTAAAAATTTGTCCCTAGGCCCGGCACAGTGGTGCACGCCTGTGATCACAGTGGCTCAAGAGGCTGAAGCAGGAGGATCGCAAGTTCAAAGCCAGCCTCAGCAATTTAGCAAGGCCCTAAGCAACTCAGAGAGACTTTGTCTCTAAATAAAATATACCAAGGACTGGGGATGGGGCTCAGTGGTTAAGCAACACCAGGTTCAATCCCCGGTACAAAAAGAAAAAAAAAAAAAAAATGTGTCCCAGGCAGTGGACTCCCATGGTTCTCTCTTCCTCCCAAACTTGGGGTCCTAGCCAGCAGAGCTGGAGCTGAGACTAGACCGCTCATTTACTTTCACAGACCAATGACCATTGCTTGAAAAACAAGCCTCTCTGTGATCTTTCAGCGCTCAGAGCCACAGAGCTCTGCTCTCCTCTTCCCAAAAGAGGAGCAAGAACAGCGTACTGACCTCCTTCCCTGTGCATAAGCCAGTGAATTAAGTGTTGAGTAGGCTTTCAGGAGTGGAGGGCCACTACTGCTTCCCGAGCCCCGACGTGGGTGCAAGCTCGGAACGTTGGCTCCTACCTGTCTCTTCCCCGGGAAGAGACCAAGGGTCTCCTCCACCCAGAGAGTCCTCCATCCTGCCCAAGGGGATTTTCCAGAAAAGCCTCCCATCTACTGAGTTTGGAGCTACGTGGATACTGAGGTCTCCTCAAGAGCTTTTGCTTCCAAAGCTTGGTCTCTGCACCCTGAACAAAGGGCTCTGTTGTCGGATGGAGCTTTCCTCAGCCCCAAAGCCAGCCTGCCCCTTGTGCGGCAAATATTCCCCCTGGCACCCCATTATCTTGGAGAGGCCGTCCTTACCTTAGCAGGGAAGTTCCGGAGCAGAGGTGAATGAAACCAGGCGATTCCTCTGGAGACCAGAGCATAGAATTCAGAAAGCACTCCCACTGCCTGTGGAAGTAGATGCTCCGGGCAGGATCACAAGCCAGGGGGACAGAATGGGTGATCCGATACACGGTGCTGCAGCAGGGACTCACACCACCGGAAGTGCAGCGCACACTTGCTGAGAGCCAGGATGCTTCCCAAAGGGACTGGAGATTTAAATGTGGGTGGGGGGCACACTTATAAACCCAGCAATTCTGGAGGCTGACGCAGGAGGATTGCTATTTTAAGGCCAGCCTCAGCAAAAATAAAAAAAATCAAAAGGACGGGGGGATGTAGCTCAGTGGTAAAGCTACACTCAGCGGCACAGGTTCAATTCCCAGAACAAATAAATAAATACATAAGAAGATGAAACTTGGATAAGCACTGAAAGAAAGAAAGACAGCATGGTTTAAACTCTGTAATTTGGGAGTGGGGAAAACTTTTCTGACTCAATATCTAGAAACAATAAGGGGAAAAAATGCTTTAAGGAATTGTTTTATATGGAAAAACAAATAAGATTAAAATAAATAAAATGACAAATGACTGACAAAAGAAAACTACAACCTACATGACAGATACTATTTATATATTTAGTATAAATATATACTAATGTTCTTTGACTATAATGAGCTTCTAATATACACTAAAAGACCAACAACCCGATAGAAAAATGCACTGAAAATACTAATAGTTTATGAAAAAAGAAAGGCAAATGCTTCAAAACTATGTAAGTCACTCGACCTTGCTTAGTACTGGATCAGATCTGCCATTTTGCTGCTGCCAGTATTCTGCCCCCCACCCCCAACCAGTCTGCGAACTTCCTAGCCAGCCATTGGTCCAGACTGCTAGCCCGCGAACTTCCTAGCCAGCCATTGGTCCAGACTGCTAGCCCGCGAACTTCCTAGCCAGCCATTGGTCCAGACTGCTAGCCCGCGAACTTCCTAGCCAGCCATTGGTCCAGACTGCTAGCCCGCGAACTTCCTAGCCAGACATTGGTCTAGATTGCTAGCCCGCAGACCACCTCACCAGCCATTGGTCCATTGTTATTAGCCGTGAAATTTCACTACTTAAGAATAGCTCCCCCCAACCCACCATATTCTCCCTCCCTCCCTCTCTCCCTCCCTCTCCCTCCCTCCCTCCCTCCCTCTCTCTCTCTCTCTCTCTCTCTCTCTCTCTCTCTCTCTCTCTCTCTCTCTCCCCTCTCTCTCTCACTCTCTCTCACTCTATCTCTCTCTTTTTCACCTGCAGGCAGACCCCTCTGCCTGTCCACTTAAAATCTCTTGTGTGAGTTCCCGCGTCCAGAGTGGTTTTTCTGGGTGCTTTCCCTTAGAGTAAAAGAAATGCAAACTGCCCCCAGAGAACTACTTCTCACTGATCAGATTGGCCAGAATCCAAATATCCAACACAAGCCTCTCTTGTCCCGGCTGTGAGAAAACCCCCATTGTCACACACTGCTGGTGGGACCCTGAGCCGGCACCATTCCTGGGCCAGAGGGCTTGGCAAGGTCTGGCGAACCCGCCTGGGCCTTTGCAGTCCCACTTGTAGGACGCTCCTAAAGATGCGCTGCAAGCAATGCAGAAAGACAGGCACAGGCTATTTATGGCCTCGCTGTTTGTAACAGTGAAAGCTTTGGAAAGAAGCCAAACGTCCATCAACAAGGACCTGGAGAAACAAACAACAGCGGCACCCACACAATGGGGTACTTTGCAGCCCAAAAGAGAACGAGGAAGATGTCCACCAGCTGACACAGAGAGATCCCCAGGACACCTGGCTGAAAGAAGACAACCTGGGGATATAAAAAAGGGTGTACAGGGTACTCAAAAGCAATGGATTATCTAAGAAGGGAAGAGAAAACCATCAATTCTAAAGTGTAAATACATGTATTCTTAAAACCAAAATATGAACCTGGGTGGTTCCAACAACAAGGAAAGAATGGGGTAGGGAGAAAGAGCAGAGGCTAGATGCCTTCAAACGTATCTTATTTTTAAGATTTTGACCATGCACCTATTTTATATAATAATAAAACTAAATTACGTTTTTAAAAGAAATTCCTAGGCTTGGGGTGGAGCCCAGGGGTGAGCTTGCACAAGGCCCAGGGTTTGATCCCCAGCACCAACCCCCACGGGAAAAAAAGAAAGGAAAGGAAAGGAATTCTTAGAACTGTAATTAAAATGAAGCCAACACCCCTGGCTGGGCAATGAGCTGGCAGCCAAGTACGCAGAGAACGATTCTAAAAGGCTTTGACTATGTGTCCCTCGTGGGACTTGCTACTTTACTAGAAGAAAACTACAAAAACAAAATATTAAGCTGCTGCCCAGGTAGTGGAGAGATAGGTAGATGCATAACCAGGCAGGTAGGCGTCCTTGAGCAGCCTGAGATTGGGGAACAGAACAGGAAAGAAGCAATTCAGATGTAAAAAGCTACAAAATCAAGCAAAAATTCCAGAATTCTGGATTTGAATCGAAAGTCTCAGTATAAGCACATATTTTTTTCGTAAAATACTAATTTTTTCATCCTCTGAAAAGGTAAAAGGACTCAGGGATCAGGGCAGGCAGGCTGCCACTGGATCCAAATACAGACAATCTGAAAATCAGTGCAGATGATAATTGCAGCTAATTGGCACACATCAACAATTAATAAATATGAGTTCATAATGATTTAAAGTCCTTGATCACCTTTGGGGGATGCTATGGTTTTAATGAGTATCCCCCAAAGGTCTGTGTCTTAAAGTCTTGGTCTCCAGGGTGATGTTCTTGGAAGATAGGGCCTTGTGGGAAGTCTGTGGGTCACTGGGGTGGGCCCTTGAAGGAGACTATTGGACCCCAGTCTCTTTCTCTTCCTGTCTCTCTCTTGCTTCCTGGCTCTTGAGGCAAATGATTTACTCTGCTACATGCTCCTGTCATGATGTGTCACCCTCACTGGAGACCCAAAGCAAAGGGGCCATTGGGTCTTGGAATGTTACTTTCAGTACTATGAGCCAAAATAAACCTTTTTTCTTTATAAGTTAATTGCCTCAGGTATTCCATTATAATATTGGGAAACTGATTACTACAGTGAATACTAGAAAACCAACTTACTATTTGAAAAATAAAGAGAAAAACCAAGCATTTTTTCTGCCTTCTCCTTAAGAACTACATCTCAGGGTAACCAAATAGCTCACAAAGGGAAGTCCTCTCCATACAAATATCCCACATCATAAATAAAGAAGGAAGGACAGATTTGAGTATCACCATTTTGCATATCCCAATAAGTTAGTAGATCAACAGTTTCTAACAAATAGACAGACATTGTGCACCTCCAGATGGAAGAACAAAATACCACCTGAAGCATGACTTTGCCAAAAACTATGTCCAATATATCTGATCAAGTCTCTAGATTTAATGACCAGTTTGCATGAAATTCAGGACACAGAGAAGCATGTTGAAAAATTCCACAAAAATGTAGTCGGCAAGATCCTGAGTGGAACCGGGCACAGTGTTGCGTTCCTGTAATCCCAGTGACTCAGAGGCTGAGACAGAAGGATCACAAGTTCCAGGCCAGCCTGGGCAAATTTTGAGACCCTGTCTCAAGTTTTTTTTTAATTATTTAAAAGGGCTGGGGATGTGGCTCAGTGATAGAGTGCCCAGTACAAAAAAAAAAAAAAAAAAAAAAATCCTGATGAGGTTGGGCATCAAGAGAGGAGGCAGAAGACACAGGGGCCTGGGTGGGGCAGCTCAATAGCCCAGCAGCAGAGTGTTCGCCTGGCATGTGCAAGGGCTGCTTCCCCATCACCAAAGAAAGAAAGAAAAAGAGAGGAAGAAGAGAAAAGAGGAGATGTAGGGAAATCTACAGAAAGAGTTACAGTGCATGTTAGCCACTCCGAAATCTTGTTCAGATACTGATTCAAACATTCAATTTTTTTTTTTTTAAAAAAAGGACATTTGTAGGACAATAGGGAAATGGGAATATGGACCAGAGTTGACGGTATGAAGGGGTCAGTGTCTCCTGTGGTGTGTTCCAAAAGCAGAGTCGTTCCCTTTTTAGAGACCCATAAACAGATGGCAGGATACTGTCTGAGATTTGCTGCAGAATAACCCAGGGTGGAGACCACCTGCACTTCCATGTCCATCACCCCATTGCCATAACAACCAAGATGTGAAAGCAGCCTAGATGTCCATTGGCAGATGGGGACGTGGGGGTAGGGGATGAAGAAAACATGACATACCATACAATGGAATATTACTCGGCCTTTAAGAAGAGGGAACTCCTGTTATACCCTAGAACATGGATAAACTCTGAAGACTTTTGCTAAGTGAAAAAAGGCAACTGAAAAAGACAAAGGCTGCATGATTCAACTTACTTACATGAATTATCTAAAGCAATCAGATTCATGGAGACAGAAAGTAAGATGCCATGGTTACCAGGCGGTGGGGCAGGGAGAAATGGGGAGCAATTGTTCAGGGGTACAGAGTTTCACACAAAACAAGATGAAAAAGTTCTGAAGAGTTGTGGTAGAATGATGTGCATATGGTTAACAATTCTGTAATTTGAACTGTTAAGGGGATAACTTCACCTTGTTTACCTCAGTGGCTTTTGGTAATTTGTTTGTTTGTTTGTTGTTATTTTGTTTTCTCTGGGCACCCAGGACTGAACCCAGGGTCGCGTAACCATTGAGTCACAGTCCCTGTCCTTTTATTTTTCATTTTGAGAAGGGCCTTGCTAAGTTGCTGAGGCTGGCTTTGAACTCACGATCCTCCTGCCTCAGCCTCTCGCGCTGCTGGGATTACAGGCGTGCACCACTGTGCCCGATTTACCCCAGTGTTTTTCTAATGGATTCCTATGCCATGGAGGCTGCTCCTTATCCTCGGGCTGGTTATCGCAACCCTTCCCATGATAACCAGTCCAAGAAGAGGAGGCCTGGCTGACGGGGCTTTGAGGAAGAACGGTCTCCAGCTGCAGCCAGGAGGCACCGGGCCCGAGTCCTGGGTGGCGGGATGCACTGTGAGCGGGCAAGTGGCAAATGCAAGAAAGAAGGGAGTCACCGCCCTGGGACTGAGATAAAAATGGGGTTGCTGTGTCCTCTGAGTCCTCGGTGTCCCTGTGCCTTGAAGGAATGGCCTTGCAATGGCACCGTCGTCTACTGTCACTGAGCAAAGGCTGGAAGACGAAGAGAAAGAGACCAGCTCGGAATCGGGAAGTCGCCACAGAGGCAGGACCGGGACTGGGTTTGGAGCAAGGCTTGGTCTTCGACAGGTATTAGGGGTCAGCTTTGGGGAGGAAAGACGTGAGGAAGGGGCAGACATGGGGCCACACCGAGCCGTGGAGCCCCCCAGGGACTAGTGTGCAAAAGCAGAGTGCAGAGGGGGCCCTGTAAAGGCAGGGTGCCAGGGACCCGACCTCAGGCGGCCCCGGCAGGCTCTGCCACCTGTCGGGCAACTGTCTGGCACCAGGGGCAGCTGCTAAGAAGCAACTGCCTGAAAGACAGTAGGACTAGCTGTGGGGCACCAGAGAAAAGGGCGGCCAGGTCTGGGCAACAACTGCCAGGGCCTCAGCGCGGTCCTAACTGCTCTGGTCCAGCCCCTCTCCCTCCCAGTCTGGCCTTTGGAACTCGTTCTGATCAGCGTGAGCAGCTTCAGCCCCTCCGCTGCGGCTGCCAATGTGCTTGCTCCGAGGTCCGGGCCGGGCGGCAGCCTTACCAGCAAGCGGGTGTGGCTGCCACGGTGGCTTTTAAGACGTTTAGAAGGAATGCGCCTTAGGCCCACCAGGAGTGCCCGAGGACAGTGCGGTCTCCTTCCACCCAGTGTCCCCAAGGCCTGGCCCTGGGCTCAGGGCTGGCTCCTCGCTAGGTATCTGCTGAATGAACAGATGGTTCGGTTGATCCCTCCTAGTCCTTCTCAGGGACAGGGAGGCTGAGATGTGACTCTCATGTCTATCTACCGACATGCACAGCTGAACAAGGACACAGGTTCCAGTGGGAGAGTTCTTAGCCAGTTTCATCGTCATGCGAGTGACACGGAGCATCCCTGGCACACCTGGATGGTCTAGGGCCATCATCAACGTGATGCTAGTGAGGCAGCTGCCAGCGTCTCGTGGCCTACTGCTCTACGGCAAACCTTCTTAAGCAGGAGTCGACCCTAACACAGCGGTGAAAAGCAGCATGTTACACACAGGCCAGGAACCTGGCGGTTCATTATCAAGCACCACAAGCATTACACCCGGTGCGTGATTGGAACGGGCATGCTTCCCGACGACTGTCACTGTGCTGGGCTTGTTTATTTTACATCAGCATCACCACAGACGCGCAGGTAATGCCTTTTCACTGTGATGTCACTAGACAATGAGAATGTCTCAGCTCCACTCTAATCTTATGGTTTCGCTGTCATACGCTAGGGCCTTCCTTGACCAAAGGGTCATTATGCAGCACATGACTTTGGGTGTGTGGGGGGTCCACATTTTTCACACATGCTGTTTTTATCCTTGCTACTTTTTTTCTTAATGCCCCCCTCCACCTTTCTTCTCCTCCTTCCCTCCTCTTTCCTTCTCAGTTTTTACCACTTCTCTTTTGCACGGAAAAAAAAACAAAGATAACTGCTTGGCATATACTGCTCCCTGCCCTCTCATGTATAAACACTGCCATAGAAATTGAATATCGAGGTGCACAAGGTGACTCCAACCTGTAATTCCAGTGACTTAGGAGGCTGAGGCAGGAGGATCCAAAGTTCAAGGCCAGCCTCAGCAACTTAGTGAGAACCTCAAGCAACTTAGCAAGACCCTGTCTCAACATACAAAAATAAAAAGGGCTGGGGATGTGGCTCAGCGGTAAAGGTCTTCTGGGTTCAATCCCAAGAAAGAAAGAGAGAGAGAGAGAAACAAAATGGGGGACGAAGGGAGGGAGGGAGGGAGGGGAGGAGGAGGAGGAGGAAGAAGAAGAAAAGAAAAAAGTTAAACCCAGGAAGCAAAGAACAGTACAAAAGAAGGCTGATGTGGAGGTCAGAGGCCTTGACTGGGTCACTAACTTTCTGTGTAGTCAGGGCTCGTCCCCTCTTCTCTGTGGGTCCCAGTTTCTTAATTTAGCCAAAGTTACCATTTTTAACATGTTAATTGAATGGCTCCATGAAAGTATTTAATTAGATAGTCCCAAAAGCTCCTTTCTGGCTTAAAAACTCTGTGACCTAAGGAGGAATTAGTTTCCATTTAAATTATTTAAAAAAAAAAATTTTTTTTTAGTTGTAGATGAACACAATAACTTTATTTTACTTATTTATTTTTATGTGGTGCTGAGGATCGAATCCAGTGCCTCACGTGTGCGAGGCAAGCGCTCTACCACTGAGCCACAACCTCAACCCTCCATTCAGATTATATAAATTACAAATTGATTGAAAGATTTGTAGCAAGTGACAGAAAACATGTCTATCCCTGAGTCGGGGATGGTGGCAGTTCTAATTCTAGCCCACAGCAGGGGTGGAGGGAAGGAAACAGTTCTCCAGAGAAAGATCTGGACCCAGTATCCACAAGGGGGATGGGCATTAGGGGTGGATATTATGGATCTGGAGAAATCACCAAATCCAGAAAGAAAAAACAAGTATCTGAATTCCTGCCACTGCTCACACACACCCACAAAATTGAAAAGACAAGTGGACAGGTGGGCAAGGAGAAAAAAAAAAAAAATAGAGCTACTTAGTTTCACGCAATGATTCCAGCTTATAAACGGTGGGATGTCGGGAAGGGGGTTAGAATATCATCCATGCAGCTAGGAACAGAGATGGGAACGGAAGCTGCCTACAATGGCTTCCTCGGCCAACCTTAGACCCCAGGATCACAGGAGCGGTGGGTGAGTCCTCCACAGAGAGAGCTCAGGCCCCCACCTGGGAGCTGGCGGAGCTGGCGGGCCCTCCAAGGATCCTACACTCCCCAACAGGTGATCAGCTTCAGCTCCAAGTGCCCTGAGGTTCTGCGGGAAAGTTGGTGTGGTTCTCAGATCCCACGTGGGACTGAGGAGACCCTGCCCAGGCCCTGGGGCACAGCCTCGCCCGCCGGAGCCCTGGAGTTCTGAGGAGCCATTCTTGCTCCCTTTTAACAGCAGGCTCCAAAGCACCACCAAGAACAGGCCTAGACCCAGCTGCCCTGCTCAGGGATGCCACCAAGCAGCCAGAGGTCTCCAGGCTGCCCACTCACCTCCTAGGCCTGTCAGCCATGGACCAGACTCAGGAGGTAACTGGAGGTCAAGTTCAGGGTCTGAGCCTTGCCACGGAATTCCCCATGGTGCCTTCTAAAGAATTACAAAATCTGCACCAAGCAGACGCCAGTTACCATTCAAATCAGTCTATTCATTCTGTCATTTTTAAAGCTTTGCCACTAGCAAGACCAGAGCGAGTACTTTTTTTTTGTTGTTTTAACTGAGGATTGAACTCACGAGCGCTCCACCACTGAGCTGCATCCCCAGCCCTTCGTATTATTTCTTTTGAGACCGGGTCTGGCTAAGTTTCCCAGGCTGACCTCAAACTTGAGACCCTCCTTCAGCCTATCAAATTGCTGGGATTACAGGTGGGCACCACCACACCTGGCTACACAACAAATATTTTTGAAGTGCCAACTGCCAACCCAGGCGTCCTGAAGTTGGTCAAACGTGAGAGCTGGCTCCCCTCTGCCTGGCACTCAGGGCAGGAGCAGCTTCTCCACCTACTCCATGCTGTCAGCTTCCATGTCAGCAGGTTCCGGGCCAGAAGGTGGGAACATTCGAGAGGAAAAAACATGTCCATTCAGAACATTCACAGACTTTTTCCTCGCCTTTGTTCCCTAAACAATATAATGACGACTTACATAGCACTTAACACAGTATTTGCTGGAACTCATCGCCCCCCATATCAAGAGAGGACTGTATTTCCTAAGTCCCCAGGAACTGGAAACTCAAGGGTCTTCTCCCTCCACACCTCTGGCCCAGTGTCCTGAATTTTGGGATGTCGCCACCATGGCTATGTCAGGGCACTGGACTGTAAAACTTCCCCACATGAGGTTCCAGGCAGCCTCAGACAAGGCCGTCACCCCACCTCTGTGACCTTTGGAAAGGGACTGCTTACAGCACAGGCGACCCGCCCAACCTACTCTACAGAGGTTTCAGCCACAAAGGTGTCACCTTGCTTTGTTTAAACCCTCTGGCATGATGCCCAACGCATTATACACGGAATGACAGTGACCCCGAGAACACCCTAGTCCATCCCCAGGAAGCACTTGGTGTTTTTCTAGTAGCGAGCTGGTCACATCCATCTGTCACTACTTCCTCCCCTGGCCCCTGTGACAGTCCATAGACTCCCGCAGTTGAGGAAACACTCTGTGGTCACAAAGGGAACTGGTCATCAGAGTGGTGGAGCCTGTGACCATGGTGTCACTATCCCCATGACCCATCTGGTCCCAGCCCCCTGGCCTTGTCCTAGGCTCTCCGCGGTGGCGTAATCTCCAAACCACGAAATGCCCTGCCCAATCTCTGCATCTTCCTCATGGAAGCAGAAAGAGCTGGTCTTACAGAAGATGGAAAAAACCAACCTATGAGGCAAGGAGCGGGGCGGCCTGCCCTCAATAACAGGAAGGTGAGTAAGTGCTGGGCTAGAGCTAAATCCAAGATAAACCTAGCCTCGCTTCTCGGTCGTCAGCCTGGTGCTTTGCTGGGTTCTGAGGAAGGGACAGGAAAGGTACCACCAAGATGCACGAGTAGGAGCTGCCCTTCCAGCAGGGGAGGGGAGCATGACAGGTCGCCGCAGTACCGCAGGGCAGTGGAGACGTGTCCAGAACCCTGGAAGCCACAGAGAACAGACATGCTCAGCTCTGCAGGGAGCCGGGGATACCTCACAGAGGCTACTTGAGCTGGGTAGATTTTCAGACAAATTGGGGCAGGTAGGCTGGGCAGAGCAGCTGCACCGAACCCCCAGGTGTAAGGGCAACGCTGAGAGGCTGGAGAGAAGGCCTGGGGGTGAATGGCCTGCAAAAGGGACAGGCCTCAGGTCACACAGAGGAGGCACAATCATGTCCCTGTGAATCTTGCAGGATCTTAACTGAGAAGTGAAATGTTTGCCTTTGTGTCTCGCAAGGCAGGAGAGATACAGGTGATGGAGGGGAAGGCTGCAGAGAGAACAGGCAGAAGGTAGCCTGGGATGTGGGCAGCAGCCCCAGGCTGGGGGAGGCCTCTTCCATGCCTATAGCAAGGACTTAAGGGTCCTTATCCTCTCGCAGGACACTCAAGTGTCCCCTCTGTGGGCCATTAAGTCCCCATCTGCTAACCCAGCCAAACATGCTGGTTTGCCTGGACTGCACCACCTTCGCTGGTGGGAGGAGAGTCACGCCCACGCCAGCTGCCGCATTCTGCTGACTTCCCACTTGGTCGCACCAGGCTGCCAACCTCTAGATTCCTATTGAGCTTCTGTGTCTTCTCCTCGCCTCTCCTCCCTACAGCCCGCTGCAAGGGAGTCCAGGATTCCCCACGCCCAGACTGAGCACGAAGACCTCCCTCAACTTCTCCATCTTCACCAGCCTTCGAAGCACTGGGCTTCCACAGACTCCCTGGGGCGTAGGCGAAGGAGTGCAGGCTGAGGCAGCCAGAGTTCCTGTTCCCACAGGGAATGCTCCCAGGCCTGGCTGCAGACACCCTGCCAAGGCTTGCAAATCACATTTCTCTTTTAGCTCCCTCCAAGGCACCCCACTTCTCCCAATCTGGCCAAAGGAGCAGAGACTGGGTGATGTTGGCATGCCCTGAGGCTGGGTACCAGCAGATGGCATGGGATATGCAGTGTGGCAAAGGGGGCATCCAAAGGGGAGGTGCTTGAGGAAGCATGGGTGAGGCCTGGCTCCAGATAAATACAGGAACCAAAGCTCAGAGAGGCCAGGTGGCTTCCTCAAAGCTTCTAGGATATGGGCAGACATGCAGGGGACACGGGTCACTGAGAAGGATACAGCACGAGCAAGATCCTCCATGCCCAGGGGTCTGTGGACCACAAGGAGGGACTTTCCACTGGGCAAGATGATTCCAGAGGAGAGTCATCCAGGCTGCAAACTGCTGGAACTGGAAGGGCCCAGACTGTGTTGGGGACAAAGTGTAAAAAAGAGCTCAAAGTCCAGAGAAGCAAACAAACAGTCAGGGCCCAAGCGATACAGCCTCTGGCACAGGTGTGAGCATTGGCTCTCCAGCCAGGCTCTGAGGCTTTCCTCAGGCAGTAAGGCCTGAGCTGCCTTTTAAAAAAGAAAAGAAAAAGAAAAAGAAAAAATGACCCTTTCATTCAGTTGTTCTCTAACATTCCAGGTTGTGGATCCCAACCCTTAACCTGGAAGAGGAGGATTCTGAGTTCCTAGACAGCATCTACATGTCCTCACAAGCACTCAAGAAATAAAGACAAGCTTTCAGAATGAGCTGGTTGTGTCATCCAGAAATGTACCCGAATCTGATTAAGTGGTGTTTTTTCCAATTTCTTGAATTTCCACACTCTAACTTCCGGCAACGCTTGACTGCCTGGGCAATCCCGTGCTTTCACAAAACCAGTTCCTCGTTAAAATATCACTGGACCCATTCTCCAAACCTCACCTAGATTCCCGGCTCTGTCGTTTCTTCCCTTCCTTGTAATCAGCTGGCGGGAACTATTTTGGGCTGTGCTTTTTTGCATCACATTATTCTAGACACACCTCCCGCAACACAGTTAGCATTTCTAATGATCACGCGACATTCCACGCCTGCCCCGTCCTACATTTTCAGCTTGTGTTTCAGCCACTGACTCTACGACCTTGAGCAAGCCTTGCCTTCTTTGAGCCTTACCTCCTTATCTGTAAAAAAAAAACAAAAAACAAAAAACAGTGATTTGGAAGTCCTACAGTCCCTTCCAAACGTCCACCATGGCTTTGCTGTGGAATCCTCAACTGTCCCTGCAGAGGCCCAGTCCCCACAGGGGAAGAGAGAGGAGCAGCACCTGCTGGGAGAGCAAGTGAGGTGGGAAAGCACAGAGGTAGGAAAAATGATGTCCCCTTTTTGCCAAAAGACACCACATGAGGCCTGTCAAGATGACCCAGAGGACCCCTTTGTTCCTCCTCCAGCCTCTCTTTGTCCCTTTATGAAATGGAGGCGCTCCCTCCTCCTCCTTCCAGGCCCTCTGACTTGGCTTCTCTGTGACTAAGCACTTTTGGAGCCCGAGCCCGAGCCCTGGGGATCAGCAGAGTGCTGAGTCACGGTGGGGCAGCAGCCTTCCGCCACCTCACATCACCACCTCACTCCCCCACCCACCCCCACCCACCCCCACTCTGCTCTGGAATGAGCTCGTATCCTCCAGAAACAAGCAGTCTGGCTCGTGTGTGGCCTGCCGTCCCTCCCTCTGCTCCTGGCCCTGGGAGGCAGCTGTCCTGGGAGCCCAGCCAAACTCCCAGCCTCCTCGAAGTCACGAGGAGCCAGGGTGGGAGGAGGATGGGGAGTCAGAAGCTTGGTCAACAAAGGTCCAAAGACCAGGCCACATCTCTGGAAGAAATCTAAAGGCTTGGATATGGCTTGTAGTTCTGACACCCAGGGTTTGTGAAATGCAGGCTGGAGGTCCAAGCAAAAGCGTGGAGATTTCTCCTCCATTCTTCACAGCTGGCCTCGCTCAGTGACCTTCCACAGCACAAGCTGTCCCTGGTTTTGCTGCGGGTTTACCGCAGCCACGTGGGTGTTTAATAAGCATGGAGCCATTACTGATTCATGAACTCCACTTTCTACAGCAGGCTGACTTCCTTCCTGTGGGTCCAACTTTATACTGGCTCTGTCCTCCTGGATGTCCTGAAATTCAGCTCATCCAGTCCAAAATCAAGCTGGCTACCAACAGCCTTCCCCAAACCTACATTGCCCTCTGTGCCATCCAACCATCCAGCTACCCAGGCTAGAAAGTCGTGCCGGGGGCTTTCTGACACACTCCGCACCTCTCAGTCCCCATGTTATTCCATCAGCCACCCTGTCTGTTCTCTCTTCTCATCTCTCTTAAATCTGCTTTCTGTTTCATGGAGATCGAGGGCCATAGTCCCCCAACGGATACCTAGCCCTCTCGCCTGACTGGAATTCATCCTCCATATTCAACCATACATCCATCTGTTCGTGCAACAAATACTGAGTACCAAGAAACGAGACCCCACAAAATGCTGGGAAGACTAGAGATACGGGGACAAAGGCAGAAGCAATACCTGCCTTCCAGGAGCTCACAACCCGCCGTGGTCAGAAAACCACCATACAGCCCTTACGAAAGGGAGTGACAACATGTTTGTGATAGAGCCATGTGCACTGGCAAGTGTCTGAGATCCGGCAGTCAGGGGACTGAGGATCACTCAAGCCCAGGAGTTCAAGATCAACCTGGGCAACAGTGTGAACCTGTCCCAAAACAAAACAATGGGATGTAGCTTAATGGTGGATCGCTTGCCTAGCATGCACGAGGACCTGGGTACGACCCCCAGAACTGAAGGAAAATAAAAGCACATGATATAAAATCATACATATAAATACATATCATGGCTTTCGATCTTGTTTAATTTATCAATAACATCAACACAATTTGTCACTTCTATTTTAATTTTGTTTACATCTTGTTTTCCAGTTTTTCATTTTTAGGTAGTCAAATCTGCCAGGTGTCTTATGGCTTCTGATGGCTTCAAAGGGACAGTCCATATACCAAAACTGTAAAAAGATAATCTTCTATATATTCTTCTCAAAGCTTCATGTTTTTTCCTAAGGATTGGACTTTAAGTTACTCTAGAATGTATTTTTAAATACAGAGTGAATCATTTTCCACATGATTATCAATTCTTTCAACATTATTTGTTGAATCCATTCTTTCTTCCCTAATTTCAAAAGCCCTCAAGTTCCCGTACAAATGTCAGCAGGGCTATTTATTGTTGGTCTAGTCACTTCTTGTGCAAAAAACACATTGATTCCTTTATTGTGATAGATATGTATATTATAATATATGTATACTTTAGCATTATATATAGGTATAGATACATAGATATAAAATCAGGGAAACAAATCCACCCTCACACTCTTTTATTTTTCCCAAGTATTTATCAGTTATTCTACACATTGACTCTTCCAAATGAACTTTAGAATCTTTTTATCATGTTTCTACCACTACCAAAAATACACTGCATTTTATGAAAATTGCATTGAGTTTATAGGCCTATTCTGGGAGAACTGACATCTTTACAATATGGAGGCTGACCATGAAGGAGATGGTGCTTCTTCACTTACACTAGTTGCTTTGTTTTTGTTTTTTCCTAGTCCAGGAGTAAGCACACCATTTTCTTCATACTTCTTAACTTTATCCCTATGTGCTTTGAGCTTCTGTTGCCAATGTAACTGAAGGTTTCTTCTTTCCTTCATCATCTTCTCTTTCATTACATTTTCTCACTGACGGTTATTGTTATAGAATAACCTTTTCATCCCACTACTTTCCAGGCCAAAATACTTTCTTAAGCTACTTTGAACAGGTCATCTATTTCCACACCTTTATAATGTGGCACATAATTTGGCTATTCCCTCTGCTTAGAATTCCCTTCCCCATCTCCCTCTTCCTCTTGGCTTTCCACTAGGAACTTTTCCTTCAAAGCTCAATATCATTTGTAGGGAAGCCTTCCCTGACCTCCTCTCCCAGGTTAAGTAAGGTATCTCTTGACCAGTAGCATCCTCCTGCTGACTTTATTGTAACTCTAGCACTGTTCAATTATTTTTTCTAAAATAACATACTTTGTTTTTGTTTTGAAGATGAATGTGATAAAGACCTGAGAAAGAGGCATCATAATTCTCTCCACAACTTGTCTTAATATTTTAGTAGAGTTGCTCAAAATGCAAATAAGTTTGGAAGTCCAGCTTACAGTTGCACGTTTGTGAATATCCCGGAAAAGGTATTGATGGGTCTCCCACACTTGTGTCAAAAGACCTGACTGGACAAGAGTAGATGTGGAAGGCAGGACTTATCTAGGGGAGATGGCCTTACCCTCAGTTCTGCTATCCACGAATGCACATCCACTTTGCACCTGGGACAAGCCTCATGGTGGCTTGCACCTGTCACCTGCCAGCCAGCCCCATCAGTTTTTCTCCAAGGACAACCCCAAGGGCGACGGGGAAGATAAAAGGCCATTTTGAAAAGGCCTGAGCATCAGCTTCATTTCCAGATCCAAGTCACTTCTCCTTTCTTTATAACCCGGAGATCTATCTTTGAAGCGTCACCAGATTTTCTCAGAAACCCAGGTGGCTCAGCCCCACGACTCCGGGGGGGGACGTCCAGAGGAAGGCGGGCTCTTGGGAAACACGACCCGCCCAGCCTTTGTTTAAACTGCACTCGGAGCCATATTTGCTTTCAGCAAAAGGTGCCATGGTCACTGGGATCAGAAGGGTAGGACAGGCCCGAAACCGTCTGTGGGCCCCCACTTTGCGATTGTGCTCTTTCTCAGACTTTGAGGAGGAGAAAGTGTGCCCTTTCCCATCCCAACATCTGACTCACACCCACCCAGCCCACGTTTCCATCTTCCATTTTCCACTTTGCATTACGAGGTAATTACTTCGGGATATGGTAACTGCTTCCCCTCAGCCAAGATTTTTAACATGCCCTTGGCTGAGAGCCTAGGGTGTTGGCTTAGGACCTGAGAATCACCCTGTTCCCTTGCCTTCTGCCTCCTTGGTTCCAAGTCCCAGGACTCCACGGGAGCCGGGGCCCCAAGGTGGGCTTCCCGTCCCTCCTCCAATCTTCCTTTTAACCCCGCTAAACGGACCCTAAAAGCTCAGAGACGCCTCCCCACAATGCCCCGGCGCCCAGGCACAGCCTCTGCTGCAAGTCCTGCCTGAATGCGCCACGGGGCTCAAGGATGGGGGCGGCCGGCCAGCACCCCAATTCCCCCGCCCCGCCCGCGCGCCCACAGGAAGGGGCGGAGCTCTGCAGGCGGACGGCGCTGATTGGCCAGGGCCGTCCTGACGCCGAGTCCCGCTATAAGAGCCAGGCGGGCGCAGGCTGCGCCAGACGTTCTTCGCCCAGAGTCGCCGCGGTTTCCTGCTTCAACAGCTGCTTGGACGGAAACCCGGCGCTCGACCCCCACCCGGCCGGCCGCTCAGAGCCAGCAAGCCCTTCGCCACCTACTCACAGCGCCCTCGGACCCCGAGGTCTCCGCCGCCGCTCCAGCGCCGCGCAGCCGCCCGCGCCTCCCAGCCGCCCGCCCATGACGACCGCATCCCCTCGCAGGTGCGCCAGAACTAACCACCAGGACTCGGAGGCCGCCATCAACCGCCAGATCAACCTGGAGCTCTACGCCCCTATGTCTACCTGTCCATGGTGAGCGCCTGCGGGCCTGCGGCGGGGGCGCGGGCGGGCAGCGGGGGCGTGGCCCAGCCGCGGGCTTCCCCGCCTCCGTGCGCCCTTCTGGAAAATGGAGGCTGCGCGAGGTCTCCCAGGACTTGGCTGGGCGCAGAAAGGCTGGGCAGGTGGGCCCTTTCCAGCAGCCCCTGGGAGGGGCGCCCTCCTAGACAGGCTCGCCTCTGCAAACACCCTCTCCAAAGAGACTGGCAGCCGGTACCATCGGCCTCGCGGTTAGGAAGTGGGTTTTTGGCGCCTGCTTCCTTTTTCTACCTCCACCTCTGATCACGTGATCCATGGTCCCTCAGTTTGCTTGGGTGTCCAGCTCCCTTCCCACCTGGTTACCCAGTGGCGGGGCCTGCTGGGTAATGGTGTCGAATAGCAGCAGCAGCAGCAGCAGCAGCAACCTTGGGGTTGATACAAAGTAGCTTATCTTGTGGGTTACCCGGCCTCTTTCTGAACAGCGGTCTCCACCTCTCTGTTCTGCTTATCTCGAAGACCCACTTGCGTTGAAGCATTATCGCTAAAAATTCCCTTTCTGCAGCCATGGAAGTGTCATCACCGACCGTGCGCCTGGGATACTTGCCTCGGTTACTTAATTGCTTATCCTTTTTGTGCCAGAGAGTCGTGGAGTTGTGACACATTAATGAACCTGTAGTTTCTGGATAAAGTCCACCAACAGTATTGAGCAAGAAGTTTTCCACCCAGTGGAATCTGTTTGCTCCTTACTTAAGGCTGAGTAGTAGGAGTTAGTGCCTAAAACTGGAAATCAAATTTTTGATTTCTACTTGTAACTAGTTACAAGTATATATGTCCTCACTTGTCATGTGGTGTGGTGCTTTATAGGTCAGCAATCTGTACAGCTGGCAACTGTTTAACGTGGTTAATCAAGGAGAGGGGAAATGGACAGAGTAAATATTCCAGCACCCTTGCTTCAATCATGTTTGGCCCTGGCTTAAGAAATTTCCTCTATACTAATAACAGATCTTTAAGACATTCTGCTGGAGTCAGTTCCTGTGATATTCTAAAGGAACCTTGAAGACAAACTTTAAAGGATCAAGTTTCAGTTTTCTGTTTTAAAATAGAAATTAATGAGTTCAATCCAGGAACACCTCGACCCTTCTAAGGCACTGGCCCCTTCTTGCTGTGCTTTGAGATCAGCAGGCTTGGGTAGCAGCAAGCATTTTTACCTACTGTTTACAACTCCTTGCCTCTGGGAATCCTTAACCTAACATCTTCACGTTGCACTTTCAGTCTTACTACTTTGACCGTGATGATGTGGCTTTGAAGAACTTTGCCAAATACTTCCTTCACCAATCTCATGAGGAGAGGGAACATGCTGAGAAACTGATGAAACTGCAGAACCAACGAGGTGGCCGGATCTTCCTTCAGGATATCAAGGTAACCAAGGGTGTCAGGGGTATCTTATAGACTAGCAGTTGCCCTTAACCTATAAAATGATGACAGACTGAGCTTCTGTTTTTTGTGCCATTTTAGACCTACCATTTAAAGTAGGAACACAGTGGTGGGCAAGAATGTTAAAGCAGAAGCTGTTGTCAGGGCAGACTTAAACATGCCATTTTGCCAAAGTACGATGGTTAGCTGTTAGGAGGCTTGCTAACTTGGGGGATGATTGGTAGAGACTGCAGATGATTGACCTAACCTCCTCTCCTTCAGAAACCAGACCGTGATGACTGGGAGAGTGGGCTCCAATGCAATGGAATGTGCTTTGCACTTGGAAAAAAGTGTGAATCAGTCACTTCTGAACTGCACAAACTGGCTACTGACAAAAAGACCCCCACGTGAGTATTGGAAGCCGGGGTGTAAGTGGAGGGAATCACTGGCCCTTGGGCTGGGAATGCTAACCAAAAACTTCTGATTCTTTTTCTAGTTGTGTGACTTCATTGAGACTCATTACCTGAATGAGCAGGTGAAATCCATCAAAGAATTGGGTGACTATGTAACCAACTTGCGCAAGATGGGAGCCCCAGAGTCGGGCATGGCAGAGTATCTCTTTGAACAAGCACACCCTGGGGACAGTGATAATGACAGCTAAACCTTAGGGCTGACTTCCCATAGCTATGGAAGTGACTTCCTTGGTCACCAAGGCAGTGCATGCATGGTTGGGGTTACCTTCACCTTTTCTATAAATTGTACCAAACATCCACTTACGTTCTTTATTTGTACCATTCCTTCAAATAAAGAAATTTGGTACCCAGCTCTGTGTTGAAATTTGGTACCCAGCTCTGTGGGATGGGCCAGAAATCTGTCTTTGTATTTCTTTTCAGATTCCTAAAGCGTCACAGTTCAATACCAATCCTGCTAAACAAAGACTTAGGAGAATACTTGTATTTATTAGACTCCTTAGGTTAGGAAAGATGCCAGGTATGGGATGTTGAATTCAGCTGGGACTGAGGACTCCTGGTTCTGAGTTACATGTTTCCAGTGGTTCATTCTAGTTTGTACAGGTTTTATGTATAAAAAGACATTTATAGGCTGAAGTAGTTCTGGGCTAGTTCATTTTTTTATCCATTAAGCCAGCCATTTAGTTCTGGCTGTCATGGGAACATACTCCAGGTGGACAACTGTGTGGGCATGACTGGATCAGTGTCCCGTTGATTACAGGCAGGTGAGAGGACCAGGCTGGTGAAGCATTCCCTTGGGATACAGGCTAGGAATGTGTTTCATCCCTATTGAGAATTTGAGAAAGTTGATATGAGTATGGAATGGTACTCTAACTTCAAGACAGTTCTGTAGTTGCAGGGCAAGTGTTGAGACCCATCTATAATAACTTTGTTAAGCCACAGGCGATTTGTGAGGGTTCCTGTCTAGCCCTAGAAGCAAGAAAATTGGGTGTTGTAACCACAAAAGAAACTGAGAATGTAAAAATGGGAAGAAGCCAGACTTCCTCTTCATGTGATTGGGGCTGGAGCAGGATGTTTCCAAGTGGGCAAAAGTATTCAAAAAATCTAGAATAAAGGGAAATATCTTGGGTTTGGGGCAGTTTGGAGCTTCAGGAAGCATGAAATTTGGACTTGTTTTTGTGAGGTTCCCAAAGCAGCGAGGAGATGTGCCTTGGGGACCTTAGATCCTGTCTTCCCCAACACCTCACCATCTGCCAGTTCTGGGGGTAAGGCAGCACCTGCCACCCTTTCTTCCAGTGATTGGGTCCCAACATGAAGGGCCCTGGGCAAGTGATCATTTGCCATCCCTGAACACTGGGCAGTGAGTCAGGTTCTGCCTCGTTTTTATCAGCCACCGCTGCACATCAAACCTAACCTGCCAACCCTCCCTCCCTCCAGCATTCCTCTCTAACTTCATCTTCTTTCTGTGAGTCCCAGAGAAGTCTAGTGACTGAAGCTCTCGGGTGAAGTGAGTGTGAGCCCTGCCCCCCACCCCCGCAACACTCCTGGGCTCCTGTGTATGCTCCCCGCCAGTCAGGGCATAGCTCCCCCATACCCTGGCAGTAATGAATCCATGGGAAACTAGGCTGAGAGCAAGGGAAGCTGGGGTGGGGAAGAGGAGGCACACATGGGGATGTCATGACCCTGGTTTGGGCAAACAGACCTGTTTTCCAAGGCATGATGGGGAGCGGCATGATCTTTGAGTATCGTGTGTGTACTGCTTGGCAAACATTCCAAATGTCCTTTGAGATGACCTTCAGGGTGCTTTGGTATGTCCTGCAGGTTAAACTCAACAGTTTTCCTCCTTGCATGATGGACTTCCGGGTGCTCCCTCAAGGCCCCATCATCTGGGAGTGATTCAAAATGGTTCTTGGCCCCAGAAATCACAGGACTTGGGCTTTGGTCATTTGTGTCAGTACCTGTGAGGCCATGAAGCCCTGAGGGTGCCAACTGTTCTGGAGGGAAGACCATGGGTGTGCGACTGAGGGGTGTCTGTGGGGCACTGTGGTAGCCTGGCCTCTCGTAGAGTGGAGCATCCTTGAAGGCATCCACCACCTTGAGCTTCCAGGCCTTGGGGTCTTCCTGGTCCCCAGGGTTCTGTTTGGCTTTACCAGGTTGACCCTCATAGAGGTAGGGCTTCCTCTTGGACCACAGTAGCTTGGTCTTTGAGTTTGTCCTGGGAGGATGGCGGTCATGGGACTGCAGCCCTAGGAGGTGACCAATGACGCCCTGGTGATTGTCCTCCTCATCCTCCTGATTTGGCTGAAACTCCATCTCTTCTTTCTGCAGACTGGAAAGGACACTGAGGGCTGAGTAGGGAGGACAAAGGACCAAACCCTGACCTTACTTTTCCTTCCCTCCCTCTGTCCCAGCCTTGCGCGAGATGCCACGGCTCTGCCTCTCTCCTGACCTGTCCTGTGCCTCCAGTGAGTCTCTCAAGGCCCAGCTCTTCGGCTCCCTCTTGCCTACTGTTAATATCCAACCCCCCTCGCCTGGCATTTAAGGACTTCCTCCTCACCCCGGCTCCCTCCCATTAAAGCCTCTACTCTACACCATCAGAACTACTGTCCCCCGTATGCGTGCTTCAGATGAAGCCTAGGAGTGACCACAGGCAAGGCCAGGGATATGTGTCCTCAAGTGTGGAACAGCATCCACCATGAGAGAAGACTGGCTTCCTGGCCGCTTCTTGGGGCCCAAGACCTTTGCAACAGAGCTTACCTATGCCAGAGTGGGACTTGCCTTTTCCTACCTCCAAATCCTCCCACGTTCCAAGGCTTAGCCCCAGGCCTGAGATGGGCACTGCCTTCCAGGCAGCCAAGGTGACCTCTGCTCTTATGTTCTATCCTTTTCCAAGGCATCCCAGGGTTTGGGTTGGAGTTTGAGCTCCCTTGCTAACTTGAGTATTCCTTCCTATTTTTCTGTTATCCACCTTCCCCCACCCTGACCTTCAGATGCAGGGATACAGAAAATGTAGGGCTCAAATTCATCCTCCAGAAATGTTCCTGAGTGAAACAAGTCACCGGCCTTCACTTGATTGCTTTTCCAGCCCTTCACACTAGTTATGGACGCCATCCTAATTACAGCCTAGTAGGCTATTTGATTCTTAAAAGAACAATGAGAGAACAGTGCTGGATACTGTGGTCGAGGACCTTGATATGGATCCTGACATGCGCCAAACACACTCCCAAAGCCTCCTCTGTCATCCCAGGGACAGAGGGTTTTCCGGGACAGCCCTCCAACCCACTGCAGCCAGGAGGGATTCAGACCACTCGGGGAAATGGGACTGTGCAGGGGAAGCTTTGGTTACTGGGGGATCCAAGGCTTTTACTCTGTAGGACAGACTCAGAAAATACCTGTGGTGGCCTTGCCTTCTGCCTGGACGTGCTTGCTGCCCCTCCCCTCTCCCAGAGAACCCCACTCTGCTCTCCATCCAAACACCCGAGTTTGCAAGAAGCAAGTTCTAATGTCCCACTGCATCACTGACCACCGCCTGCTCTTAATCCCCCTTCTCTCTGGGCCTCAAATTCCAACTAGAGACGAGGAAGGAGAGTACCTAAGTCCAGAGGTTCCCAAGAGCTCTTCTAGCCGAAGGAGTCCTGTCACAGCTCAGCTGAGAGTTAAGCACAGGGTGGAACCTGACAACTGGCTTAGACGTGCCCTTTGCTAGCTACGTGATGGTGGACTGGGCAACCTATAGCCCCTCTGAACTTCTGTACTTAATTGTCTGGAAACTAACAAAGCAGGGTTATTGGCAAGGAAAAAAAAAAAAAAAAAAGTTAAGATGTGTGCAGAATCCTGCACCCGAGATGTTTCCCACCCAGTTCCCTGGCACTGCCCACCTGATGTTGAACGTGGAGCCCCAGAAGGAAGGTCGACGGAACTGGGAAGCAGCCGCTGTGTAGGGAGGGTGAGGTTCCATCTCATTCCAGTACATGTCCCGCTCCAGGGGGGGTAGATCTTGGTGCATCTCATCCACAGACAGCAGGGAAACCTGGTCACCAGGAACAGAGGAGGAAACCCAACAGAAAGGTCAACTTGCCGGGTGACTTGGCGAAGTCACTTCCCTCTCTGTGGACCTCAGTTTCCCTGCCTGCGAATGGAGAGGTTGATGCCTGTCCAAAGTTGAGGTGAGACTGGTAAGTGAATGGTCGGCAGCAAAGTGGGGTGTGGCAGGGGAGGAGGATTCCCTGTGACACTTCCCTGCAGAACCTCAGGGTCCCCCTCCTTGGGTCCACGATATGGCTCCCTTCATACCTGCAAGTGCCTGTCGATGATCCAGTTGGTCTCAAAATCGTCGTCATCCTCTCCAAAAGGGTTGATAAGCTGTTCTGCCACCTTGGGGAAGGGTGGGACTCTGGGAGCCTTCAGGTAGAGCTCCTTGAAGCTCTTGCTTCCCTCCCTCAAGCCTTGGATCCTGCCATTTCCACACCCTCATGACACCCTTCCTGCCTGACAACTGTCTGCAGTTGCCACAGCATAAGGCACTAGCCCCCCACAGATGGGGCCACCCACACATATGGCCCTGCTCTCTGGACCCTGAACCTCTCTGATTCTCCTGAGCTAGCTCCTCCCTGAAGACCACAGCTATGTCACTAAATGTGTCACTCAACTGAGTCACCACCTCTGTCTCATCCCCCATATCTTACCTGGAGTTGCAGAATTTCACTTATTCATTCATTCACTCATTCATATCTTCAAACATTCACTTACTCATTATTTGTTAATGGAACTGAGATACATGCTGAGGCTGTGTTGAATTAAAGAGTGGTCTAGGCGGCCAGTTTCCTGGATGCTAACCCCTAAAATACCCTGACAAGTCCCCCAGAGAGGTGATGAGCAGCCTTAGGATCCAGGGGACATCTTGCAAGCCACTGGGGCACCTTGGGCAATTTCAAGCATGAAAGTGGTGTGATCTGGTTGGATCTTTAGAAACCAAAGATAACTGGGGAAAGATACAGGGGAAATAGGCATGTGTGTGTGTGTGTGTGTGTGTGTGTGTGTGTATCTCAGAGAGAGAGAGAGAGAGAGAGAGAGATGAGGACAAGAGAGGGAGAGAGACCCCTGCCACCATTACCAAAAACAAATACATAAAAGAAGAAAGGAGAGGAGGGAGAGTAGGAAGCAGAGAGAATGAAAGACCAAGAGACAGACAGCACTTATTCTAACAGGGGTCCTGGGGTGGTAAGGAGAGGAGGGATTAAGGTGCCTTCTAGAGCACAGGGGCGTGGTCAACCTCATGGCTTCTGTTGTAGTAAGCAGTGGGGGCAAATTGGAGATCGGAGCCAAATCAGTGGGGACAGTGAGAAGTTGCTGGGCCAACAGGGCCCGCCACTGCCACCTTATTCCATGAATTCCTCCCGTTCTGGACGGACATGGAAGAACACTCTTGAGGGGCTCCAAATGGTTAGACTGACGGAACTTTCCTTGTGTCTCTCTTGCCCATATAAATGCTTGGCCTTGGGAAAAGCCCTGGAAGCAGGCACAGACCTCGAGCAAGTACTACTGCGGTCTGGGTCCCAGCTTTCTCCTGTGTAAGAACACGAGTGTGGCCGGGCCCGGAGCCCTACCCTCATTTCCTGGCTCTCCACCTCGTCCCAGGCAGCTGCTGGCCATGACCCCTCTGGCCACATCCCCAGCCCGGTGAGTCCTGGACTGGCTCACCTTCAGCCAACCCATGTAGAAGAAGAACTGCAAGAACGTGAAGACGGGCACTACAAGGTCCATCTCATGGCCTGGGTAGGCCTTGGCTGGGTCCAGAAACTGCCGGCCAACCAGGCAAGCCAGGAAGAAGCTGTACACTGCCACGGTCACCACCTGGGAGGAAGGAATGGGGGAGGTGGCACTAGGACTAGCAGGAACCCCAGGGTCAGGAAGCTCCCAAGACTAGGAGTCTAGGACCTTGCTCTGACTTTCGCACTAGTACAACTGGGTCTCTGCTTTCTGCTCTCTAACAGGTGTGATCACACTGCCTCTGCTGGGCTGCACCAGGCAAGAGCCTGGGGGCTTTGAACGTGGCACTAGACAGAACTTTCAAAGTGCAGACTCAACTCCTGGGGTGACCCTTTTGCTCAGCCTCTAGGTCAGTCTGCTTCCTAGGTCCTCCTGGCCTTCATTTGCCAAAGGGTAGCCTCGCCCATCCAGGGCTCACCTGTGTGTACACCAGCGGGATACTGATCCAGTCATAGCCATACAGCTGTCCACACTGAGTACGCAAGGTGCTCATCTCCTGGGGAACACGAGGAAAGGAGGGGGTTCTGACTATGGCTGCTTCCCCAGGTTCATCCCCACCTTCCCCAGATACCAGGGGCTGGTTTCTTGATCCAGCCCCACCTTGTGGTCATGGGCAGTTTACAAAACGTCTCTGTGCTCAGTCTCCTCATCTAGCAAAAAGGAATCAGGACCTCACAGGCTCACTTAGAGAGGGAATTGAAGGGATCTTGGGAGAGGGTCCCCCGGGGGCTGTAGAAACCTGTTGGAAAAGATCCTCCACCCCAACACAGGTTCTGGGAAGAACCGCCAGGGTCCCAGCCTTCCATTTGTAGGAAACCTTGTTCGAACTGGGCCACAACCCTCCCCACTGTGTACCAGCACCACCCGTGTAGTGGGCTCACATTCAGCAGGCTCTGAAGCAGGACAGGGTCCCGGATGCGACCTGTAATCCAGGCCTTTGTGGACAGGTTGGCAAACCACACCCAGGGCACCCAGAACATATTGTGTGGTAAGCTCAATTTTTCAAACTGCTTGTATTCCGCCCGGGTCATAAAACCTGCAGAGTAGAGAGAAGAAGGCAGCAGGTGGGAGAGCCTGCAGCAGAGGTGGCCAGCACCAGGTGGCCAGGCCAAGCTTTGCTGAGCCCTTAGGCACCTTAGGCTGAGTTCCTTTGCTATTGTCTTGCTTTCAACAAAAAATTACTGGATGCCTACTATGTGCAGTTAGGGACTGAGCATGTGGAAGAAGTACGTGTTATTCATCAGAGACAGGTCAGGTATGGGCAAGGGGGAGGCCTGAGACGGATGTCGCACACCCCCGGACAGGAAACTGGAGATCAGGACCAGACGGGCAGAGGGAGGTTAAGACCTTAGTACCTCATCGGTTCCCGAGTCCCCAGCCCTTCCCTTAGCCTCAAGGATCTTTGGCCCTACCTCAAACCCCTGTCACCCGAGGGTATGTTCTGGCCTCATCCCACCTTCAAGCACCTGACCTGTCCAATTCTGTCCCCAGGTCTCCCCCGACCCGATGCTCAAGTTCAGGGGATTCTGGTTCCACCCATCTTCGCTCCTGCCACTCCCGGTCTGGCTCCGCCCACCTGCTTGCACCAAGTGTTGCAAAGTGGGAAAGCGCTTGTAGACCGCGGTGCTGATGCTGCGCAGCATGAGCACGTGGCCCAGGTTGACGTAGCGGATGAGCGTGCGCCTCAGCAGCCGGCCGTGCTCGTCTTTGCCCTCGACGAAGCCTGACACCTGGCTCATGATGCGGTCGGGCCACGGCAGGTTCTCGTACTGGTTCCACCAGCGGGTCACGACCAGCGTCACGTAGAAACCTGGGCAGGAGGGGCGAGGGGCGAGGGGCGAGCGGCCGGGCTGTGGCCAGAGGCCAGCGCCGGGTGATGCCTCGGCTTCTCCATCTTTCTAATGCGAGCGGGCCCGGCCCCGGCGCTCCTGGGAGGCTCTCGGGAAGGGAAGGCAGTGGGAGCCTCGCACGGAGGCGCGAGAGCCTCCAGGGTGATCTGCCCGGATCCCTGCCATCGGCCGCAGCCCGCTCCCTCCCGCTCCCCTCCTGCGCAGAGGCTCCCGCGCCTCCCCCGGAAAACCGAGTCTGGAGTGGCAGCAGCAGGAAGACCTCCCCCACGTCTAACTTTAGTCTCCCTAGTGCAGTCTGCACGTGTCCCTGGACTGCACAGAGCCACCCCTGCCACTGGCCTGCCTCTCACTCGCAGCTCCTCTTGGTCTGCCCTGGGTCTGTCGCGCGCCTGGGGCGGCCACGGGACCCCGCGCAGCCGGAAGGGGGCGCTCACCCAGCACGAAGGAAATGGGGATGAGCTGGATGTAGCTGTCGCAGTACAATGCCAGCTTCTCAAACAGCAGTTGCTGTTCCTCGGAGAGGGCCAGCCTGGGGGGCACGGAGATGTGGACGCCGTGAGGAGGAGGCTGAGGCTGGCCCCAGGTCCAGCCCGGGCCAGGGTCCACCTCCGGCCTGAGCCAGGACAAACCCGGCTAGGCTAGAGGAGGTCTCACACTAACCCCTGGCTGAGAGAAAGGAAGGAAGGACTTGCTGTAGGTCAGTTTTAGGCATCACTGACCCTTGTAAAGGAACCCAGGGACAGTTATTGAAAAGCAAGTTGAAACAGAGTGTTTGGTCTTTTTTAAAAGTATGGTGGGCTGCGTGTGGTGGCACATGGGTGTAATCTCAGCAACTCTGGAGGCTGAAGCAGGAGGGTCTCAAGTTCAAGGCCAGCCTAAGCGACTTAGAGAGGCCCTAAGCAACTTCTCAAGACCCTGTCTAAAAATAAAAAATAAACATGGCTGCGGATGTAGCCCAGTGGTAAAGCACCCCTGGGTTCAATCCCCAGTACGAATAAAAAATAAATAAATAAATACCAAGCTTTGTTATGAGTATACACTTAAGAAATTTAGGGGCCTATTATATATAAAGCCCTGAGTTCCACCCCTAATACCATAATAAGAAGTACTTTTAGTAGTTGATATTTTTCAATCCATTGTAGTCATTAAGGATTTTCAACTAAAAGTGCTATCGTATATTCTGCAAAGGTCTCTGTCCTACATTTTATTGTTTAAACATTTTAATTGCAATATGCTTATATGTTTGTATACGTGAACTGTGTATGTATATGTATGCACATGTGGGTGTGGGTGTGGCTTTGTGTTCAATGTTCAGTGTAGGCCTGAGAGCCTGTGCAGACTCAGTAAGACAGGCCAACAGAGTGGGACTAAGACCTGAGTTCCAGGGCCTTCCTGCGATTGGAGCAAAGTGTCTGAGATGCTCCAGTCCTGGGTTGAACTGAGCTGTCCTCAGTTTGATTGTGTGAGTGTGTGTGTGGTATTGGGAATTGAACCCAGGGCATCACGAACGCTCGGCAAGCCCTCTACCACTGACCTGCACCCTCGCCCTCAATCTGATTTCTTTTCTCTCCCCAGTCCCCAGCTGCGGCCTCCAGGTCCTGGCCCTGACCCCAGTTCACATTCATAGTTGACTGGCACACTGATCCCCTAGTGCACTGGGAGGCCCCGAGGAGTTCCAAACCCATCTCCGCCCTCCCAGGCCCTTGCCCTGGCCCCAGCCCTGCCACTGTACCTATACACGAAGCGGATGGTGTAGTAGCAGAACAGGAAAATGAAGAACTCGCTGTAGAGCAGCTTGTAGATGCTGCCACGCCAGCACAGCAGGAGGCGGGAGAAGGAGCCTAAGCGGGCGTTGGCCACTTGGCTGGAGTAGGTGATGGTCATGGCCAGGCACTGGGCTGCAGCAGGGGGGCTTGGGTCCTGGTGGGCAGGCAGAGAGGGACACAGATGGGATGGGCCGGGAGGATCAGAGGCCTTAGTTCTGGACTGGGACTCACGTGTGACCTTAGCGAGGACACTTTCCTGCTGGGGACCTCAGCTCTCTCACCTGGACACTGGGAGCAGGGGAGGCAGGATAATCTGCAAGGCCCTCCCAGATCTGACTGCCTGTGGGAGGTGGGAAGCCAAGAAAGTGAGCCCAGAGGCTGCCCCCAACCTTGGCAGGGAAGACACGGCAGGTCTGTGTATTGAGGGCATGTGCCCTACTTCTGCACTGTGACAAAGACATAACAGCAGCGTCCACACTAGGTTGGGTCCTCTGAGCCAGGCAGTGTTCTGAGCTCCTCTTGTTCCTCAAG
Organism: Sciurus vulgaris; assembly: GCF_902686455.1. Classification (NCBI taxonomy): domain Eukaryota; kingdom Metazoa; phylum Chordata; class Mammalia; order Rodentia; family Sciuridae; genus Sciurus; species Sciurus vulgaris. The sequence continues at coordinate 12,153,896 of NC_136472.1, forward strand.
CTCCCTCAACTACTGTGGAATGAGAAGTAAGAAAGGGACCCAGGAAGCCCAGTTCACTGCAGGTGACCCATTCCCAGAACAGAGCCTAATTGGCAGGGATGTTCCAATAATGTTTACTGAGTGCTGGCCCCAGGGCCTTTCCACCTGCTGATCCAGTTGCTTGGGGGGATGCTCTTCCTGAGGTAATTGCATGACTCATTCCCACTTCACCACATCTCAGCAAGGATGTCCCCAATGGTCCGCCTACTAGAAATAGTGTCTCATTGCCACCAGTAGTGTGTTCCCAGCTTGTTTGACTTTTCCAGCTAGCATTTATCCCTACTCGAGCATGAATTATACAAGAAACCTGCTGCTTGCTGCCTCTTTCCTCCTCCAAATGGAAGTTCCTGTTGTGTTCTCATAGCAGGTGCTCAATAAAAAATTATTGAAGCAGCGATTGACTCTCCATCCTCCCCCACTTGTTCTGATGCATCCACAAACTGTGTCTCTGTGCCTGGTGCACAGCAAACTCACTCCCACCTCAGGGTCTTTGCACAGAAGTGCAGGAGTTCACATACCTGCACCTGTACTCTGTATACATCACACACATACTCGAGGACAATCATCCACCCCTGTGGGCCCTCAAAGTCCCAGCCCTGTCCACATGGGGCACCCCCTACTCACAGGCGGGGCTCCAGTCTGGTCGAACGATCCCTTGAAAGTTCTGGTCACTGGACTGGTGGGACTGTCCGAGACCCTATAGCCTGTGCCCCGGGCCACACTTGGAGGCTGGTACTGCCCACGTACATGTGTGCTGAGCAGATCACTTGACTCCTTAAGCCAAGGCCTCCACAAAGGAGCCCTTGTCTTGGTCCCGCCCTATAATCTGCTCAGAAGCAGCCGCCCACTCTGCCTGGCCAGGTACCCTCTAATTCCTTCCTGCGGGGTCGAGCTAAGAGCAGGAATCTGGAGCACCGTGGCCCTAAAATCCAGAGGTCGAGGGATCTGCTCCACTAGCATCCGACCCCTGAGGTCTTGCAGGGAAACTGGGGACAGGGCTGAGCCTCATCTTTCCTTTCCAGGAGCTACCCAGGGAGGAAGGCTCTGTCCAGGCCCCAGGGAGCTGCGGAAAGAACACCGGGCTACAGTAAGAAGTCCTGGCTTCTAGCCCCGAGTCTGCCGTGACCTTCGTGGTGACCCTGGATAGGACTCTGCTCCTCTTTCGCTTCAGCGTCCCTGTCTGAAAAGGGTGGTGTTGCCCTGGAATTTCATCACCTCCGTAAGAGTGACAGAATTCTGCATGTACTGGTGAGGAGTTCTGATTGGCTGCTGGTGACGTCATAGGTTGTGATTGGTTGGCAGGACCTGTTTGTAGGTGCTTCACAGCTAGGGAAGGAGAAGGAGCTGGGCTGGGCTGGGAGCCCAGGCGTGGACACCAGGTCTGCGGGGAGTTGACAAAGCCATCCTGGCCTTTATGCCGCTGGCTTCTAGCCAGCCTGGGCAAAATGGGAGAGTGTGCCCAGATCCCCAGAGGCTGCTGGTTAGAATCTCAGCAGCTGATCTCACATATTTTAATACATCAATCCCTTCCTACGCCCTTTTGAGCCTCTAGGCATGATGGGTATCTACTAATCTACTCAGATTATATTGCTAAATGAGAAGAGCAGAATTCCAAGCAGCAGTGACTCTTGGTCTTCAGTGGTGGCAAGAACTGCCCAGTGTTTACTAAACGTGCAGGAGATCTCAGGATCTTTCTCCAGAGTCTCTGTGCCCTTGGAAATGTTGCATTTTTATCAGGTACTGAGGGGATTATGATGTGAGTGGTATTGGGACCACACTTCCAGAAGCCCCAATTACAACAGTGACCTTGAGTCTTAAAATAAATCCACTCTCTCTCCCTTCCTCCCCTCCTCCCTCCCTGTCCACCTCTTGGACTTCACTCCCTAAGTGTTAACAATGCTGAGCTTGCAAGATTTTGGGACACACTACTTTTGCCCTTACAATTCTCTGTCCCTGATTGGAGTGGGGAAGTGGTGGGATTGGGGGGGGAGGGGTGGAGGGACAACAGAGAGGACAACAAAAACCTGTTTGGCAATGACCTTGGCAACCTTTCCAATCACAGCAGGCAATAAAGCCACTTTGTTGTCATGGAGCCTCTGTAGGAGATTGGGCCCAGCCTTGCAGGAGTACTTGCTGCCTCCTCACCTCCCGTGGACGTCCTTGTCTAAAACAGGGAAGGGAGCCATCGTGGTGTCTCACGCCTATAATCCCAGCAGTTCGGGAGGCTGAGGCAGGAGGATTGCAAATTCCAGGTCAGCCTCAGCAACTTAGAGAGGCCCTGTCTCAAAATAAAAAATAAGGGCTGGGGATGTAGCTCAGTGGTTAAGAGCCCCTGGGTTCGATCCCCAAAATAGAAAAAGAAAGAAAGAAAGAACAGGGAAGGGAGAGAGTTGACTTGAGCCTCAGTATGCTCATCTGCAAAATGGGACAATAACTTGTGCCTCAGTGGCCAGGTGAGAATAATGAATGACAAAAACGTTAGCAAACTCTGAACTGTCCAAGCCAGCGTTCTCTGCCCAGTGATTAGCATTTCCAGGGGAACAGCGGCAAATCACTAGTACCTGTGCCCCACCCTACGGTTGCAGACTCTGTCAGCTCAAGAGTAGGATTTTTTTCAGGTAGTTCCAATGCACAATCTGGGCTGAGACTGCAGCTGCCAGGGGTTATTTCTCTACCTTGTCTTTCCTCTTCGCCAATGCATACTGACACCCTGGGTAGAGCTTTCCACCTGCCAGATGATCAATGCACATATTCTTAGTTAAACCTGTGTCTGGCACAATGCCTGGCCAGCCCGGACACTCACTGTGTAAACAATAAATGAAAATCCTGCCGTTGGGCCTCCCCTCTGGTTGCCTCTAGAGGGCGCCCTTGACTAGCTGACTTTGGGAAACCTGGTCCACCAACCACCAACCCAAAGACTGTCATCTCCCTGACCCTGACCTGCAGCTGTAGAGCCCTGAGAGGGAGCTGGGAGATACTGAAGTCCTTCCTCTCTTCTCTGAACCCCGGGTTCTCTGGCATTATCCCAGAAATTTCACTAGTGTCCCTTGACAGTGCTGTTCCAGTCTCCCTGTCCCTTTGAGATTCCCCAGAATGTCCGCAGAGTCACCTCACAAGTCATGGTCTCTCCCACTGGGTCTCAGGCATGAAAATGCCCCCTGTCATCTGGGCACAGCTTAAAGCCACCACAGTCACCAGGTGACCCAAGCCATGCCCTGCAAGAATGGTGTCCAACCCTTTCCACAAGGTAATCATTCAACAAAGCATCTCTGATGCCCAAATGGAGTCTACCCTGTCTCCTGCCTCCAAGAATTCATAGTCAAAGGAAAACACTTAAAGAGCTCTAATGGAACTGCAAGCTCGGATCTGTGCCAAGTACACAGGGGTCGGGGAGATCTTCACAGACAAGGGAGCATTTGAGCTGGGGCTTGAAGCTTGTGTAAGAGTTCACTGAACCGAGAAAGATGGAAGAGTTTGAGATATCAGGGGAGTGGCCCACCGGAATCACAGGCATTATTGAAGAACAGTTTGGTGTAGCATTCTTATCCATATTTTACAGAGGACTGAAACTCAAGGCATGCCTTGGTCGTGATCACACAGCCATGAATGACTTGGCACTGAACTGTCTTCCAACTTTGGATTCTGGGCCCTTCTACTCCCCACCATGACCTCTGCAGTGGAGGCTTAGGGTAGTGGTCTGTCAGGGTGGAAGGGGGGTCTGAGGGATGGGGTGTGCACATAGGAATCTTCGACTAGAGCAGAGCCCGTGCTCTCGAGCATCCCAGCAGAGAGCCATGTCCAGGGCAGGCAGGGCAGAGCTGGGCAGATGGGTGCAGGTTCCAGATGCAGAACGCCACAGCATTCTCTTCTAGGGTCGCCCTGGCAACAGCATCACAGAGCGCCTGTCTCAGCGGGGCAGGGAGAAAGGGACCCAGCTTGCCTGGGGGCAGTGGCAAGGGGTTCTGGGGTGGACCAGCCAGGTCCCATACTGCCTCCAGCGTCTGCAGAGGGTGCCTGCCAGCTCACATCCCTCTTTTGAGCCAATCGCACAACAAACAGGGCAAAAGCCAAGAGAGAAACAGAGGGGGCTTTGCGCAACTGGACAGGGAAGAGGTACTGCCCATCCAGAAGTAGCCAAGACGTGGAAGGCCAAAAAAACAACAGCTATACCCTGAGGTCAGGCATCTACACCCTGAAGGCTGGGGAGACTCAACATTCACACAGATGAACACGTGACCTCTGGCCACTACAGAACAGCCACAGGGAGCAGGGGAGGCAGGCCACAATGGGACTCACCTGGGTCCAGCTCCACCAAGCCCCAGGCTGCCAGTGACAGTGGATTAGTATGGAATAGGCCAGAGCCAGCTCAAGGAGAGGTAAGAGAAGTCACCTGCAGCCTTGAGGAGAACGCCGGGATCCCCAAGCGGCCCAGTCCTCCATGGACTCTGCCCTGCTGAGACCAGTCAGGTGAGGACTGACCCACCCTACCCCGTTGCACACTAGCACTGGGGCTAATGGGCAGGTAAGGAGGAGGAACGGCCCGGGGCATGGGACAACCTGGCTGCGGTCACACACCTCAGTTCCTCATTTCAAATGGGCATTTAAGCTTGACATGCTGTGAGCAAATGTCAGCCATTTCTCATTCAGTTTCTCATCTTGCAAATAAAGAAACAGAGGAAAGAGAAGGAAAATGACTTACTTGGAGTCCGAGGAGTTAGAGCTGGAGAAGGTCTCTGGCTAGGTCAGCGCAGAGTCTCAGGGTCTCCACTGTGCTCAACACTGCCCAGGGCATTGTGGGAGGGAAAGAGGGGAGGAAACCATTGCTCCTCCACCTCCTGAGCACTTACTGGGGACAGGCCACCCCGAAATGCCTTTGAGGAATGATGTCATCTCACTGTTGGTGCACACCCCTGGGGGACAGGTAGGGCTATCTGTCATCACAGGAGGACAGACATGGGGGAGGATGGACAAGGGCAGGTCAGAGGAAGAATAAGCCATGCTGCCATTCTCTCAGATCAACAGGACACCAAGCCAGCTGCTGTAATGTCTTTACCAAGCCAGGCACTGTGGCACATGCCTGTAATCCCAGCCGCTCAGAAGTTTGAGGCGGGAGGATCACAAGTTCAAAGCCTGCTTCAGCAACTTAGTGAGGCCCCTAAGCAACTCAGTGAGATCCTTTCTCTAAATAAAATACGTCAAAGGACTGGGGATGTGGTTCAGTGGTTAAGCGCCCATGGGATCAATCCCCAGTACCACAAATAAAAACATTGCCTTTACCAGGTGGGCACAGTGGTGCACTCCTATAATTCCAGTGACCTGGGAGGCTGGAGCAGGAAGATCACAAGTTTCAGGACAGCCTGGGCAACTTAGTGAGACCCTGTCTCAAATGAAAAATAAAAAAAACTAGGATGTAGCTCTGGGTACACACTTGCCTAGCACGCGTGGGGCCCTGGGTTTGATACCCATCACTGCAAAGAGAAAAGGAAAAGGAAATTGCCTTTACCTACCTCTCATGCAAGCTGGCCGGGCTGCCAGGCCTCTACCCCTTCCCAGCCTAGAGCTATCAGACTCAGCAAACAACAGGACAGTCGGTTAAATGTGAATTACTCATAAAGAAAGCGTAATTTTTTTTTTTTTTAACCCAGGACCTCACACAGGCTAAGCATGGGCTCTACCACTGAGCTACACCTCTAGCTTCTACAATAAAAAAAAGTCTTCAGTGAAAATATGTCCTGCATGATATAAACTCCAGCGGGGAAGGCTCTAGAAGCAACAGCTTCTTCTCTTTTGGGCCCTCAGTTTCAGTGAATTGCTTCATCAGTCTCTGCCCTCCTGCTAACCAACTTCTAGAACCTTCCCCAACTGAGGTCTCTGGCCCAGTAGTATCCACACTATTTGGAAACTTGTTAGAAATACAAAATCTTGGCCAGTTGTGGAGGCGCATGCCTGGTAATCCCAACCGCTTGGGAGGCTGAGGCAGGAGGATTGCAAGTTTGAAGCCAGTTGGGCAATTTGGCAAGACTCTGTCTCAAAATGAAAAGAGCTGTGGTTGCAGTTAGGTGGTATAGAAAAACCAACAAACACAACACAACACAAAAGTACAAATGCAGAATCTTGCCCCCGACCCCAGACCTCTTCAATCAGAATCTGCCTTTTAATAGCTGATGCAGGTGCACATCCAAGATGCCAGCTTCAGACAATGACAAGAGAGCTCGAAATTTACTATTGTTTCCACTTCAGAAGTACATGTTGTTATAAACTATCAGGAAATTACAGAGCAGTAAAGCAACAACCGCAACAACAACAACAACAACAAAACACCAGTGGTGATTCTTTTGATATACTTCCTTCCAGTCTTTCTAAGAAATATTGAGGGAAAATTTCTATACTGTAAAATTCGCCTTTTCCATTTGTTTACTGGTTTTATCTTAAATTCATGGAATAGGTGTGTAGAGGTCTCTCTGTGGCTTAGGGCTGCATTTCCCAAGTGACAAACGATGGGGAGCTGCTTCTCCTTTACTTACTGGGCATTTGTGTATCTTCACTGGAGAAATGTCTGTTCAAGACTTTCACTCATTTTTAAATTTTCACTTTTTATTTATATTTATACTAATTTATTACACTGCGGATTGTACCCAGGACCTTGCACATCACATCCTAGGCATAAACTACCAGGAAGCTACATCCTTTTTTTTTTTTTTGAGATGGGATCTCACTAAGATGCCAGCAGGCTGGCCTGGAACTTTCAATCCTCCCACCTCAGCCTCCCAAGTTGCTGGGATTACAGATGGAACCCACTGTGCCTGGCTCTGTTTGCTCTCTTGAGGAAGTTTCTCTGATGCATTTTGACGTTGCGAAGTCCGGGGTCATGAAGGATTACCCTTGCATTTTCTTCTAAGAGTGTTACAGCTTTCACTCTGGCACTTAGAAGTCTGACCCACCTTGAGGTCACTTCTTTTTTTTTTTTTTTTTTTTTTTGTGGTGCTGGGGATTTGAACCCAGGGCCTTGTGCATGCGAGGCAGGCACTCTACCAACTGAGCTGTATCCCCAACCCCCGCTTGAGGTCACTTCTGTGCATCATTGCGGAGATCCAGTTTCCTTGTGCTGCACTTGGGTGTCTAGCTATCCGTGGGATACTCTTCCCTCGCTGCCTGGTCTCGGCACCATTGTTGAGAATGAATTGGTGATAGATGTGTAGTTCTATTCTGGACTGTCATCCATCACACCGATCTGTATGCCCGACCTTATGCCAGGACACTGTTTTGATTGTGTAGCTATGGAAAAAGTATGAAGTCAAGAAGTGTGTGTTCATCAAATTGTTTCTTTTGCTCAAGATTGTTTTGGCCATGGCTGGGGTGTGGCTCGGTGGCAGGTGCTTACCTAGCATGTTCAAGGCCCTGGGTTCCATCCCTAGCACAGGAGAAAGGGGGGGGGGGGAAGAGCATTTTGGCTATTCAGGATCCCTTAAAAACTACATGAATTTAGTTGAAACGTTCACATACAAAATACAAAAATCAGGGGCTGAGCATGTAGCTCAGTGGTAGAGCCTTGCCTGGCATGTTTGAGACTCTATGTTATATTCACAATACTACACACACACATACACACACACATCAGAGCCAGGCACAGTGGTGCATGCATGTAATCCCAGCAACTCAGGAGGCTTAGGCAGGAGGATTACAAGATAGAGGCCAGCCTCTGCAATTTAACAAGAACTTGTATCAAAATGAAAAGGGCAGGGTATGTAGCTTAGTGTTAGACTACAAACCCCTGGGTTTAATCCCCAGTGTTGCCAAAAAAAAAAAAAAAAAAGCCAGTTTTATTTCTATACACTAGCAATGAACAATCTGAGAATGAAAGTAAGGAAATTATTCTCTGGGGGCTGGGAGTGTGGCTAAGCCGTACAGCTCTTAGTGACATGTGTGAGGCCCTGGGTTCACTCCCCAGCAATGGGAAAGAGCAACAACAGTTACAGTAGTATCAGAAAGGACAAAATGCATACAAATATTTTACATTGACTCTGTAGTTTGCTCTACAATCTGTTATGGTTTGGATCTACAATGCTTCCAAAAGGCTTGGTTCCCAGCTGACGGCACCACTGAGAGGTGTGGAGACCTTTGGAGGTGGAGCCTGGTTGGAGGAAGGAGATCATTGAGGTGTGTGTGCCTTTGAAGGACATAGGAGGACCCTGGCCCTTCTTCTCTGCTCACCCCGACTTGCTCCCTGTCTTGATATTCTGCCTTACCACAGGCCCAGACAAAATGGAGCAATGTGACCACGAAACCAAAACCTCTACAGCTACAATCAAAAATAAATCTTTTCTTCCTTAAGTTGATTATCTCAGGTATTTTGTCACAGCAAAGTAAAGCTAACTAATGCACCATCTTTATAATATTGTCTTCCAATCTATGAACATGGGATACCTACTCAGTTTCTTTAATTTCTCTCTCTCTCTCTCTCTCTCTCTCTCTCTCTCTCTCTCTCTCTATTTGTGTGTGTGTGTGTGTGTGTGTGTGTGTGTGTGTGTGTTTTGAACCTAGGGTTACTCTACCACTTAGTTATATTCCCCAGACCTTTTTACTTTTTATTTTAAGACTGGATCTCACTAAGTTTGCTGAGGCTAGACTTGAACTTGCAATCCTCCTGCCTCAGCCTCCTGAGTCACTGAGATTATAGGCACATGCCACCACATCCCACTCAATGATGCTTTATAATTTTCAGTATATAAATTTTGCACTTCCTTAGTTAAAAATATTCCTAAGTCTTTTGTGGGGGGTTTTTTGGATACCATCATAAAAAGAATTATTTTTTAATTTTATTTTTAGATTTCTTATTGCTAATGTATAGAAATATAAAGGATTTTTGTACATCAGTCTTGTGTTCTGCAACTTTGCTGAATTCATTTACTAGCTGTGGTAGTTTCTGTGGGGATTCTTTGGGATTTTCTATATATAAGATAATGCCATTCTCATTTTCTTCTATGATTGCCCTTGCTAGGATGTCCAGTAAAACATTGAGTAGAAGAAGCAAGGTTAGTTACCCTTATCTTGCTCCTGATCTCAGGAGGAAAACTTTCAGTCTTTCAACTAAGTATGACATTAACTGTGGGTTTTCATAGACGGCCTTTATCAGGTTGAGGAAGTTTCCTTCTCTTCTTAGTCTTATGAATATTTTTGTCATGAAAGCATGTTGGTCTTGTGAAATTGTTTTTATGCACCAATTTTGATGAGCATGTGCCTGGTTTTCTTCATTTTCATAAGACAGTATGTGGCACTGACTGATTTTCGCATGTGGAACAGCCCTTGCTTGTGTGACCAGGATAAATCCTACTTGACCTTGATGTATAATCCTTTTACTATATTTCTGGCTTTAATCTTTTAGTATTTTATGGAGGATATTTGTACTCATATTCGTAAGGGATGTTAGTCTGTCATTTCTTTCCTTGTGATGTCTTTGTCTGACTTTTGTTGCAGGTAATATGGGCATCACAGAATGAGTTATGCAGTATACTCTCCTTTGAATTTTTGGAAGAACTTGAAAAAGATTGGTCTTTTCTTTCTTTCTTCTTCTTTTTTTTTTTTGTCTGGGGCTATTCAGGTTTTCTACTTCTTCTCGAGTCAGTTTTGGTAGCTTGTGAGTTTTTAGGATTATGCCCATTCTATCTAGATTATCTATCTACTGGTTCCACACAATTGTTCACGGTATTCTCTTATAATCCTTGTTATATGTGTAGGATTGATAGCAAGTTAATTCCAAATTTGAATTTGAGCAATTTGAGTCTTCTCTCTTTTTTCTTGGTCAATCTAACTAAAGGTTAATTGGCTTTACTTTGGAGATTTTGTCATTGTTGTTTGTTTTTGAGACACAGGGGTTTTTATTTAGGAAAGCAAGGGGTACACATTCAAGGGAGAATGCAGGCTATCTCAAGAGGAAGGAACCAAATTTTGTTGGGTTTTTGAAGAACCAACTTTTGTTTTGCTTCTCTGTTATTCTCATTCTCTCTCTCTCTCTCTCTCTCTCTCTCTCTCTCTCTCTCTCTCTCTCTCTCTCTCTCTCTCTCTCTCTCCTTTTGATACTGGGGATTGAACCCAGGTGCTTTACCATTGAACTACATCCCCAGCCCTTTTTATTTTTCATTTTGAGACAGAGTCTTCCTAAATTGCTTAGAGCTTTGCTAAGTTGCTAAGTTTGGCCTCAAACTTGTCATCCTCCAGCCTCAGCCTCTCGAGTTTCTGGATTCAGGCGTGCCCGGATTTCTGTTTTTTCTGTCTTCTCTATCTCATTTATCCACTCTAATCTTTATTATATCTTTCATTCTGTTTGATTTGGGTCTAGTTTTTTTCTACTTCCTCGTGTTGGAAGTTCAGTTTATTAATCTGAGATTTTTCTTCTTTTTAATGTAGGTGTTAGCAGCTCTAACAATTCCAGAATTGAATGAGTCAGTTCTCACTCTCTCTCATTTGTCTCATCTAATTTCCCTTGTGATTTCTTCTTTAATCCATTGGGTGTTTAAAAATGTGTTATTTAATTTTGACACATTTGTGATTTTTTTTCCAGTTTTTCTTCTGTTACTAATTTCAATTTTTTTTTTTTTCTATTTTGGTTAAAGATACTTCATATGACCTCGATCTCTTTCAATTTTTTGAAATCTGTTTTGTGGTCTGACATCTGGCCTGTGCTGGGGAATGTTCTATGTGCCCTTAAGAAGAATGTTTATTCCACTGTTGTTGGGAAGAGTTGGGTCTGTGTTTTAGAGTTGTTCAAGTTTTACGTTTTCTTATTTTGTGTCTAGTTGTTAGTTGTTTTATCCCTTTATTGAAAGCGGGATGTTAAAAGTTCGCAGCTCTTCTTGCTGGTCTATTTTTCCCTTTGACTCTGTACACTGTTTACACTTTGGTTTTTGTTGTTTTTGTTTGTTTGTTTGTTTGTTTGTTTGCAGGATGAGGGATAACACCCATGTGTTAGGGAAACGGCTGGACCACTGAGCTACACTCTCAGCCCTGATTTCATCCATTTTTGCTCCAATTTTGGGGGGAGCTCCGTCTTTATCTAAGTACCTATTTATCATTGTTCTGTCCTTTTGGTGGACTGAGTCATTTGTCATTGCGTGACGCCTCTCGCTGTTCCTTGTAACAATCATTGCCTTCAAGTCTACCTCCTTCTGATGTTAGTATAACCCTCCGAGCTGCCTCTTGCTTAGTTTTTATGGAAAATCTTCTCCATCCTTTTGCTTTCAACCTATGTGGGTCATTTGATCTAAAGAGAAGCTCTTGTAGACAGCATAGAGTTTAATCATGTTTTTAAAAAATCAGTTCTGGGCCAAGTGTGATGTGCAAAAGCCTGTGATCCCAGCACCTTGGGAGGCTGAAAAAGGAAGATCACAAGTTCAAGGCCAGCCTAGGCAACATAGAGAGGCCCCCAGCAGAAAGGCAAGACCCTCTCTCTAAAAATAAAATATAAAAAGACTGGGGATAGAGTTTGTAGCCCCTGGTTCAATCCCTGTTAACAAAAAAATAAATCAATAAATAAAGCATGAGTTCTGCTAATCTTGATTTTTTAATTGGAAATTTTAATCCATTTGTATTTCATGTAATAAGACTTACTTCCATGTTGCTATGTGTTGTTTTCAAAGATATTTTTGTAGTTGTAGATGTATAGCATGCCTTTATTTTATTTGTTTACCTTTATGTGGTGCTGAGGATGGAACCCAGTGCCTCACACATGCTAGGCAAGTGCTTTACCACTGAGCTACAGCCCCAGTCCCACTATGTGTTTTTATATGTCTTATATAAATTTTTGTCCTAAATTCCTGTTACTGCTTTCTTTTGTGTTAGATATTTTCCCTTTTTATGGGGGGGCTGTGTACTGGGGGACATGAACTCAGAGACACTCAACCACTGAGCCACTTCCCCAACCCTGTTTTGTGTTTTATTTAAAGACAGGGTCTCACTGAGTTGCTTGGTGTCTCACTTTGTTGAGGCTGGCCTTGAACTCTGAATCCTCCTGTCTTAGCCATCCCGAGCCGCTGGGATGACAGGCGTGCACCCACCGTGCCCAGCATCTTAGAATTTTTAAATAGTGTACCATTTTACTCTGGCTTTGTTGGTTGGTTTGTGGGTTCAATCCCCAGGGCCTCACAACATGCTAGGGCCACTGACATCCCAGGCCTCCTTTTCATTTCTTTTACTAGACTATTAGTTTTCCTTTAGTGGTTGTCCTGGGGATGACCATTAACACCTTTTTTTTTTTCTTCCTTAATATTAGGGATTAAACCCAGGGGCACTTTAACCATTGAGCCACATTGCCAGTCCTTTTTATTTTTATTTTGAGACAGTCTCCTTGAGACTGATCTTGAACCTGTGACCCAGCTGTCTCAGCTCTCCACATTCACTCATTTTTGTGTATGTGTTTTCTGGGACTGAGTCCCAGGGGTGCTTTAATCAACTGAGCTACATGCCCAGTTCCTCTTTAAAAAAAAATTATTTTGAGACTGGGTCTCACTAAATTGCTGAGGCTGGCCTCAAATTTGCAATCTTCCTGCCCTCAGGACCTTTACAGTCCTATAGCTTCATCCTATGCTTTATGTTCTTATCCCCATAAAGTACATCTTATGTGTTGTATGTCCATCAACATAGATTTATGATTATTGAAGTTGCCTTTTAATTATATAGGGAAAAAAAGAGGAGTTATAAGCTAAAAATATATTAATACTGACCTATATTTCTCTTTGACCTATATTTCAGCTTTCCGTCACTGTGACAAAATACCTGAGATAATAGACTTATGAAGAGAAAAAGGTTATTTGGGCTCCTGGTTCAGAAGTTTCAGTCCTGGTTGGTTGGCTTCATTGCTTTTGGACCTGTGTAAGGCGGCACATTATGGTGCCGTGTGTGGTGGAATGAAGCTTCTCACATCATAGCATCTCGGAAGTGAAAGAAAGAGACAGGAATTGCAGGTTTCCAATCTTCCCTGTCAGGGCACACACATCCCAGTGACCTAACTTACTTTCAGGATTCCCCCCTACTTTTACCTAAGTCCTATATACCAGTAGTACCACAGGCTGGGGACCAAGCACATGGCCCTTTGAGGACATTCCAGATCCAAAGTCTAGGCTGATGAGTATTAACCCTGATGGTACCTTTACCTCATTGGTGTTTCCTTATTTCTCCATGTGATTTTGAGTTATTGTCATATCCTTTAAAATCAGCCTGAGTGTAAGGATGGCGCTTTCCCTCTGAAGGATAGTTTTGCTGGGTATGGAAATTGAATCTGATCTTTATGGTTGCTGAGTTTGGGCCTTGAACTTGTGATCCTCCCACCTTGGCCTCCCACATAGCTGGGATTACAGGTGTGTGCCCCCATGCCTGGCATCAACTGGACATTTTGAATATTATAATCTAGCCACTCTGGAACGCCAGATTCCCCCACCACCCAGGCTTTGTCCGTGGGGACTGTGGGACAAGTCCCATTAGTGGCTTTTCTGAACTCCTTTTGTAAAGTCCGTCTTTTTGTTGGGTGTGGCGAGCGTCCGTGTTCTGTTAGCACAGCGACTCGACGGTCCTTGTGGAGGGACCGTCTGCATGTTAAAACACACCTTGGGCGCTCAGCCAGGCATTTGCAGCTTTGTCTTGGCTCTTACTTTCTGCTTGCAGAGAACCTGAAGATCAGCTGGAGGCGGAGAGCTGGTCCTGCTCAGTTCTTCTCCGTATGCACCGGCCCAGAGATTCATGTACACTTCTATTCCCAGGACCCCAGAGAAGCTTTTCAAAGCCCTATGGACTTCTGAAGTCCTCAACGCTGCCATTTCTACTAACATCTGGTCTTTTATTTACATTTATTTATTTGTTTGGGTTGTTTGTTTATTTACTTTGCAGTGCTGGGGATTGAACCTAGGGCCTTGCACATACTAGGCTAGTGCTTTAAACACTGAGCTAAATCCCCAGCCCTATTTTTTTATGTATGTATATATTTTGTCGTTGTAGGTGGACTCAACACCTTTATTTTTATGTGGTGCTGAGGATCAGACTCAGGACCTCACGCATGCTAGGCGGGCACTCTACCACTGAGCCACAACCCCAGCCCCTGGTCCTCTATCTTTAAACATAGAATTTTCACAGAAAATAATGATTTGCTGGGTGTGGTTGCACATGGCCTGTAATCCCAGCAGCTTGGGAGGCTGAGGCAGGAGGATCTTGAGTTCAAAGCCATCCTCAGCCAAAGCAAGGTGATAACCACTTAATGAGATCCTGTCCCTAAATAAAATACCAAAAAGTGGGATGTGGCTCAGTGGCCAAGCGCCCCTGAGTTTAATGTCTCTGTACTCGCTCCCAAAAAAGATTCAATATATAAAATTTACAATTATAATTTTTCATTAATACTATATTGCAAGATTTTCTGTTTACTTATATTAGTCTTCATAAATGTACATTTTTAATTCATCATTTTGGCAATGATTTGTTGAGTATCTTTTACCTAATAGTCATTCTTCCAGTCATTGAACATACAGCAGTGAGCAAAATGAGGCTCTGATCTTATGGGTTTACGACCAAGAAGGAAAAAGAAATAAAAATTATAAAAAGGAGCATAGCGTTGTGATATAGTTTTCTAACATCATTTTTACTCAAAATGATGTCCCTAAGACTTACCTGTAGTTTTATGTAGCCATAGCTTCACTCATTTTTCTCCATTATATAATATTCCATTTCATGAACCTAATTGGGAGCAGGAAAATGCTCCCCAAAGATATCAAATCTCAATCTCTGAAACCTGTCCTTATTCCTTTATACAGGATCTTTGCAGGTGTAATCAAGTTTCAAATCTTGAGGTGGGGAGATTATCGTGGATCTAAATGTTCCCTTATAAGAAGGCAAAGAGAGATTTGACACAGAGCAAAGAAGAGGCCATGTGAATTCAGAGGATGGATGTCGCCATCAGCCAGGAACTCTTGACATTCAAGAAGCCAGAAGAAGCAAAGAGAAGAGGATTATTCCCTAGAGCCTTTGAAGGGGCACTAACCTACCAACATCTTCCTTTCAGCCTAGTACTATCGATTTTGGACTTTCGCCTCCAGAGTGGCAAGAAAATAAACTTCTGTTGCTTAAATTCACCTAATTTGTGGTCATTTGTTACAGTTACCCTGGAAGATTAATATAGATTTATTTTGGAATGAAGAGTGGGGCACTGCTGTAACAAACATCCAGAAGTGTGGAGGTAAGCTTTGGAATTGGGTAGTGGGTGGAGGCTAGAAGACTTCTTTTTTGAGGGGTACTTAGTTGCTAAGCCACATCCCCAGCTCTTTTTTTAAAATTGTTTTAGTTATTTATTTATTTTTATTTATTTTTTATTGTAAACAAATGGGATACATGTTGTTTCTGTTTGTACATGGAGTAACAGCATACCATTTGCATATTCATACATTTACATAGAGTAATGATGTTTGATTTATTCCGTTATTTTTTTCCTTTCCCCCCACCCCTCCCACCTCTCTTTTCCCTCTATATAGTCTCTCCTTCCTCCATTCTTGCCCCCCTCCCACCCCCCATTACGTGTCATCATCCGCTATCAGTGAGATCATTCGTCTTTTGGATTTTTGAGATTGGCTTATCTCACTTAGCATGATATTCTCCAATTTCACCCATTTGCCTGCAAATGCCATAATTTATCATTCTTTATGGCTGAGTAATATTCCATTGTATATATATATACCACAGTTTCTTTATCCATTCATCAATTGAAGGGCATCTAGGTTGGTTCCATAGTCTGGCTATTGTGAATCAAGCAGCTATGAACATTGATGTAGCTGTATCTCTGTAGTATGCTGATTTTAAGTCCTTTGGGTATAGGCCAAGGAGGGGGATAGCTGGGTCAAATGGTAGGTCCATTCCAAGTTTTCTAAGGAATCTCCACACTGCTTTCCAGAGTGGCTGCACTAATTTGCAGTCCCACCAGCAATGTATGAGTGTACCTTTTTCCCCACATCCTCTCCAACACTTATTGTTGGCTTGTGTTCTTGATAAGTCGCCATTCTAATTGGGGTGAGATGAAATCTTAGGGTAGTTTTGATTTGCATTTCTCTTATTACTAGAGATGTTGAACATTTTTTCATATATCTGTTGATTGCTTGTAGATCTTCTTCTGTGAAGTGTCTGTTCATTTCCTTAGCTCATTTGTTGATTGGATTATTTGTATTCTTGGTGTAGAGTTTTTTGAGTTCTTTATAGATTCGGGACATTAGCTCTCTATCTGAAGTATGAGTGGCAAAGATATTCTCCCACTCTGTAGGCTCTCTCTTCTCATTGCTGATAGTTTCCTTTGCTGAGAGAAAGCTCCCAGCCCTTTTTATTTAGAACCTGGCTAATTTGCTGTGGCTGGCCTTGAACTTGCAATCCTCCTGCCTCAGCCTCCTGAGTTGCTAGGACTGTGGTTGTGCATCACCACACCCAGCAAGGCTGGAAGAATTTTGAGAAGTATGGCAGAAAAAACTCATTGGTAGAACTATGAACACTTAAGTCTGTAGTAGTGAAGACGCTGAACAAAATGAGGAAACTGTGACTGGAAACCGGAGAAGAAATCTCTGTCCCAGAGTGTCAGGAAGTCGAGTTGAACTGTGCCGGCTAGTTGTAAGGAAAGCAGAACTTGTAAGTGATGAGCTTGGATCTTTCACTGAGGTGACTCGCATGCAAAAGTTGCAGGTGCAGGCTGGTTTCTTTTTGTTGAGTGTAGTAAAAGATAGGTCACGAGAGGAGCTGTCGAGCCAAAAAGAACCAGCACTTGATGATTTCAGATATTCTCCGCCTATCCAGATGCTAAAATGAGACGGTTCACTGGGAGGGAGGGGTGAGCTGAGCAGGCTGGGGGTGCGGCTCAACAAGCCTTTTGCTACCGTTGAGGGTATTAGGTGCCTGACTCCCAGATCCACTCAACCATGTCAGCACAAGCCAGAACAGAGCAGATTTTCCAGGAAAGATCTGGGGAGGACCCTTTTCTTTAATGACGCAGAGCTCTGTGGCACACACAGCAGAATGACAAGATTTTTAAGAAAGTTATACCAGCAGAAATGCTGCCAGTTTCAACTGAGAGAGGAAGAGACAGAATGAAAAAGAAGGAAGAGTGATGGACTCCAAAAATTCTACAGGCAGGAAACAGGTTTATAAAACTGTTCCACTCCAAACACGTGCTGCCCTTTAAGAACAGGAACAATGAGCTGGGTGTGGTGGTGCCTGCCTGTAATCCCAGCTACTTGGAAAGCGGAGGCAGAAGGATCAGACGTTCGAGGCCAGCCTCAGCCATTTAGCAAGACCCTGTCTCAACATAAAAAATAAAAAGGACTAGGAGTGTAGCTGAGTGGCAAAGCACCACCGGGTTCAATCCCCAGTACACACACACACACACACACACACACACACACACACACACACAGGCAGGGGGTGGGGGCAAGGGCGGAAGAAGGAAAAGAAAAAGGAAGAATTGCTCAGAGGGACAACTTTCAGACTGAGGTCACAACCACAGGTGCAAAGGCTGAAACTGAGGGTCACAGAGGATAAATGTCCTTGAAGCCTAATGGAATTTGCCCTGTTGGATTTTGGAATTGCCTGGGACCCATGACTCCCTTCTCTCTTCAGTTTTCTCTCGTTCGGAAGAGGGATATCCATAACTGTTATACTATGCCAATCCAACACTGCATTTTAGGAATGGATGCCTTGTTTTCTAGTTTCACAATTCCAGAAATAAAAAGGAATTTTTCACCAGAATGGGTTCTACCAGTCTCTCGCCCATACGTCATTCAGATGACAAAATTTGGGACTTAAAATTAATTATATTTAGATAAGATTTTTTGGACTTGAGTTTCTTTTCTTATTTATATCTTCTTACTGTCTTTGGTTTTCAATAGTTTGCTTGTTGAAGTCTGAGATCGAGGTGCGAGCAGATTCAGTGTCCGGTAAGAACTTCTGCTCTGCTTCCAAGATGGCACTTCTTGACGCCTTCCTCATATGGAGGAAGGGACACAGATGGAAGGGCAAAAGGGCTAGCTGTTCCCTTCAGCTTTATTTATAAGGCCACCAATCTCATTCAAAAGGGCTGCACCCTCATGACCTAATGACCTCTTGAAGCCCCCCCCCCCAACACTATCACACTGGCAATTAAGTTTCCCAACATAGGAATCTGAAGGCCACATTGAGACCACAGCATCACCCTTCAGCTTTTTAGAGAAATGAGATGTTAAATTTTTTGAGGTCTTTCTTGGATATATAAAAATCCCTTTATTCTCTGCTCATACTTGAATGACACTTGGGTCGTCATGGAATTCTAGGTTGGAGACACTTTCCCTTCAGAATTTGGAAGGAATCCTTTCCTTGTCTTCTTGCTTCTAGGGTTGTTGTGAAGTCCAAAGCCATTCTGATCCCAGATTACTTCCATGTTTACGGGGGGCTTGTCACGTCTTCTTTTTGTCCCAGTTTCCTCAAATTCTACACTGAATTTGAGTGTTTCCATTATCTCTCCCAGGCACCAGATGAGTAGGTTTTTTTCATTTTGAAAACTCACATAGTGTCAGTTGTTGGAAATTATCTTGGATTGTTTGCTGCTCTGTTCCTTCACTTACTTCTCTTCCCTCTTGTGAATTAGATATCGACCCTCCTAAATTGATCCTCTGATATTCTGCTCTTTTCTGTCATTTTCCATTTCTTTCTTTCTGCTTGTTTTTTGGATATTCCATCAACTTTGCCTTGCAACCCTTCTTCTGAGGTTTTCATTTCTACCTTACCTTTGAAAAATATATGTTAATTTCAAGAGTTCTTCCTGTTCTCTGAATGCTTACCTTCGTAGAACCCAGTTCTTATTTCATGAACACAACATGTCAGTTGTCTCTCTGAGGATCCTAAAGCTGGCTCTTCCCTCCTCCCTCCTCCTCTCCTCCTCCTCCTCCTTCCTCCTGCAGAGCCTCTGTTTCCTGCAGGTTGCTTTTTCGTGCTTACTGGGTTTGGTTTCTTTCATGTTAGAGGTGCTCCTCGGTCAGCCAGCAATCCTCCGTTGCCTGCTCATCAGGGAGAATGGAAGTTTTAGCCGGTTTGGTGGCGCACACCTGTGATCCCTGCTACCAAGGAGGCTCAGACTTGGAGGGTCCCAAGTTCAACACCACCTTGCATTAACAGATCCCCGTCTCAAAAGAATAAGTGTGTGGCAGGGAGGGCACTTAACAATTGATGCGCCACTCCGAAGCATGTTGACTTTGAGCTTCACAGTATGATGTTCTTGGCTGGATATTTGCTGAGTAATACTAATCTTAGGTCTCCCTTCCTGGGCTGGCCAGAGGCCCAAAGAGGGATATCTGGAAGGTAAAGTTCTGCCCCCATGCTGGCCACTAAGTAATGGAAGAGGTTTGGGGGTCCATTTTCAGCATGCATTCAATTGCTTAATCTCTAGAGATGGCCCAAAGACACTCTGTTTTGCCATCTACAGAAAAAACTGTCCAGTCTTATGCTAAACTCAGAAGGGGCAGGTCCGCAGTGGCGTGAAGTAGGGAAGAGGACCTAGGGATTGAATTCTCCATTAACTATGCTAATGCTCCATATTTTAACCTTTATTACCAGAGCCAGGGGTTTCTGTTGCTGCCAGCTCTGCTATTTTGCTTCCCAGCTCTGTTAGTGAGAGAGGTTCATTGATATTCATAATATAACAGTATATTTACCTAATTTCTTCCTGTAGCTCCAATGATTTCTGCTTTACATATTTTTAGGCATGAATTAATTAGAATTAATTGTAACATCTTTTGTGAATTTAGCTTTTATTTTTAAACATTGTCATCCTTTTATTAGTATTGCATAGTGACCAACTCTGCTCCTAAAAATATTTCTCTCTTAAAGTTCAGCTATTGATATAGGTACACCACCTTTCTTTTTTTCTGCTAACTTTTTTCAATCTCTATTCTATACCTGTTTTAGTCAGCTCTTTCACTGCTATGACTGAAAGACCCGAACAGGACAACTGTAGAGGAAGAAGAGTTTATTTGGGGCTCACGGTTTTAGGAGTCTCAGTCCATAGGCTACGAGATCCATTCCTCAGGGCTCAAGGTGAGGCTGAACATCATGGCAGAAGGGTGTGGCCAAGGGAAGCAGCTCACACTATGATCAGAGAGTAGAGAGTCTACTCACCAGATACAAAATACATATTCCAAAGGCACACCCCTAGTGACCCGCCTCCTCCAGCCACACCTTACCCACCTTTAGCTACCACTCAGTTAATCTTATCAAGGGGATTAATTCACTGATTGGGTTAAGACTTGGATAACCCAATCATTTCTCCTCTGAACCTTCTTGTATTGTCTCACATGTGAGCTTTTGGGGGACACCTTACATCTGGACCATAACAATACCTATGCTTAATGGTGTCAGAAATGTCTTTTTTATTTTTTTCCAGACACACTGGTATATTCTTGTAATCCCAGCAACTAGGGAGGCTGAGGCAGAAGGATCACACGTTCCAGTCCAGCCTGGTCAACTTAGTGAGACCCTGCCTCAAAGTAAAAATTTAAAAAGATCTGGGGTATGGCTCAGTGGCGCAGGAGCCAACTCGCATGTGTGACAGGTCCTCCACGCATTCTCTGGTACTACCAAATAATTTTTAGCACTTTAAAATGTGCAGTTTCGTGACATTAAGTATGTTCATACTGTTGTGCAATTCATCATCCAGTTCCAGAAACATTTTCTTCCAGATTGAAACTTTGTATCCATGAAATGACCATTATCCCCCATTCTCTATTTCCTATTCATAGTTCATAGATCTTATAAGTGTATGTTCTATGTTTCTTTTAAACTATTTGTTATTTTATATTTCTGTATTTTCTAATTGTTTAGATATAGATTCCAGGGTTCTAAGTCTCTCTCTAGCTGTGTCTAATCCACTATTTAACCCCTTGTTTCAAATGAATGAATGAATATATATATATATATATATATATATATGTGTGTGTGTGTGTATGTATGTACGTATTCATTTGGTCATTTAAAAAATCTGCTTGGTTGTCCTTGATAATCTTATTGCTTATTCATCCTAAATTCAGATGTAACCTTTCTATATTGTATATAGGACTGGAATATCTGGAGTCCTACAGCATCCAGATCTGTTGTGTGTTGTTTCTAGAAGCCGATTCTTACCCATCGTGGCTAGCATCTTTATGCACTAGTGATCTCTGACTGGGAGCTCATTGCCCAATATTGACCAGTGGGAATCTCATACATAACTTAGATGCTTTGCTCCAAAGAATGTTTATGTCTGCTTCTATCAGGATAACTGGGGGTGCAACCAACATGAACACTTCAATTTTCCTTGAAGGTCCTAGTCTACTGGAGGTGCCCCAACCTCCCTCTTGGCCAAGCACCCAGCTTTATGCTCACTCTCCTTTGTGAATAAGGAAGCAGCTATTGGAGATCATTTTTAAAATTTTTATTTGTTTTTAGTTGTAGATGACATAGTGCCTTTATTTTATTTATTTTTATGTGATGCTGAGGATCCAACCCAGTGCTTCACACATGCTAGGCAAGCCCTCTACCACTGAGCTACAACCCTGGACTGCTTTTGGAGATCTTGGTAGACAACAGGCCTCACAGAATCATGGCCTCTCTTTCCCTAGGATATTCCGTGTGCGTGTGCTTGCGCAGGCACCATGTTGCCCAGGCCTCTTAACTCCTAGGCTCAAGTGATCCTCCTGCGTTGGCCCCTTTGTAGCTGGGGCTACAGGCAAACCCACTGTGTCTGGCTTAGCAGGAAGAGTCCCCACGGCCCCAAGTCCACCTCGTCATGAGGAGCACAAATTCTCTAATCCATCCCACACCCATCCGTTGGAGCCATCTTTTGGACATATAAATCTAATCACATCACACTCTTAAATGTTTAAATCTTCCAGTAACTTCCTTTTATCCATAAGTATAAAATCTGAAACTCTTAGCATTCAAAAGTCCCTCATGATGTGGTGGCCGATTCTCATGCCAGCTTCTTATCTTTCCATAATCCCCTTTCCCACTCCCAAACTCCTCCCCTCAGAATTTTTCCATACCCCACATCCAGGTTGAGTTCCTGGATACACTTCTGGAACACCCCACCCTCCCACATCCTGACCCGCCACATGCAGCTATGTCCGAATCCCCGCTACACGTGACAATCTTTCAAACCACATACTTCCCGACTGCAGAAACTCTGTGTTGTTTACTAACCTACTATCAGCGCCTGGCGCTGGGCCCATGAAATAACTGATGGAATGAATGAATGAACGAATGAACTGGTCTCCTGGTGTTTTTCTTATTGATTTTTGCCAGTTCTTTCATGTGAAAGATGTTGACACCTTGCCATTGGTTGAGAATATTTTCTGTCATTTGCTTTTTTTAAAAAATATTTTTTTTTAGTTGTAGATGGACACAATTCTTTTATTTTTATGTGGTGCTGAGGATCGAACCCAGCGCCTCATACATGCCAGGCAAGCACTCTAACCACCAAGCTACAGCCCACACCCTTGTTATTTGCCTTTGAATTTTGGTTATTTGTTTTCTATGGGGTGAGGAGGAGCATAAAGAACTTTTACATGTCAGTGTCAGCAGACCTATTGATTCTTTTCTGTTGAGATCTCTTTAAGCACTTCCAAATTGAAGGAAAGTCTCTTATTGGATACTGGACAAGTAAATGTCCTTCACTTCTTTTTTCTTTGTTCTTTACTGCTAGCAGAGCTCCGATCATTTTTCTCTCCTGCTAAAAAAATGTTTAACAATCTCCTTAGAGCCTGTAGAATAAAGTCCAAATTCTTTAACTTGGTCTCCAAGGCTCCAAACCTAAACCCAGGGGCACATGACCACTGAACCACATCCCCAGCCCTTTTTACTTTTTATTTTGAGACGGTCTCCCTTAGTGGCTGAGGCTGGCCTCTTGCCTCAGCCTCCTGAGTTACTGGGATTTGAGACCACTGTCCTGGGCACCCACCTCCCATTTCTAAATAGATAATGAAATCTTGCTTATTCTTTAAACCCCACTTTCTCTAAAAAAGCTTCACCTTATCCTTCTTCCTGAGAGGGTGAGTGGTGGAGGGGTAAGAAAATATCTTTCAAGCCAGACAAACCTGGATTAAA
The DNA here is from genome assembly GCF_902686455.1 of Sciurus vulgaris. NCBI lineage: Eukaryota > Metazoa > Chordata > Mammalia > Rodentia > Sciuridae > Sciurus > Sciurus vulgaris. Next base: position 12,177,047 of record NC_136472.1, read on the forward strand.
ATCCAAGATCCTTTGCTTTGTTAGCTATTGGCCAAATCCTTCCATCTGTCAAGTCTCTGTGCCTGTCATCACTCCCACCTTTATTATTTTTTAGCGCTGGGTGTGTATCCCAGGGCCTCAGGCCTGCCTGGCAAGCTCTCTACCACTCATTCCATCCCTAGACACTCCCGCCCTGCCCCCAGTCTTTAAAAGGGGAACAGAGAGCAGCAAAGGACCGCATTGCAGAGGAGCAAGGGCGACCCCAGGTACCGAGCCCAGGACAGCCCCTGCCGCAGCCCATGTTCTGCCATCTTGGGAGGGAGTCTCCGGCTCAGGGTCGAGCCTCCTGCCAATGAGTCATGTTTTCCCTTGAGGGTTTTGGTTCTCGGATTCTATTAGGTGGCCAAGCTTTCCTACTGGGCAGACAGGAGTGAGCAAACAGGATTCACCTCGGGGAATCCAGTCCAGGCCCCCGGGCTCCATGAGGTCACTCCCAAGACTATTTCCCCTCCTTCCTTTCTTCGTTTGAGCTTCCAGGGGCTAAGTCTCCAAAGAGGTCGGCCAACACCCCATGATATAATGGCGAGGCCAGTACAATAAAGATAATTCTCCAATTTTAACTTGGGTTCAAACTACATCTGCATCGCTGGGTCTAGAACTTGCGAGTTTTTGCAGACAGGGAATGGATTTACTCCAGGGGCCCCCGGAGGCCTGGGTGGCTGGGCTGGGGACCTGGGAGGGCTCTGGCCCCAGCCTAGGACATGGGACAGGAATCCCTGCTCTGGGGCCTCTGCCCTGGCCCCTGGGAGGGAGGGGGGCGCAATGAGAGCATTAACTACAGACGATTGCGGACCCACTGCTGTGGTGTGCGTCTCTGCGGCTGAGGGGGACTGGGGACCTCCTGGACGGTCAGAGGAGCAAGCCTGGCTTCCGGAGGCCTGGTTGCCACCCAGCCCTACGCCCAGCACGCTGGTCACCTGGGCAAGGGCCTGAGCCTGAGGAACCCCAACTGACCTATCAGCAAAATGGGGAACGGTCTCTGCCCCAGGATCTTAGCGTTCTTAGCGTTCTCCGTGCTTTCCTGGGCCCGGCCCTTCTCTCAGCCCAGACTGTCCCCAGGGCCTGACTTCACCACATCGGCCTCAAATCTCTGACACCATCGCTGCCTCCACCCTCAGCCCTGCCCTTCCCCGAGGAGCCGGGCCTGACTCCAGCTCCGCACCCCAGCCGGGCGGGTAGCAGTGGTCTCTGGTCAGGCCCGGAGCCCCACCGGCACCCACGTTTGACGTCCAGAGTCTCTTGCCCTCTCCCTCCACAGGCATCCTCTCCTCCCTCCCTCCCTCTTGAAATCCGAGCGGGGATCCTGGGAGAATTTTGGCTACAAAACATTCCATCCAGTTGTCCAAACACTCGGCACAGCTGGAGGAGGGAGGGGTGGCCAGGCAGCTCTGGGAGCCCTTGGGCTGCTGTTTCCATGGAAACAGGCAAGGGCCGACCCTGGCAGCCCTGAGGGGTCAGAGGATTGAGAGGACAAAGGAAGAGTCCCCCCACCCACCCACACAAACACGGTGCTGAAGGCCACCCGGCCAAGTGCCCAGGCCTCGCTGCCTCAGTCTGCCAGCCAGGTGTGCACGCTTGCCTCACACCGCCAGCCTGAGGCACTGGGCAGCCAGCGGGGTGACTGACGGGCTGCAGACTCGTGAGCCTCACCTCGTGACATGACCAGACCAGCTCCAGCAGGGGGAGGGCAGGCGAGAATGCCCCAGACCAGCCCCTGGCTGGCTGGCCCAGTCCCAGCTGCCAAGACCCTGGATGAGTCTCCGAGCGTCAGTTTCCTCACCCACAAAAGGAGAGGGTGAGTCCTTTTCTGGTCCTGATTTGTCTGCACAGCCGAGGGCGACGTCCTGGCAGCTTGACGGGCAGGCCAGCCTACGTCTCCATGTTCAGAGAGTGGTGCCCCTCCGTAGGGCGGCCCCCAACCCTGACTCTGTTTCCCCGCTGAGGGGCTGGCTGGGGCCTGGCAGGGAGGGACTATCTCCCGTGCACTCTGCCCCGCCGGCCTGGGCCCCTTCCCCTCCTTCCGCACCCTGTCGGGGTGGTGGGAGATGCTCCCCCATTCACGCATCCTGTTTTCCATTAATAGTTTCCAGGTGAGGCCAAGGTTGACGGGCAGAGGAAGGTGGGGGCACTGGAGAATTTAGCAGGGGATGAGCCAGGAGCAAAAACAGGAAGGGGGTGGGAGCAGGCAGGGAGAATTCACTGCAGGAAGGGGAGGCCAGCATCTGGTCTGCATTAGGCCCAGCGCCTGCAAGCCCCAAGCCAGGGCAGATATTGTTATCCGCTGGGCGGGGCAGCTGGGGGGCTGGGCTCCTCCCAGAGGCTGACAAGAAAGAAGAGGGAAGCAGAAGGAGGAGAGGAAAGGAGACTGCTTCCCTTCGCCACAGAGCAGGCACTTCTCCGGGGCTACTCTCCTCCTTCAGTTCACAACTTCACAGGGGAAAGTATTCCTTCCCATTTTAAGGATGATGGAACCGAGTCCCAGAGAGGTTAAGTGACTTGCCCAAGGTCACACAGCCAGGGAAGGACAGAACTGGGATTAGAATTCAGGCAAAATGAGACAGGGTGACACATTCAGACATCCCGCGGGTGGGTCCACGCTGACCATGTGCCGGGCAAGGGGGTGCCGAGAAGGGTGATGACAGCCCGCTGGCCTCTGCCGCAAGGCTGTCAGGACAGTTCCCAGGGACGTTCGTGACACAAAGCTGACGTGTCTGAGGGCTCCGCGGACGAGGCCAGCCATCCACAGGAAGGCCTCCTAGGGGATCCGGTGTGGGCAGAGATGGGGTGGAAATGGCAGGTGGAAGAGAGAGCGTGGCGCGGCAGGCGGCTCGGGCCGTGCCTGGGCATGGCGGCTGGCCTGGCCCCCTGAGAGGGCGTCGTCGGGGAAACTGAGGCACAGAGGGGCTCATGTACCCAAAGGCTCCCAGTCTAGAAGTGGCTGAATGCTCCTGACCCCAGGCCTGTGTTCCCAGCCGCTCACAGAGCTGGCCCTCGGTCATGGTGGCTGAAAGAGAGAAGGGGATACCGAGGCTGGGGCGGCGGGGCGGGGTCTGTCCAAGGCCACCTGGCCAGCAGGATGGACAGGCTCTCTCCACTGTGTCAACCTGGGAGGAGAGCGGACCGCAGCCCTGTGCGGAGGTGAGGCCCCAGGCCTCGGGCAGCGAGGGGCAGCTTCCCACCTCCCTGGAGGTGTCTGCCCTTCTCTGGCCCAGCGCCCAGGCAGGAGGGCCCCGAGCCTTCCGCTGCCCCTGAGCCCAGGAGTTAATAATTACGGGTTAAGGAGATAGAGGCCCAGCTGGGAGGCAACACCCTCCAGGGCTGCTGCTCCTGAAGATAGCAAAGGTTAGTTGTGGGCTGGCCTGGGGCAGGGAGACGCCTCCAGCCACCCACCCTCCTCGCCGAGTCCACAGAGACCCTGCACCAAGCCCCTCTGGTATGGATGCCTCTGACAAGCCCCCTGGGTGCCCTGCCAGAGGGACATGCCCGGTGTTCCTGGCCATGAGCTCGGGGACTGTCCGCTATGCCCCATCAGGCCGGGGTCCTGTACTTGGGAAGAGCCTGGGAGAGGAGCTGTGGGGCACAGACAGGTGAGTAGGGACCTGGGACATGGAGATCCTGCCACTGCAGGAACATAGGGCAGTGGGGAGCTGGGCTCGGGCAGGGTGCTGGCCTGGACCTATGAGCAGTTTCAGGAGCTGCCTGGAAAGTCACCACTAGCCAGTAGCCCTGATTGCCTTGTTCAACTCGATGGCTGCACAGAAGTGGAAATGGAAGCTCAGAGAAGGCAAGGCACTCATTCTGGGTCACACAGTGAGCAGAGGGCACACCTAAGTCCAGAATCGGGGGCTGGGTCACCCATGCTTCTCATCTGTCCTCAGCCAAGGCTCTGTGGTTAAGGCTGCCAAGCTGGGGTCGGCAATGGCAGGGGCGATACAGGAAGGAAGTTGAGGAGGACAGTGGCTTGTGGGCAGAGGAAGCACCTTTATTTCTCCCTGTCTACCTGCTGGGCCAGCTACCTAGTGGGCACTCAGTAACCCTCTGGACTGCAGGCGGTTGCAGTGTCCAGTGAGCCCTCGGTTTGGAGGCTGTCTTTTTGGAAATCTGATGTAAGCAGACCGGCCCTCACCACCCCTGGCTGTGTGACGTCAGGCAGGCACCTTAACTTCTCTGAACCCACCCCTTTTTAGTGGAAGAGCAGGGTTCACTGTGCTTCTGAGAAGAGCCAGTGAAGCCTGGGAATCCAGAGGAGCCTGGATGCGTAGCGGACAGGATATTTTGGTTGGTAATTTGAGGTCAGCATTCCCACACTTGTCTTCTGAAGCCTCTCTCAAGGGCCTCCCTGGTCAAACAGCCCTCCAAGGCTGAGGCCTCTCCCCTGGGGCTGTAACCTCTTCACTCCTTATCTCCCACCAGTCTGGGCTACCCTCATTTATCTCCTGCCCAGGCTTCAAAGACTTGGCGGGCTAGGGCTCCTTCTATGTCTTCTGCTCCTTCTTCCTCTAAAGAGTGAACAAAAATTTCAAGGTCATCCTGGGTAATAGTTTAGCCAGACCCTGTCTTAAAATTAAAAAGGGTTGAAAATGTAGCTCACTGCAGATCACTTGCTTAGCATGTGCAAGGGTCCTGGGTTCCAGGTCCAGCAGTGAAAAAATAAAATAAAAAAATGGAAAAAAGGAAGAAAAAAAAGTGAACAGAACAAGGAGAAGACAGGAGTTGCTCAAGGCTTAGCTGGTGAAGGAGTCAAGTCAACAAACATGTTGACATCGGTGCTGGACAGGTGGGTAGAGGAACACAGGTCGGAGGAGCTGATCCCTGCCCTCTGGAAGCCATAATCCTGAAAAAAATTATCCTGTACAGTGAAGGACATGGGAGACTGGGGTCAACGGTTCTGGAAAGTTGGAAGGGATGCCATGGAGGGCTGTCCAGGTTGTTCACTGTATAAGGTGTTGGCCAAGGGAGTGGGCAAGGCAGGAAATCCAGCCTGACCTCCACTCACCAAGTCCTGTACCTTGCTGTGAGTCTTGCCCACCTGGGAAAGGAGCACCCTTTTCTATTTTGAACAGAGACACCTTTGTTTGGCAAAGTCGTGCCCCAGGCAAGTGGCAACCCTGGGAGCGGAGGTCTTTGAGAATATGTCTCCCACTCCCCTATACCCCGCCCCCATACCAGAATCCCATCAGCAGGGCAAGGTGGGATGCACCTGTAGTCTCAGTAACTCAGGAGGCTGAGGAGGGAGGATCCCATACTGGAACCCCAAGAGGGCTGGTCCCCCAGTTGTCATATGGCCATATGAAGGCTCAGAAGGGGTGCTCAGAAGGGGTGGCTGAATGAGTGAATGAATGAAATGTGTCCCCCACATGAAGATCTGTCAAACTCAAGCATGGGCTGGGCTGCAGTGGTAGCTCAGTGGTAAAGAACTCAGCCTGGGCCCCAGGAAGTGTGGGCCTGGAAGAGTAAGTAGCTCCCATAGTTCTGGTGGCATTTGGAAGGGGAAGGTACCTCTCTCCAACCCCGAGTCCTTCTCCAGACCCAGATGGCAGAAGCTCCAGTCACTGGCAAGAGAGAAGAGTTTGCCCTCACTGGCTCCAGTCCCGGACTGAACTTCTGGCAATGGTCAAGGACGGAGGGACTGAGGGGCAGGCAGGTAGGCTAGTGGTCAGGGACTCAGGGGAACGTTGTCGGAGGATGTGGGACTGGCAGGGTGCATGGTGTTCTCCAGAGGGTAGAGGGTGGGAAAGGGGGCAAAGGCAGGGATGGGCAGTGTGTGTTCAGTGGCTGGAGAGTGGCAGAGCCCTGTTGGGGGAGGCTGGATGGGGGGCTTGGGCCAATGACAGATACCCCCCCTGGGGGTAAAGCTGCGAGGAGTAGGGCTGAGGCAGAATGTCACTAAGGGACAGACGCTAAGCAGAGAGCTCAGGGAGGAAGCACGTGGTTGAGGGCCGGGTGGGCAGGTAACAGGGTGTCTGCTGGTCTTGAGGGGCAATCCGCGGGAGCATCTGCGACCTGCGACCCCAGAGCCCTGTAGGTCCTTGCGCTGTGCTGGGGCGGAGGGTGCCGCAGAGACAATAGCGGGCGGAGGCCGGGCGCAGCTCTGGCTGCCTGAGTACGGGCACCGGTTCTTTCCCGGACTCCCGCACTCTCCGCCCGAGCGCCGCCGTCCCGAGCGCGGCCCGGCCGGGCCGGAGCGCGTGCGAGCTCCGCGCGTCCCGCGGGCGGAGGAGCGTGGCCGGAGGGGCGTGGCCGGGCACGTGTCCTAGGGCCGCCCTCTGCCACGTGACCCGCCCAGGGCAGGGGCGGGGCGGGCGCCGGAGCCGCGGTCCCAGGCGGCGCAGACCGACAGACTGGCTGCGGGCCGGACTGACAGGCGGCGGGACAGCCTGCCGGCCCGGGGCGGAGTTGGCGGCGGGCGGGGACGCAGCGCGGGGCGCGGGGAGGACGCGGCGGCGGCGCGGGGAACCGACGCCCGGGCGCCTCGGGCCGGGATGTGGAGCGGGTAGGTCCGCGCGCGGGCGGCCCGGCGCTGGGTCTCGGCCGCGGTTGCCTGCTGGAGGGGGAGAATAGGGGTTCCCCCGGTCTGCACCCCCAGCCCTGCCCGAGGCGGAGGTCCGGCGAGCCGGTGGGGAGATGGAAAGAGCCCCCGGGAGCGTTTGGGGTCTCGGGTGGGGAGTGTGAAGGGCGACCCCCCAGCTCCTGCAGGCGCCAGGAGGGCAAGTGGCGGTGGCCGGGGGAGACGGGCTGATGATCTGTGCATGCCAAAGTAATCTGGGGCGCAGCACTTACGGGAGGGATGCCCCTCCGCTTGCTCTTGGAAAGCAGCTCGCCTGGGAAAGGGGAGCTGGGTCTCTCCAAGGTCGCCTGCAAGTTGATGGCAGAACCTCTTGCTCGGACTCACTCAGAGATGTAGAGTGGATGGGACCTTCCTGCAGCATGAAGGGGCCGGCGCAGGCTCTGGGTCCCGGGTTAGTGGCCCCAGGACCCTTGTCTGTTCAGAGCATTGGTTCTCAGGGTTGGTTCCTATTCCTGGCCAGTCTGATGGAGGGACTCCTGCCCTGGGTGCGCAGAAAGGTTGAGGTCTTTTAATGGAGTTGGGGAGCACATCTTCTTCCCCATGACTGGAAAGACTAGGTCCTGGGCCAGATAAGTGGTCTCAGGACCCAGCTCCTTCCCTGCCACCCCTGGGGAGTAGGGAAGCCCCTGGGGAAATGGGTTAGTGGGATCCATTTTCCTCCCTGGTACTCAATAGAACTTGAGCAGAGATGCTTGGAGAATAATGGGGTTTCATCCCCAAGGGGTTTTGAGAAGGGGGTGAGTTGTGCTGAGGTTTGAGGGACAAGAGCAGGCAGAGTTGAAACAGAGTCTTCCTTGGCATGATGCCCTGGGGAAAGGAGGCTGGGCTTAGGGAGAAAGTGGCTGAGGGGCTTTGTGGTGTCTGGAGAGGTTAGAACAATCCTACCTGGGGATAAATGGGTTTAATCCTAGGGATCGATGTGTCTGAGGAGCAGCCTCCTCTGGAGGAATCTTGTGACCCTTTGTGTTGGGTGGACTGAGGTGAAACAGCCACAGAATTAGTGTGTGACCCTAAGGGTATGGCCTCCTTTCTCTGGGCCTCTACATGAAATATGTAGGTTGTGGGGTGGCAGTGATTCCATCCCGAGAGTGTCCTCCTTTGGAGGCATCCAGGCCAGGGCCCGACAAGGCCCAGCAGATGGATGCTGTCTTTAGGGACAGAGTCAAAGAGTTTCAGGGTCTTAGACAAGGTCTTGTCTGCCATATTCCCAGGACCCTTGTAGACGAATCAGGCTGCCAAACTGACCCCTGCATGTGCACAATAACTGTACAGCCCTCTGGGTCCTTTGGGGCTTAGCTGGATACAGAGTGCACAGTAGGGGTTTTATTAATGCAAATGGGAAGCTTGGGGGCAGAATGAGGAGCTGAGCACATAACAGAGTTTGGGGGTTACCTTGAGCACTGCATTTTTATGGACCCCTTGTGGATACGAAGGCAGAGATTTAGGGACCAGGGGTCAAAGTGCCAGCACTCCTAGGGCCTGCTGTCCTAGAAGCTTACCCAGATCCCAGCAGCAGAGAGGGACTTGAACAAGCACTAGGTGACTTGTGACCCCAGAAGCTCATGAAAACTGGGGAAGAGTATCCTGGACTGGTGATCCTGGACTAGGAGGTGGGAGGCCTGCTGAGCCACCAGAGCTTCTGGAACTTAGCTTCCACATCTGTACCACGAACTGGGGTAGCTCTCCTGGCCTGGTCCCATTCCCCGTCCCCTGTGGCCCTGGACTTAGGGCTGCTGTCCTGGAGTGGGCAGCAGTAGCTGGACTCTGCAAGAGCAGGGGAGGGGGAATCCTCTTCCTTGGACTCCCAAGCATGGGCCTTGAACTCTGAACCCAGTGGCAGCTCCAGTCTGACTTTGGGAAGCCGCTTCTCTCCCATCTGCCACAGTTTCACATGTCCATGGCCTTGGGTACCAAGCCTGCTTCAGGGTGATGGGGTGAGGTTGGCACCTAAGGTGCTTCTACACCTGACACAGTGCTGGGCACTTGGGACTTGATCTGCAGAGACCAGAACTGGGTTCTGGGTTAGTTCTTTGCCATTGAGTGGCCACATGACATTGGTGCAGCCCCTTGGTCTCAGTTTCTCCACTTGACTGATGGGGCTAATCATACTCATCTCTAGTGAGAGCTAACCCTTGCCGCCTCCTGGAAGCCCTCCATGATCTGCCTAGTCTCCTCAGCAGGTGTGGATATCTTTCCTGCTGATCCTTTATCAGCACATTTGCATGCAGGGTTCAAAACCTCATTGGAGTCCTATTTGTCCTTGACTCTCCTGCATCTGCCCCAGATTTGTGCTTGTTAGACTTTGGGAAGGAAGTGAAGTTGGGGGTGGGGGTACAAAATGAAATGGGAGAAGGGGGCTTAGTGATGTTCCCTGGAATCTGTCCTGTCCTACAGACTGGAAGGATCAGGGCCCTTGGAGTGCGTGGCACATGATAGGTGCTCACTAGGCCCATGTTAGATGGCTGAGGTCTTGGGGTGTCAATTCTTGGACTGGATTACAGGGATCCCCCTCAGACAGTCCCCTGCCCTATACCAGCAGAGAGGGAGACCCCCACCCGCCCAGGCTGGGCACTGGTTCCCAGTGGAGAGACCGGGCCGATTTCCCCTCCAGGCCAGGCCGTGCTGGCAGGCCTGCGGCAGTGGCCGGCGAGGCTCGGCCTGGCTACCTGCTCCTCTTCCTGCCAGGACCCACGGCTGCAGGCAGCTCCCACGGGGCACCTGTTTGCCCCTGGTGGGGGGTGGCCTGCCCACCCTGGCTCCCTCCTGTCCCTTTGCGCCTCCTTGCCTGGAGCTCTTGGATCCCAGCCCAGCTGCAGGCTCTACTGGCAGGAAGACGAGGCGCCTCCTGCCCTGGGTCCCGCTCTGCCCCGTGCCCTCCGTCACCCCCGGCCCCCTTGGCTGGTGCCTCCCGGCAGCTGTCCTGCCTTTTCCCTTCAGCCACCCACAGCATAGTGCCACTTCCCAGATGCCTCCGCCCTCCCTCTCGTTCCCTGAAAGACCCTGTCCTGGTTCCCCATTTCCGCTGTGGGTACCACTCTTGGCCTCATCCACCTTTCCTTGTTCCCTGATTACCTAGTCAACCAGTTACCGGGCTGCGCTTTCCTTCTGTGACCCCCTTGTCCTCCCAGGACTCCCCTCGGAGTCCTTGGTCTATCTGTGCCCCCCCCCCCCCCCCCGCTGCACTGCCCCTGCCTGGCTGGTGCAGCAGCCGAGGGCTTCACCCTCCACCAGCCCCACCCCCCTTGGGTACAATCTCAAACTTCCTCAAACCCCATCCGCATCCTGCCTCACTTCTCTGGAACCATTATTCATGCCCTCCTCCTCCCGGTGGCAGGTCATGTGACACACTCTGCCTACAACTCCAGATCAGTTCCTATCCTGCTGCTGCTTTGCTGTGTGTTCCGGCCAGGTCACCAACCCTCTCTGAACCTCAGGTGCCTGGCCGTTAGAAGCAGGACAGGGAGTTCACCCCCTGCAGCACCATCTTGAGTCTCCACCCCGAGACACCCGTGGACACTCAGTGCAGTGGACTGCTGAGAACATGATCAAAAGCTTGGACACCCTGTGTGCTTACGGGTCTGGTCTGAAGATCTGGCCCTGTCTGAGCTGTGCTGGGCTTGGCTTGTAGGCTGGCGGTAGAGTTGACAGACAAGACCTTTTCTGGGAATGTCCCTGGATACACGTTGTGGCTCTCAGCCTCAGTCCCCTCAGCCTAGCGCAGTATCCTGAGTCAGTCCCTGCTGGTCCTGGGCAGGGTTTCTGTGGCTTCCCTGGAGCTCATGCCTGGTGTCCCAGGGCAGGGGAGGCATGCTGCCGCTTCCCCCAGTTTCAGGGCTGTCCTCAATGTCCCCTTCCCTGCTTATTTTGCGAACCCATTTTGCCCATTAGCCCAGAAGGTCACTGGCTCCAGGAGGTGGCTGCAGAGGACACCCTGGGCACAGTCGAGGGGCAGGCTGGTCTTGCAAGGGCTGGGAAGGTGAAACCCTCAGAGGAACCACACCGGGTCCCACTCATCCTCCAGCCAGGCTCTCCTGGCCAGGTCAGGGTGACGGAGTGGCTGGGGCCCAAAGAGTCCTGGAGCCGCCCTGGGCCTCTCAAGGCAGGCCTGTGGGCCGAGGGTTTCAGTGGCACTTTCCCCCTGGTTGTGTGCTTCCTGGGGAAGTGACCAGTGGGGCCTTTCCTGTCTGAGCTGCAGGGTCTCCAGGCTGGGGACCTGACTTCAGAATTGGAGATGCTGGCTGTCCCCCCACCTCTCTTAGGAGCTTCCACCCCTAAGCAGACCCTTCCTGGTGGTTTCGGCAGCTTCTCCCAGATGTAGGATGCCCAGGGGAACAGCTTCAGTGGTGGGCCACACCTCCTGTGCCTGAGTCCGCACCCTCCGCTGTTCACACCCAGGTTTTGGAGCCTCTGCTCTCGGGAGGCTGCTGTGTGTGGAGGATCGGGGACTCTGGCTCTGCTGGACCTGGGGACCTGGATCCCTCCTTCCTCTGACTTTCCTGAGTCACAGGAGCTGGCCTGGCAGCCCGGAAAGTAGGAGGGGAGGAGGGTCTGCAGATGGAGTTCCTTCCAGCACCGCCGGGCCTTCTTCCTCCCTTGCTCCTGCCACTCTGGCCAGGCAAGGGGGAGGAAGTGCCTGTGGGGTGGCCCTCCTGTTCCTGCGCTTCCTGACTTTAGGATTTGATCCCCGGGTTTTCCACCAGGGAGAAGAGAAGGTGTCATGGAGACCTTGTCTCAGGCCTCTGGGCCACTGTGTTTCTGGCTGCAAAATAGGGTTCATCCCCGTGACAGGGAGCTGAAGGGAGAGGCTGCTGGGAGAACCGGTCTAGCCTCAGCTCCAGCCCATGCCCTAAACACTCTCCCTGTGACCAGAGGCTATGCTGGTGGACAAAGCTCCATCCCTGTGGGGAAGAACTGGTAGTCTTGTTCTGGATAGGGGTGATGCTGGCTGGTCCTTGCCTTGGGAAGGCGCCAACGCTGGGCGTTTGAGACCTGGGCTCCTGTCCTGTGCCCTCTGCTGTCTGTGGGCCACCGCTGGCCCTTGGACTGCAGTTCTTGCTCATTCTGTTAGAGTGGGCACCCCCAGTGGGATCTGCTGCTTCCACGTGGCCTAAATGACTGTGGCTGCCCTCTGCCACCAGAGGAAACGGGACTGGGCCCAGGGCTCCCGGAGCACCTTCCCATGGCTGTGGGCCTGGGTTTCAGCCGAGGCACCCAGAGCCTGGGCAGGTGTTGCGTCTCCGCCGCATTGGCTGTGGGCTGAACGCTGTTTACTTGGTACCCTGTCAGGTGACTTCTTATTGACTCCTATAGTGCCTCCTTCGGGGTTAACCCCCACCCCTGGGGGAGCTGGATCAGAGAATTTCAGAACATTTCCAAGGGCTCCCGTGTGTGTACCCCAGGGCAGAGCCTGGCTGTCCTCTGGCCATAGCTCCCCGCTCCCCACCCTGCCCGGGCTGTGCCTCCTGGAAAGGTGGTTTCTGAGCAGTCTGCGAAGGCAGTTGGGGTAGGAAGTGGGTCAGGTTTCCCTGAGCAGCCAGCGAGGAGCATCCTGAGTCTGCCTGGGCCCAGCAGCCCTCGATCCTGAGACAGGCACGATTCCTGCTCAAGCTCCTCACCCCGCCAGCTGTGCCACCTGGTCAGGAAGCTTTGGACCTGTGCTGCCAGTTAGACCATCCGTGACCCGCCATGTGACCCCAGTCGAGACCCTTCCCTCCTTCCCTCTCTGAGCATCTGTCTCCTTATCTGTAGAATGGCCCATTCTACAAGCACTGTGGAGATTCCTGGCCTTACTCATCAAGTCCAAGTCCCTGCAGGCCAGGGCCAGCTCCCAGGCAGAGGGCCGTCTAGCCTGGGCAGCAGGACAGGGCCACGTGAAGGACTGGGAACTGATTCGTTCTGGGTCTCTGGGTGCTCAGTGCCTTTGTGTTACCAAGAGGGAAACTAAGGTTCAGAAACCTATTTGGTGGCCCTCCTGGATCCCGAGGATGAGGGAAGACGGACAGGCCCCAGACGGCCTCTCAGCCTTCCATCTCAGCCATCCAGGTTCCTGTCTCCTTGGCCTGGGCCTCCTCTCATGTGGGCCTCACTTCCCCACTGTTATCAGTGGAGGCCCAGCCCCCCACCCTCCCCAGCCCAGCCACTGCTGCTGAGAAGCTGCTGGCTCAGGAGCCCCAGCTTTTGCTGAGTGAGCGAATCCAGAGGTGCTGTCTTGGCACAAACCCCTGCCGGCCGGCCAAGCCCTCCCCTCCCTTCCCACTGCGGGATCCCCTTCCACAGGGGGAGCGTGGCTGGGGGAGGATCCAGGGCAGGGGCCCCACAGCCCTTTGGGGTCTTCGGGGAGGGGAGGAGAGGGGTCTTGAGGCCCAGAGAAGGAGGTGTTTTTCTGAGGACAACGCTGCAGGCCAGGGGAGAGTTGGAACTGCCCCCCACAAAGTCCAGGGGGGCAGGAAGTGGGGTCTGTGCGGCCTGGGCTATTTGCAGAGTCTTCCTGCTACCCTGGCCTCGTGCTTCCTCTCTGATACCCCAAAAGGGTAGAGTTTGCATGAACTCTCCTGTTAACTACATCACTAAATTTGTATCAACGAAGGTGGCGGTTCACGAAGTGCCTCCTGAGTGCCAAGGTTTTTGTACACACTCTTCCCATCCTTGGGGTTGACAGTCATTTGGCTCAACCCCGCTGTATGATGTGGAGACGGACGCTCGGCCTGGGCACATCCACAGTCATCTGCTCAGCAGACGCAAACTGAGCATGGTCATGTGCTGAGCATCTGCTGCCGGCCCAGGCCCTGGGCTGGGGTTGAAAAAGGTGCAAGAACCCCGTCCTTTATGCCTCTGTGACGACCTTGTTATAACCTGTGGCCCCGTTTTCCAGAAGGAAAGGGGGAGGCTCACGTGGCAGGCGTGTTGCCCTGGGCTTGTCCCGAGGTGCAGGTCTTGGGAGTCTGCCCTGTGTCCATTGATGCCTTTGTTTGCCTTGCAGCCCACCCCAGCCAGACGAGGACCTCCCTCCACCCCTCGCAGCTGTCCCTGTCCCCTGGAAGAACGTGGGCCCCTGCAAGGGCCACAGGGAGTCCCCAGGATCCCTGGTGGAGGCCTCTGCAGGGGAGGAGGCCCAAGGGGAGGAGGACCCCGCAGCCGCCCCGCTGGACGTGTCCCGCCTGCGCAGCTCCTCCATGGAGATCCGAGAAAGGGCTCAGAATTCCTGAAGAGGAGCTGCACAAAGCCCAGAAGGTGGGGACCTGGGCTTGGCTCGCTTGGTGGAGCCGCCTCAGAGAGGAGGAGCCGGCCTGGGAAAGCCCAGGGACACGTGACTGACAGGAAGCAGGACCTTGCACTGAGGGCCACCTGCAAGCCAGGCCCTGGCGGCAAGTCACCTCGGAACTACAGGGGACACGACATCCTGTGTCTTGTTTTTTTTTTTTTTATTTTGTGGTGCTGGGAACTGAACCCAGGGCCTCGGGGTTTTGTGGGTCTAGCTACACTCCAGCTCCCGGGCTTTAAATGACTCCCTCTCACGGGACCTTGGCTTACCTGCAAACCTGCTCCCAGCTCTGGGCGGGCGCGAGAGGTGGGGTTTCAGCCACCTGCTGTGGGCTGGTGGAGGCGTGGCAAGGTGTGGGGCACAGAGGACGTCAGCTGGCAGCCCAGAGCCCCACTCGAGATGGCCAGGTCCACCCAGGGCTGATAGTCCCTGTCTGTCCCCAGGAGCTGAAGCTGAAGGACGAGGAATGTGAGCGTTTGTGCCGGGTGCGGGAACAGCTGGAGCAGGAGCTGGAGGAACTGACCGCCAGCCTGTTCCAGGTAGGCCAGTGGGCGGGGGTCGGCCGAGCAGCGCTCGCCAGGTGACCGGCAGCTCCTGGCCACTCACGCAGAGGCTGCCCTCTTCCAGGAAGCCCACAAGATGGTTCGGGAAGCCAACATGAAGCAGGCAGCATCAGAAAAACAGTTGAAGGAGGCCCGGGGCAAGGTGAGGCCAGTTCCTTCTGCTCAGGCCTGCGGGGCCTCCTGCTGTGGGGCCCCCACACCCCAGCATTGGCCTGGGCTCTCCCTCTAGGCCAGTGCCGCCCAGGGAGCGAGGAGTGTCTGAGATCCCATAGCCCAGTGCCCGGGACTCCACTAGTGTTTTTTCCATACCACGGAGACTTTTCTGGAGGCTTCCAGGGACTGAAAGAACCCTGTGCTCATCGTGATTCCCTCTCCCTCCTCCCACCCTCCCCAACAAAGCAGAAACCTGGGTCTAGCTACAGAGTGGGCAAGTGGCTTCCTCTCTTGGAGCCTCTTGGATCATCAGGAAAATGAAAAGTCAGGGCTGTTCCTGACTTCCGGGGACCCCAGGACACTCAGTGGGTCACCAGGGAAGCACCCCGACTCTTGTTGCCAACGAAGTCTTCTTTGCAGTGTGACCTTAGCAGGCTGCATCACCTCTCTGAGCCTCAGTTTTCCTATGTGTAAAATGGGTGTCTTGGTCCCACCTCTAAAGCCTCTTCCCAGGGGTGGGTAGGTTGGACGCTAGTTGCTGTTGGGCACAGGTTGTCCTGGGCGGGGCTGTCAGGTGGTGGGAGCAGGACGGTGACAGCCTGGATGGGGTCGACGGCCATCGGGGCTGATGGGCAGTGGGAGCAGGGCGGTGACGGCCTAGATGGGGTTGACGGCCATCATCTGGGCAGATCGACATGCTGCAGGCAGAGGTGACAGCCTTGAAGACACTGGTCATCACGTCCACACCAGCCTCTCCCAACCGCGAGCTCCACCCGCAGCTGCTGAGTCCCAGTAAGGCCGGGCCCAGAAAGGGGCACTCGCGCCATAAGAGCACCAGCAGCACCCTCTGCCCCGTCGCGTGCCCCGCCGCAGGGCACACCCTCACCCCAGACAAGGAGGGCAAAGAGGTGAGGCGGCAGGCGGGCGGCGTGCAGGGGGCGGGGTGCCCGTGACGACCAGCCCGAGCCCTTGCTTATGGCCTGGCGTCTGGGAGGGGTCTAGCCTCTGGCCTCCGAGTGGACAGTCTGGGGTCTGATAGCCACCTCGCCGGCTCCAAGCAGGAGGCGGGTGGTTTCCGTGCCTGCCGCAGCTTCGTGGGGTCTGCCCTTGTCCTGTGTGGAAGCGTACTCCTTGGCTACAGGTCCTGAGGCGGACGAAGCCTCGGTTAGCACTTTAATTTCCTTGTGTGGTCAGTGGGGTGCCACGCTGAGGTCTCGAGCCAGCTCAGGCTGCATCCGGTGGACACCGAGACAGGTCTAGTGGGATTCAGCTTCCCGGGCGTCTCATGTCCACCCACCCCGGCTCAGTCCTGTCCTCCCTCTGTCTCTAGAGCTTACAGGGAGGAGGAGCAAGTAGACCTCTTGGCCCACTGCTGAGCTCTGAGCTTCCAGTCGGACACTGATATCTCCTCATTCCTCCTGTCTGTCTCTGTCGCCTGTCTGTCTGTCTGTCCCCCACTGGCCCAGCCCGGGCTCCCCCCGCTCCTCTCCCTGCTCCTCTGCGTGATCCCCAGCAAGGCCATCCACCTCACCTACGAGCCAGCCTGGCAGCTCCCGCCCCGGGAGCCGCCCGCGGCCCCCACCTCTGCCACCTCTCTCTCCTTTTCCCAGCAGGTAATGGCTCCCACGCAGGCCGCCCCTACCCCCTCCTGCTACGCTCACCGCATGCAGCCCAGGGCAGGCTAGAATCGCCCTAAGTGGGCAGCAGAGGCCTGTGTGTACGTGCCTGTGTGTGTCCTGTGCCCTAGGGACCGGTGGTTCCCGCCAGTTTGCCTGAGGAGGCAGGGAGGGCCATCAGGATGAGGCCCTGGACCCACGTCTGTGGTCTTGTAACTTAACACACACCTGGACGCAAAATTTTGAGCTGTAAATTGGGTGCAAAGGGCAGAGAGTTCCCCTGGCTGCGGCTCCCCTGTGCAGCTGCTGGGGACAGGTCGGTGGCCTACTGGGCCCGCCCCACACCGCTCTGGCTTTCCTCTCCCTCAGCTCTGCCTCCACTGTGATGCCGGCTCCGCCCTCACCCGCTCGCTCTCCCCACTAGGTGGACACAACCCTGTTTGCAGAGTTCCAGGCCTGGAGGGCATCGCCCACCCTGGACAAGGCCTGCCCCTTCCTGGAAAGAGTGTACCGCGAGGACGTGGGCCCCTGCCTGGACTTCACAATGCAGGAGGTGAGGCAGGGGGAGGGCGGCCGACAGGGAGCCCCTCCGCCGCTCCCCGGCCCTCACCGCCCTCACCGGCTGCCCTGTCTGCTGCAGCTCTCAGTGCTGGTCCGGGCCGCGGTGGAGGACAACACGCTCACCATTGAGCCAGTGGCCTCGCAGGCCCTGCCCGCAGGGAAGGCAGCCGAGGATGACTGTGGCAGTGCCAAGTAAGTCGGGCACCCCTAGCGCCCTCTGCGCACTTGGGAAGCCCTCCCACCCCCGCCACGGGCCTGGAGCCGTACGGGGGATGGTCAGGAAAGGCTGGGCAGGGGCTGTGGCACCCCGGCCTGGCCAGGGTCCCCAGGTGCCTGGGAATGTGGTGACCGGATAAGAGGGGCACAGTTACCCCGGGCAGGGCCAGGAGGCACGTCTGACAGAGATTTCAGGGTCTAGTCCCAGACCCCCCAGGCTCTTCCTGGCTGCCCAGCTGCATGCTCCCTGCCCCTCCCCAGCCCCCCCACAGCAGGTTTTGGGCCCCAATCAACACAAGCGATGGTCAGTGACTGGCTCTGCCTCCTGCCAGTAAATAACTCAACGGCCCTGGACCTTGTCCTCGCCACTGCTCACCGGCATTGAGCAGGGGTAGTGGCAGAACAGGGTGGCCGCAGCGATCCAAAAGCACAGTCTGGCCTTGACAGCCCAAGACCTGGTCCAGGAGGGATGGCGCCATGATGGAAGCCTCGTCCCGGAGAAGGGCATGTTGGTGCCAGGCTTTGAAGGATGCATAGGAGTTGGCCGCGTAGAGACGCGCCTTTCCGGGAGAGGACACAGAGCGCGTGAGGGCAGGAGGCGCAGGGTGTTGATGGAGCTCCTCAGGGTCGGGGCAGAGCGCGGGGTAGGTGGGGCTGAGGCCGTAGAGGTGTTATGGGCCTCTGGGCCTCTGCAAGTAGAGACAGCAACCCCCAGGCTGGCTTTCCGAAAGTCACAGCAGAGGGACGCTGTGGTTCGTTCTCTGTCAT
Source organism: Sciurus vulgaris (assembly GCF_902686455.1). Classification (NCBI taxonomy): domain Eukaryota; kingdom Metazoa; phylum Chordata; class Mammalia; order Rodentia; family Sciuridae; genus Sciurus; species Sciurus vulgaris. The sequence goes on from NC_136472.1 coordinate 12,194,792, forward strand.
GTGCAGTAGGAGGCCTGTGAGTCCTGCTGAGCCCAGGTGGTGTTCGTCCCCCTTGGACTTGGAATTCTCCCATTTCCTGGGAAGCCAAGGGGAAAGGCAATGGTTAGGTGCGGGTTTTTGGAGGAGCGCCTGGCCATTGCGTGGAGGAGGAAGGAGGCGGCGAGACAGAGGAGCCCAGGGCATCGGGGCGAAAGGCAGGCCCTCACCTGGGGTCATGAGGGCCTCCCAAGAGGAGGGGAGGCAAGAGCCTGGTAGGCGGTGCCAAGTTAGTTCTGGAAGCCGGAGGTGGCTGTCCACAGGCCTGCTGAGACCCCGCACATGTGCGGCTGAAGTGCTGAATGAGGTCACCCCAGCCTGGCTCAGGAGAGGAGGGGGCTCAGGGTGGGCTGGAATGGCAGCTGGTCAGCAGGCCAACGAGAACCGCGGGGGCTGGCGGGGCAGGGCAGGTGCCTCCCTTGCCGCTTCCTGGCTGCTGCGGCCTCCCTGCATACGCCGGGTGGACAGGTTCCATGCAGGCCTCCTGACCGCCTCTACTGTCCCCCCAGCACGTGTGCCCTGAGTGGGCTGGCTCGCATCTGCCGCCACCGCATCCGGCTCGGAGACTCGGAGAGTCACTACTACATCTCCCCATCCTCCCGGGCCAGGGTGAGTGGTCCTTCACGGTATGGCCCTTGGCCCCTTGGGCTGGGAGTGTGCCTAGACTGCACCTCAGCCTCCAGAGCCGGGAACAGGCTGAGAGGTGCAGAGACAGACTCGGCCACAGCCAGGCCGGGTGCGCTGACATGCTGTTGCCCCATGACAGCTCACCTTCAACACAGTGGTGCACATTCCCGTCTCACTCTCCTCCTGGGCCAGGAGTCTGGACGCGGCTTGGCAGGGTCATGCTGGCACGTGTTCCTTTCTGAGTCCAGGGTTCTCTTCCAAGCTCATGTGGCTGTTGGCAGAATCAGTTCCTAGTTGTGGGCCGGGGACACTCCGGGCCTCTAGAGGCCGCCTACAGTCTCCACCGGCCTTCTCGCAGCTGCGCAGCTTACTTCTTCTGAGTCTTCAGGAGAATCTCTAGTCGGCCTAGACCTGGTCTGATGTGAGAAATGGAATCACGGGAGTGGCATCCACACCTCTGCTCTGGGCTTGGTAACCTAATCAAGAGAGGGACACTGGGCTTCAGGTTGAGGCTCTGTGCTTAGGCCCCCCAGACTCTGGCCTCAGGCCTCTGAAGAGGTTCAGAGGTGTGTCCGGCACACAGGCTACGCTCAGCCATGGGTGCTACGGGTCTCCAGGAATCCCATCTGCCACCCTTAGTCCCCCAGGTTGGGTCGGGGACCTCACCCAGAGCGGGGGAGGCTGGGGATTCCCACTCCTCTGCCCTGCCCTGACTGGTAAGAGGATCGAGAGCCATGAGAGGAGTTGCAAAGTTGATGGGGTGAGTTCCGCCTCCACCTCTGACCTGCCAGAGGCCCCTCTTGGGAGAGCAGGACCAGAGTGGACAGAGGGGCCCCCCGGCTGGACAGAGGACTGTGCAGGGAGGGTCTGCCCTCGGTTCCTGCGCGTGGTGTTGCACGCACACATGAGCTCTTCCGGTGGAGAGTGAGTCCCTGTTGCCTGGAGAGGAGCGTGCCCCTTTGCAGAGGAGAGGGGTGTGCCCAGGGCCCCATGGCCGAGACCTGGGGCCTCCCAACCCCGCCTCGTGTCTGCAGCTCCCGCCCACAGATTGGTGCCCAGAGTCTTGTTCAGTGGCCACAGGTCCCTTTGCGCCTTCAGATCCCAGCCAGAGCTCCACAGAGGGCCCACGACGCCATTCCTGTGCCGGACAAGATCACATCTAGTGCTTTGTCTCTTTTTCTGGCCAACATCCTGCTGTGTTGGGCAGAGCTGAGGACGGGAGGCGGGCTGAGGAGGGTCTGGCATCTTAGGCTGTGGTCCCCACCAGAGCTCAAGACCCGTGGGACTGACAAGAAGGAACCGTACTGGGGGCAGCGCCAGCATTCTGCCCAGGAGCTCACCTGTGCACACCCGCCTGGAGCTGCTCCCACCTGGCCCTCATGCTCGCCTGGCTGACCCTCCTGGGCCGTCTTGCACCCCTGCTGTTGCCAGGCCCCCAGCTCCCGGCCCACTTTGGTCTGCGGCAAGTTCTGCGTATTTGAGGGCCTTGCAGGAACAGCTCCTGCAGCTTCCACTCCCAGCCCGGGGTGCCCCACACGTGCGACATCCCTCGCCCACTGAGGGTCCTGGTGTTCCCTCAGGGCTGCTGTGGGCCCAGCTGCCAGGCCATCTCCCGCCCTGTCCCCTGGGCTCCCTGGAGGCAAGATGGGGATTTGATGCAACTCCTAGGAAAATGATGGTCACACGGTAGGTCAGGGAAGGGAGCCAGGCCAGGCCAGGGCCTCAGACAGGCCCATCTTCAGCTGGGCCCACGGGGACTCTAGAGCACAGAGCTGGTTCCACCCTAGTCACGTGCCCTCCATGCTGGTCATTCATTGGGTCTGCTGGGGTATGGGATGCAGAAAGGGACATCTATGAGCCACCAGTGGCCTATATTCTCAGCAACTGGGAGAGGGACACCCCCCCAGCCCGGGCATGGCTCTGAAAGGGGACCAGCAGTTCTCTCTTCACTGTAAGAGTCCTTGTGACAGACCCTGAGCCACCAAAGGGTCGCCGGAGCTTCGCATGGAGAGGGCCTCAGGGCAGATGGGACCTCCAGACACTGGCAGGGTACTTCAGTCAGCTTTGTCATCACTGTGACCCAAAAATGTAACAAGAGAGAAGAGAAACAGTTTATTTGGGTCACGGTTTCAGAGGTCTCGACCCATAGATGGCTGACTCCATAACTCTGGGCCTGAGGCGAAGCAAAACGTGAGGGTGAGGAGAGCGGCTCCAGACATGGCAGTCAGGGAGCAGAGAGCTCTGCCCACCAGGGACAAAACATCAACCCCAAAGGCACACCCTCAGCGACCTCCACCCGACCTGCCTACAGTTACCCCCAGTTAGTCCACATCCCTGGATCAGTCCACTGACGAGCTCTTGCAACCTAATCATCCCGCCTCTGAACGTTACTGCTTTGTCTCGCACATGAGCTTTTGGGGGACACCTCATATCTGAACCACAGCACAGGGCACAGGTGGCCCAGGTGAGAGACTGATGCCTCGCCGTTCTTGGTATAACAGTGCACCCTGGCTTAGGCCTGGCTGACCCAGACTCCAGCCTCCTGGCCGCAGACCCCCCTTGGGTGAGTGCAGACGCTGGTGCAGGCAGTCTGGCTGCATTGCTCAGCTCAGCCACTTATTAGCTCAGGGGCCTGCCATTATTGTCAAGTGGCTTTGTTCTGGGGACTCTGGTTTCTCCCCATGTAAGATGGAGATGATTTGTGCGCATCTGCCTCATTTGCGACACCTACTTGATGGACAGGCAGCCAGCGGTGGCTGTTGTTACTAGAACAGTACTAGTAATCTTGCTACCATTAATTAAAACTTCAGAGCCCTCGCCCTGTTCCAGTCCAGGAGTGCTACCTGGCTCTGCCAGGGACCTAGAACTTTTGGGGGAACCCCGAGTGTTGGGGTTTGGCAGGTCACACCCTCCCTATTTCTGCCTGCAGATCACTGCCGTTTGCAACTTCTTCACCTACATACGCTACATCCAGCAAGGCCTGGTGCGGCAGGATGGTGAGCACCCCCTGGTGGCCAATGCGGGGATGGCATGCAAGGGAGGGGCAGGGCAGGGCAGCACAGGACAGGCTAGTGCCTTTTGGGTCCACCTGCCCTAGGGCAGAGGGATGACTCTGGGGCTTCTCTCCCAGGAGGCAATAAAAGGAGAAGGTGTGGGTCTACAGGGCTTATGACCCTCCTGGGTGCAGAATTCCACAGAGGAATGAGCTGGGGGAGCTTCCGGGCCGTAGGTCTCGCTTGCCCAGAAACCTTCTCAACCCCCAGGGCCTGCAGGGACAGCCTTCCTGTTACTGGCCTGGCGTTCAGGGCCCTGCGGGTCCCGGGGCCTCGGTCATCACTGTTGAGTGGGGGCACCACGTACAAGCCTGACTGGTCAGACGGGGTGCCACGTCCACTGCCTGCAAGGCGACCCTGAGCTGTTCCTCTCTCTGCCTGCAGCAGAGCCTATGTTCTGGGAGATCATGAGGCTGCGGAAGGAGATGGCCCTGGCCAAGCTCGGCTTCTTCCCCCAGGAGGCCTAGGGCACAGCTGGCTCAGGAGGGCTCCGAGCTAGCGCACACCTGCCTCAAGACCAGCCCTGGAGCTAGCCCTGGAGCTAGCCCTGAGCCGACGCTGACAAGACGGCCAGACCGCCAGGCCATAGATACGGCACCAAACGCCCATCCTGGGACAGACCAACCTGGACTTCATGAGAGGACCCTTGCGTCCTTCCCAGTGGATTCTGCAACCACCAGAATTCCAAGAATGCGCCAAAGACCAAGGAGCCATGCTCAGGGGTTTAGCCCTTTGAAGGGACCCCTAGGCAGTCTGTACCCCACCATGGTCCTGGGGCTACTGCGTGCAGGTGCCTTGTTGCTGCCATATCTTCAGAAAGGACTATCCTGGGGATACCCAGGCTCCAGGTATCCGCCACCTCGATTCTCAGGCCCTGGGCCACCAGCACCCCCTTGTGGCCATCATTCACCAGTTCCAGGTGGCTCTGCAGCTGACTGCGCCCATGGCCCTTCCCATTTTGAGGGCCCGTGGGCGGCAGCTCTTTTCCCCTCCAGCCTGTACGTGATTGAGAACTAAGCGTTCTTAAGATGAGTCAGGGCCCTCCTTCCTCCCCTTCATAAAGGCCTCCCTGTCACCTTCTCTCCCATCGTGACCTGGCTACAGGAGGCCCTGCTCCCCAAACTACTGGAGGTCTAGGTCACTTTTCTCCAGAATTGAGACACAGAGAGGCCTAAGAACACCCCTGCCTGTTTCCAGCCCCTCGGACAACAGGGACCCCCATATGTGGGGTCCAGTGTAGCAGGCAGGACCTGGCCCTCCCAGCGCCCATCACAGCCCACGGAGACCAAGGTCAGGGGATCCAACCTGGACGGGTCCCTCACCACGCCCTGATTTCCTCCTTGAATGGAATGTAACTCGATCTCTATTTAATAAAGGAGGGCTTTGTTGGTAGGGCCAGGCAGTCGCGGCCTTCACTGCTGCACCCTGGGGCTCCGGCCAGGGCTTGGGCATCTGAAGGAATGAAACCAAATCCTTCCCTTGCCCGCCCTCGTGCTTGGGATTAAACCCAAATCCTGAAGCCACCTCCCTCCACCACCGCCACCACTTCCTTGCTTTGGGGAAGACCTCCCTTCGTGTTCCTCGGAGTTTCCGGGTGTTGGAGATGCCCTGTCTCCCACTCCCCACGAGGAGCAGCCCGCTGCTGGTGGTCTCTCTGTGGCACTTTGGACAGTTCTCTCTGGTGGTCCTAGGCCTCAGAGATGGCCCGCTCTGGTCTTCTAGAGGCGGGGAGGGGCTCGGCAGGACGGTAACATGACGGATTGGCCGTGTCTGCTCACGGCACAGGTGGAACTAGAGAAGCTCTGGACGTTCCAGCCTGGCTGGTAGGTGGGTTCTGAGCAACAGGCAGCAGTTGCAGGTGGAAGAAGGTGGGGGTGGCCAGAGCCTCTGAGGACCCAGAGTGGGACCGAGGTCAGGCTTGTGGCTGACCTTCCTTCTTTGGTAGGAGTTCACACTTTCCTGGCAGCAGGACACAGCTGCTTCTGGGGTGGGTCAGTGTCTGATGGGGCAGACGGTGCCTCCCTGGGACTTTGCTATTGGCCTGGCACCCAGGGCCAACTCAGCTGGTAGGTCAGGTCTGCTGTGGGCTGGCCAGGGCTCTGTCAGGGTCCTCCATCTTCTCGCCCACCCTGACCAGTAGTCTTTTCCCAGCACTCTCCTGCATCTTCTGCACCCCATTTCTCCCCCATCCCCTTCGTGCTGCATCGTGATATGAATCCTTCACTACCTCCCCAGCCCCCGTGGTGTCACTGACCAGTTCTCCTGTCACAAATACCCACTCACTCCACCAATATCAGGGACACCTCTGTGCTGGGTGCTGGTAACAATAATACAAAAAGCACCTGTAGTGTACCCACGGTGTTGGATGGGGAAAAGGCAAGGGTGGGCATCAGGGAAGCAAGGGCATGTGCTGCCACGTTACGTGGGGTGGCCTCAGTGTCTTCCACACGTCGGCCTCTTTCTGTCCAGCTCTGTGACGACCCTGAGTGATCCGGGGCAAAGGAGGATGAAGGGCCTGAGCCTGGAGCTGCTCACTCCTGCCCCCAGTTTCTGTGCCCCTGGCACAGCCAGGGGACCAAGGAGACACCTGGACATTCCCGAGGCCCAGCAGGGGATCCTGCACCCCTGACTCCTCTGCCCGCCCCTGCAGCACCACTGGCTCCTGGGAGGCCCCAGGTGGGGCTATTGTGAACCAATAACTGAGATAGCTGGGGGACAAGCACTTGCTGGCCTTGGTGTCTGCTAGTATCAACTGGTACCTGAGCACCAATCATGTGCTAGGCAGGGTTCTAAGCCCTATAAATAAAGGCAGCTCGCAGCAACCTCGAGAAGTACTGTTTCCCCATTATAGACAAATAGACTGCAGCCCCGTGAGGCCGCGCAGGGATGGTGGTGGCCCCAGGACAGGAACAAGGAGCAAGCTCAGCCTGCCGAATTCACCAGCCCGACGGTGCCGTTCACCGAACACTGCAGTGTGCCTGGGTTCGCCCCTAATTTAGGGGCATGAAGCTCAGGAGTAGAACGCTTGTCTAGCACACACCAGTGCCTGGTTCGGTCCCCAGTACCTAAAGAAAAAGAAAAGCTCGCTCTGCCTCTGGGGGGAGGCTCAGTCCTCTGGCCCACCACACTTCATAGTCTGCCAAGCCTGTCCTGCCAGAGCTGGGGGCTGGGCAAGTCGCTGCTCCCTGGGCTTCGATTTTCTCATCTCTCAGGTGGGAAGGTGTGTTCAATGGCCACAGCAGCACTCCCCCCACCCCTGCCTTTTCCCCATATTTTAAAAAAGGTAGTTAAGGGAAAAAAAAAAACTACTTAACGAAATTTACCATCTTAACGTTTAAAGCGTACAGTCCAGTAGTGTTGGGTACATTCACGTTGTTGTGAAACAGATCTACAACATCTTGTGAGATGGAAACGCTGTACCCAGTAAAAACTCTGATTCCCACCCCACCCCGGCCGCCCCTGGCCACACCACTCCACTTCGGCCTCTATGAGTCTGACCACTCTGGGAATCTTCTGTAAGGGGAGCCACACGGTGTTTGTCTTTTGGGGGCTGGTTTATTTCACTTAGCACAGCATCCTCAATGTTCATCCGTATTGTGGCCTGTGACAGAATTGCCCTCCTTTTTTAAAAAAATTTAATTTTATTTTTAATTAGGGAAATATTTTTTATGAATGGTGGAAACACAGTATATTTTCTTCAATAGATTTCTTTCTTTTATTTATTTATTTATTTTTTTTTTGTGGTGCTGGGGATTGAACCCAGGGCCTTGTGCTTATAAGGCAAGCACTCTACCAACTGAGCTATATTCCCAGTCCTAGATTTCTTTTTTTTTTTTTAAATCCAGAATCTATTTTTCAAACTGTTACACATATTTTGAAGTGATAAATATTTTTTAAAAATGTTTTTCATACATGTATATATACAAGGTATAGAAGAAATGCTATTCCGTGGGCCCCGGGTTCTCCATTAAACTTGCCCTCTCAGGCTACTGCTCGCCTACGCAGCTTTCCCGAGCTTCGCTGGCCCTTTACACGCATCATTTGGCTCCAGGACAGTAGCTGGTGGCTCCGTAGAAAGCAATAATTTCAGTGCGTTCAGTAAGAGGCCCATAGCAGCTCGCAGCAGGAAGGAGTCCAGCAGGAGCTGGAGCTACATTCGGGGGGGCTTGAGGAGCTCCCCTCCAACCTCAAGCCCTGCCTCCAAAAAATTACTCCAACTAGCCAGTTCTGTCAACCCATACCCCTGCCCCCACAGACCCTGGCAGTGGCCCAGTGGCAGCTCAGGAATGTCAAGTGATGCCTCTCCTTTTCTGAGAGGCCCGACTTGGGCATTTGGTGACAATGGAGTCCCAAGTTCCCACAGTCCCCTGACTTCCTGAAAGTTCAACCAAGTTGATTAGAGATGCTGAAAGTCAGAGAGGTAAAAGCAACCTATAGAAGCCCTGAGAGCTGCAGAGAAGTAATGTGGAAGATTGTTCGTCTGGGCGGTGGAAAGAAGACACCCACAGTTCAGGCTTAATGGGAACACCCAATTGCTGTGGCGGGAGAGGCAGACCACCTGTCACACATGCTGGATTGAAAAGGCCAGAAAGGGTGGCATGGCCCGAGCCCCATCCTTGCTCTGTCTCCCTGGGGAGGACCTGTCTAGGCCTTCCCCAGCTCTCCTAGGATGCCTGGGGCAGGTGGAGGTTCTAACCCACCTCAACTCACTACCACCCCCTACACCCCTAGGCTGAGACCAGGCCAAGACCCCGGTGTAGGAGCACCTGGATAATCCCGGGGTTGACCACATCTGACCGCCGAGGGTTGCTGAAGATGGGGCAAGGGCCACGCCCTGTGGACAGCCAGATTTAGGTGCAGCAGGTACATTTCCTCCAAGAGTCTGCCTTCTTCATACATTTGCTCAGTGTGAACATGGGGCCGGAGTACCTGCAGTCCCCTCTGGCCAGGGCTGCCACACTCCTCCACCCCCACACACGTGTGCAGGGTCAGGGTTCCAGGATTTAGTGGGAGCCTCAGTCCATGGTAATATCATGGCCTCTCTGGTTTTCCTGGCTACCAGAGGCAGGAGCTCTTAGAACCAGGGAGAACCCAGAGCCCTCCCTCCCTCCATGACCTCCCTTCTTCAAGCCCTGGTCTGCCTCGGGTACTGGTAGATTCAGTCTTTCATATCCATGGGTTCTGCATCCGTGGATTCAACAAGCCACAGTCTGGAATATTCCAGGTGTGTGTGGGGGGGCAAATTCCAGGAAATTCCACAGAAAATTCCAAAAAGCAAAACTTTAATATGCCACACACCTCATACTACAGTGAATCCATGTAAATGAAATGACCAGTAGGCCTCCCCTGCCTCCTGCCTGTTCACAGGTCCTGTCTCTGCAGCACTCGCCTGAACACTGTTCTCCTCTTGTCCCCTTCATATATTATGTAGTTAGGCCCAGGATGTTACAGCTGGACTGCACACGCACAGACTTTTTCTCTTGTTATTATTCCCTGAACAATACAGTACATCAAGTATTTACAGAGCATTGACGTATTCGGTATTGTAAGTCATCTGTAGGTGATTTAAAGTATCCAGAAGGGCCGTGAAGCTTCAATGCAGATGCGATGCCATTTTATTGAAAGGACTGGAACACCCGCTGATTTGGGTATCCACAGGGGATCCTGGAGCCAGTCCCCCACAGATACAGAGGAATGACTGAATTAGATACACGGATTTCCTACAGGCTGTTAGACCAAGAGGAAATAGCATATGAGAGAAATGTACTTGGGCTCTCAAAACGTGTTTCCCCAACTAACATGTGGTATCACCTGGGCCCTTGCTAGAAATGCACTTCCATGCCCTGCAACCAGACCTCCTGAATCATTCCAGATGGGACCCCACAATCTCTATACACCCACCCACCCTGGTACTGGGAATTAAACCCAGGGTGCTCTACCACTAAGCTACATCCCCAGTCTTTTAACATTTATTTACTTATTTATTTATTTATTTATGACATGGTCTGATAAATTACTCAGGCTGATGTCCAATTTGGGATCATCCTGCCTCAGTCTCCCAAGTGACTGAGATTACAGGCAGGAGCCACCAAGGCGGATTCCACAGTATTTTAACCAGCCCTCCAGATCGTTCTGATGGGCACTCAGGTTTGACCACCATTGCTCTGGACCATATTGGTATGAACCCTTAACCTTTCTCATATTGGTATGAACCCTTAACCTTTAGGACCAAGTATGTACCTCCAAGAAACAGCAATTTGGGGATCTACCTACATTCTCAAAAGGAGTTTAATTTAAGTAAAATAATGGGACGGTGTGGGGGGAAGAGTGGGATGTGGTGACGTCCAAGCCATCCAGCCTAGCACTAGATGTTCTTTCGCCCCCTGAATGGCAGCACTCCAGAGTGCCCTCTGTTCCTCTTCTGCCCCGGCGGCCACTCCTGGGCATCCCCAGCCCTGCAGCCAAGCGGACAGGCCACCGGGCCCACCCGACAGGTCACAGAAGCAGTGGGGGCGGCTCCGCTGCGCAGACTTCGGGGACCCATTGTTTGAAGGCTATTTACAATCGCCCCGAGGTAGAGTGCCCACCTCTGGGAGTTCGGGATTCGAGGGTCCGGGACGCGCGGCTGGAAGCCCCGAGCCATCATGTCCACCCAGCCCAGCTACGCGCAGACCTGCGCTCCTCTCGGGCCCCGAGGGCGCGTCCGGGCTCTGCGGACAGACGCCGGTGAGTGTCGTGTCCCCATCCCCCTCCGCGGCCGAGCCGGGAGTCGGAGGAGCTGGGGGCGGGACGGCGCCCCGGGGGCAGGGCGGGCGTGGTGGCCGCGGCCCTCCGGGTGGGGGAGCCCGCCGCGACACCGCCCTCCCGGGCCAGCCAATGGGGGCCGAGGCGCCGGGCCGGGATTGGAGCGGGCGCGGGGCGGCCGGCGCGGGGGCCGGGGCGAGGGGCGGGCGAGGCGAGCGCTGTCAGCGCGGTTATAAGGGAGGGAAAAGTTCCTGCGCCGCGAGCCGGGCAGGCGCACGCTGTACGGCGGCCGCAGCGCAGGGCGGGGCCGGCAGGGGCGGCGGCGGCGGAGGAAGCCCCCCGGGAGCGCGACCTCGCTTCCCTCGGCGTCTCGCTCGGACCGCGGCGCGTCCCGGTTCCCGAGCACTTTTGCGCGCAGCCATGGGCGGCGTCGGGGAGCCGGGCCGGGGGCCGGGGCCGCGGGAGGGGCCCGTGCAGCTGGGGGCGCCGCTGCCCATCTACCGCTGGGAGCAGATCCGCGCGCACGACCTGCCGGGCGACAAGTGGCTGGTCATCGAGCGCCGCGTCTACGACATCAGTCGCTGGGCACAGCGGCACCCAGGGGGCAGCCGCCTCATCGGCCACCACGGCGCGGAGGACGCCACGGTAAGCAAGCCCACCGTGGCGGGGTGGAGCCTGGCCCTCGCGGGGACCTGGGTCTGGCACTGTGTCGGGTTCCCTCTGCGGGGCCTTCGCATCCTTCCTACCCTCTCTGACCTCTGACCTCCACACCGGGATCAGGAATTGGGATGGAACCCGGGCCTGAAGGAGGGTAAGGTCACCTCCCCGCATGGAGGACTGCTTGCCTGTCAGGCCACGGAGCAGGTCTGCAGGGAGGAAGGGGCCTAAGAGGTGGGTGTGCCCTGGCGGCCGACACTGCCCTAAGTGAGGGCCCTCCCTGTTGCGCTGAGATTCGGGAGTCCGTTTTGGGTCCCCCAGGCCAGGGCAGTCCTGCTGGGGGCTTGCCGGGTGCTAGGGGCAGGGTTGGGTCCCCAGAGGCCGACGGAGATGTACCATCAGAGGCTGGGGGCTGGGCAGCAAAGCTTGGGCAGGGCCTGGAGGTCTGTGGCTTTCCTCAGAGCTGCTGTAAAGCGCTTGGAGGGCCAGTGACTCACCTCTGCTGGGCTGGCAGCTGCACGTGGGAGGATTTTGCCAGCCAGGCTGGGTGGGCCTCATTGGGAAGCACAGTCACCCCAGGAACAGGCTGCCCCTTGGGGACCCTGGCTTCCCATTCCCAGCCCATGTCTAGACAAGGAGGGATGTGGCCCTGCCCGCAGGACTGGCTGGCTGGAGCCCAGTGGTGGAGCAGCCCGACCAGAGACTTAGCAGCCCTTTTCCTTCAGTCCCCCAACCTTGGACAATAGGGATTGAGGCCACAGTGCTCTGTCCTTGAGCGTCCAGGATTCTAGGTCGCCACACTGGGCAGCAGGAAGCCCTTCAGGAGCTGCGGGAATGAATCCCTGATGACGGCGCTTTAGGCAGCAGAGGATACTCAGCCTTGTCCCAGGACTTTCGGCATTCCTGTCTTCCCGCTCCTGACCAGGGAGCTGAGGGATTCCAGAACGCCCCTGAAACTCGAAGGGGACCGCATAGTCATGGGCTGTAGTAACCTGTGGGCCAGTCAGTGTGGGCCCGTGCAGGCCTGTGCGTGTGCCCACACAGTCGTAAGTGTGATTCTGTGTTTGTTTCTGCCTGGGAATGGCAGGCATGAGGTGTACACAGCCCCTCTGCCTGAGCTCCGGGCGTTGTTCAGGGGGTCTTATGAATGCCTGTTCTGGCCTTTTCAACCTGCAGGACAGGGTGGGGGCAGGTAAGGGAAGGACTACAAAGAACATTTATTAATCACTTTTTCCTGCTTGGTGCCAAGTGTCCAAATCTGATGGTTTTGTCATTGATTCATGGCCAGTAAGGCCATGTTTAAAAAAAAAAAAAAAAAAATCTTGGCTCTCTGGGCCTGAGTCCTGGCTCTGCCATGGGAGGCTCTGAATGGTCTTGAACCAGGCATGCCACTCTTGAGCCTCGGTTTGCTCATCTGTGAATTGGGTGGGGCCATGGCTTCTCAACTCTGAGGCCCCAAGGCTTCCACGACGTAGTTTCTGTGTGCAGTAAATGTTGGTGGCTCCCTGGCAGGAGTGTGCGCTATATGCTGGAGAATGCCGTGGGATGGCTATGACAGCTGAGCCTTTGCTTGGTGGCCCTGTCCGCTCAAACCCTAGCTATAATAGGAAGGGGTTGCCGTAGGCCATCATTTAGCTCCCTCAAGCCTCCGGACACTGGTTGGAGTTGCCAGAAATACCTGGTCTGCTCAGGTCAGAGGGGTTGAGAAGTGGCTGGTGTGGGGGACCCCAGTCTTTGTCCAGAATGGGCATACTGGGCGTGGGACCAGCCCAGTGCCAAGTATAATCAAGCCAGATGCCCCATCCCAGACCCTGGAGCTCAGGTGGGGGTGGGGCAGCCACCTCTCACCAGCCCAGCCACCCATCAGCTGTTCTCATGTCCAGGCAACAGCAGCCTTCCTGCCAGGAAATTCCCAGAGTTCCTGTGCCATGAAGTCAGCCTGTGGCCATCCTGGGATACAAAGCCTGGTGCCCTGGGGAGAGAGCTCTGGGCCACGAGCCAGGTTTATGTGAGAGTCACAGGCACCCTGCGACTAGCAGAGCCGGCCAGAGGGGGCTGAGGTCCAGCCACTGCTGGTCTTGAGTATTTAAGAGCCAGGTGCTGAGTACCTACTAAGTACCAGATTCTGAATTCAATGCTTGTGATTAATACTTTCTTTTAATCCTAAAATACTTTCATGAGACAGGCACTGTTCTGTTGTTCCCACCTTACAGATTAGAAAAGTGAGGCTCAGGGTGGCAAAGTGAAATTAGATGACAGGTTTGGGATTTGAACACACAGCCCTGCTCTTAAGCACGTGCTGACTGCCACATGGCTGTTCGTTTCCGTCATTCATCCATTCTTTAGTGACTGGATCCTTAAATGCCTCGGTGAGCGTTTCTGTGCTTCAAGATGCAGCTGTGAACAAAACATCTGGGGATGAGCTAGAAACAAGGCTCAGAGGTGGGACCATACTTCCTATAGCTAAGGAATGCAGCTTGGTGGCATCAGACAGCACTGGTGTGGGTAGGAGTTCAAGGGGCAGCAATCTCGGGCTCCTCCTGGCCGTTTATGCCCTTGGACGGACTTTGGCCTATTCTCTTTAGGAGGGGGAGCCGTGGGAATCTGATCTCTAATGGACAGAGAAAGGGCAGAACCTCCTAGGAGAAGAGCTGGGGACTGAGAGAAAGGATGGCAGGGACCTGCCTTCCCCTTGGGGAGGCCACTTAAAGAAGTGACCATTCACCTGGACCTCAAAGTGTGATGTGACCAGAGAAGAGTTAGGAGATGCCGTGGACCCCAGGACACTCGTGGGAGCCACTGGGGTTAGCTCTGTGGTGCTCTCAGCGGGGAGCTGACCTGGCCTCACACCATGATTCTTCCCTTCTGGGGTCTGGGTGCCCATCTGTGTAGTGGGGATAAGAATACGTGCATCTCGGGCACTTGTGAAGGTGGTGTCAGGCACCTGTGTGACCACTTACCGTGGGCCCCATACCCATACACACGGTGCATTCCCTGCCCATAGCTCCATGGGGAAGATGAGGGGTTTCTCAGCACCCCATTGTGCGCTTTGGGCTAAAGCACTAAGAGCTGCAGATTGAAGAGACCCTCTGAGCTCCCTGGCCTGGAATCCTCCTGCTGAGTAGCTTGCCGGGCCTGAACTCGGCTGGCGGTGGGCCAGCCAGTGCTGCTGACCACCAGAGGCTCTGCCTTAGTAATCCCAGTTCACAGTTACTGACCAGGCACTGTTCGGAGAGTTTTAGATGTGATAACTAGTTTAATTTTCTTAACAACCTTATAAGATGGGTCCTCTTATTCGCCTCTTTTGCAGATGAGGAGACAGAGGTCCAAAAGAAGTAATGTAATGGGACCTTCTTGGGACCCTGCAAGGGCAGGGCCTTCATCCTTGGGTTTGGAAGATGAAGAGCTTGGATGGAAGCTATAGAGGGTAGGGCTACGACTGGGCAGATGGAGGCCAAGAGAGGTCAGGTGGCTCCAGCCATCTGGATCCAGTGTCCACTCTGGTCCCACCCACCACATGGGCTTTCTTGAAAGTCCTGCTGCTGAAGAGCCCTCCCTGTGAGTGTAGCTGCCGCGGGCCGTGGGGGGCAATGCCCTCATCCACCCGGGCTCCTTCCCGGGGGCTGCAGGGCTCACTCCTCCCCTGAGAGGCGATGGGACTCTCCCACACCGTCAGGAATGCAGAGTGCAGAGGTGGGAACGCTGGTGACCTAGTGTGTCAGGCAGCCCTCCCTGTTCCCTCCTGAGGGTGCCCGGTTGCCAGGGCTCCAGTAGAGAGGATACCAAGCGCCAAGGCCAGTACCGGGTCAGCAGCACCTGTGGGGTCAAGTGTGCTGGCTGGAGGAGGACCTGTTATGCATGCCCGCCCTTCCTGGGACACCAGGGGTGCTGGGAGACAGGGGCACCAGCCCTTGAGCTGAGCGCTGCTGCAGACTGGAGCTGGTGGGCCACGTTCAGCGCTGTGCCTGTGTTTGCCCATTGCATGCCTCAGTTTCCCCATCTGTAAAAGTGAGGCACTGACGGTGCTTCCCCTCTGGCCTCCGGTGTGGGGTGCTGGGAGAGAATGGGGAGGGGCATTTCCGTGCTGGACCTGAGTTCCGGCTCTGTCCTCCACCCAGGAGAGCTGGAGAGACAGAAGTTTCCAGGGGGTGTTCTTGGCGACCCCAGGTCTACCCCCATCTCCAGCATAAGCCTAAGGAGGCAGAGCCAGACCACCCAAACCCCAGCGGCCCTGTGTTCCCTGCTCCGCTCCCTTCCTGACTGATCTGGAATGTTCTCTGTGCTTTGGCCTGTGACCAACACTTCCTCCCTCCCCCACTGCCTCTGGGGTAGAAGGAGGCTGCTCGCCCTTCTCCCGTAGCGGGAGGCGCGACTGGGACTCGATGGAGATGCAGGTCCCCTCTTCTGCCCGTGCTGCAGGCCCCTGTCAGCAGGCTCTGAACTCTACGTGGACTCTCAGGAAAAGGTCGCCAGGTCCCTCTAAGTGCTTGACCTGTGCCAACTGTCCTCTCAGCAGCCTGTGCGATGGGCCTTAATGGTTCCTGAAGCCATGCAGCAAGAAGGTGCAGTGGCTGGGGCTCCTTGGCTCCTAAGTGGTGTCTCAGGTTCCATCTTGGGTGGTCAGGCTCCAGAGTGTCCCCCAGCCCCCTGCCAGCTGCTGCGTGGAGAGCATGGGCGGGCTGCGGGCAGGGCAGGGGCTCTGGTAGTCAGCCGGCCCCTCTGAGGTTTCCAGCCGCAGGGCTGGGCTTTAGCTGTGTGCTCAGGAGGATGAACATTGCACTCTCTTGAATCCCAGCTCTGCCGCTACTAAGCGACCTGGACCAGCGTCCCTACCACTCTCCTCCCCACTTGAATGGCACTTCCAGGTAGGGGTCATAGGGTTTGACATACATTCTCCTAGAAGGATGTTTCTGGGCACATGGCGGGGGGCTCCTGAAGTTCCTTGAGACCCAGTCGACATGGCCCAAGAACTGCCCTCCTGTGCACCACAGCCCAGACTTCCAGCAGCTGTGTCCTGGCTGCTTGGGATAATGACTGGGCTCACCCCACCCCACCTAGGAGGCTCTCCGCTTCCCCTCTGGCCCAGGAATAGCTGCCCTGGGGAGACTGCTGAGTGTCCACAAGTACAGCTTCATAACCTGCCCTGGGTTCTGATCCAAAGTTAGTCAAATGGAGCTGTGTGACCTTGAGGAAGAGGCTTAACTTCTCTGAGTCTTCATTTCTGCATGACCCTGGGTCCTCGAACAGAGGCCTAGAGAGGACTAGGTCACATGACCCTGGCTAGTAGTCCAGAAAAGGCTATTTGCTGGTTTATTCAGCTTTGGTGTGGTGGAGGGTTCTACCTTGCCGGTGCTGGAGAAGTGCGGGCACCACGATGCCTATCCAGCCCTGCAACCTGGCCCACTCTCCAAGACCGCTGCTCCCTGCCTCCCTTCCCACCTGCTGGAACCCTGACCACAGTGCCCTAGAACCTTCTGACCTGCCCTGAGGGGGCTCACCCCTCTCCTTTAAGGGATGGACTTGACTGGAAAGCTGGGTCAGTCAGGACCAAGGAGAAGGAGTCAAGGAGGTCTGCTGCTTCCCCAGCACCTCAGCTTTCTAGCTCAAGGCGGTGGCCGCAGAACAGGTGGGAGGAGAGAGGGAAGGGAGGAGGAAATCCTGGAACCAGAGACGTGTGCGCGTTTGGGTCTGTCTGGTGCTCACGTGGGCCGTGACTGTGCGCATGTGTCCGGGAGTCTGAATCTGGCTTGCCGGGGTCGGTGGGTGAGTGTCTGCGTGTGTGTGCACCTGTGTAAGGCATAGCTCTGCCCTGCCTCTGTGCATACCTGGTCTGTGCACAGCCAGGGGAGTTTCAGATCACCCTAGACTCTCGCTCGGCCTTTTTTCGAGCGGGGGTACGAGGGATTGAACTCAGGGGCACTTCACCACTGAGTCACATCCCCAGCCCTGTTTTGTATTTTATTTAGAGACAGGGTCTCCCTGAGTTGCCTAGTGCCTCACTTTTGCTGAGGCTGGCTTTGAACTTGGGATCCTCCTGCCTCAGCCTCCCGAGCCACTGGAATTACAGGCGTGCACCACTGCGTGGGGCCTTGCTCAGACTTTATAGCAAAGAAATTCTGGCTCATGTTACAAGGTGGATGAACCTAGAGGACATGATGCTAAATAAAACAAGCCAAATGCCAAAGAACAGATAGCATCCAGCTCCCCTTACAAGAGGTCCCAGAGTGGTCAGATTCACAGAGGACAGAGAGGAGGGTGGATATTGTCAGGGCTGGGGAAGAGGGAGCGGGGAGTTGGTGTTTACAGGGCCTAGTGTTTCAGCTGGGAAAGATGAAAGCGTTCTGGAAATGGATGGTGGCCATGGCTACACAGCACAGGTGAATGTACTTAACGCCACTAAAAATTAATGCTTAGCAGCCCAGAACCAGACGGGCCTTGAAGTCTTGCTACCTGGGTTCCCCCAGGAAATCAAGGCCAGTAGGACAATGGACTAGGTCAAGGTCACACTGTAGGTGGGTCAGCAGAAGCAGTCTTCCCAGCCCTCACCAACCCCAGCTCTCTGGGGAGCCAGAGCCCAGACAGCAGAGGGCAGGAGATGGTGGACCGTCCATGCATGTCCTCTAGAGGGGGCTGGATGGGCCTGAGAGCTTCCTCCCCACAGAACTGCACAGGGATATCCTGGCAGTGATAATCCTATTACTCTCGGGTTCATTGTCTTTTTAATTGACACTTAATCAGTGCACATATTCAGGGGTACAGTGTAATATTTCAACACATGTATACAGTATGCAGTGATCCGATCAGAGTAATCAGCCTTTTAGCACTGTCCCTGGTGACTGCAGCCAAAGACATCACTTCTCACCTGCAGAAGTGGGTAGGCTCGTTAGCCCCCTGTTCTCCACCTGCCTTCTTCAAAGGTGCTTACTTCCGTCAGCATCTGGGAGGCCCTTCAGTCACCTCTCCCAGGCCCGTGGGGACATGCTGCCCAGGCAGTTTCTGCAGTCCAGCTTGCTGTATGGCTGGGACTCACCCAATCAGAGGGAGGCTCTGAAAGTTAAATAAAAATCTGTTGGATAACTGTGAACAATTAATGGGCCAACTACAATACCACGCACAAACAATGATGGTGCCAAGAGCAATACCGAGATGCAGCTGAGACCAGGAAGGCTCAGCCAGTCGTGGTGTGAAGTTCAAGTTTACCCGCCCTTCAACCGCCACTTCCCCAACGGCTTTTCCCCCTCGCTCCTTATTTCACCCCATCTGCCTTGTCCTGCACCCCTCTCCTCTTTTTTCCCTTCTGCAGGCACCCCACCCCACCCCAGCTACTATTCAGAATCACAGGAATGTTAGATTACTCTTTTTTTAGACTTTTATCCTAAAACAATTGTACTTTGATCTACTTTCAAATCAAATGAGTTTAACGGGTCAAGTGTCTTCCTCGCACATCCTCAGAACTGTGTGTCCGGCTACTGGTATTTTCCCCCCAGGGTCCCAGTGGTCCTTAATTACAAGGCTCCCCACCCACACCTATAATTCCAGCTACTCGGGAGTCTGAGGTAGTTTAAGGCCAACCTGGTCAACTTAGCAAGATCCTGTCTCAAAAAAGACCAGTGGATCAAGCTCAGTGGTAGAATGTCCCACCCCCAGTTCTGGGGGGAAAGGAAAGGAAGAAGAAAAGGTATAATTTAGAGAAAGCTTTTCAGAAGAGCCAAACCCTTTCAGGAAAGGAATCAGTCTTCCAGGGATGTCTTTCTATAAACCCAGATTTTTATACTTTCAGCCGTGTTTGGAGAAGGTTGTGTACTGGGCAAAGCAGATGGGGCACAGAAGGCCAGGCGCCTTGAGCAGGGTACCTGGGGCCTGGGGAGGACAAGGGAGGGTCCCCTTGGTCCTCTTGACTGCTGAATGCCAGCTGATTTCTCTCTGTCTGTCTGCCCATCCATCAACAGCCCTTCCGCCCTGTCTCTGCCAGCTGCTTCTGGGTGCTACTCCAGCTGTCTGTCTGTCTGTCTGACCACCTGACTGTCTGCTCTCCTCCAGGATGCCTTCCGTGCCTTCCACCAGGATCTCAATTTTGTGCGCAAGTTCCTGCAGCCCCTGCTGATTGGAGAGCTGGCCCCAGAAGAGCCCAGCCAGGACGGACCTCAGAATGTGAGGGGGACGGTGCTGGAGGGCTTGGGGACACTGCCACATTATGCTGGAGGCTGCAGGGTCAGAGCTGGGTTTGCCACCCCCGCCTGGGCAGACAGTCGTAGTTGTAGCAATGCCCTGCAGAAGTCAGGGCTCCAGATAAGACTTGGCCAGGTGCCTGCTAGATGTCCCCAGGGGAGGCCTTTCCCTGCTCCGTGCCTGGCAGCCCCAGCCGATGAGGGTTTTGGTGAGCTGAGCCTGAGGCTTCCTCTCCTGGCTCTCTCCACTTCTCACCCGCGCTGCACTTTTCTGGGGTGGGGGAGACTCGGCCCTCAGCCAGTCCCCCAGCTCACGCCTGGCTGGGGCTCTCGTTCCTCCGCCCTTCCCCTTCACCCACACCTCTTGGGCCAGCCTCTCGGAGGAGTGGCTGGGACCTGGGGCGCTGTGGAGGCTTCTGGGGAGGCCTCACCTCCTCAGCTGATGGGCCTCTCTGCCACGGCAGGTCCAGCTGATTGAGGACTTCCGAGCCCTGCGCCGAGCAGCTGAGGACATGAAGCTGTTCGAGGCTGATCCTACCTTCTTTGCTCTTCTGCTGGGCCACATCCTGGCCATGGAGGTGCTGGCTTGGCTCATCATCTACCTCCTGGGCCCTGGCTGGGTGCCCAGCACCCTCGCTGCCCTCATCCTGGCCATCTCCCAGGTGATCCCCGGGCTACCCAACAGACAGGGCCCAGCACCTGTGGGTGCGGGAACTTATTTGCTCAGTGAATGGAAGAACTAAAGAGTGAGCTGCCAGAGGGCCGTGGGGTGTGCCTGTGGTCAAGCGTGTTCTCCACGAGCTGAGGAAGTCCCTTGCTAACAGATCCTGTGTCAGAACAGGCCAGAGAGCCCGAGGTCACAGCCCCGTGGCCGACCTGTGTAGGGGAAGACCAGGGCAATCCCCTCCTGCCCACCATAAAGGGTCATGGCTGAAGCCCCTAAAACAAAAGACAGACTAACAGAAGAGCAGATTTATTTGCCCATAGTTTTATGGGACACAGGGGTCTTCAGAGCAAAGAACCAAAGACGTGGGGGGCAAACTCTCCGTTTTTACACTTAGGGCCCGTGAAGCAGGGTAGCCATGTGGAACTGGACAAGAAGAGCATGAGCCAGTGGAAAGGGACCGAGCAGGGAGGCCCAGCCAGTCCTGTCCTTTGAGGTGCTCTTGGGCAGGACTCCCTTCTGAAAATGGGGGTCTATGATCCACTGTCAGATAGACAGGTTGGCGCTCCGAGACAGGGAAAGGGGAGGCACGCTGCGCCTGGCCTTGGAGGAAGTGGGCTGTGTGTTCTGTGCCCACCTTGGAAGTCCTAGTTTTTATGGCTTGCCTCTGGAGGAGGAAGCCGGGACAGGAAGGCAGGAGAGAGTTGAAGAGAAACTTCGCTTTTGGGGCTTTCACTGGGGCCCTGATGTTCGCAAGGCCCTTCACCCCGCTGCCAAAACTCAGTTACCCTGGATTGTAAAAACAGGAAGCGGGCCCTGGGGACTTTAAGTGGTGGGGCATTTGCAGTGGGCATAGCCCTGGGAGCTAGAAGATCCCTGAGGCTCAGGACTGGGGTCCCCTGCAGCCCGTGCCCTCCTCTGTCCCTGCCACGCCTCCCTCCTGCCCTCTCCTGACCCTGCCTCTCGCCCAGGCTCAGTGCTGGTGTCTGCAGCATGACCTGGGCCACGCCTCCATCTTCAGGAAGTCCCGGTGGAACCACGTGGCCCAGCAGTTTGTGATGGGACAGCTGAAGGTGAGGGCCAGGGTGGGATGGTGGCCAGTGCAAGTGAGGACGGTGTACTGGGCCTGCCCGGCTGAGTGGGTGCAGTGGAGGCGTGGCCTGGCCGCAGTCCTGAGCCCCCCTCCCTGCAGGGCTTCTCTGCCCACTGGTGGAACTTCCGCCACTTCCAGCACCACGCCAAGCCCAACATCTTCCACAAGGACCCCGACGTGACCGTGGCTCCTGTCTTCCTCCTGGGGGAGTCATCTGTCGAGGTGGGTGGGGAGGGACATGGGGACATGGACACCCTTAGGCCAGGCCTGCAGCCGAAGGGACCTGGCAGTGATGGAGCCCCCGACCCCCCTGGCCTGGCTCTGGCCCCTGTCCTCATCCCTACGCTGGCTCCAAGCCCAGCCCCTGCCCCAGGTGCTTCCCTCCCTCCCCATCTCCTACCCGCTGGGACCAGGAGCCCAGTGCTAGAATCTAGAGTTGCCTTTGACCTTGGCCCCAGCCAGCCCCCTGACCTTGGCCTGGAGAGCTGCTCTCCCCAGCCGCCGCCTGTCTCCACAGTACGGCAAGAAGAAGCGCAGATATCTTCCTTACAACCACCAGCACCTGTACTTCTTCCTGAGTGAGTGTACATGCGTCCTTCTGGGGGTGGGGACGCGGCAGGGCCACGCCTGGGCCTGCACTGTCCTCCCCACTGACCCAAGGTGCTTGCTCCCTGCCCCTCCAGGCCAGCAGCCTGGGCTCCCCCATAGCACCAAGCCTTCTGCCTGGGAGCTGCTCCCCCACTTCAGTCAAACCCTGCGTGGAGCTTTCCAGGCCCCAGGCAGCACAGGGTGGCCTAGAGCATTCGGGCAGTTGTTCCGCAAACAGGGACAGGGCGAGGATTCAAGGGCAGGCGCGTGTGGCGCTGGCCCCTGACCTGGGAGTCGGGGAAGTGGCAGGGCAAGGGCGAGCCGAGGGAGGGAGTGTGGACCCAGCTGGACGGGACCAGGGCCAACACCCCCGGGGTGTGTGTGGTGTCACCGGGCGCCCACCCCGTCCTCGGGCCCCAGCCCTGCTCCTGCTCTCTGTGCCCCCTTCTGTAGTTGGTCCACCGCTGCTCACCTTGGTGAACTTCGAAGTGGAGAATCTGGCGTACATGCTGGTGTGCTTGCAGTGGACGGTGAGTGGGGACCTCTTAGGACCAGTGACCAGCCAGGGACAGGGTTTCAGCCCCCAGCACAGATAGGCATCCAGCATGCGGGCGCGTGGCGGGTGGGCGTGTCCCAGGCAGGTGTGCTCCCTGACGCACGACAGCATTCCCCTCCCTGGGCAGCCCGTGAGCTGACAGGCAGGGTCCTTGACCTTTCACCCAGCTGAGAAAATGGAGGCCCAGCGAGGGGCAGTGTCCTATCCAGGGCTCCAAAGGCCCCGGCCCCTCTTCCCACCCCTTGTGGCCTCCAGCCCTCAACACTGAAGGCCGCTCAGCATTGCCTCCACCCCCTGCAGGACTTGCTCTGGGCTGCCAGCTTCTACTCCCGCTTCTTCTTGTCCTATGTCCCCTTCTACGGTGTCCCTGGGGCACTGCTGCTCTTTGTTGCTGTCAGGTATGGCCAGCACTGTGATGGCAGGAGTGGGGAGGTCACACACAAGCAGCAGGTGACCCTGACCACAGTTCTGGGCAGCCTCCAACCGCCCCCGACCCCCATCCTCACCCACAGCAGTGCCACCTCCCTGGGCTGTTGGTGGAATCAGATAAACACGAGGGGCAGGACCTTGTGGGTGGGCAGGTCGTCAGAGCAGCCTGACTTGCAGGGCACCCCCGAGTGTCCACCCTCAGGAGCAGGGAGTCTCTGCGCTCAGCCTCACAGGGGGACACCGTCCATTCAGCTTCTTTAAACCCCAGCGAGGGAGCAATTCCACAATCCCACAGTGCTGGGGCCACTCCGGGGGATGGCCACGCTCCAGCCTCCACTCTGGGGGCCTCAGTGGTGAGCTGGACGGGGACAATGCCCAAGACTCCCCACAGGGTCCTGGAAAGCCACTGGTTTGTGTGGATCACACAGATGAACCACATCCCCAAAGAGATTGGCCACGAGAAGCACCGGGACTGGGCCAGCTCTCAGGTGGGCAGAGGGACAGCGGGCGGGGCGGGGTGCAGTGGAGGCCCAGCCAGGAGCCAGTGGGCACGGAGGGACGGGACGGATGCCAGGGTCCGGATTCCCAGCCCGCGTCCCTCACCTCCACCCACCTGCCCCGGCAGCTGGCGGCTACCTGCAACGTCGAGCCCTCCTTCTTCAATGACTGGTTCAGCGGGCACCTCAACTTCCAGATCGAGCACCAGTAAGTGTGCCCTCAGGGGTTGTGACGGGGAGGGGGTGAGCCCAGGGGCCCAGCCGAGAGCCCTCCCCCATCTCCCATGGGGAGGCTGAGGCCAGAGCCCTGGGTTCACAGGGGAGCCCCCCAGGACAGGTGGTGCATGGGGCCTGGGAGGTGAGGAGTGGGGCCTCCTCTGTCAGCCTCCCTCAAACGCCGGCTCCTTCCCCCAGCCTCTTCCCCACTATGCCAAGGCACAACTACCGCAGGGTGGCCCCGCTGGTCAAGGCGCTGTGTGCCAAGCATGGCCTCCACTACGAAGTGAAGCCCTTCCTCACCGCCCTGGTGGACATCGTCGGGTGAGGCCCTGCCCAGGCCCCTTGGTTCTCGGAGGTTCCCCAGGGCCACGCGGGCCCCCTCCCGGCTGGCATCCAAGCCTCTGGGTCAGCCTGCACCCTCCTCCCTTGTCCGCATTCACTCACACAGTGAGACTTCGCGGAGCACCTGTAAACACCTCAGCGGGCGACAGGTGGAGGGCCCTGTCTTCCCAGGGCTGACATTCTAGCAACAGAAAGCGAGTAATTAAAAAACAGTAAAGGACAGAAAAAGTGAAAAGTGTTCTGGCCAAAACCACAACAGGGCAGGTGAGGAGATTAAAAAGATGTCAGGGGTGCAGTTAACAGGGTGGCAGATGGGCAGCGTCAGGATGCCAGCATGGGAGCAGAGAGAGAGAAGCTGAGAGGGCTGACCTTGGGGCATCGGCAGAAGAATATTCCAGGCAAAGCACGCAGCAGTGCAAAGGCCCTGAGGTAGGAGCAAACTGGTGTGTAGGACCTGACCTATATCTTGGGAAGAGATATGGCTAGGAACTCACCATGGGCAAGAACTCAAGCAGGAAGACAGAGCAGAGGCCCCTGCAGCCACCCAGCCGTGGGGAAACCTGGAGGTGGGAATGGAGCTCAGATTCTGGGTCTTCCTCCTCTGAGCCACTGCACATGCTGTTCCCTTTACTTGGATGCCCTTCATTCCCTACTGCTGTTCAGACATGAGTTTCTCCATGATTCTTCCCAGCCTGGGCCTCTGGGTCCCTGCCATTCAGCATAGCCCTGTTAAAGCCCTGGCACAGGGTTTCCTAGTGAGTCATTGATATTTCTGCCTCCTCTGCCTGATTTCAGGCTCCTGGTGGGCAGATTCCATGTTCTATATGTGTTGGGTCACAGGGCCCAGGAGAAGGCAACGGGAACTATGGGGGAGGAGGGACAGGCCCCCAGGCTCCTACCCAGACTTGACTTTGTCCGCCCCTCCCCTCCCCACCTGCATTCCATCCAGCTAATGGGTGCCCAGCCTCCTCTGCTAACCCACTCCCTGGCCCCCAGCCTCAGGGGGAGGGGACTCACAGGGTCTGGGGAGCCTGGGGGGTTGTTGGTATCTTGCAATTGAATCTCCACACCTCCCAGGTCCCTGAAGAAGTCTGGCGATGTCTGGCTGGATGCCTACCTCCACCAGTGAAGGCAGACCCAGGAGGCAGAGAAGGGGTAAGGGCCAGGGCCTCGGCAGCCACGAGCCAGCTCCCGGCAGGACGGACAGCCCCCCCGCGCCCAGCCCGGGCTCCTGAGTGTCCTCCCGGCCCTGCTGTCTTTCCCTCCACCCTCTTGCCTGCCTGTTCAGCAGCTCTGTGGCCGTGGCTCTGGGCCCAAAGGACCAGGGGTAGAGGGCGGATACCCAAGCCACGCGGGAGCACAGCATGTTTTCCTAGCGCAAGAAAAGGGGGGAAACTGTTATTTTTATATAAAAATCAACCCAGATATATTACGGAGCGGAGTGTTGAGCTTGCATGAATTTGGGGGCTGGAATCGGCCCTGGATTCCCCAGAGATGTTCAGGCCCTGGGGCCATCATGGTACGGAGGAGGATTGGCTGGGGAGCTCCCCGCCATGCTTGGGAGGTGACAGCTGCTCTCCTTCAGGTCCACCCAGGGCTTGGTCCCTTCCTCTTCATGGCTCACCAGCAACCTGGCGAGTTGCTCTGGGCTGTGGCCCACTTTACTTCCCTGGGCCCGAGGGCCGTGTTCAGAGCATGGCCTTGCTTCTCTGGCCCTGCCCCAGCCTTGTTTTGCGGCTCTGCAGGAGATGGGGGCACAGGGGGCTGTGTGTGGTGGGCCACCTGCCAAGCTTGGAGCTATCTTGGCACATCATGTGGGAGTGGCATTGCGGCCCATGGGTACCTGGGGCCAGGTGCTTGCCCGCGGCTGCCACCGTGAATGAGTCAGGTCCTTAGGGCAGGGCAGCTGCACCCCTGCGCCCCAGGAGTCTAGGAACTTGTCCTTCTCCAGCCCTCAGCCTCCTCAGGAGCAGTGGGTACATTGGGTGTGTGGCGTGCAGTTCTGGGGAGACGCACTCAGTTTTGCCTTTGCTACGCACACACACTGAGCTACGTCCCCAGCTGGGGAGGGCTTGGGGTTTCCTCTTGGGGTTTCCTGAAGGTGAGAAGAAAGGAGAGGTGAACTGCTGGGCCCCTCTACTCCCAGCGCCGACACCCCAGCTCTGAGCTGAGCTGCAGGGCTCACGTGAAGACATGTTGGTCGCCTTAGATGACAACAGAAAACCTGAGCTGCTGGGCTAGGATTTCTCTGAGGGCCTTTCTGGTGTGGGAGCAGAGGTCACCCCACCAGCCACAGGGATTGTCCCCACTCTGTCTGGGCACCTGTTGGTGCATGCTGGGGTCCTTTGAGACATGGAAAGGTCACAACTTCTGGTTATGTCCTTAGTGGGGGGCTCCGTGGGAATGGAGCTGGGGAGATGCCCTCCCTACCCCCAAACCCGCCCACCCACAAGGCGACCCCGGTTGTCTCTTCTAGGGAACTCGTGAGCTTTTCTTCCAGGACCTAAGCCCCGTAGCGTGATGGTGATCATGCTAGCCCCCAAAACTCGGGCACTTATTCTGTGCGGGTGCTACTGGTTCCATGGATTCCTGGCTCTTCCCCAGAGCTCGCCTTCTGGGAAGTTCTCCCTAACTCCAGGACTCTCCCCCGTCTGCTTCAGCCCCGGGCCGCAGTCTCTGTACCTGGAACATGGACCTCTTAACAGCTCCCCACATCCTCCCTGCCCAAGGTGGTCCCAGCCGGAGCTTCCTGAGCAGGGCCAGGCGGAAGCAGAGGGGGATGCCCATCAGCAGCCGGCACCTCCTGGCCCACCCTGGTCCGCTCCGTGTGGTTTCCACCAGCTCCTTCCTGGGGTCAGATAGACCTGGGAGACGTGGGAGTGGGCTGGGCCCATCCCTGCCTCCGCCAGCACTGGAAGCTGTGTGACCTTGGGAAGTTAGTCAACCTCTCAGCCACAGTCCCGCTTCGGAAGTGATGGGGAGGAAAAGGGATGCGGCAGGAAGGCTCCTTGCCAAGAGGGTCCCATGGCTGGGCTCACCACGAGCTCTGTGACCCAAGACAAGCCGTTGGCCTTATCCGAGCCTCATTCTCCTGCGGAGAGGATTGAATGCACTGCAAGGTACTCACTGCCTCAAGTGCCAACTTGATGCCCAGAGATGTCCCACCTGCAGGGTTTCTGCACAAGCTGGCTTCCTCTGTGGGCAGTCCCCCTCAGTCACCGCTTGTCCAGACCCGCTCACCCCTGGTGTCACATGGGCACCGTGAGCAGGGATGGCTTTGGACGGCATTCCCTCCATCTCCTGCCTGGCAGGGTTTGGCCACACCCTTGCGGATGGGCAGCGGCATTCCAGTGGTGGTTGGGATGCACTTAAGATATTAAGTGGCGCGTGCCCGTGATCCCAGAGATTTGGGAGGCTGAGGCAGGAGGATCGTAAATTCAAGGCCGGATTTAGCAGTTTAGCAAGGCCCTAACAACGGAGCAAGACCTTGTCTCAGAAAATAAAAAAAAAGGCTGGGGGTGTATGTAAGTCCGTGGTAAAGTTCAGTTCCTGGTACCAAAAGAAAAAAATTTAACACAGGAGGGGGAGGGCGGGGATGCCCCTACCCTGAGGGACCACCGAGCCTGCAGCGCCACCCAGGGGCACCCGGAACACCTGCACCACTGTGGGGTGGACTGTGCTCCATGCTGCCTCTGGCGGTGGCCTCTGGAGATTTGCACTCTTGTCTGCAAATGGGGAATTGTCCAATAATGTGCTTGAGAAGGACCCTTGGGGAGACCCCTATCCCCAGTGGCCACCCCAGTCTCTCTCTACGGCCTGAAACCCATCACTGACAGGTCATCTCTGCCCTTGACCCCTTCGTTCGCCATGCTGGAGCCCCTGGGAACGGGCCACTCCCCTTCCCTATCTATAGGATTCTTACTCAGTCACAGGGCAAAGACTGACAGGCAGGAAGGACCTTGGTGGGGCCTCTGAGAAGGGAAGCCCTAGGTCCCCGTTTTTATTGTCTGCACGAGAGTCCCGGGCCAGGAAAAAAAAAAGAAAAAAGCCAAATGACCGAGGGAAGCAGCGCCTTGTGCGTTTATTGTTCCTTCAACCGAACGACATCTAAGTCTCCTGAGGACAACTCGGAACCAGCCCCGCCCTTGTCCTGTGGGAGTGAGTGACCAGTGACCAGGAGGCAGACAACAGGCTTTGTGACAGGACTCTTTCCCATGCCCCCTTCCCGGGAGACCGCCACGCTGCCAGTATAGGCCCCTGCCAAGCTCCAGGATCCTGGCACTAATGCTCTCAAATACTCGCTGTCAAGCCAGGCGATTTGGGAGAAAGACCTAATTGCTTTCAAAATCCAAAAAAATGCATTTCTAATGGCAGAGGACAGTGATCGTGACCCCTTAGCATGCTGCGTGGCTGCGTTTCCTTTTTTGCAGGAAGCCAGTCTGGTTAGAAATAGAATGTGGTCAGAACAGCACTGACATGTGCAGTGAGCCTTCCCCTCTGCTTCTTTGCAGTTCGTCACCAGGCGCCCTGCTGGCATCCACAGCTGGCCATTTCCAGCTCAGACAGTAGAACAGACCATCCCTAGAGGTACTTCCCTCTGGGGATGGTGCCGCTGGGTCAGCTGAGGAGTTCCGATGGGCCCAAAGTGCATGGCAAGCCCAGCCCAGCCCAGGTGGCTGCCACCTCTGCCCTGCTTCTTGCCAGAGAGCTTCTGAATGTCCAGTAGGACATCTGAGGAACTTGCCAGATCACCTACTGCCTCCCAGCCACCAGCTTCAAACAGCCCAGGCTGTTTGGCCAGCCCCGTCTCTGGGCCTGGCGCCCAGCACGTGCCCACAGCACCCATGAAGCTGATATGGTTATCTCAGTAGCCACCCTACAAAGGGTGAGCTCTTATCTCCACCTGGACTAACTGCCCTCCACCACCTCCACCCACTCTGCCAGCCACAGGACCTCCCGGGAGCGATCTGACCTCCACGTGATGAAGCAGGGGAGATGAGATGAGCCAGCAGACTGGGTTAGGGGCAGTCTTCCTCTGTGCCCTGCCGGCTTCAGCTGCCATTGCTGTGTGGCTCAGGCCAGCTTTTCGCCCTCTGTCCTCAGTCTCCCAGACTGTGAATGGGTATCATCAGGGCTTGCTCACTCGGACTTTGAAAATGAGGGTGTCACAACTTTGGCAGGGGGCAGAGTCAGAACCCACAGTTCTGGGGGTGTTGGGCAGGAGCCATGGCTTAGTCCTGGGACAGGAGGGAGCCGTTAGGCACAAGGCAGATGGGGTATCCCCAGCTTCTTGACCCAACAGCAGTTCTTCAGGGCAAGGGAGGGGCTGGGGATGTCACAGGGAAGATTCAAGTACCCATGGATCTGGACCCAGTCTACCTGGTGCCTACGCAACTGCAGGGTCCACCTCGTCCTCTGGTCCTCCCCACTCTCCCTCTCCCCAGGTCCCTGGTGGTCATGGGTGACGAACCCTGGATTTCCCGGTGACAGGGACTGGGCTGGTTGCTCTCCCTGCCTGGACCATCCTGGGAGTCAGCGGTGCCAGGAGGAACCCATGCACGGGAAAGAATGGGAGGCATGTTCTCCAAGGTCTCCAGCCTCCGGGGCTTACCAGGAAGGCGAGGTCTCATGGTGCCGAGATGCGGGCGTCCTTGGGGCCCCTTTACTGTGCTGAAGCTGTGGCCCAGAGTTCCGCAAGGGCAACGGACTCACCCAAGGCTACTCAGTGACTCAAAGCAATCCGCCATCCTAGGCCCCGGGGAACCACACACACCCGCAGGGGTCGCCCAGTCAGGCCAGGCTGGGCTCAGGGCTCCTCAGGGCGGGGGCAGGAAGGTCTCTGCTGGAGCCTCCCCAGCCCTGCTGGGAGGGCCTCCCCTGCCCTCAGCCCCCCACACAGCACCCTCTGTGTTAGGCCAGGAAGCCCATCAGCCGCCCATCGGTCTTACTGAGCCACAAGGAAGTGAGAATAAAATTACTTCTTTTATTTCCCAAAAACGTAGGGGTGGGGAAGCAACGTGATAGAAATGAAGATCAGTTCCCTATGGACTCATTCTGCCCCTGGAGGGCGCACGGCAGCTAGGTGGTGGGAGGGGTGGATGTTGCCATGGTTACCTCAGGGCTCAACCCCACTGAATTGTTCCCGGCTGGCCTCGCCCCTAATCTACGTGTTGGTTAGTGGGTTAGATCGTAGAAGGAAGCAGCGGGGTCCCTCCCTGTGGCGCAGCCTCCCCCTCCCTCCCCACACTCTCCCAAAGCCTTCAGCTGCCCTGGCCTCCAGCCCAGCCTCCTTCTCTTCTCAGCACCCGCTTGGCCCTCTCTGGGTCCCCCACTCCTCTGACACCTCAGGGTGGCCTCCTGAGACTCCCTCCTTGCTTCCCTGCCTTCCTGCCAGCAGCAGTCTCCACACCCTGGGCTTGGGGAGCCCCGCAGGGGGTGTCTCATAAAAGGCATGTTGCCCTAAGACCCAGCCCCATCGCACCTCCTGTCGGGACGCCTGCCGTAGAAAAGGTTAAAATGGCAAAGATTAAAAACCATAAAAGACAGGAGAGCGAGGCTCAGTGCTGTCCATGCCGACACCCCCATTCTGGGGAGGGCCGGTGTCAGGCGCCGGTGCCCTCCTCCTGTAGGGCCAAGTCCGCTCGTCCAAGTAGCCAGGGACTGACCATTTCGGGGGAGAAGCTGACGGCTCCGGAATCTCAGGACACTCAACGAGGACAAACGCCTGAATGAGGCGGCGCGGGGCTCCCGCAGCCTGGCGGTTGCCTCTGCTGAGCCCACACGAGGGACCCCACTCTGGTCCCAAGGTCACAGACTCTGGAGTTAGGAAGATGGTGGAATGGAAGCTGCACACGCCTGGGGGCCCGGAGCACCAGTGGGGGTGGCGGACATCTCCCAGCCTCAAGATCTGAGCTGGCCGTGCTGCAGGTCTGGAGCCCTGAACGGCTGGAGGGAGGCCCAGATCCCCGCCCCGGGACGGAGACCCTGAGCACAAAGCACACCTCCCTCCCAGCAGGAGAGCGGAGCCAGGCCTGCACCCTGCCCCAGACCCCAGAGCATCCGGAGGACCAGGGCTTCTGAGGCCTGGTGGTCAGGTGGAAGGTCAGGAGTCCCAGGCCAGATCCCATGGACCTTTGGTCTCCTCAGACCTTTAGGGGCAGCAGCTGGTGGCAGGGACAGAGCCACCTCTTTCTGCTCCTTGGAAGAAGGGGCCAGGAGGTGGTGGGGTGAGGGCAAGGGCTGAGAGGACAGGCCCCACAGGGGCTGGGGGGAGGGAAGGAAGAGAAAGAGAAAACCAAACTCGGGGTCCATGCACCAGTGTGTGCCCCAGCCTCGTGAAAACCCTCAGAACTAAAGCCCGCCCCTCCCTCTGGCCGTCACCCCCACCTGAGCCCCTTCCCCACGAGGGCCCTGAGGACGCCACGTCACTTGTGCAGGTAGGCATCCAGCCACAGCTCCCCAGACTTCTTCAGGGAACTGCAGAGAGAGAGGAGAGGGGACCAGGGCTCAGGAGCAGGGACGCACTGGTGCAGGGGGAGAGGCTGGGGAGGCCATGCTGGGGGGCAGGCGCTCCTCTCAGCCGTCAGGGGGCTGGGGGCTGCTGGCTCAGGCTCCCCAGGAAGTCCCAGCAAAAGGACAAAGGGTCAGTCCTCTTCCAGTCCAGAGCAGGAAGCCAGGGTGGTGCCCTTGGGGGCAGGGGACACACCAGGAGGGCAGTCCCAGCTGTGGACGTCCTGGCCCCCCCGGGATCTCCGCACCTGTGGACTCCGGCCGCTTACCTGATGATGTCCAGCAGGGCCCGCAGCAGAGGCTTCTCCTGGTACTGAATGCCATGCTTGGCGCACAGAGACTTCACCAGGGGCGCGATCTTGTGCAGGTTGTGCCGGGGCATGGTGGGGAAGAGGCTGGGGGAGCGCAGGCAGGCGCGGTGTGAGGGTGCCCCAGCCACTCCCCGCCGCCCCAGCCCAGGGAGGCCCTGTCTGCATCCAGGACAAGCCTCCTCCCGAGTGTCCGCTGGGGCTGTGGATGGGGGCTGTTTGTGAGCAGGTGTGTCTGCTCCAGAAGCTGGAGTCTAGGTGGCCAGAGACAGAAATGTTATGTTTCCCAAAAGCAGGAAACGCAAGAAACAGATGGGAAGAACAATGACAGGTGAGACAGGGACGAGGGGCGCAGAGGCAGCGCCCTCGGCCACCTGTGTTCCAGGAGAGCTGTGTAGTTGGGCCTCAGTTTTTCTGCCAATGGAACGGGACCAATTATCCCTGCACTGCAAGCCTCGCAGGATCACGAGATGTCTGGGCACGGAATGTCTGCGCACCTGCTCGCCAACTACCAAGCTCCAGTCTCACGTCCAGGAGCGTGCTCGTTACTGTGGCCGTGTGGCCCAGGGTCTGGCCCGATGCCGTGGGGACGGCCGGGGCGCCTCTCCTGACCTCAGAGAGGGTGGCTGCGGAGTTGTGCTCTAAGACAGGGCGGTCTCCAGAGGCGGGAGAGAGCCCCGCAGGCTGCCCGCTGCCCAGCGGCCACTTCCCTCCCAGCCTCCCTCAGCCTCGCCAGGGCTCGCTCACTGGTGCTCGATCTGGAAGTTGAGGTGCCCGCTGAACCAGTCGTTGAAGAAGGACTGTTCCACGTTGCAGGTGGCCGCCAGCTGTGGAGCAGAGCGGGGCTGAGTGGCCAGGGACAGGAGGGGATCACGGGGCTGCCTCAGTCCCACGAGGCCCCACCTTACCAGGGGCCTCAGCCCAGCCAGATCCCCCACCTGTCCCTCTTGAGGCTTCTTGTCACCCTTTCTTGCTTAGCCCTAAGGCTGCCAGCAGGACACAGGGGGCCCCCGGGAAAACCCAGAACAGCTGGTCCAGGTGCAGCCACGTCAGGGGCGAGGACAGAGTGCAGGGTCACCAGTGAGCCCGGTGACCAGCTCTGCCTTCCCTCACCTGGCTGCTAAACCAGTCACGGTAGTGGTCAAGGTCAATCTCCATGACAATGTGATTCATCTGTGTGACCCACACAAACCAGTGGCTCTCCAGGAACCTGGAAGAGAGCGCAGCTCAGCACGGCGACCTCCGAGGACCCTCTCTGGGCCCAGTCTTGTGCAAGCAGACTTGTCCCCCAGCAGAGGCAGGGGCAGGGCTTGGCCCCTGGCTGCTGCACTGCCAGGACGGGGTCCCAGGACCAAGTGGGTATGCTTGGGTATCCCCATGGACACCAGTGCTCTAAAGGGCCCAGGGATTAGGCAGCCAAGCTGTGGCACCTGATGAAGTTGAGGAAAAGGAGGGATCCCAGGATGCCATAGAAAGGGACGTAGGTGCAGAAGAAACGGACGTAGTAGCTGATGGCCCAGGCCAAGTCCTGTGGGAGGAAAGGAGAGCAGACGTGGGCCTGGCCTGCCCTCCCTGGCACGGCGTGCCCAGCCACATGTGCACACACCTCAGTGCTAGGCGCAGGCGTGCAAACCAACCCCAACAGGCCTCTAGCGGGGTGGGCACCAGGCCCGTGGAGATGGGGCACCTCCCTGAACACCACCTGTTTTCCTGGGCTTCCCAACTGCCTTGGTTCCCAAGGTAAGGGAACACCCGCGGTGAGGCGGCCATGGGAAGCTGTGGGGCCAGCAGCCTCAAGGGGTCCAGGGGATTCTAAAGGTGTGGCTCTGCTCTGCCCTCCCACCGACGCATGGCCAGGCTACGCTGCCCTCAGCCCCGCCTCTGCTCACCAGCACCTGGATCTGCGTCCTCACCTCTTGCTCCAGCATGAAAACATGGAGGGCAAAGGCCAGTGGACTGTCCGTCCCTGACCTCCCTCCAGGCCCTCCCAGTAACCTCAGACACGGGGCAGGCCTCTCCCCACACACCCTCTCCAACCTCCCGCTCCCTTCCTGGGGGTGGGTGGTAACAGGGTTCTGAGCTTGGACATCATCTTTCACTGACGTGCCGGCCCTGCCACAGGCAGGCAGTCTGCAGAGTCCATCTCTCCACTTCCTCTGCTAGCACAGCCACGTGTCTTGGCCGGTCCACAGCTCTCCTGCTTGTCCTTATGCACCCTTGCCTCCAAGAAGAGCCCTTCTCTCTCCTGCAACACCCTCTCATTCATGCCAAGTGGCCCAGAGCTCTGCAGGATTGGGAGCCCCTCTCCTCAGCACTGAGCCAGCTCATTCCCGCCTCAGGGTCTTTGTACAGATTGATTCTTGCATCTGGAAGGTGTGCCCAGGCCGTGCTTAAATACCAATGGTGAGGTGAGGGGTGTGGTGGCATGTGTGTGGCTCGGGGACTGACCCCTCTTGGGCAATGGAGAACCACTGTTCGAAGCACAGTGGGAGAAGAGGATCACGCTGGTGTCTTGAAATTGATCCTACCAAAGTGGAGTCAGGAGATTAGAGGTGATTTCAGTAGCCCAGGCGTGAAATGACGGGGTCCTAAATCAGGACCTGCACTGTGGAGGAAGAGGTGACAGATTCCAGAACTGTGTAGGAGGCAGAAGTGGCCATATTGGATGGCTGCTTGGTTGTGAGGAACCTGGGCTGGCCCTGGTGTCAGCCCAGGTGAGCAGGTGCCATAGGCTGAGCAGAAAAGGGGGAAAGGGCAGCTTAGGAGAGGCTGGAGAGGGAGAATGGGAAGGGCCAGCAGTGGTAGAGGGCAGGATGGCCAGGTCCAAGGAGGTGGTCTCCCAGGAGGCTGGGGAGATAAGACATTGCAAGTTCTGCTCCTGTTTTCCTTCATTTTAATGCGTGTGTGTGTGTGTGTGTGTGTGTGTGTTCACGCGCACATATATAAATAAGGGGGTGTGGGTGTGGGGGTTGATGCTTGTTGAGTTTTGGGTTGAGTGACATATGCCTATGGGGACCACTGGCCCCAGGACAGGGACGAAGGAGATGCAGGGAAGCCACCAAGCAGGAGCAGAGGGGGCAGAAGAGTCAGAGGGGTGGGGTGGGGGCTGGGAAAGGATTAGGAAGAGCTTCAAGAAGAAGTGGTCAGGGTGCCAATGACAGTCATGAAGGTGGACACAGGTCCCTTCGGCAGGGTGGCGAACACCTCCCCCCAGAGGCCTTCCTCACAGCTCTTAAGCCAGGCACGGTGGTGCATGCCTGTAATCCCAGCAGCTCCGAAGGCTGAGGCAGGAGGATGGAGGGTTAGAGGCCAACCTCAGCAACTTTGTGAGGCCTTGCCTCAAAATAAAAAATCAAAAGGGCTGGGGAGGTAGCTCAGTGGTTAAGTGCCCCTTAGTTCAATCTGTGGTACACACACACCAAAAAAACCCCAAAGCTCTTTCCTTGAGGCCAGGGCTTCTGGGGCTCCACACTATAGCCACCTGGATGATTCTTTGCAGGACGGCTGTCCTATGCATGGTGGATGTCGAGCACCCTCCCTGGCTGGAGGCCAGATGTGCCTTCCCATCTCCAAGGCGTGACCTCAAAAATGTCTCCAGACATTGCCAAATGGCTCAACAGAGCAGCTCTGGTTGGGGCTGACAGGCCCGAGGGCCCCCAGGTGCCCCTGGCTCTGCCACCTGATACCTTTTAGGGATGCAGTCTGATCTCCTTCCCTGCTTGTCCTATGCCATGCTTTGTTCCTTATGGAGCAAGCAGTTAAAAAAAAAAAAAAGGAAGGAAGGAAGGCAGGAGGGAAGGAGGGGCCAGCAAGACCTACTAAGTGACCACTCGTCTGCCCTCTGCTGAGGGCAGGAGCCGGGTCCCTGTCACAGTGAACCCTGCCGTGCCCACAGGTTGGCATGTTATCACCCTGTGCAAAACCATGACTGCACGTGTACACAAATCCCAGGCTTCCCTCGGGCGCAACGCTGCACAGTCCCCAGTCAGGGCCACTCTCTCTCTTTGGAAGCAGAATCAGACGACACCTGTAAGCCTGTTATTTTAGGTTGAATTGTGTACCCCCAATTTGTACGCTGAAGTTCTGGACCCTAGTACTTCAGAAGGTGGCCTTATTTGGAAAGAGCGCCGTTGCTGGCACAACTTAGTTAAAAGGAGGTTGTTAGGATGGGCCTTAATCCAGTAGGACTGGTGTCCTTATAAGAAAAGGGGATGCTGGACACACACACAGTACACACGGAGGAAGAAGATGGCCTCCAGCAGCCACGGAGAGGGGCTTGGAACCGGTCTTCCCCTCGCAGCCCTGGAAGGACCAGCCCTGCCGACACCCCGAGGCAGGCCTTCCAGCCGCCAGACTGTGACTCCCTGTTTGCTGAAGCCACCCGGCCCAGGGTGCTTTGTCACACAGTCTTGGCAAAGGCACACACCTGTCTTCTTAGCCAATGCCCGGCTGCTGCCTATTTCTCAAGCAGAGTGTGGGATGACAAGGCTCCGGAGCCCCTGGGGGAACGCGAAGGGCTGGCTGGCTGGGCTCTGTGCCTACCGCAGGGCCTCCGGGAGCTTTCAAAGGCAGAGGCTGCCCTGCGTGGATGCGTTGGGGGATCCTTACGACCAGCATGCTGTTGCCTTCCGGGCCCTGGTGGCCCCAGAGGCCACTGGCCAAGTGTGAGCAGGCAGGCCCAGGCCCGCAGAGCCACGTGGGGCACAGTGCAGGAGCCCTGGGTGCCGAGCCCCAGCCGCCCTGTGCCCACCCCCAGCCAGCCCCGGACTCACCACCCAGTGTCTGTGAACGATCATGGTCATGATGATCTGATACTGGAAATACAGGGGGATGAGCAGCGGCGGCCCGACTGCAGGAGAGAGCAGAGGCGCTTAGAGGCGCTTAGAGGTGGCCCGCTCCGTCCGGCCAGGCCCAGGGATCCCAGGAGCCCGGCAGGGGCGGGACACAGGACAGCTCTGCCCGAGGGGGAGGACGGGGCTGGCAACCCCAGGGCCGCATCTGCCATGTGGCCAGCTCTGGCTGCCGTGGCCCCTGCTCTGACAGATGTAGTGTTGCATTCTGTCTGGAAGGGACAGCTGCCACACAGGTGAGAGGCGGGGACGGGGCAGGCGCCCAGCACTCACTCAGGAAGAAGTACTTGTGCTGGTGGTTGTAGGGAAGGTATTTCAGCTTCTTCTTGCCGTACTGAGGAGGAAGGAGAGATGGGCAGTGAGCACCAGCCTCCCGAGCCCCCCACCCACCCACGCTCTGCAACCACCGCCCTCTGCTCGGGACAGGCCTCCGTTCCCTCCCTGCCAATCTACACCCTGGGCCTGCAAACCAGCAGGGGCCAACACTCCTCATCCTGCCTCCTGTGCCAGCACCCACTGGCTGGAATCCTCCGCAGGCCCAAGGGACGGTGCTGAACGGGCTTAGGCTCAGAGGCCCAAGACCACGATAAGTAGGCCTGGCTGGGACCAGAAAACTCACACTGGCTGCAGGTACCCAGAGGGAGCTCCTCAGCCTTCTCCACCCCCGTGGGGGTTGGAAAAGCCTCTAGGTCTCCCTGGGGAACTCCCTGGAGTCCATAGCAGCTGGGAGAACCCAGTATGGGCTGGGACTGGATAGTGTCATTAGCCTGGGAGCATCTACTCCCTGGAGCTACCCCCAAATTAAGTTCTTTCTCCTCCCTCCCTCCCTCCCTCCCTTCCTCCTTTTTTTTTTTTTTTTTTCTTTTTTTGGTACTGGGGATTGAACCCAGGGGCACTCTACCACTGAGCTGTATCTCCAGCCCTTTGAATTTTGTTTTGAAACAGGGTCTTGCTAAGTTGCCCAGCCTGGCCTTTGCAATCCTCCTACTTCTGCCTCTCGAGTGCCTGGGATCACAGACGTGCACCACCACACTCAGCAGCCCTGAGATGTCTAAGAGTTAATCACTCCTTCCCAGTACAGCTGGGAATGCCAACGGAACAGAGACGGCCACACAGCACAGGCACGGAGGACTGCCCCTGCTTACCTGGCTCCTTAGTCCCTCAGGCCAGCCCCTAGGAACAGCCCACCTGCTCCGTGAGGGCTGAGACCCGAGGAAACTCATAAGGCCAAGTGCTGACCCCAGGACACTTTCCTCATCCACCCCTCCCTGGATCCCAAGGCCCGAGCCACCCTCTGCAGACAGTGGCCATTCCCGCTATTGGAGTCTGGAGATCAAAGTGAGTTTCAGATGGGAGGAACCTCAGTGGCGTCTAGTGACAACACAGAGGACAGGGCTCTGGCAAGGGAGCGGGAGTGAGGAGGGACAAAGTCCAGCCTCGCCTAGGTCTCGAATCTTGGTGCCAGAGGCCACCCGGCCAAGGCACTGCCAGAGCGATCCCTCTGTTCCCTGCGACTCCTGTGCCCTGGTGAGGACCTCACTCACGCCCACAGGTCGTCCCTGTGCACACAGCCTGTCATTGAGGTCAGGGCTGAGGTTGGTGTTGCAGAAGCCAAGCCAGGGAGGCCTCGGAGGAGCCTTTGATGATGACCCAGTGCAGGGAGGGAGGAGAAGGGTCAGCAAGGGAAAGTGGCCAGAGTGGGCGACTGCAGAGCCCCAAGGTTCCCGGGAGGCTGCAGGCCACAAAACAGGCCCTGGGCCCTTTTCTAATCTCCTCCCAGCAGCTGGGGAACCAGGCCCCAGGCCCAGCCTCTATACGCCGCAGGCTTCTCAGACCTGGCCACCCGCTGCCCACACATCTCAGTCCACAGAGCATCTCTTTCCTCTCAGAGACTGGGCACTAAAAGCAGCCGCCACGCCAGTAGAGGCCAGAGGGTTCCCCTAGAGGGACTTGGGACTGTCCAGACTGCTGAGTGGCACGAGGTAGGGGGCACCCAGGGAGTTTATTTGAAGCTGCGTTTGCATGACACACCGTTTTCATTAGCTTATGGTGACTCACACACTGCCAGCTCCCACACGTGGCTCTTCAATGCTCCAGAGTGACTTAGGGTCACCTCAGGAGGCAGGGGCTCAGGATTTAGGAGCTGCTCATCATTTGAGCCAACTGCACCACCTCCTGAGCTCCGGGTTCCTATTGCAACGTGAGGTTTGACACTATGTAGGGTTGTGAGGGCCCAGCGGATGGAATGGAGAGCAAAGCACTATGGGGTCGCAAATGAGTGTTAGTCATGGTCACGTCTGTGTACACCAAGTGACACAGCAACACATCTGCCCCGTCTGATGGCCTCCAACGAGGCAGCCGTGAGGCGGTCTGTCAGGGGACCAGGGACCGTAGCACTCTTGCCCCAAGATCAGAAAGCACCACTATGGCTTTGAGGCCATCCAGCTCTGCCCGGGACTAGCTCTCGGGCCTGCTTTTCTTTGCCAACACCTTGCCATTGAGAAGAGAGCTCTTTTAGAAAGCAGGGCCAGGAAGGAGAGCTCCTGGCTTCTTCACTGATCGGAAAGCTGGATGACCCCCAAAGCACATTTCTCAAGTGTCTCTGGGTTGGAGGGACCCTAGGGACCCAGGCGCCTCGGCTTGGAGCCAGGCAGTCTTGGCTGAGTGATGGCACGGCCTTTCTCTGGCTGCAGCTTTGTGCAGGGCCTCAGCTCCAGCCTCACCAGCTAAGCGAGGACCCAGGACTGGTGCACGTGGTGGTGCTCATCACGTGCTGGGTGGCAAGTCAGCCTTCCTCCCAGCTGGGACTGCAGGGCCCGAAGTGTGGCGGGTAGAGAGAGGGAAGACGGTGCCTTCGCCAGCTGGGCTGTAGGCAAGGATGTGGGTGGCTTGCTGCGGCCAGACCCCAAGAAGAAGATGGCGGCACACACCAGGTTTGCCTTGAACAGGGACAGGGTGTTCCCAAGCCAAGGCCGATAGCTGGGGACGCAGGCCAAGGCAGTGCTGCCAGCCCTGGTGGCTGGGCTGACCCCCCGCACTCAGCCACAACGGAGACCACAAGGCCAGCCATGGGCAAGGGCCAGAGCGGTGCCAGGGGCGTGTGGAGGGGACTGTTCAGGTTTGAAACAAAATGTCTGAGGAATGTCAAAAGCCTTCCTTGTGTGTCTAGCTGGGGGAGGGGGCTGCTGAAACCCGCTGGTGGCCTCTGGGAACACAAACTCACAGAGGAAAACACCAGGCATGGGCAGAGTGGCAGGGTCCCTACCCAAGGTCCCTGAGAGGAGGACCACAGTTGTTCCAAGGGGGACTGGCCACTGTGGCCTGTTCTGGACCTGCAGGAAGCCAGGGGCTTCAGCTGCCAATGGGCAGAGGGCTGGGGCCTCCCCAGATGGGAGGAGCAAGAGGCTCCCAGGCAGACATTTACAGTGCTGTGCGGATAATGGCCTCGTGCTCCCCTCGAAGCTAGGGGGCAAAGAAAAGCAAAACCAGACTGCTGCCCCTAACTCAGCCGGGAGAGTCCCCATCCATGCACTAAAACCTGAAGCAGAACTTACGATAGAGCCATTAGAAAGAGGATCCGTTCTCCTCCCCTGCACCCCCTTTTTTTTGGTACTAGGGATCAAACCCAGGGACACTCTACCACTGAAATATCACCAGCCCTTTCTATGTTTTATTTTGAGACAGGGTCTCACTAAGTTGTTGAGGCTGGCCTTGAACTTGTGATCCTCCTACCTCAGCCTCCCAAGTCATTGGGATGACAGGCACAGGCCACCCCACCTAGCTACATTTTCTTTATTTTCAAGGATTTGACCGTCTATCCAGGAACTCAAAGGAATCAACTGAAAAACTAGAGTCATGAAGAGACACCAGTGACACTAGCCGGACTATCCATCACTTTCCTGACTACCAGAGAAAATCCAATCACAGGGATGAAAATTTAAGAAGAAGCATCCAAGAGACGAAAAAGCACAGACCTTTGTCCAGAGAGACAGAAAGGCACTTGAGTAGGTGAGAGGCCCTGCTCCTGGGAGGGAAGTGGAAATGTATCGACGCACATGCTTCTGAGAAGAGATAAGTGGCTCATCACTAGCTTCTGAGGGGTCATTAAGTGCAGAGGCCGGATGAGCATGGGCCCAGATCACGTCTGGGCGTGGGGAGGGCTCACGCCATCATCCGGGGCATCAGTCAATGCCATCCCTCAGGGGTGCCTTAGGGGTGCTGGGGCCCCCAGCTGACCCTGGAGAAATGCAAATGTAGAACATTAATCACAGCCAAATCCCACTGGGCAGAAGCTAAGTGTTTAGACATAAACCATAAAAAACTGAAAATATCATCTATGAAGAACTCCCCAGGCATAAAAGCAATGAAAAGCATCTACAGGGAAGGAAACTGAATATATTTTACTACATGAAACAAACAACCAAAAATCCTCCTGGGAGTCATAAATAAGACCCAAAGGTAAGGAAC
This sequence comes from Sciurus vulgaris, assembly GCF_902686455.1. Classification (NCBI taxonomy): domain Eukaryota; kingdom Metazoa; phylum Chordata; class Mammalia; order Rodentia; family Sciuridae; genus Sciurus; species Sciurus vulgaris. Next base: position 12,235,599 of record NC_136472.1, read on the forward strand.
TACCTAGGAAAAGGGCCTCACTGGCGAGACCTGGCTATCGACATCTCTTCATGCTGGACAGCCCTTGGGGCCCCTGGCTGGGCTGCTCTGGTCATCTGAGCCCACAGATAAGAGCCCTGGCAGGCACCCTTGCTCTGGAGGTTGGGGTGGGAGCTCAGGACCCCAAGGCCTGACCATGCAGGGCAGGCTCAAGGGTCCTGCTGTGATATGTGGGGCTGACAGGAGACAAGGGCCATCAGGTCAGCGGTCACCTCCATCAATACACTAGAGCTTTCTGTGGGTAACAGTGCACCATCTGACCAGGAACCCAGGAAACATGGGCCCTTTCCACTCCTGACTGGCAGCTGGACAAGGCAGATCCCCACAACCTCCCACCCCAGAGGCCAGTATTTGAGATGCGAGATGTCAGAAGAGGTTCCACGGGCCACCATGCCCAGGCGAAAGGACACTTCTTGTAAGCAGAACTGGTGAGACTAGGTTTAATTTGTTAGGGACACAGAAAACACGGATCAGAACAGCCAACTGGACCGCATGAGAAAGGAAGGCTTTGTCTCCACTATCAGAAAGCCTCCAGCTAATCTCTTCTCTATCTAGACACCGCTAATCAAAGCTAGCAAGCTGTTTCCTAGAAGAAAAACAAAGGCATGTATTTTGGCAGAAAATAAAATCCCTGCCCAGGCAGCCAGAGGCTCCGTGCTCCCAAGGTACCGAACCGTGCTCACTTCCTGTGACAGGGCTGTTGCTGGAAACCCAAGTCTGCTGGAGAGAAGGGTTCAAACCAGAATTGGGTAACGGGCCCTCTGCTCCCGGTTTCCAAGCCTTGGATGCCAACACTGGTGGGAATACTACCTCACTCATGAGGCCATTGGCCACTGTTTACTAAGGGAGAATCTGCCTCATGTGGCGAATGCTTATTGGGCCCCACTCTGAGCACTGATTTTTTTTTTTTTTTTTTTTTGGCAGTACTGGGGATTGAACTCAGGGCCTTTTGAGGCAAGTACTCTACCAGCTGAGCTATCTCCCCAGCCCTGAGCACTGATTTTTAAAACCTGCATAAAAGCAACAAAGATCTCCTGACTTTGGTCACCAATGTGCTCCCCAAATGCAAAGCATATGTAATTTTTTTTTTTTTTTTTTTTAATGAAAGGCTCTATTAAAAAAAAAAAAAAAATGTGGCTGGGCAGGGTAGTGCACACCTATGATTTCAGAGGCTTAGAAGGCTGAGGCTGAATGAGTCCAAGTTCCAGGACAGCCTGGGCAACTTACAACATCTTAAAATCAAAATATAAAAAGGGCTGGGGATGCAGCTCAGTGATAGAGGACCCCTGGGTTCCATTCCGAGTATCAAAAAGTGTTCAATGAGAACATTCTTTAAATGCATTTGGGAGTAATTTTATTAAAAGAAAATAAAGGAACTAGGGGTAGAGCTCAGTAGAAGAGCACGTGCTTAACATGTACTAGGTCCTGGGTTCAATGACCAGCTCCAGAAAACAAAAAAAGTTAAGATTAGTAACACCAAATTTTCCTGTCTTATGAAATGAAATGGCTGTGCTATGCTATGGAAAATAACCAGAATACTGCACAGATGTTGGCGTATGCCTGTAATCCCAGCAGCTCCGGAGGCTGAGGCAGGAGGATTGAGAGTTCAAAACCAGCCTCAGCAAAAGTGAGGCGCTAAGCAACTCAGTGAGACCCTGTCTCTAAATATAATACAAAAAAGGGCTGAGGATGGGGCTCAGTGGTTGAGTGCCCCTAAATTCAATCCCTGGTACCCCCCCTCCTCCCAAAATGAATACTGCACAGCCAACAAAAAGGATAAAAATCTTTTTGGACTCCTGGAACAGGGTCCACATTTGGAGAGGTGGCAAGCTACAGAATATAGGGTAGAATTTATTTTAAATCTTGGGTTTATTTTTGTTTTTATTTTAGTACTTGGGCTTGAACCCAGGGGCATGTCCCAGTCCTTTTTATTTACTTATTTGTCTTTTGAGACCAAGCTCTTGCCAAGTTGCCAAGGCTGACTTAGAAGTTGCAAGCCTCCTGCCTCAGCCTCCGGAGTTGCTGGGATTGCATGGCTTAAATTTTGTTTTTAAAGGGACAGATACATGTGTATTCACACACACTTAGAAAACATCAAGAAGGACCCGGGCATCTTGTCAACAGGGGTGACCCTCAGGGTCATGAGACCTGGGGCAAAGGGTATGGTGGAGATAATAGGAGAATCACTTTTTAATTTTATATGTTTCTACATTACTTCAATGTTTATATCAAGGATATATAAAACATGAACTAATACAAAAATGAGATGGCATACAGAGCAATAGTAACAAAAACAGCATGGTATTGGCTCCAAAACAGACATGTAGACCAATGGTACAGAATAGAAGACACAGAGACAAACCCACATAAATACAGTTATTCATACTGGACAAAGGTGCCAAAAATATACAATGGAGAAAAGAGAACTTCTTCACCAAATGGTGCTGGGAAAACTAGAAATCCATATGTAGCAAAATGAAATTAAACCCCTGTCTCTCATCTCTCAAAAATCAACTCAAAATGGATCAAAGACAGGTACTAGAACAGAGACCCTGGGCCTAATAGAAGAAAAATCTTCACCAAGTCTGCTTAGGACCTGACTTCCTTAACAAGATTCCAAAATCACAAGAAGTAAAATCAAGAATCAGTAAATGGGGCAGATTCAAACTAAAAAGCTTCTTCACAGTAAAGGAAACAATCAATAATGTGAAGAGAGAGCCTACAGAATGGGAAAAAATCTTTACTGCATACACCTCAGATAGAGTATTAATCTCCAGGATATATAAAGAACTCAAAAAACACCTAAGGATCTGAACAGACACTTCACAGAAGAAGAAATACAGCCGATCGACAAACATGAAAAAATGTTCAACATCTCTAGCAGTTAGAGAAATGCAAATCAAATCTACACTGAGATTCCATCTCACTCCAGTCCGAATGGCAATGATCAAGAATACAAGCAACAATAAATGTTGGTGAGGATGTGGGGAAAAGGTACACTCATACGTTGCTGGTGGGACTGCAAATTGGAGCAACCACTTTGGAAAGCAGTATGGAGATTCCTCAGAAAACTTGGAATGGACCCACCTTTTGACCCAGTTATTCCACTTCTAGGTTTAGACCCAAAGGACTTAAAGTAAGCACACTACAGTGATGCAGCCACATCAATGTTTATAGCAGCTCAACTCACAGTAGCTAAACTATGGATCCAACCTAGATGCACTTCAACAGATGAATGGATAAAGAAACTGTGGTATATATACACAATGGAGTATTACTCAGTCTTAAAAAAGAATGAAATTATGGCATTTGCCAGTAAATGAATGGAATTGGAGAATATCATGCTAAGCAAAATAAGCCAATCCCAAAGAACCAAAGGCGGAATGTTTTCTCTGATATGTGGATGCTAATTCACAATAAGCCGCGTGGAGAATAGAGGTAATTTGGACTAGATAGAGGGGAGCGAAGGGAGGCAAGGAGGCATGGGGGTAGGAGTGATAGTAGAATCGGACATTATTACCCAGTGTGCATATATGATTACAGGACCTATGTAACTCTACATCATGTACAACCAGATAAGAAAGTTACACTCTATTTATGTATGATGTGTCAAAATGCATTCTACTGTCATGTATAACTAATTAGAACAAATATACATATATTTGTATATTTATTTATATATATAAATGAGATGTGGTTGAATGGTAGGAAATGGCCTAGCGGTCAGGATCCCAGGCCTATCATAGACTGAACAGTAAGCCGTGTGACTCTGAAGACATCCCGTCCTCGTGGTGGGCCCGATTTCTCATCTACAGATGAGACAGCATGGACCGGGCCAGGCCCAGGTTCCTCCCAACGTGGGAGAATCGCAGGGGGCTACGATTCCCCAGATGGTTTTCTTAACATGAGCTGGCCCAGGGGGGTCCAGCTTTAGCCTGGAACCTTGCCTTCCTGCTAAACTTGAAACAGATTCCCTGTGGAAGGGAGGGAAGCAGCTACCACTCTGATAAGGAGCTGCATCCAGCATTTATATGGGAGGCCCCTCCACATACTCTCCCGGGGGAATAATCCAGTGCCTAGGAAAGTGTTCCCAGTGCATCAGACGCCCATGTCCTGCCTGCAGGTCGACCCTTCAGGATCCCTCCCCTCCCCTCTATGACACCTCTTATGTCAACGCTGTCCCCCTGGTCATACCTCAAGAGCCTGCCATTCGCCGAGGACAAACACGTGAAGCATCTTCACGTCTGGATCCTTGTTGAAGATGTTGGGCTTGGCGTGGTGCTGGAAGTGGCGATGGTTCCACCACTTGGCCGAGGCACCCTGCAGGGAGAGGGATTGGGGTGAGCCATCCAGCCCAGAGACCGAGCTCACCAGCGACAGGCTCTGCAGGACCCGTCCCCAGCCCCTCCAACACACAGGCCGACTTCTCTATCACACCTGGGACGGTGCCTTGGGTCCCTGAGAGAATCAGCCCCCACTTCTGAGCCCACAGTGCTGCTTAGCCCCAAATGCAGTGAAGACCCTTCATCTCTCCAATCTCAGCTTCGCCAATGATACGATGCTGATGTGGGTGAGGTGTGCTGGTGTTCACCGGGGCAGAGGGCGGTCTCTGTCTCGGCCAATGCCAGGCACAGAGCCCTCTGGGCCGGCTCACCCTCGGCACATCCCTTGGGTGCTGGTGTTGGGCAAGGGGAGCGGGTCTCAAGGAGGTCAGTCTTCCCTCCCAGGGACCTAGCAGGTTCTCTTCTGGATGTACAGTTAAGAGAAAGGAAAGCAGGTCCACATAAGAACCCACGCGTGAATGTTCACAGCAGCATTTTTTGAAAATAACCAGAAAGTAGAAACTACTCAAGTGTCCATCGACAGAAGAATGGACAGATCAAATGTAGCGTGGCTACACTGGAAGGCCAGACCTTAAAAAAAAGAAAGAGGATGGGCAGGTGCTGCAACAGGATGAACCTGGCAACACGAAGCGAAAGGAGCCAGTTGCAAAAGACGCGCAGTACGCCTTCCACCACGTGAAACCTGGACCCAAGATCAGCAGCGGCCCAGGCCTGGGGCGGTGGGCGAGGAGGGAAAGGCGGACTGAGATGTGACGGTGAAGGGGTGCAGCGTTTCATTTTGGGGTAGAGAAGATGCTCTAAAATTGACTGTGATGATGGTGGCGTTAATTACGAATATGCTACGAATATATTCATTCATTTTCGCAGCACTGGGGAAGGAACCCAGGGCCGCTCTACCACTGAACTACACCTCCAGCCCTTCCTATTTTTAAATTTCAAGACAAGTTCTCACCACATTGCCAAGGCCAGACTTGAACTCGTGGTCCTCTTGCCTCAGCCTTCTGATTGGCCACTGCACCTGGCTGGATTTGTACACTTCATTTATTTATTTATTTTTTTTAGTTGTTGATGGACCTTTATTTATATGTGGAGCTGAGAATCAAACCCAGCACCTCACACATGCTAGGCAAGTGCTCTACCACCCAGCCCCAGCCCAGGCCCAGCCCCAGCGATCTGCATGCGTTAAATGGGTGAACGGCATGCTATCTGTATTATTTCTTAAAAAACGATTTCTTTGTGCTTGGAGGCTCAGCCACACTACTGAGCGGGGGCGACCGCTGAGGCTCCTGTCACACTGGGAGGCTCTAGGGAGGGCTGACAAACAGTTGTCAACGGGCCAGGGAAGGGCCGTCCTGGCTGGCTGAGATGAAGCTGTGACTCCGTGAGATAAGGAGCTCACACAGCAAAGGTGTTTATTTCGAGGCCACAGCCGGCAATGTCACTGGCTCAAGCTCTTGAATCATTCCGCAGAGGTGTGTCCCTCCACGAAGGCTGTTGCGCGGGGGAAGAAATCAGACTTTGCTGACCCTTAGGCATCAGGGCTGCACTGCTGGTGGCCAGATTGACGCTAGGGCCGAGGGTCCGGCCATCTGCAAAGTGGCCTGTTTGCTAAAGGCAAACACTTTACTTGGGAGGTGTTTTTGGCACAAATGCAGCCTCTGGACGCTCACGGCCATGGGTGGGGGCGGCTACGAACAGCTGTGGCCTTTGCAGTGACCTCAGGCCCCTGTGGACAGGCAAGCCTCAAAACCCATCAGAGCAAAAACCGAAACGTCAGAGAGTGAAAGCCCAGAGGTTTGAGGAATCGGATGACACATCCGGATCTGAGGCCAGAAGGAACGAACTTCCTGGGAAGGAGCGAGTGGAAAAGTCCCTGGCACGAGGACACCGAGGAACAAGGCCATGTGACAAGCAGGCTGTGGACAATATGCCCACACAGGGCTGGGGTGCAGCTGGGCAGAGCACTGGCCGGGCGTGCGCAGGGCCTCCGTTCTCTCCCCCACTCTGCAAATCAAAGCCAAGCAAAAACAACACACCACCCGGAGGGGCGTTCGGGGACAAAAGCAAGACAGCGTGGCTGGCCCCGAACTGGGCGCAGGTGTAACGGAAAGGCTTTTTTGCTCCTGCAGTTCCTCTGTGGTGATTCTCTTCCACGCTTCACCAAGGAAAGTCCTACTTATCCTTCAAGAACCCCTCCTTCAGGACACCGTGGAGCCTGCCAGTGTCCTCGGAATTTAGAGAAATGCTGCCTGCTCTGAGCCAGCTGCTCTGCTGGGCCCCGAGAATGGAGCCGAGAACCAAGAGACAAAGCCCTCTTCCCCAGGGAGCAGAGAGCCAGGTTTTAAGCAAGCTGTGCGGCCAGGCCCCTGGCCCAGCTCTGCACACAGCTCATGGAGACAGCCAGAAGGGGCTGGGGAGACATGACAGACCCAAGTCCCTGAGCCCAAGGACCTTGTCTCTGTCATTGCAGAATCCCAATTTCCTAGTCCTGGGTCCTGCCCTCGTCTTCCATCTGACGCAAGAGCTGTGCTCCAGGACCCTTCAAGGACCCAACGCCATGGGGCAGGAAAGGCCTTCCAGCCCCTCCCCAGATTCCAGAAACAGGACACAGCCCATCTTTGTCAAGGGCATGGGGAGAGCACAGGGCGGAGCGAAATGTTACTCTCCAAGCCGAGAAGGGTTTCGTCCAGCAGAACACAGAACAAGATGGAACAAAGTGCCGTGCATTCATACCCTCGCCCTCCAGCCCTGAAGTTCTGTAGGGAGGCCAGGTTCTCAGACCTTTCAGCCTCAGAGCCAGCCAAACGCCTGCCGAGGACTGGGTGGCCAGCTCAGGGCTTGGCACCCTCCGCCAGATCCACAGCTGGCAAGCCCAGGGCCAGGAGATGTGGGTCACAGAGAGCAGAAGCTTGACCTGGACACAGAGCTCCCCTCCAGGGCCGGGAGGATGGAGCCTTCAGGACCCAGGCCTTCTTAGGAAACAGCCAGGCCTGTGCTAGCCCTCCCCTAAGAGTATCCAGCTATTTCCTAAGAACGATGAGTCCTCATTTCCAAAACCAGGGAGATAACGCCTATCAGATCAGCACAAGGTCACCGGCAAGCAGCTTTTCTTTGCAAACTTGCTGAGCAGTACTGCCTCTTTCTACGGTTCTGCCTCCTCACCCAGGGGTGCTGGAGACCAGAGAAGCTCACAGCTTGCCTGAGACCTGGCTCTGGCCTTGGCAGGCACACAGTTATAGGGGGCAAATCTTGCAGGTCCATCTGTGCCTTATCTTCTGGGTTTTTAACAACTTTTTATCTTTTGGCTTAGCTGGTCATCATAGAGTTTGATGTCCCTTATCTAATGACTTATACAGACGGTCCCCAACTTACAATGGCTTAACATATGATTCTTTGATTTTATAATGGTGTGAAAGTAATATGCATTCAGTAGAAACCATCCTTTGGATTCTGATCTTTTCCCAGGCTAGTGGTAGGCACTACAGTACCCTCTTGATGCTGGGCATTGGCAGTGAGCCACAGATCTCAAGAATAAGCAACCAATACCCCATGGCGTGCTGCGTTGCTAAGCTGTGGGTAGGTGAGTTAAGGGGACCACATACACTTTCAACGAATGTATTGGGTTCATCCAAACATAACTCCATCATAAGTTAAGGGGCATCTCTCTCTGCCTTTCGTACTCCATGTTTTCAAAGAGTTTAACAGAAAGGACTTATATGTGACAAAGTAGTTAAAATGAAGATAAAGGATAACCATCTTGTGAAGCACGCTGAACAAACCAAAGACAGAGAGCAAGGATAATCGCCCTTCCAGATGTTGCTCCGCAGAGCCAAAGCAGAAAAACAGGAACACAGTGTGTGGAACAGCTCCCCTCCACAGGGACAGGAAGCACGGCCAGTCCCTGGGAGAGAAGGCTTCTTCACTGGCCCCAGACTAACAGCTAAGGAGCATCCAGCAATGTGACCGACGGAGCCGAGACAAAAGAGGGGCTGTCTGCTTCTATAATTAGAACACGTGCCAGATGCGGTGGTGCATGCTGTGGCCATGGTAGTGACTTCCCAGGGACTCGGGAAGCCGAGGCAGGGGGATTGCAAGTTCAAGGCCAGCCTGGGCAACTCAGTGATACTCCGTCTTTCAATGAGGAAAAAAAGAAAAAAAAAAAAAGAAAAATGTGGTTTGGCAGGTATGACTTGGTACGAAGTCATGCTCTGCAGGAACAGAGGACCCACGTGTTGCCGAACGGCCCATCCCAGAGGAAGACGCTGCTGGGGAGGGCCTGCCTTGTCACCACGCGGTCCTGGAGCACGGACCCCGCAGGTCCTGGTGTCCGAGCAAACTGCTAACTGATAGGGCAGGGCTGCTGAGGATTACCTTTAAGTGGCCAATGACAAACTTGTGGACGATGTGGTTCCATTTGGACTTCTTGTAGACAGAAAGGTGGCCGTAATCATGTTGCAGCCATCCAGCTTGGGCCTGGGGACAGAGGGGCACAGAATCAACAAACAAGCACCAGACCTCCGTGAGGCAGGGGAGCCTGGGGGTGGAGCAGGCAGGACTTCCAGTGACAGGGAAGGGGGTCAGGCCTCACCTGAGAGGTAGCAAGGATAAAGGCCGTGATGAGCGTAGGAATCCAGCCGTTGCCGAAGTAAAAGACGGTGAACCACGCGATGCTCTCCATGACGATGATGTGGGCCAGGAGGAGGAAGAAGAACAGGTGGTTGCTCTTGAACAGATTCATATCCTCAGCAGTCTTCTTGAGGTTCCGGAAGTCCTCGGTGATCTGAGCCTGTTGACCAAGAACACAGAGAAGGGAATCGGCTGCCTGACCACCCGAGAGGACAGATGTCTGGAACACAGGACACCCTTCAGAAGCTGTGGCAAGAGGGGACAATCCACTCCCCCAAACCTGCAGAAGGTGGACCACCACATACTGCAGCAGCTGCCATTGCCAGCTGTGTGTGAAACAGGCCTGGTGTCTGCGTACTGCCAGGGCTGAAAGAATCAGACTCAAAAGCCTGTATCTTAAGCACCTGTGTTCTTAGAGGTTTTTCAGAATAGGCGAAGGTGGAAACAACCCAACACCCACAGATCGATGAGTGCTGGACCAAATGCAGCCTCTACGTACAAGGGAATATTACTCAGCCTTAAAAAGGAAGGAAATTCTGACACATGCTAGAATAAGGAGGAACCTCAAAGACATTGTGCTGAGTGAAACAGGTGAGTCATGGTCACAGCAGGACAAATACTGTAGGATTACTCTTAGGCGAGGTCTGGAGAGTGGCCAAATGCACAGAGCAGACTGTAGGAATGAGGAGCTGCTGTTTCATAGACTTGAAATTTCAGTTTGAGAAGATAAACAAGCTCCAGAGCTGGACAGTGGGGTGGTCACACAACACTGGAAAGCTTCATGCTGCTGGCAGGGGCCACAGTGGCCCAAGAGCAGAGGGGATCAACCAACCCCGTTACCTGCCAGCACCAGGGCTGCACACAGCCTTCAAGGCCCTGCCTGATGATAAGCAGGATTTCCCCTGCTCTGGGGACACAGGGGGCTTGTGCAGATCCCACAATGCTCTGGACACACTCTGTCAGGGACAAGGTTGGGTCACACAGGCTTGAGGCAGGGACCAGGTGGATGCCTCATTCCTGCTTAGGACAAGGATAGAACTGGGCTTTCTTTTTTTTTTTTGGGTGCTGGGGATCGAACCCAGGGCCTTGTGTTTACAAGGTAAGCACTCTACCGACTGAGCTATCTCCCCAGCCCCTAGAACTGGGCTTTCTGAGCAGAAGGCTAGGACTGGGAGGAGAAGGGAGGGCCCAGCGACGGCGAGTGTGCAGAAACTCGGAAGCACGGTGACGCCATCATTTACATGCGGGCTGGACTGCGGGCTCCTTCACCGTTGGACAGGGCAGCCCCAGGGGGCCCAGGTGGTTCTTTACATACTGCCATCCCGGAAGCCCAGCACCCAGAAGATGACTAACAAATGACTACACGATGGTCACTTTCCAAAGTGCCACCGAGCCACATTGGCCAGTGCCTGATATTCTCTTACTGTTCCCACATTTACTCCTAGATCGTCCAGGCCCAGCATCCTGCATCTTTCTGGAAAGAAGAGAAGGAGGAGGAGGAAAATGAAGCAAGCTGTCAGTGAGGGATACCACTAGCTGCTGCCAGGCCCTGGCTGTCCCTGGGAGCTCTGAGGTTGGCTGTGGCCCCGGGTGCTCGGTGACGGCTCCTCCTGGACAGGCCCAAAGGCCCCCTGCCCCCACACGGTGGCCCCAGAGCAAGGGACTCTCCCCAGGACCCCCAACCCTGCTCAGGTTTCAAGTTCCACTCACGCTCTTGCCATGGTCCAGGCTGGGCTCCTCCGGGGCCAGTTCACCAATCAGCAGGGGCTTCAGGAACTTTCGGACAAAGTCAAGGTCAGGGTGGAAGGCATGGAAGGCATCCTGGGGAACAGGGGAATGAAGGTGAGGATGAGCCCGGCCCTCTGCCTGCTTCTCCGGCCCCGGGGAGGACAGTGCTCAGCAGCAGCAGTTCTGGGTCTACATCTACACCGCAGGGCTTCCCACCCTCTGGCCCCAAGTGCTCGCTCGGGTCTCATCCCGAGGCAGATCCCTCAGTGTTGGCCTCTAATGGCAATCAGTAGAAATTCTCAGGCGAGGCCGACACAGGGCCTGGAGCTGGCCAAGGGTCTGAGGACAGATACGCCTCCAGGGAGCTGCACCCACAGGGCTTGGGGAGGCCGGAGCCGGGCCGACTCCTAAGCTGGGTGCCTCGCAAATCACACCAGCCACCAGCCCCGGGAGATCCTCACCCACATGCCCCCGATTACCAATGAAAAGAGCGAGACCAAAGATGGCTACGACGCGGAAAATACGCTCAGGACGGCAGAGTACAAAAGTCAACACGGAACTCCGGACAAGGCATTTCTGAAAAGAGCCTTGGACTCTTAAGTACGTGGCGAGGGAGGGGTGCTGAGCCCCACTTTAGTTTCCTTACTTCCCAAGTTTTCCCTCACATCACTCACGTTGTGCGTTTTACTCTCCCAAGGATGCAGCAAAAATACGCTGAGTCTGGGGGAATCAGCAAGCGCACAGAAGAAAAAGACGGAAATAAATACCAACAAGAAAAGTGCCACCATTGCTAATAATTTCAGTGACTTTCCTTCCAACTTTTTCTGTACATATTATATATATTAAATACATTATCTCATCCAAATATAGCATCTCTACTAGAGGTGAGCTGGCACCAGGTGCCCCTGTGGCTAAACAATAGGATGTTCCAGTGGTACAAGGTTCACATCAAACTATTCACTCAAGTCGGGCATGGTGGCGCATGCCTGTAATCCCAGCGGCTTGGGAGGCTGAGGCAGGAGGATCTCGAGTTCAAAGCCAGCCTCAGCAACAGTGAGGTGCTATGCAACTCAATGAGACCCTGTCTCTAAATAAAATATTTAAGAGGGCTGGGGACGTGGCTCAGTGGTCAAGTGCCCCTGAGTTCAATCCCCAGTACCAAAAAAAAAAAAAGAAAGAAAAAGAAAAGAAGAAACCAACTATTCACTGGAATAGAGCGGTTACCAGGAAGGAAGAAGGAGTCTAATGGCACCATGAGAATGGATGAGAAAAACCAAGACAATGGCGGGGGGTGGCGGTGGGGCGGGATGGTGGGACGTGGGAGAATGGTCTAGACTAAAAGAAACTAAAAAGACATACAAACTGCAGTGCTTTAGCTTGAAAGACTCCCCTCTGGAGGAAAATTACAAAGCCAGGGCCCCTCCGTGTGTCCCCGTCACATCAAACCAAGGCCTTCGAGACACCAACAGGAAGTCCTTGGAACAGTACCTGAAGAACGACTGCAAAGTCTGATAACTAAACGATTCTTCTCAGTGATTCACTGAAAGGTAAAGCCCAGTAGCTTGCAAGTGTGCTCACCTCAGCCCTTTCCAAGGGTCAGACACGGCTTCCACGACCCTACCTGGGCACCTGGACTCACAAGGACCTGAAGTGCCCCAAAGCCCACAGCTGTCACCCTCTGATCCCAGGAGACTTCCCAGCCTGCAGTCCTGCTCTGCCTTCATCTACTGTGTCACACAGCCCACTCACACCTCTGGAACACCAGGTTCTTCTCCATCTCCAGCACCCCCACCTCTGTGGTTGTCCTAGCTGCCATGCGCTGAGGTGACAGGCTAGTCACTGAGCCACGCGAGTGGCCTACATCATACGCCACTACTAGTCCTCATTTGGAGATGAGAAAGGAGGCCTGGGTTGGTGAAGTCACTTGTCCATGGTCACTCCGCAGGGATCAGCTGGTCAGAGCTTCAACTCTCTGCATTTATTCTAGATCTTTCCTCTGTTCATACAAAGACCTCAGTCAAAGCAAATGTTCACCTTCCCTTTTAAGTTGCCATAAATGTGCCTCACCCACTTGCAGAGGTGTCCCAACATCTCTTTGGGACACGGATGTCCAGTTATTACAAGGCAGGCCATGGTACAGGGCAAGAGAGAACCAACCCAAATGTTGATTTTGGAACAAGAATTGGAACCAAGTTCTGTCCTGGTCTGACCAGGGAGAGAAGCCAAAGCCTTTCTAGCAAGAGGATCTGGGACACGAGAGAAGAGAAGGGATGCTGGGAGTGGGCCTGGGGTCCTTCCCTGAGCTGCAGCCGGCAGGGCCAAGCCTTTGCCCACTAGATCTCAGCGAGGAGACAGAACCGCCCCCGGGCTAGGAATGCACAAGGCCCAGACTCACACCCAGGCTCTCTCCCCTAAATACCTCGACCCTCCAGCCCCAGACCACGAATGTCTCTTTTCAATTGTTGCCTTTTCACAAGAACAGCACAGGAGCTAGTGTGAAGCTGGAGCATGCCTCTGGCCTCCTCTTGCCTTCCCTTGATTTTAGAGGAGAGCCAGGCAGACAAGGCAGGAAAAGGGACAAGGCCAGCTGGGGAGGGAGAAGACTAGTGCCGAGAGGTCCAGAGTCAAGCAAAGCTTGAGGGCGATGAGGGAAGCGAATCCAGGAGATTCAGGTCACTTCTGTGAATGATTCATCTTCTTGCCAGGGCCTAGCTCAGCGTCATGGAGACTCTCAATGAAAGTTTGATGACTTGTGGATGAAGACCAAAGTCCCAAGTGGAGGACGTTGTGTAGTGATGGGGACTTCGAGGAAGAGTAGACACACTTTTGAGGCACAGGTGAGGGTTCTTTGTGCCCACAGTCTGGCAAAGACCAGAGAAGCTCCAGGGAATGGAGGGAAGAGATCAGAGAGATAGAAATAGGACAGGAGAGAGGAAGAGAGGGAAGGTGAGTCCAGAGGTCTGGGTGCCAGAAGGTCCTGAGTTTAGCGTTTAAGCACCACTGCTTGACAAGGTTTCTGAACCTTAATAACGAGAAACATCTACACAGCTGATCCAAGGATTAAACGAGATAAGATAACACATATGAATGCACTTTATGAGTTGCAAAATTTAAGTGACTTTTTTTTTTTTTTTAAAGATACAGGAGCTTGTTATATTGACTAGGTTGGCCTCCAACTCCTGGGCTCAAGCAATCTTCCTGCCTCAGTCTCCCCAGCGGCTGGCACTACAGGTGCACAGCACCCAGCCACGTGACTTTTTATTATAAACATAGTCAAGGACTAACTTCTGTAGGAAAACCCAAGGACAACTGGTCCCTCCTTTGGGGGAAGAGGTGGGTCCTAACCTCTGAGGTCTTCTTTTCTGTAGAAACAGAAAATCCCCTACTGACACCTGCATTGTCCCCCAAAATGGCTTCCTTAACTTCTGGCTGCTCTTTCCAGTCCTTTGTTTGGATGTCACCGCACTGTGAGTGGCTCAGAGCAAGGTATTAAAGGGGTACCAATCTGTATGCTGATCAGTCCCTCCCAAAACTCTGCTTGGTCCACAAATACTCTGACTCATTTCTTGTGCTCCCAGGAAGAAGTCTGGGCCCCAAAGGACAAAGCCACTTGCTTGAAAGGCCAGACAAAGCCCTCTTGATTCCCACCAACTACTCCTGCCTCTCTCCTGAATTCCCTTCCCATATCCCCACACTGCCCAATGCCTTTTTCAAACTTGGTCCCAGAGAGTTTTAAAAAAAAAAATCAAATTGCCGAAAAGAACCCAGTTGTTCACTCTATCATTATTCAATTACATCCCCAGTGGTATTCCAGGCCCGAGAAATCTTACTGTGGAAGGCAGTAAGATTGGGGTTGTCTTCATATTTTGCTACAATAAAACAGTTAACGTAGATGTACACTTTTTTCCTTCCAAATTCTTCTTTGCATACTTTACTTTCTAATGATCTCATAATTCTCACTTTTATTGTCATCTGTCTGATAACACCACATGGCATTGTGTAGTGCTTACTTTGCCTCAAATGTCTCATTGAAGTGGGTGCAGGTGTATCTTAAGGGCAGGGGCTCAGAAGTGGGACCATTCCAGTGATAACATCTTTCTCCAATTGCAGACTGTCTGCAGCCCGCTCTGACTACCAGTCTAGCTTTCCTACAACGGGCAACTAACATCTGGGTTGCCAGATTTACCACCAATGAAATTTATAAAGAAAGCTCTGGGGCAAGATCAGAAATAAAGAAACTTACATTTTTAGTTCAAACTTATGAGACAGAGCGGAGGCATGGAAGAGTCAGGCATCCCAGTACTCAATGGGTGGATGTGGGCACAGACTCTTGGAGAAAACTCATTTCGAAGGTCAGGAAAACACTGGCAACATCCAGAACAAGGAGTGAAATAACTATAAAGTTCAAGGCAACTGACAGACTGAGCTTCCACATAAGAAAATGATTATTGGATGAAAATAGAATAATCAGACCAAATGTATCATGCTCGAATTTTCCTTCTAGGAGACTCTTTGGTGAATGACTGGAAGGCCAGGGACTCCAACTTACCTATGGAGTCATGAACAGGCTAGCACAAGTCCAGCAACAGAGAACAGTGGAAAGACCCCAACCAGGGGACAGGTGGAAAGACCGCAACCAGCAGGTTGCAGAAAAGTCCAAATGAGCTAGTAGTGAAAGCGTGTGAAAAGCTTACACCCACCTAAATTCTGATTGGCATCATCAGCCCTCCTGGGCTCAAGCAGTGTACATGAACGGGTAAAACAAGCTGGGGACGGAACTGTAGGCTATGGGTGGCCCTCTTCTCAATCTTGCCCACCAAAGCCACCAGTCCACTAAACTGTCCCGAGTATGACTGCCTGGTCTGGTTGCCACCATGAGAAAAGAGGTGGGGAAGTCAAGAACTAGGATACATCTTGAACAGCAAAAGAGCACAGATTGGTCAGCATCTTAGACCACCAGGTGAAAGGATCCGGGTCAAGTTTATCCCCCTTTCAGCCTCTCCCCTATTCACCTTGCCCAAGTTCTCTATCCCAGTCCACCTTTTTGCCTGCTCCAGCTCAGCTCCATCAAGCAACGCCCCTTTCTCCCATTCTTGTTTCTGGTCTTCTTTCTCTTCCCCCTCTGAGTCCCGGTTGAACCTTAATGCCAGGATTTCAGACTGGGGGCTGCCCAGGTGGGGCTGCTGTGTAATTGCTGAGCCACACACGTGGTGTGGGTAGGAGGGGCAGCCCTGGCTCTGGAGAGGTCCCAGAGCCCATTACCTTTGACAGTGCAAGATGAGGGAAGTGCGTTCCCGGTAGGATTTAAAAACAGAGGGCCATTGAGTTGAACGTCCGAGAGTAACCTTGGAGGCAGATGGACCTGTTGCCAAGCCTGCCGACTGCTGCTAAATTCCGGCTCCCGGCACCCTCTGCACCTGGGCTTTGCAGACTCCAGCCCCGTTCTCGGACTTCCACCAGCTCTCCACCCGGGGGTCCCAGAAGACCGGCCCTTGAGGTGGGTCCAGATAATCCTTGGGAGCGTGGGAACCTGAGCTACTAAGCTGTCTCTCCGGGGCAGCCATAGCCGACCTTCTCAAACA
The DNA here is from genome assembly GCF_902686455.1 of Sciurus vulgaris. Lineage (NCBI taxonomy): Eukaryota > Metazoa > Chordata > Mammalia > Rodentia > Sciuridae > Sciurus > Sciurus vulgaris. Next base: position 12,251,917 of record NC_136472.1, read on the forward strand.
AGAGTCCAAGCAGGAGCGAGCTCGGGCCAGGGACAAGCTTCCCTTCTCCGCCCCCTAGCCTGGCTGGAGAGTGCGGTACGCGCGCCGAGTACCACACACAGAGTTGCTAGGTCTCCCGCTCCTTTCCGGGCGCCCAAGGGTGGCCATCTTCCGAGCTGGGAGCGCCAAAGCCCTGAGGCCGGAGCGCCCCCTTTGGAGAGTGTCGGGCTCAGGCTGAACCCGCGGAAGGAGTGGACGCGTGGGTCTCAGCACGCGCGGCAGCTGTGCAGTTACCCCCGCTGGGACCTCCACCTCGGCGCTGGCCCCCGAGGTCCAAAAATTCGACCCCCACCCCACGTCGGCCCGGTTGGCCCAGAGGAGGGCGATTCTGGGCGCGGGATGGGCGCAGGAGATTCACTTTCCTTCCCTCCTGGACGTCCCGAGCTCGATTCAGAGCCTGAGGTCTGTTTGGCGCCCAGGAACCCCGGGCTCCCGATCCCGCCAGCAGCAGAGAAGGGTAGCTGGAGCCCCCATACTCTTACCGTAGCATCTTCTCCCGCATAGTGCGCGATGACCCGGTGGCCCCCCGGGTGCCGCGTGGACCATTTGGTGACGTTGTAGACCTTGCGATCGATGACGAGCCACTTGTCGGTGCGCAGGTTGTGCTTCTGAATCTCCTCCCAGCTGAAGGTGGGCATCGGCGCCTCGCGCTCGGTGGCGCCCTCGCCCTGGTTCCCCCCCTTCCCCATGCTGCCTGCCCACCGGGATGCTTCGTGCGCTGCGGTTTCCCGGAGCCGGTGGCTGGCTGCACGGACCTTTCCCTCCTGGCCCGCACCCTCCTCGCTTTCGGCTTTTGTCTTCTCCTACTCCTCCTCCCACCGCGACCCCTCCCCTCGCCTTCGCTCCTCCTCGCCTTGCGAGTATCCCTGCCTTCCCTCGGTGTATCCCGGTTTCCCGGTGCCCCCAAGCGGTCCCTTCCTCCGCCCCACCCTCAGCCCGCCCGCTACGACTTTTGCCTCCAGTAAAAACTCCCGGGTTGCTCACGGCCTCGACGCCTCCTCCTCCCGCCCCTCCAGCTCCCCCCGCCCGGGGCTCCGCATCCTCCCGCGTTCCCCGCCGCCCGGGTTTCCACAGTGATCAGCAGAGCGCCTGCACCAATCAGGGCGCGTCGCCCCGCCTGCCATTGGCCCAGGAGGATCTTTCGAAGGCCAGCGGGCTGGAGCGGCGGGTCCCCGGCTCCCCCGCCCGCCCGCGTGGAGTCGAGCCCTGCGGCGAGGCCCGCTACGTGTCCGACCTCCCTCCCCCCGATGCAGTCCTGGGCCCAGGAGGAGATCCCAGAGGAGCATATCAGGGGCGGCAACTAGGCTCTGCGAGCTCCGGGGCGCGTGCGCGCACGCCAAACGCTTCGGGGGTTTGCACCTGATGCCGGCACAAAGAGGGTTCAGCCGCCGCCCACGCCAGCAGGCTAGCAGGCGGGCGGGCAGCGCCAGGGCTCCGAGCTGGTGAGGTCCACTCCCGGACTGGCTTGGCTAGGTAACGCCCTTCCCTGGCCCGTTGGAATCGAGACTCCAGTATCTCACATTGTCTGAGCGATCCACTTTGTCTGGCGCCCCCCTGCAGCCTGTCTTGGGAAAGGAGCGGGTCTTGATCTGTTTCAAGGCTTTGATCCCTTTAGTCAGACAGTCTTGGGAGGCAAAATTGTGGACCCTCTGTTCTGTTCCTTTTGCTAAGAGCCAATGCCAGGCGGGACGTGGAATTCCAAGTTTAACAGGTCGTGACTCTTGCCCTGGTTTCTGGGAAAGCTCACAACCTTGTTGGGAAACATGGAAGCAATTCAGGACCACATATAATTGATCATAGTGGTGGTGTACGGCTTCGGGAAGTAAAGCAGAATACCAGAGGGCTTGGGAAAGGGGCACATTTTCTAAGCATGCAGTGCTGAAAGTCCCCAGCTGCTGTTTAACATCAGTGCCCTAACAGGGCTGGCCCAGATCCCTGGGGAAGTGGGCCTGACCTGATCAGGAAGGCAGGCTGGGGACAAGTGGAAAATAAGGATGAATAGAGGGAGGTGGGGTGTAGAAGATTGGAATCAGCAAGTGGCCCAGCCCTTCCCTGGAGACAGTGTTTATACTGCCTTGCCCCTAATGACTTCAGTGAAAGGAACCAACCTGATGTAGGGGGTGACTTGGGGAGACACTGGGGGGCCAGGCAGGGTCCTTTTCATGCCATTCCCACAGTGCCAGACCTATAGGACCTCCACCGCCCTGTCATTCCGTACAGGTGTTAGTTCTGAGCCCTGTCATTCATTCTACAAACTCCAGACCCAAAGAGGGCGAGACCTCTGGCTTTGAGGAGGGAAAACAGACACTCAAACAAAAGCTTCCGCACAAGATAAGAGAGAATGAAGCAAGTCACCCAGGGGGTACAATGACTTTTATGCCTGTTAAAGTTTTATTGAAATGGAGCCGAGAAGAGGATTTTTTCAAAAGAGCATTAGCACAATATATAGAGAAGGTTAATGAAAAAGTTTTAAAGGGTTGTGGAGCTCAGAAGAGGGAGTGATATCTGAAAGGGAGGCCCAGGGGAGGCCTCCCAGGTGACCCTTTGAAAGTTGGGGAAAGCTGGAGTTCCCAGAGCAGGTGCCAACTGGGCACTAGCCAGAGTGCAATAAAAGGCAGGAATGAATTAATGAACAGGACAGCACAGTGAGGCCAGCTCTGGGCAGGTTTCAGGTTGGGAAAAGCCTCTTACAGCTCCAAAAGGACAGGATGGAAGACCTCATGGTGGAGCCGGTGGGGAGTCTTGACAATTCACCCAGCATGAGCATGCCCCGATCAGATCTGTGGTGTGGAAAGAGAACTTCTGGGCAGGTTGGGGCTAGGACAGGAAGTGGGGGAAGGCCAGGAAAGCAGCAAATTTAGCTTAGGAGAAAGGAAAGGAGGCTTTCAGGAGACCAGTCTCACACCAGAAGTACCTGGCACTCTCTGCCCTCTTTCCTGTTCCTCTCTTATTGAATGCAGTCTTGCTTGGATGAGCTGATGAGTGTTTGCCCAGCCAACCCCACCCATAGTCACTTAGGAAAAGGGGTGATCTCAGAGAGGGAGGAGATTCCCGTGGCTTCCTCCTGTCCCACAAAATCTGCCCTCTGCTCCCCCAGGAGCACCAAAGACTACAGCCTCCCAGGCATGTTGCCAGGACCTCATTATGATCATTCATCTTTATCAGTGACAAAAGATACCAGCTTGCATGGCATGGATCCCAGATCCCCTCCGCCATCCAAGTGGATGAACAGAGTAGGGAGTTGTGGGGAGAGAGGGCCTCTAGGAAAGGAGCCCACAGCCACCATTCCTGCCGAATGGGGGGGGGGGGTTGCCCCTCCGAGGAGTCACTGATGGAAGCCTGGTAGGGTCTTGAAAGGGAGAGTGAAAGTGAATCACACCCTCCAGCCATCTGGCAGCTGTGGCTCAACCAGAGGGAGTGGAGACACAGGGCACGCTCACATTCTGTCTCTTCCTTCCCTTCCTTCCATTGGTTGATAAACACAGCCACATTGCTTCTAGTCTTTAAAATGTCTTCTGTTGCGTCTTCCCGAAGCCCTCGATCACGGTCCCCCGTTGTCATACCTCATGAATGTGGACTCAGTCCTCAAGGTTTACTTTCTATCTCCCATTCATTTCTCAGTTCCTTACAATTTCTCCAGTTCTCCCTTTTTTTTTCGGTGCTGGGGATGGGGCCCAGGGCCTCACACATGCTAGGCAAGCCCTCTGCCCCTGAGCCACCCCCTAACCCCACTCTCCTCCAGTTCTACTAGTGCCTCAGTCAGCTTTCTGTTATGATAACAGACACCTGAGATGATCAACTTATTTTTTAAAAAGGTTTATTTTGGCTCACAGTTTCTGAGGCTTCCACTCTCCAGGCCTGTGACAGCACATCATGTGGGAGTATGTGGCAGAACAAAACTGTCAACCTTAAGGCGAGATGGAAAGGAAAGGGCAGGGGCTGGGGTCTCACTATTCCCCCTGAGGGCAGGCGCCTAGTGACCTGAAGACCTGTTTCTGCATCCCACCTCTTAAAGGCTCCACTGCCTCTCGAAAGCACCATTCTTTTGACACTTTTGGGGTCCACTTGGAATCCAGAATGCAGCAAAACCATAAAAGCAATCCCAACCATTGGTCTGTCCATTTAGGTGTGCAAAGGACTTTCCAATAATGCCCCCAAACATTGCATAATGTCCAGTACAGAGTGATCACACAGTAGACAGCGGATCTTATCCTTCCTTACCGCGACCTGGTTTTCTCACTGAAGATGTAAGGCCACTATTATTACTCTACCTTCGCAGACCGAGACACAGAAACCCGGGCAGAGATCAGATCTCACCCCTCGACCTGTCTGTCGTAGACGGCGTCCTGGCATGCAAGCCCCAGACCCTGAAGGCAGCCCTCTTGGCCTGCTCCCATCCAACCTCCTGGCACCCTCTCTGAAAGGTCACCAGAAAGTCTGGTTATCCCTTCTCGGGCTTCCACGGAGCATCTGGCTGACATCTTGAAATGCCCAGCTCCCTTGGTTTGCTGACAGTACAGCCCTGGTCCTACTGTTTGACCACCCCTGTTTGTTTTTTTTTTTTAATCTCCCTATTTTTTCTTCTTTTTCCTCCCCACCTCCAGGTGTTCTTGGTCCTTGGTTCCCTGATTTCCTTGTCCAGGGACCACTCCGCCTCCAGAATCTACATCCGCAATGCCATCTCTTTCCCAGGACCTGACCACACTTCACTCCTCTCCTGGGCTACAGAGCTGAGGTCCCACTCCAGTCCAAGCCCAACATAACCTCCCTGAGGCAAGGGAGCAGTCCAGCCCCATGGTCCTTTGGGCCTATCCAGTCTCACCTGCACTATTTCAGGTGCAAAATTGAACTTGTCATCTTCCCAAATCCAGTCCTGCCTTTTAACTTCTTCATTTTCATGAATGGTACCACTGTCCTCCCAGTCTCAGAATTCCAGAATATCTTTTCTTTTCTGGGCTCCTGCTCTTACAAAAAGGTTATGGTGTTCAGCAGATTCTACCTCCAAAGGGTTTTAATTCTGCCCCTCTTCCTCCGTTGCCTCTGCTGCTGCCCTGGATGAGGCCTCTCAACAACCCGCAATCGCCGCGCTGAGCCCGGCTCTCCCTGTGACTTTCCTTCACCCCAAACTTCCCTTGGTCATTACCTAGTGAGTTAAGTGGGGATGGTGCTCCCTGGGGGCCGGTGGTGTGACTCATGAGTAGAGTGCTTCTAGCATGCATGAGACCCCACGTTTCATCCCTGGAAGGAGAGATGGAAGGAAGGAAGAAACGAGTTTCCCTTGAAGACATTGGCTTGCCTGAAGCTCTAATGCAAAAGGCAAAAAAAACAAAAAAGATGTCATGTGGGGAGAAATAACCTTATTTTTATGCAAAATCATGGTAGGAATATCCTAATATAGTTCAGACCATGAAACCAAAATTAGAGAGGTATTCTTGGGCCCTGAAGGGGAGAACCAACACAATTGTACATATTTTTAAAGGCTTAGTTTATCTAGGGAGAAACAACCGTAAGGGTGAATGGGCAATGGATAACCACTCCACACTGCTTAGAGTCCAGGCTGGGTGGGGTGTGTCTAGCCTTTGATTCTTACATCAGACAAGGTCATTGGGTGCTTTGTATATCCCTTTATGTCCCTTTGAAGGGCACTGGACCACAGGTCACTGTTACTAAAAGGTCCAAATTATCCAAGCTCTGGCCCCTGTTGGCTATGTGATCTTTCTTGACCAGGTCATTTGATTTCTCTGACCCTCATCTGTAAAATTGGAGCAAACCTACCTTGCAGAATTTTGAAGATAAAATCAGACATACTTGACAGTCTACAAAGTACAAAGTAAATAATAAGTTCAAGGGACTTATTATTATTGCTGCTGTCATTGCTATTGTATCAGTAATGGCTGGGCTTTGGTGCTGCCACCAATGTTTGTTTCTGTGGCTATCAGTACTGATAATTAACATTTCTTGAACATTTACTATGCACAAAGCAACTGTGTTATATTCTTTAAACCCATTGTCTATCTTAATCCTCATAATAGTCCTGCAAGGGAGGATTGGTTATTCTTATTTTGCCAATGATGACAGTTAGGCTCAGGGAGATTATACAGTTGCATAAGGTCCCATGTTTCTAAGCATTGATGGGATTTGTCTGATCCATGGCCCACACCCTTTCCATCAAATTGCATTGCTGCATGACAGCAGGTAGGTGGTTAAACCTAATCCTATCCATTCATTCATGCAACCGATATTTATTGAGTTCCTATTAATGTCACACTGCATAAACAAGTTAGGTAATGTCAACAGATCAAGTGGCCCTCTGCCAGGAGGAAGAGCTGCACTGGAGACCTTAAATCCTGCTTTCAAGTTAACTAAGTTCAAGTGCATTTGCACATTTCATAATATCATAGTTTTAAGCACTGGAAGGACCTCGTTTTACCAACAAGATGGCTAAGGCCCAGAAAGAATGATGAGCTTGACCTAGGCCAACATTGCAAATGGATGGTGGAGCAAGGACTAGGAAACGTTTTCTGACTCAAAGGTCAGGGCTGCCTTACTGACAACAGCCAAGGCAAATACAGATGGCAAGACCGGCTCCAACATCACAAAATGTACGTGTGCACTTGAGCGTGATGCTTCTGGAGCGTTGAACATCTGCTCAGACGCATGGGGCTAGGAGGCTTTAGTTTGATTGAAGTAGGACTCACAGGGCCTGAGCTGGTCCATTTCCAGCCCCTGTGTCCAGTCTTTAGTTGACTAGCGCCAGGGTCAACACTGGTGTCCAAGCTCTGTTCCAACTAAACGAAGAAAAGCCCTGAAAAATTATCATCCTCATTTTACAGTTGGGAAAATTAAAGCTCACTGAAGTTAAGTAATTGGTAACACTTGGATTTGACATTCAGGCCTAAGTCCACAATATGATCTCTTTCCAAACTAGCATTACCCCAGGCAACTCATAACATTTTGATGGTCAGTTTTCCCACAAGAAATAAACTATAGACACCCACATGTCCTGCCTGCTTCCCAAGGGCTGGTGTGACAATCATGGCATAATGAATAGAAAATTCCTTTTTAAATCGTTATAGAAGCAAATGAAATAACACAGGCACATCTAGATATAGACATAAACTTTACTTGGAGCTAACACCCTGGATCTGGAGGCAATTTAGTATCTAATCCAATCATCTGATTTGACCAGACCGGAAACTGGTCTCAAGAAGCTGGGTGGTTGCAGAGTCATGACTGGAGTTTACAGATTTTGGTTTCTATTCCAGGGCTCTTTTCCCAAGGGACTTTGAGGAAGCTGCAGGGCTGGACAGAAAAGTGGCTGCTGGGTTTCTGTGGCTCCCCCTCCAAGCCTGCAGCGAGCGGGGACAGGCATCCTCTGGAGGAGCAGGGGAATCATCCCCAAGAAAAGGGAGGTCCAGGGCAGAGCTGAAGCAGAGGAGGAGGACTCCGGTCACTGGTGTGGGGGATGTGGGCAGGAGCCCACGGGGGCACACAGCCAGGGCAAGGCCAAAATTCAACTGGGTCATGGAGGGCAACCTGGGTATTACCTTTCTATTAAGACAGGGAAACTGAGACCCAGAGATTGCCTTGTTCAAAGTCGCACAGCAGTTAGGAAATCTGAGAGACTTTCTAAGAATGTTCTGAAGTTAAGAGACTGATGAAAAACAAGAATGATATGGTCTAGGCATCTAAAGCCACCCTCTTAGTGAAAATACATAAAAGATCTGGCTAAAATATATAAGGGATCATTCAAGTGCAGCAGTCATCAATTTCTACCCAGCTCATCGGACCTAGGTGACCTGTCCCCAGGCCACCTGAGCAGAATCCCTTAGCATTGGGTCCCATCCCCAGTGGCAGTGATGCCCTGCCCTGGCCCCACCATTTAATGCCCTCAGCCATCTCCATCTGGAGGCCAAGCAAAGCAGGGAATGGTCAGGTGGCTGCCAAATGGGGGCAGACTTGGCCCAATTTCCTCACCCTGCCCCCCACCTTGTCCCTCTCGGCTCTTGCCTCTCTTGTAAAGAAAATATGGCGTCAGGTGGTCATCTTGAAATCCCCTTCTTATCTGTGATTCTGCTGGTGAGTTCAAGTTCAAGATGCCACATGGCCCTCTTGCCAGGGGAGGAGGCAGTCTGTGTGCACAGGGGTCAGCCCATGGCTGGTGCTGTCAGCTTCGAGTCACCTGGAAGTCCTGTCTGGCCTGCCAGCAGGTTGGGAAGGGGCTTCCTGCCTGCAGGAGAGCGTAAGAGGCTGCAGGTCCCACCTGTCCCATCTCCTGCCTGGGCTCTGACACTGGCTGGGGGTGCAAGGGAGCCTTCCTCATTGTTTGCCGTTGCTCTAAGTCCCCCAGTCAAACCTGCACCCTCTCGAGCCCACGGGTGAACCTCTGAATGTCCACCTCTGAACGTCTCCCAGGCGAATGTCCTCTCCGCCTGCCCAAGGCACTGTCCCGCATCTCCCTGCCCAGAGGTCTATGTCCGCCACTCTTGTTCTGGTGCCTCACGCTCCTGACTCTTTTTTCTCCTCCACTTCTTACCCTCCGACCTTGTGGAAATGCTCGCATTTCTCAAGCACGGCCACGACCTCGGAGTCCTGGCTTTCGAGCCCAGCTCCTCTCCTGGGCAGAGCGCCCTTCCCCACCTTCCCTGCCGGCGACTCCTACTCAACCTGAAGATCCCACTGGTGAGTCGCCTCAGCTTTGGCAGCCAGAAGCTGCCTCCTCTGGATCCCACGGTGCTTCTGTGTATGGCCCTGTATTGCAGCCAGTGCTTTTCAACATCCTCCTCCACCATCCATCCTGTCGGTTCCTCTGGGAAGAGGCTCAGCCTGACTCAGCATTGACTCCTTGGTGTGCAGCACCTTCTGGATGCTCCTTAACCATTTGTGGAATTCCACTTGGGGGAGAAGTCTGGGAGGGCTGAGCCATGGACTCGCCAGAGCGATGGGGGTGTCCTGCGTCGTGGTCCCCGTGGCGGGGCTGGGCTTCTGGGCCCTGCGTGTGTGCGGTGCAGTCACGCCCCTGGTTGGAAGACTCCATTCACAAGGCAGCCCTGACTCCGTTGCCTGCAGCATGCCCTTGGACCAGCCACCTCCTGCCTTTCCATCTTCCTTCAGCTACTCAGCAGTTAAGGGGCATTGTGGTGGCTTTGTGGAGCCAAGTCTCAGTTTAGCTTAGCTGAACTACATTTCTGATCCCTATGATAAGCCCCTTGTTCTCCACAGATGGAACCCCAATAGACACCGTGTGACAGGTACCTCCTAGGCACTAGGGATAGGAAAAGAAATAAGCCATCACCCTCTGGGGTCTCAGATTCCCCAGCAGGACAACTCAGGGGAGCAATTAGATAATTGTTGATTCCCAACTGCTCTGTAACTGTAGGACTGGACAAGCCCCCATGTCCCAAGCACATGGAGCCACTCTTTGCACACACATGGGTTTAGGGGATCATTCATTCCTCCCAGGACAGGGCGCTGTGAGTCAAATAGTGACTCAGAAACCAGGCTCAGATGACCTTGGGGCTGTGTCTATCCAGGACTAAAAGAGAGACCTTTGGATTCCTGACCACCCGTTGGTTCTGCCAACTTCATGCTATTTTGTTGTTGTTAATCTTGAGGTCAAAGACCTCCTGGGCTCCGCGCAGGAGGGTGTGTGCCGCCTCCTCTGTACTGGGCTTCTCAAACTTGTCAGCAGGGAAGGAACAGCCTTTTAAAAACCTCCCGATCTTCCATAGATTGACCCTTTCATATTTCATAAAATTTGAATAAAAGTGAATCACTGGAAAAATGAGATGCCATCTTATAGAAAAAGAGAATAGAATAATGTCACTAGAGACTAGGGATTTGGGGTGGGAAAAGCAACAGAGAGAGGTTTGATAACAGATATGGAAATACAATTAGGAGGACTCTGTTCTGGTGTTCCACAGCATAGCAGGGTAACTAGAGTCTACAATTGATGCTCTATTTCAAAATAACTGGAAGAGTTCAAAAGCTTCCAACACAAAGAAGTGAAATGATAAATGTTTGAGGAGATGGAAATGCTCAGTGCCCTCATTTGATCATTACATGTCATGTACGTGTATTGAATTATCGAACTGTACCCCACTAGAGATGTACACATATTATGTGTCAATTTTTAAAAATATTTTTAAAGAAAAATGAAATGTAAAACAGATCCCAAAACTTGAGATCAGATTTTTTATTAACGTTTATAGGCAAAAAATTATTCTATCAAGTTGCTAAAACATTCCTACATGTTTACTCTCAGTTCCTGCGCATGGCAGACTGACAGCAGTTGGTGGGCGGGTACTGGTGTGCGGACCAACCTTAAGTAAGGCTCCCTGTGCCCGGTGGGCTGGGGAGAGACCCCAGCACCTGATGCGTAGGCCCTGCATCTTGAGGTTTCTTGTTCTTCTCGTGCAGAATGAAGAAAACAGGTCTTACAGCCACTCAGGCTGTGACTAGGCCCTTCCAGATCTCAGGTTTCTCATCTGCAAAATGGAGCACAGTTCGAAGAATAAGGTGACATACATGAGCGCGTCTTGTGGACACTTTCTGTTGTGTGGTGAACAGCAGCAGGGCCTAAGCTGGGAGTTGGCCATGGCTGCTGACTCCCCGTTGGAAAAGGACTCGTCCAGGAGGACAATATGGGAGTCTTGGGTACAGAGGCAGAGCTGGAAAGATGGGTGGCATCTTGCTGGGTGCAGCTTCCGCTGAAGAACTCTTGAGGTCTGTCTGATGGGAATGAAGCACCTGCCTCCCTCGGGCATGGAACAGCACAGGGAGGACAGGAATCTCTTTTCTGTGAGACAGACTGCAGACTTGGGGTGCTGAGGTCCGCAGGCAACACAGTGCTATTAGCTCTTCAAGGCTCTGGGACTTTGGGAGTGTGGGGTCCCCTTGGGAAGGGTGGGGTCCTCTGCAGTGCCTGCTAGCGGGAGCAGTAGTGAGGCATGCTCTTCAAGGAAGTGAAAATGGTCAAGTTTGTGAGCACAGACGAGACACTGCTCCCTGTTATAACTGGGCAGACATTCAATCTTCAGTGTGCCTTCTCAAAGGGGCCATAGTATCCCCAAAGGGGGACAAAAGAATCTTATTCTTTTTATATATAAAACGATGTGCCACACGCATGGTAGCTCACACCTGCAATCCTGGTGACAAGGGAGGCTGAGGCAGGAGGATCTCAAGTTCAAGGCCAACCTCAACAACTTAGCAAGGCTCTAAGCAACTTAATGAGACCCTGACTCAAAATTAAAAATAAAAAGTGCTGGGGATGTGGTGCAGTGGTTAAGCACCTCTGAGTGGTTAAGTACCAAAAAAAAACAAAACAAAAAAAAAAACAAAAAAAAAAAAAAAAAAAAACCCACAGATGTGTATACAGCACATAAATCAATGTAGTAGTTACTGTTTATCCACCATTTAACTTTCTGAGGTTTCAATTGCCCACTGTCAACCACAGTCCCCAATTATTAATGGTATATTGTTATAATTGTTCCATTTTATTAGTCATAATTGTTAATCTCTCAGTGTGCCTAATTTGTAAGTTAAACTTCACCATAGGCATGTATGTACATGAGCAAACATTTTGTGTGTGTGTGTGTGTGTGTGTGTGCATTATTCAGCACTATCTGTGGCTTCAGGCATCTGCAGAACAGCTTGGAACAACCCCTGCAGATAAGGGGAGACTATCGCAAACGGAGGGGGTTTCATTAGGGAAGGAAAGGTCTCAATGCCTTCTTGGGGGGTCCCATAAGGAAAAAAAACTTGACACACAAACCCAAGTCTCCACAGTCCTGCCTTTATGTAGGGGGAAGCCAGTGCCATGTTTTACAATTGCCATTGTGAGCTCACTGGCACCCCAGACTGGTGAGACCCAGGGATGACCGAACTATATTTTTAATAACAAACCCCAAGCTCCTGAGCTCCCTGTGAAAGGCAGGGACGTTGTACCCGGGCCCACACCCGCCACTCTTCTGTACCAGGCTGGTCTCTTCTGGAGCCCTGATCTGTCCACGTGTCACCCCTTGGCTCACTGTGATCTCAGAGCTATCTTAAGAAACTGGCATTTCACCCCAGGCGCTGCTTGAGAGAACCTGGGAGGTCTGGTGCAGACTGTGGTTAGCCTTAATGAGCAAGACCCTGCTCTTATGCCAGCTTCCAGAATGAGCCTGTGGCTGCCCTGGACCCATTAGCTGAATGGAGGGACTCTTTCCCTCTGGCCCCTGGCTTCAGCCCCACAGAGAGCCTGGTGGATCCTTAATGGCAAGGGAGGGGAAGTTCCCCTCCGTCCCCTCCCCGAAGCCAACATCGTCTGGGCCGGCACGCTCCCCAGGAGCCTCCTGTTAGATTGTCTCCCTGCTCCATTCAGCTTGAGTGATCTTAAAATACAGGCTGGATCCTGCCATTCTCATGCTTAAAGCTTTTCTCTTTACAGAAGTCCAGAATCCTCATGTCCAGCCTACTTGTGGGTTTTGGAAAGTCAAGTTCTTTCCTGTTTCATGGCCTTTGCCTAGAGCTTCGCTTAAAATGTTCCTCCTTGTCCCCTGCCCACGTCTGGCCCAAAAGTTTCCCAGAGTTTTCTCTACCCACCCCCGACCTCCGCTTGTTCTCCGCCTGTTCGTTTCCTTCGTAACACATAGTTGTCCTGCTTTGTAATGGTTGGTTTGCTGGATATTATTGCCTTTCTTCCCACTAGACTGTTAATTTCCTGAGGGTGGGGACCAGGCCCATCTTGCCTGTTACTATATATTCGACCTCTAGGAGCATGCCCGGCACATACCAGGCCTTCAGTAATTATTTGTTGAGTGGATCGTCGCACGCACGCGCAGATGCTGTGCAGTAAGAAGGGGCAGTATGGAATGAACATATCTCAGTGTCAAGGGGCAGGAGTCTGCCTCCCTATCCTAGCACTACCATGAAGGATCCATGCGGGCAGGTAGCAAGAAGAGGCTGAGGTCAGAAAGGGTGCTGCCCAGGACTTTCCAGGGTATAGACCCCCAGGGACCTGGGGGAGTTCACTGGCTTGATAATCTACCAATCTGCATTGGTAACGTTCTAGAAGGATAAGTTTTAAGCTTAAAACTCCTCCCCATTAGAACTGCTGAATGAACTGGTAGGAAAGGTGATTCCTCTCTCTCTCTCTCTCTCTCTCTCTCTCTCACATACACGCACGCACGCACATGCATGCACGCATTATCTCATTGATGAGTCACTACCTGTGAAGTAAGTTTTATTATTCCTGTTTTACAAAAGAGGAAACACAGAATGGATATCATAAATAATTTACCCCCAACCACAGTTATTAACTTAAAAACCTATTATGAGTTCTTCAACAGAACAGCTTATGTTTTCAAGTCCAAAGGATCTCAGATAAAACATTAGTAGTTGAATTGAATGTGGACATCCACTACATAATTCATGATCAAAATGGGTCTCACTGGAGAGAATTCCATGCTAATAAAGCCAAATGGCACCTGTTGCTCAGGTAGCAGATGTGTGTCGGGAGGTCTTGGCTGAAAGGAGATGAAAGGAATGTTCAGTGGACTAAAACGAAATCTTGCTGGACCAGGAGGCCTGCGTTCCTGGTCCACTCTCACTTTTCATGCTGCTGTGCTTTTAAGCTGCTCTTCTTTAGGCCTCATTTTCCCCAACTGAGCACCAACAAGACCCTCAAAAAGTTTTAGACTTTGGACATTTTGGGTTTTAGGTTTCCAGATTAGGGATGCATGGCAGGTATTCCAAAATCTGAAGCATTTCTGGTCTCAAGCATTCTGGGAAAAGGCTGCTCGACTTGTATCACTTACCAAGTCCCTGCTAGCTCAGAGGTCCCACCAGTGAATCACTGGTCATGTCCGAGGCTCACTTCAGCAGCCCTGGGCACACTGGCACCTTTCTTGATTTCTTTTCTGACCAGCATCAACACATTTCCTAGTTCTAAGTCACAAAAAAATCAAGGTCCCCATTTCCTTCCCTATCACCCCCACCCCAATGTTCTTTTATTTATGTTATTCAGGTGTCACTGGTTCTGTCCATCCCCCTTCCCTTTCCTGCCTGGTTCAGGTGGTAGTTGCTTTCCAACTGGTCTCTTGCTCAGCCTGGGTTCTGGAACAGTCTGTGGGTGCTACCACACTGATCTTATTACGAGTTCATGAAGTTGTTCTCCCTGTTCTCCATCCTCATAAAGCCATGGCCTTGCCTTTCTAATCCCCTACTTCTGGTCCCAACTCAACCTCTCTGCCTCTTAATTAATCCCTTGGCCTCTTTCCTTATCTATAAAATATGGGGAGTGGACAAGGTCCTGCTCAAAGTTTTTTTAGACTAAAAATGCCAGACAGATTTGCCAGCAGCCTGGTATGCACCAACCTGAGCCGCCTCCTGCATTGCCAGAGTGTCTCGGGAGCCACTGAGGGTCTGGTGTGAAGAGGGAGGAGGGGCTGGGTCCATGTTCCATGCTAACTCTATGATGCCAGGATGGTATCCACTCCCTCAGCCTGTCCTGCACCTGCGAACAGGAAGAGTCACCCTCTACCTGCCTCCTTTACAGATTTATTGAGAAGGAATGACTGTATAGAAGCAATCATTCCTTTTCCCTTCCTCCTCCTGCTATCCCTCCCTTTTTTCCCTTTCTTTTTTCTTTCCTCCCTCCCTTCCTCCTTCCTTCCTTTCTCCCCAAAATATTAATCCTATGCACCAGGCACTCTGCTCGGCATTGGGTATATTATGGTACTGCACATATCTGGTCCCCACCTTCAGGGAGGAGAGTCAGCCAGCACCGTCCAATAGCACTTTCCAGAAGATGAATGTGGTGGCCACTAACTGGATGTAGCCTGAAACATAGCTAGTGGGACTGAAAGTCTGCATCTTTAATTTTGTTTAATTTTAACTAATTTAAGCTTAAATAAGCACATAGGGCTGATGGCCTCTATATTATGGCACAGATCTAGACATCTGGTGGTAACAGAGGCATTAGCAATATTAACCATAAGGCCAGCTGGGACAATTCAGTGAGATCCTGTCTCAAAAAAAAAAAAAAAAAAAAAAAAAAAAAGATCTAAGGACAGAGCTCAGGGGTAGAGGGTTCCCTATCAGGCAGGAGGCCCTGGGTTCACATGGGTGACCCTTGAGCATCATGCTAAGTGCAAGAAGCCAGATGCAAAGGCCATATGTTGTAGGATTCCTTTTATATAAAATGACCAGAGAGGAAAACCTATGGAGATAAAAAGCACACTGGTACTTGCCAGGGGCTGAGGGGAAAGGGTCAATGGAAGTGACTACTTGATAGGTGTGCGGTTTCCTTATGGGATGAGTGAAACGATTTTGGAACTAAGTAAAGGTAATTGTTGCAGAACACTGCGAATGTACCCAAGGACACCACGTCGTATACTTCAAAATGGTCAATCGCACGTTATATGAATTTCGCCCCAACAAAATACATAAATTGACACATGTTATGATTGATATTGTAAAGCAAAAATCAAGATGCTTTGGTAGAGAATGCTGGGGAGCAGGGGGGATCTTGTGGCCTAGGGTGACGAGGAAGGGGTGGCAGCGGTGGGGAGCAGAGCTCTATGGGGAGAGAAGATAGCAGGTGCCACAGCTGGAGGGGCAGATCCGGGCATCGGAAAGAGGCCAGGTGGGGGGCTGTGGCACGCTCTGGATGGGCTGGCGAAGTAGCTGGGAGTCATGAGAAGGCATGTCGTTGCCTCACACCCTGATCCGCACCCCAGGATCACTGATGTGACTGTCCTCCACTGGGCTGACGTTCGTTGGGAGGGTCTCAGTGCCCAGGTTCCTCAGAGAGTATCTCACTGACACCCAAGGGTGGCCGGTACAGCTGGGGAGGGCATGTTCTCCATTTCTCTACCTGTTGCAGATTTGGCTCACTGGACTCCTGGAGACTGAAGACACTCCTGCTGCAGGGTTTCCTGGAGTGGGGGCGGGCTGTGCCTGCCACCTGCTCTCCTGGCTCCTTCGTCCCTTCCTGCCTAGACCTCAGGGTGTGTCTCCTTCCTCTGTAACTCTTCCTTTTCTCCCCTCAAACAAACTTTGTCCCTCCCCAACAGCCTGCCCATTGACTAACTGTCCCCTTCTGAGCACCAGAGCCATGAAGTCCCAGTGGCTGGGGTCCTTCCCGTGCAAACTCTTCAGCCCAGGGGGCTCCTCTGCAACACCAGTGACTCCCTGCTCAGTCACTTCCTGTGGCTCTGCAGAGCAGAGGGAGCCCTGGGCTCGGAGGATGCCACTTTTCAGAAGGGAAGGTGGAAGAAGCAGCGGTGTTGGGAGGAAAGGGCAGGTTCAGATTTGATGTGTTCGCTTTGAGAGTCTTGCCTGCCATCCGTGGAGACTGCCATTGTGGCCAGTGCTCTGTGCGTGAGGATCAGCAGGTGAGGAAAGACCCAAGAGGACTGGCCAAGGTGCCAGGGCAGCAGTGGTCAAGTGTGATCAGCAACAGGCGGCACGTGAGGGTTTGGTGGCTGCTTTTCTTCACGTTAGATTTTCACGCCCACTCTGGGTCAGCCAGGCCAGCCTGCGGTCTCCTCATTTTCCAAAGCGAGTCCCAGAGAGGGACTTGTCTCAAGGCCATCCTGCAAGAGATGAAACCCGGGCCCAGCCTCCCAGGCTCGGTCACCTTTCCCTGCTCTTCTGCGATGCCACCTGAGGTACCCACCCACCACCACAGGGAAGCAACCTTTCCTCCCAAAGGGTCTTGACAAGGCCAGTGGTACTGGATTCTGGGGAGAGGCCCTGCAGCTGCTGCAGAGAGCTGGACTGTGTCCTGTGTCTCCAACAACCAAGTGGCAAACGGGGAAAGCTAATCGAGTCCGTTCTTCCAAGGTCACTGGGGCTCAGGAGGACAACACAGAGGGGAGCCAAATGACGCCAGTAAATCAAACACTGTCCTTCACCTGAGGTAGCCGGCTTACCTCGAATCCCATGGAGTGGATCCCACAGCCAGGCCTTTGCCCTTGGTCCTACCTGGCACAGAAAGTGCCAACCTGGAAGGAGACTGCCTGCCCCCACTGTTTGTCTGTCTGGATGTTCCCTGAGTTTATTGAAGAGGTCAGAGATGAGAGGTCGTGGGCTAGACGCCCCGCATACATGGCTGCGGTGCACAGGGCCTCAGGAGGGGACGTCCACCTCTCCCCAGCCCTAACTGGAGTTCTGCCCACAGCCAGACTTCCGTTCAGTGATGGGGAGCTTTCCAGGAGCCACAGATCCTCACCCTAATTCGCCAGGAAGTGAGGTGCTTCCCTCCGAACCGCCCTGTGTTTATCAGAGCTGCCTGAGATCTTGTCTCTGGAATTCTCTGGCCCGGCCCTAAGGCGGTTGGCATGGGAGGCCTGGGAAGCATGTCCGCCTCCTGCCCCGAGGAACGTCATGCCCACTGTCTGGCCCGTGCTCCCACTTTCTTTCTGGGCACGACCACCATGATAGAAAATCTGACCTGCAGCCAGGGACCTGGGGGGTCTGCTTTAGCTGGACTTTGCAGGTATTATCTGAGAGGGTGCGGGCAGCCAAACTCAGCCCCAGGCCACCACTCCGCCCCCGTCACAAACATACACCTACCTCCCCGAAGGTTTAATGATTAGCATCAGGGGAGGGTCAACAGCCCCTGGACCTGGGCCAGAGGCAGCAGGCCAGGTGCTTACTTACAAAGCACCTTCCCTACATAACCCCTACACCAAAGTTAGTTGGGAGGTATTATCTCCACTTGGATCAGATGGAGAAAAAAAGATGAAGTAGCAGTCTAATGCCAGGTAGACCTGGGTCTGCGTCAGCACTCAGTGTCCTCCTTGGTGTCCATGGACACCAACACTTGTCCTTGGACCTGTGCGGGGCTGCTATAAGGGGAATGAAGGACACTGTCTCCCAAAGTGCTGAATGGAGAGCACAGGAGTGTGTGGTTGGAACAACCAAAGGGCTTCTGTCCTCTACTGCTCTCGTTTGAGGGCTTGGGACCTGGCTTCTGACCCTGTCCTCAGCCCCCACCTCTGGCCATCCACTCTGGAGATTTCCATTCTAGTGAGTCCCACCTCACGTAGGACAGTCCTGTCTTCAGTCCCTGACCCCGGCCGCACATCCTCAGGTCTCTGTGTGAGAGCACCAGAGCTGGGTCAGGGGCTGGGGCTGTAGCTCAGTGGCAGAGCGCGTGCCTAGCACTGGGTTCCATCCTCAGCACCGCATCAAAATGAAACAAATAAAATAAAGGCATACTGTCCACTTACAACTACAATACCTTTTTTTTTTTTTTTTTTTAAACAAGCTGAGGTCATCCTCCCCAGATATATTCTTCAGTTCCCCTCAGCGTCTCTTGGCCTCCTGGTATCACACTGAACTCTCTGGACCTCGGGTGCATTGACAAATCTGTTTGCTCATTCTCTGTCAATCAGATTTTAAAGTGTGTTACTGCCCATCTCTATTTTATTTATGGTTCTGCAGAAAGGACCACTTGAATGAATTATGAATAAGAAAATATACTATTGCATCTAAAACAATACCAAGCCAAGGGCTCCAGGTGAGGCCGACATCCTGGCAGGTCTGGGAATTGCTGCTGTCTGCCATACTCACCCAACTTCCCTCTCTCAGCACAAATTCCACCTCCCTCCAGTGTTTGTGTGTCTGCCCCATCTCTCTGCTTCCTTCCTCCCTAAATCTGGTACTCTTCTGGGGAAGAGTCACCTCCCAGAACTTCAGCTGCCACTGCCCAGAGCCAAGTGCCAGCAAGAGCAGTTGAGTGCACTGACCATACTCATCCAGAACCCCAGAGCTGAGAAGGGGGCCAGAAGAACAAGATGCCACCTTCAGCTACAGCTAGGAGGCCAGGAGAGAGGAGAGAGGGAAGCAGGGGTCCACGTCACCCACTGCTAAGGGCACTGGGCCTGGGTTCTGTGCTGCTACATCCTGAGACCCTGAGTATCCAGAATAGAGGCAAAGCGTTTGGACAGCCCCTGGGCAGGACACTCCCTTAGGCTCCATGCCACCCACTTCTAGTCTCCTCTGGCCGGCAAACAGCTGGCAAGGTCACTGATATGTCAGTGACAAGGAGAAAGAGATGACTGTGCCCCTTGGTAGTCCACAGTCCTATAGAGAAGGTGGAACACGGTCAGTCCCTGGACATGATTGATACCGCAGTGCTGGGGAGGAGCCCCCAAAGATGATGCTCCCCTAGGCTCTGTGGGGATGAGGGGGCGTTTATCAGCTAAAGAAGCAGGAGGAAAGAATGTTCTGGACAGAGGCATTGCAAGAGCAGGGCCCAGAAAATATCATGGAGCCCAAAACTACCCACAGACAGTCTCCTGATGGAGGGAAAATGTCCGAGGTTTTACTCTTCATGAATCTGGTCCTTGGATGATCACTCACTACCTAGAAAGCTCTGTACTGGATGCTGAGGAGCCAGAATCCAAGAATAAATTAGTCTCTGCCCTCAAAGACACCCAGTATGTCAGGAGAAATAAGGGGAAAGCGAGTAGCTGAGGATTGTGGGATTTTCTATTCAGATGGAAACTTCCAGATGATCTGGCGCAGTTTCCTGTTTCTAAACATGGAAAACAAGAGGTGAAGTAACTTGCCCAAGACAGAAACCCAGCTGGCAGGAGAGCCTGGATTGGACCCTATACTCCCTCCCCTCACTCAGTGTAGGAGACTCCACAGAAATGTGTGGCCAGCCTTGGGAACTGGGAGGACAGCACAGCCTCTGACTAGGTGGCCGGTGGAGGATGTGGCCAGGAGCTGGGCCCTGAAGGCCAGGAAGGGCACGTCTGTGCACACCTAGGACACGGGAGTGTCCGGTAACCCTGTGACAGAGGATGCAGAAGGGGGCCACTAGGAGCCGAGGCTGGGAGGCTGGGATCTCTCCCCGATATCTCGAGGCTGGGAGGCTGGGAGGCTGGAGGCTGGGAGGGCCGGTCCTCGCACTGATCTCATGAGTCGCTTCTTTATTCCTGAGCAATGAGGAAAGGAAGCGTCGTGGGATCAGAGCTGTGCTTTCAAGATAGCTCTGGGGCAGACGATGGACAGAGGGAGGGAGTCCAGATCCGAGAGAGAGAGGCCATGTGGCTGTGAGGTCCAGGTCAGAGGTGAGGGGCACAAGGATGCAAATGGCTTTGAAGTGGTAGAAATAATCTAATGACATGGCGGGGAGTGCAGGGGGCCAGCTGGGGACCAGTTAATCATTGACCAGGAAAGACAAGCAGCTCTAACAGAGGACTGTCACTACACCCTGTCCACTATCGCCAGTCCTTGCAAGTCTCCGGCCTCACTACGTTTGGGGCACCTTGCTGGGCTCCCATTCTAGTGCTCCCTCCTCTCAGTGACGCTCCGAGACGTGATGACTCTGGTTCTGAGCCACCCAACGCTTCTGTACTTGGCCCAAGTGCTCCCTGCCCATAGGCACCATCTACCCAGGTCCTCTTCCCGCGTTTGCACCTCCGCATCGAGGTCCAGCCCCACTTACCAGCTGGACACAGCCCCCGTACCCTGGCAGGAAGTGGTCCCAGACCCCTGCTGGTGTTCCCAGTTATGGCCAGCTTCTCTCTTTGGAGCATGTGTGCAGCATAAGCTCCTGAAATCAGGGACAAACGTGCTGGTCGCTGAAGCAGATGTGGAGAATATGGCCCAAGCCTGCAGGACCTGACCGTCTCGTCAGCCTGAGGACACAAGTGGCCGCGAGGCAGAGTGACAGAGAGAACAGAGACCAGAGGGAGGGAGCCCACTGCAGTGGCAAGATCAAAGGAACAGGCAAGGAACAAGTGAGGGAGGCCACAGGTGCGCACACCTGAGACTAAGGTGGCCACTCTCAGAAACAAAGCAGAAGAAAATGACAGGGGTTGGCACAGATGTGGTGACATAGGAGTCCCCTTGCACTGTTGGGAGGAATGTAAAATGATGTAACTATTGTGGGAAACAATATGGAGGTCCCTTAAAATAATTAAAAATAGAATCACTGTATAATCCAGCAATTCTACTTGTGGGCATTTATCCAAAAGAAGTCCTGATTAAAACCAGGATCTTGAAGAGCTATTTGTACCCCTGTTTACAGCAGCATTACCCACACAATGGCAAAACTGTGGACCAACCCAAGCGTCCATCAATGGATGAATGGCCAAGCAAGATGGGGCGCACACATACAATGGAGGCCTTATCAGTCAGCCTTAAAAATAAAGGAAACTCTGACCTGCACTACACATGGATGAGACTTAAGGACATTCTGTTAGCTGAAATAAGCCAGGCACAAAAATTCCAAATTCATGGAGACAGAAGCATGGTGGTTGCCAGGGTCTCGGGAGGGGGAAATGGAGGGTCAGTGTCAGAGTTTCAGTTTTGCAAGATGAAGAAAGTTCTAGAACTGAGTGGTGGTGGCAGTTTTACAACAATCTGAATGTATTTAATGCCACTGAACTGCACGCTTAAAAATGGCTAGGATGGTAAATTTTACATTATGCATATTTTACCATAATATAGATTTGAAAAAAAAAAAAACCAAAAACCCACCTCTGAGAAGTCAATGTGTGCAGTTTTTCTGTGAAGGCCACACGGCCTCTTCCATGGTTCCACAATGCTCAGCTCTGCCAACGTGGCATGCGAGCAGCTGCAGAGGACACACACACACACACACACACACACACACACACACACACACACACACGAGCACGGTTGGTTCCAATAAAACTTTATTAACAGAAACCAAAGGAGAGCGGATTTGTCTTGTGAACAGTAGTTTGTCAGCCCCAGGTGTAGGACTGAGCACTTCCGTTTGACCTTCTGGTGACTACTTACTAGAGGTTCCCGGGTCTGCGCAGTTCCATGTTAGTGTATAGATTTTTGTCAGGCAGAGTGAGAATTATTTCCATGAGATAAGATGATCCCAAAGGCTTTTAAACCTGGAGGACAATGCCAGGTTTGCATCTGACCCATCAATCTTAGATTCTAATGTTCATTTTTAAAAATCTCTATAAATATTGTGCTTCTGAAATTCTCTCAGGAACCATCTTCATCATCCTGTTGAACACCCCATTAATGGGTTAAATAAAACTCCAACACGTGTTCTTTCTTTAAAAAACAAAAAAGAAGCCTTTAAGACATTAAAAAAGAAAAAGAAGAAGAAGAGGGAGGAGAAAGAGGAGGAGGAGGAGGGAATCATCCTCATCCTCATCAGGGGAGAGGTAATCAGGAAAGGCTTCCTGGAGGTGGTGGCATTTGAGAAGGGCCTGGAAGGTGGAGAAGATTGGCCAGCACAGAGGACAGGCGCAGGTCAGGGATGGCTAGAGAGGTGGTTTGGGGTTGGAACGGGAGGCCAGAACACTGGTGTTATGGTGTGGATCTCAGGTGTTCCCCAAAAGCTCATGGGTGGGACAATGCAAAAAAATTTAGAGATGAAACGAATGGGTTAGGAGAAGTTTGACCTAATCAATGCATTAATCCCGATAGGCAGGTAGGCGTGGCTGGAGGATGTGGGTCCCGGGAGCTTTAGGGTATATATATATATATATTGTCCTTGTTGGGCTGCGTCCCCTCTCTCTCTCTCTCTCTCTCTTTCTGTCTCTCTCTCTCTCTCTCAGGTTCTTGGTGGCCATGTCCTGAGCGTCTGTCCTCTGCCACACTCTTCCGCCGTGATGTTCTGCCTCATCTTGAGCCCCAAGGAATAATGGAGCTGGCCTTCTATGGACGGGGACCTCTGAAACCTTAAGCCCCGAGTAAACTTCTCTAATTGTTCTTGTCGGGTCTTTGGTTAGGGCAGTTAAAAAGCTGACCAAAACCCGGGACAGGGCAGCAGCTCAGGGATCTCCAGCCCCACTCCCAGGGCCTCCCAGGCTCTGCTGTGAGCCTCGTCTGGGGTGACGGAAAGGCAGTGGGAGGAGGTGGAACCTGGACGAAGCCCCGCGGCCAACCGCGCCACGCCGAGGATGCTGGTGCATTTCCTCGGATAGGCGGCCTCGTTCCTCCGCAGATCAGGGCAGCGCTAACTGTGGAATGCTCACCCCTGCCTCTGTGCCCCCAAGCCGGCCAGCTTTTCTTTTCTCCATGACTGGAGTGACACCTGTCTATGCTCAACACCCCTCCCTCCCTCTCCAGCCAGCAGGGGCCGAGCCTGGGCCCTAGCCGTCTGCTCCTGCCTGGGGAGTGGGTGGCAATGAGGCCCAAGGGAGGGATGCGTCCTGGCTGGGCAGCCTTTATGTCCACGGTCACTTTATTTGGTCATTCCCTCGTTCTGGCCAGTCGTCTTTCAGGTGTCATGCAAACGTCCTGTACTTAGAGCCACGTGGACTCTTTCCAGCGAGCTGTCGCAGGATTTCCTCAGTGCAGGACAGGTCGGGTTGGCCCTGTTTTTCCAACCAGCCCACGGTGCCAGAGGGAAGGGATTTGCCCAGCTGCTCCGGGTGGTTGTGACTGTGGCTTTGTGACTTTCCACGTTCTCCTGCTGCTCCTGTCTGAGGAAAAGGGACTGTGATGGATATCACGACGGATGGGGCGGATCGAATGGCCTCTTAGGCTGCACTCTGGCTCCAGGGACACGACGGTGGGTCTGGCCGTACCAGGGCCCGCTGCCTTCCACGAGCGGCTGGGAGTCTCCAGCATGGCAGGACACCGTGAGATCCAGCGGATCACTTGGGGACTTCTGTCCCCTCCGCATTTGCAGAGGACTCTGATTCGCTGGCCCTGGTGGTGCCACAAGCTAAGCTCAGAGGGAGCGCTAGTCCTGCTGTGACAGGGGCTTGTTACTTTGTTCCTGAATTCCTGCTAATCAGGGCTAATTCCCCAAAACTCAAAGTCCTCGAGGCAGACCCTGGCCTGAGCAGAACGAGCCCATCCGCAGCTCCAGGGATGTGAGCATACTCCCCCAGCTCACCAGGCTGTGGGGCCAAGTCACAGGGCACGGATAAACACCAGGGAGGCGACTGACAAATCAACCTTGACATACCCCGTTCCAGAAACACGGATTAGACCAAATGATCTTCCCACAGTCTTGTGGCTCTTCAGGCCAGCCCCTGGCTGCTGCCCCTTCCAGAAAGGGATGTTCCTGTCTGAGGGACTGTTTGTGCTTCTCCCCATTCTAAACATTCCACTGCTCCTTTGGTGGCCTCAGCATTCACGGCCAGGCCAAAAAAAAAAGAAAAAGGCTGCAAATCCCATCGATTTTGTTTCCTTAAGAAACAAATTATGAGCCAGCAACTCTACTCCCAGCTAGGTGTTCCACAAGAGAATCCAGTGCACAGGACCACCACAAAACATGTGCAAGAATGATCAGAGTAGCTAAGATGGAAGCACATCAGATGTCCATCAGCAGTAGAGAAGATTAAGTCAGGATATAGTCACACAACGGAATACTACTCAGCAGTCAAAAAGAACAGACTACATCTACGAGCAGAAACTTGAAGGACTCTCACAGATGGAATGACGGGTGAAAGAAGGCAGACATAAAATGCAACACGTTGTGTGATTCCATTTAGATGAAGTTCAAGAATGGGCAAAATGTATAGACAGCGATATAAGTCAGAATGGTGGCTACCTTGGGGTGGAGCATGTTGCTTGGAAAAGGGCCTAGGGAAGTTCTAAGGCATTGAAATGTTCTTTTGTGGGGTGCTGGTTGCACAGGGGCACTGTATGTGTGCATGTCACATGAGCATAAAATTTCATGAAGCCCTTCATGTAAGTTCTTCACTACATGCATGCCACACCTTGATTTTAAAAAATTACCAAAACACTTAAAAGTTGTCCTATAAGATAGACGCTTTGACACTTTTGACTCTTTTCCAACAAATTGAAGCATTCCAGTGATTCCTGCTCTTCTTCAGCCGAATGCTGGACAAGATGGTTCCATAAATAACTCTTTAGAAGTTTCATACTTCAGAGTAAGCAATGCTCTGAACCTGTGCCTCCATGATCTACCCAGGTAGCAGCTCTCTCTCTATGCCCTCAGTCTCCTTAGCTTTTATCATTCTGTAAAAATTGCCAGGTGCAAAAACAGAGGAAAGACGAATTCTGAGCAGGGATCCATCATGTGGCAAAGTGTATTGGTCCATTTTCCAAAGGTATAACCAAATACCTGAGCAAGGGTATTTTATAAAGAAAAGAGGTTTGTTTAGTTCTCAGTTTTGTAGACTGAAAGTTCAAGATCAGGCAACACCATTTGTTCAGCTTCTGCTGAAGGTCTTCTGGATACATCATTACCTGTGTAGCACGACACCTTTCTCTCCTTCCTCCATCTCTATTCCCTTCTTCTACTCTGTTGGTCTTTCATTTTCATAAGATCCTTTAATATATTATTATTATTGTTATTATTATTCTCTCTTTTTAGTTTCCACATGTGAAAGAAGACATTCAACCCTTGACTTTCTGAATCTGTCTTATTTCATTTAGCACGATCTCTAGTTCTATCCGTTTATCAGTAAATGGAAAAGTTTCATCCTTCTGTAGAGCTTCACATGTCCTTGAGTATATATATATATATATCTCCACATTTTCTTGATTCGTTCATTGGTTGACAGGCACCTAGGCTAGTTATTGTGAATTACACAGCTATAAAAATTGAAATGCGTGGATCATTGCAGTGTGCTGATCTTAGTTCTTCTGGATAAATACCAAGGAGTGGGACAGCTGGGTCATATGGTGGCTCCATTCCTAATCTTTTGAGGAATTTCCACACTGCTTTCCAAAGAGGTTGTACCAATTGGCAGTCCTATAGTGCAATCTTGTGGGAAATAACCAGGGCCCTGTGAGAACCACACTAATCCTTCCAAGGGTAGGACCCCAATGAACTAACTGCCTCCCTCTAGGCCCCGCTTCCTAAAGGCTCCACCTCCTCCCAACATATCCAAACCATAGCAGAAAGCTGCACAAAGGAATGAACACTGGGGCAGGGCCGACACAGCGGAAGGTCTGAGAGGCTGCACCCCACACTGGACACTCTTTAACTCTGGAGGAAATGGGGAGAGGGTGCTCACGTTTCATTTTACATATTTCATGGAGGACTTCCGCACTTAAAAACCATTGCACGTATTCACGAAGTCATTCAGCCCAACCTTCTCAGGCGACAGTGCTGAAGTTGAGGGCAGAAACGGAAGGAGTGCACCTGGAACGGTGGTGCGCACCCGTCATCCCAGCGGCTCAGGAGGCTGAGGCAGGAGGATCTCCAGTTCAAAGCCAGCCTCAGCAATGGCGAGATGCCAAGCAACTCAGTGAGACCTTGTCTCTAAATAAAATATAAAATAGGGCTGGGGATGCGGCTCCATGGTTGAGTGCCCCTGAGTTCCATCCCCGGTACCACCTCGCCCCCCCCCCCCCCCCCGCAAAAAAAGAAGAAATGGGAGGCGTGTCCTGCTGAAATGACACGCCCCCCGCCCCCGCATGGCTGCCCAGGCTGGTCCTCAGGTCCTGTGTTTGCCAGGGTCTTGCTCTCTGGATATGATTTTGGACAAGGCCCAGGCTGGAATGGTCGTTGAATGCTCTTGGTGACTGATAATGTTCTCTCCCTCCTTGGGGGAGGGCCAGTGCCTATTGCAAGATCCGTAACATACTGTCAGCTCAGGCTGCCATAACCAAGTACAGTGGACTGGGTGGCTCAAGCAACAGCTAGTTACTTTCTCAGTCCTGGGGACTGGGGATCTGGGTTCCGGGCCGGCATGGTCGGGCTCTGGTGAGGACTCTTCCCGGTTGCACAGGACGACCTTCTCCCTGCGTGCTCAAACGGCCGTTCCGTGGCACACAGGAGTGGGGATCAAGCTCCCTGGTGTCTTTTCTTAAAAGGGTCCTAATCCCATCAGACCAGGGTCCCACCTTCATGACCTAAATGCCTCCCAAAAGTCTCATTTCCAAATACTTCAAGGGCTTCAACGTACAAATTTGGGGCCTTAGTGGTATATGCAACCTGTAACACATAATTCCTCCTGGGTAGGTAGCATGATTTTGAATTCCTTTTGCATCTTGGACTTTTACTTCTGAACTTTATTTTATTTAATCAGCAAATATTTATTGTGCTGCAGGATTTGGGGAAACATCAGGGAAGGACAAAGATCCCTGTCCTTACAAGTTCTCTTCTAAAGTAGAGGGCCCTGGGGCTCAGTCCCGGGATCTCTTTTTCTTGTTTAATCTACCTTTACCCTCCTGGCGACTGCATGGTCTCACAGCTCTAGATAACATGGTTCTGCTAAGACCCTTGCCCTCCTACTTATACTCCAGTGCTAGAGATACCTTTCTGTCACAGTGTTGAAATTCAGTAGCCGAGGTGGTAGTATTAAAAGGCAGGGTCCTGAGAGCCATTTAGGCCGGGAGGGCTTCTCCACAGTGGGATTGAAGAGGCTTCAGGCAGCGTTGGGCTTGTTGCCCTTTCCGCTTTCCACCATGTGAGCATGAAGCAGGGTGCCATCTTGGAAACTGAAAGCAGTCTTCAGCCAATGACTGGACCTGGTGCCACGTGACCGCAAACTCCTGGCCTCCCAGGACTGTGAGAAATAAATCTGTGTCCTTTGTACACTATCCAGTCTCAGGTATTCTGTTGTTATCAGCTAGTCTCTGTCACACCAGTGCTGACACACATGACACATGCACAGAGTGGCCAAGGCGGCCCAGATGGAAGCTGCGTGTGGGTTAGGCGGCATGGGCTTACCTGTCCCCTCTACCGCCATTGCTGAACTTCTTACCTGCCAGAAGAGAGAGAGTAGCCTGCTGGAGTCAGCCTCTACCAGCTCGAGAAAGCGAATTACTCATCAGGAATTTCTTGAGCTAGTCAGTGTCATGATGGTAACTTGACATTGGCCGTTGTGGAAGTTCTTATACCACAGACATCAACAAAGGCTACAAATCGGGGTCCTTTTCTACTTCCAGGGAGCAGATTGTTCAGCATTGGCCAGTATCCCACTGAGAAGAGACCAGTGCCGAGTGCCCGACTTGGCACTGACCCTCGAGGACACGCCAACCCACTGTCATTGAAGTTTTTCCTCTCCTAGAATGCCATTTAAACAGACTCATATAGTTCTTTGTGTCTAGCTTCTTCCATTTAGTGTAATGCTTTTGAGATTCATTTGTATTGCTGAATGGAGTTATGGATGGTTCCTTTTCACTGTTGAGTAGTATTCCACTATCTGATATATCAAAATGTTTTTATCTGTGCACCAGTTGATGGACATTTGTTTCAGTTTTTAGTTGTTATCCATAAAGCTGCTATGCACATTGTGTACAGGTCTATGTAGGAAGAAATATTTTCTTTTCTCTTGGGGAGATCCCTAGGAGTAGAATTGTGGGGTCATATAGTAAGGATATGCTTAACTTTATAAGAACCTCCAATTTTCCAAAGTAGATAGAACATTTTGCATTTCACCAACAGTGCATTAGCGTTCCCAACTGTTCTATCTTTGTCAATACCTTTTAGTCATTCAGTGAGTACAGTGGCATCTCATTGTGGCTTTAATTTGCATTTCCATAATGATTAATGACTTCAAGTTTTATATGTGTGCACCTTTGGTGAAGAGTCCTATTTATACCCATATGTATTGGGGAAGTGTTTGTTGAAATATTTGCCAACTTTTTATTTATTTATTTTTTGTCATTCTATAAATGGATTGTAGGAGTTCTTTATATATTTTGTGTACAAGTTCTGTGATGGATATATGTTTCACAATATCTTCTCTCAGTCTGAGCTTGACCTACTTTGTTAACAGTGCCATTTGAAGAGAAAAACAATTTAATTAAAAAAATCTAATTTATAAATTTTTTTGTTTGGTGTTTATGATATTTGTCTTCAAGAAATACTTTCCTTGACCACAAAAAAAGCCTTTTTTTCCCCTCCTCTGTGTTCTTATAGTTTTACCTCTTATATTTTCTTCCATTTAGGTTTATGATTATAATTATTTTAGAGTTAACTTTTTTTTTAAATATGGGAAGTGTTTCTTCGTTTATTTTCTGCAAGATTTTTTATAGAACAGCCATTATTTTTTTCCTTAAATGTTTCTTAGAATTATCCAGTGAAGCAGTTTGGACCTAGAGTTTTCTCTGTGGAATTTTTTTTTTAAATCAAAGTATGTACTTCATTCAGATCCTTAGTTTCAACCTAATATCTTTTTTCTGTTCCAGAGTCTGATGCAGGATGCCATATTACAGGTAGTCACCAAGTCTCCTTCGGTGTCTCTAGTGTATGACAGTTTCCCAAACTTTCCTTCTCTTTGATGACCATGACTGTTGGAGAGGTATTGGCAAGTATTTTGTAGGATGTCCCTCAAGTGGGATCCATTGATGTTTTTCTCATGATCAGGCAGGGGTTTGGGGAGGGAAGCTACCCTAAGGGTCAGTTATGACAATAATTATTAGTGGTTTAAATTCCTCCGATCAAAAGGCAAAGACTCAGATTAGGGTTTAAAATGGGAACCAAACTACAGGTTGCTTAGAGGAGACACACCCCCAAAACAAAACAACCCCAAGAGGTTAAAAGTTAAAGGAACAGCAAATGTGAATATAAAATAAGAGGGAAGAAGTAATGCCAGACAAGGTGAAGACCCACTTTAAGTGCTTTAGGACTTCAGACACAGCTCTCCCACCCCACGAGGCCAGAACATTCTGGAGAGGCAATGATTTTGGAGAAGCCTGCCAGAAGGCTCAAGGTGGGATTGCCAGGGACTGGGTCACCAAAGTGGCTAGGACAAAGCGGGGCATTTCCTGTGCCCTCAGGGCACGAGTGATCAGCCTGACATCTTACCAACTTTGGGGGACGTAGACACTGAAGGAATCCCCTCCATTCTGCTCTGGCACCCACTTCTCTCACTCCAGACAGTCCAGTTGACATCAAGAGACTGAGACCCTCTGCAGGACCCATTTCAGCCCTAGTTCACTATCTAGCTTTCCCCCTCTTCATATCTCACTTTCCTTCACTGAAAAGGAATTTGGATTTGCTGATCTCCAAGTTCCACCTTAGCACTAACATAGGAATGTTCTTGCTGCTTTTTTATTTCCCCTCTTAAAAAAAATTTTTGCAACCAGTGTTACTGATCATGTGCCAAATCTACCCTGTGTGGGAGGCGCCCAACGAGGCCTCCGAGCCTAAGTTCCTGCTGGAGGGATACTGCAGCCCTCACCTTACGCCCAGGGAGTACGTTTGGGGCACTGTGAGCCATGACCCAGGGGCTCCCCTCCCTCCTCTTCCCCCCAAAGCCAAGGGTGCATTCATGGGGCAAATACTGGGGGTTCCCCAAAGGTCATGAGCTAGGAACTTGATCCCCAAAGCAATAGGGTTGAGAGGTGGGACCTTTAAGAGGTCATGAGGCCTCTGACCTCCCAAGGGGATTAATGTCCTTATCTCAAAATTATTTGTTGTAAAACAAGTCCAACCCTCCTGCTGTCTCTTGAATCTCTCCTGGTGCTCTCTCACCATGAGATGACTTCCACTTTGTCACAGTTCAGCAAGAAAGTCCTCACTGAGGCCGTCCCCTGACCTTGGACTTCCTAGCCTCCAGAACCGTAAGAAATAAATCTCTCTTCTTTCTAAATCACCATGTCTTGGGTATTTTATTAAAGCAGCACAAAATAGACGAAGACAGAAGTTAAAAACATTGTGAGGGATTATGTCATAAAGATTGTTTTAAATTTTAGGAAATAAATCCTCCCCATGAATATGTCCACTGTCATTAATTGAAGGCAAATATTCTTAAGTCTCTTTTGTCTTCATAATCATATAAACAGCTTGTTTGCGCATCCCTTAGGACCCCTGCTGGGCCATCCCAGGCCAAGAGGAGGGTGGGAGCTCAGCTTCCCAGGGCCACATCTGCCTCGGGGGGCTGGGGTGGAGGCAGATATGGAAGCAGGACCCAGACTGAGCCTGGTGGGCAGCTGGAGGTCGCTGGCCCTGCAGAGAAATGAACGCACCTTGGCAGGTTTCTCCAAAGGCCCTGGGTCTGGGGAAAGCTCGGTGTGGAGACACAGGCCAGTGGGTCTGGGGGTCTACCCACCCACTCCAGGACAAACACTATGTCGCCACACGTTAAGTAACCGCTAAAGCATGGAAGGGCAGAGTGTCCTGAGCGGGTCTTGCAGAGCAAATCACAGTTAAACACAGATCTCCTACTTCTCATCCTACGTCCAATCCACATACAAAGCTTCTCTTCGTTTTTCTTCGATTTGATGATGGTCTTGGGTTTCTTTTTTTTAGAGTCCCTATCTTTATGAGATACCTAAAGAAATGTTTACAGATGCAATGCTGGGATGTCTGGGAGTGGTGGAGAGTGGGTGGGGCATCGATGGCGCCAAACTGGTCAGCAGGTATAGGCTTTAGAAACCCAATCACGGCTCGTGAAGGTTTGTCCGACTATTTTCTCTACTTTTGTTTACATTTGACTTCTTTTTCTTTTTTTTTTTTTTTAGCTGTAGCTGGGCACAATACCTTTATTTTATTTATTTATTTTGATGTGCTGCTGAGGATCAAACCCAGTGCCTCACACGTGCTAGGTAAGCACTCTACCATTGAGCTAGGACCCTGGCCCTACATTTGAAATTTTTATAATAAACATATATTATAAAATTTTATAAAAACATATTATAAAATTTTTATAATACATGGTTTTATAATAAACCATAAAAAGAAGCCATTCTCTCCTTCCACCACATACTAACCTCCTACATCTTTTCCCTCCAACAAAGGGATCACATTTTCTGATCACATTGAATCTCATCTGTAAATCCAAGCACTGGGGTCACAGAAGGATGAGGGGGGCAGAGAGCTAGAAAGGGAAGTGGCCAAGAACTGCAGCAGCAACAGGGCCACCTGGCAGGTGACGCTCCTCACTCCTCAGAGGATAAAAACAGCATTAACACAATTTTATACATTCAGTATTTATGGCTTGGTGTGGTTCGTGCCCCAAGAGTTCATGGGTTGGAAGCTTACTTAGTATGTGGGGTGGTGGTATTGGGTAGTGGTGTGGACCCTTTAAAAGGTGGGATCCTATTTGTAGGGAGTCTTTAGGGCACTGCTCTCAGAAGAGAATGGTTTCCTGAAGCAAGTTGTTGTATAAGCCTGAGCCTGCCCCTTGAATATCTCTGGTTTCCTATTCTGAGACATGATCTCTGGCTCCCACAACACACTTCCACCATTGCCAGCCTCCATGAGGTGACAGAGCCAAGCGGAAGACCCTGCCGAGGTCTGTGCACTGCTGTTTGGACTTCTGGTATTCAAAACTGTCAACTAAATAAACATCTTTTCTTCATGAAGTTACTCTGCCTCATGTATTTAGTAATAGTAACAGAACATAAACTAATACAGAGATTAAGGCAATCAAAATGGCTGAGGCAGAAGCCACGGAAAGGGTAGAACACGGGGTCAAGGGACAACTGGGCCTTCCCTGGGGCTGTTTTAGCAATTTGGAAACTTCTGGAAACTTTCTTGCAGAGATTAGAAACAGTTTGCCTCACTCCGATGACTGTCCTGGGTTTTTGCCAATCTGCTATGTAGAGGGGTCCAGCCTGAGTTCAGGAAAAGCACACTCAGACCCTGGCCGCTCACCCTGGGAAAGTGTTCAAAGACACTAAAGAAACAGAACAAAAGTGCTTTTTTTTTTTCATCTTCAAAGACAAAGTACCCAATTAGGCTTAGAAAAGAAGTTCGGGTTAAGAGAAGCTCAAGAGAAAAAATGAAAAATGGTAAAACTCCGGAGAGCCTGGAGGTGCGGTGCCAAGGTGGTACCAGAGAAGAGCGAAAGCAGCAGGTTTGAACAGCAGGGAGGGGATGATAGAGCTGCCTACAGGATGATCTGCAGCCCCAGCCTGGAAAACATCAAGCGAAGGTCAATGACAAACAACTAGTGGGTAGAAAAAATGTTGCTGTCAATATCCTTTGGTAGAGAATTCGTACAAATAAGAGAAAAAAGACTATCATCCCACTTAAAAAATGAAAGGAGATACGGACAAGTCATTCAAGAAATAAAAGTAGCAAAAGACATGTGAAAGGAGACCCTGTTTCAGTCAGCGTTTTCACGGCCGCGACCAAAAGACCTGAGAAGGACAATTTTAGAGGAGGAAAAGTTT
Organism: Sciurus vulgaris; assembly: GCF_902686455.1. NCBI lineage: Eukaryota > Metazoa > Chordata > Mammalia > Rodentia > Sciuridae > Sciurus > Sciurus vulgaris. The sequence goes on from NC_136472.1 coordinate 12,284,950, forward strand.
ATTTTGGCTCATGGTTTCAGAGGTCCAGTCCACGGTTAGCCGACTCCCTTGCTTTGGGCCCAAGGTCACGCAGAACACTGTGGCGAGAGGGTGCGGTGAAGAAAAGCAGTTGGGGACATGGCACCAGGAAGCAGGGAGAGCTCTGCCCACCAGGGACGAAATACAAACACCAGAGGCCTGCCACCCCGTGACCTACTTCTTCCAGCCACACCCTACCTGTCTACCGGTAGCACCCAGCTGAACTGCATCCAAGGATGAATGCACTGATCGATCGGGTTACCCCTCTCACAAGCTAATCACTCGTCGCTAACCTTTATTGTATTGTCTCTGGCATGAGCTTTGGGGAGCACCTCATGTCTAAAGTAAATATCTAAATGTTTACTTACCTTGCCGCGCTGGGGGTCAAGCCCAAGGGCCCATGCATGCGAGGCGAGCACTCTACCTCCAAGCTGCCCCTGCCCCCTTTTCTTATGCTCTTTAGAGACAGGGTCTCCCTATGTTGTCCAGCTGGCCTAGAACTTACGATCTTCCTGCCTTGGCCTCCTGAGTAGCTGGGGTTGCAGGCGCCACCCCATATGGCTTCTTGGAACTTTGGACACTTGCCCACTTTCTGCTTCTCTTGCCATGGTGACCAGGACCCTGTCATCTCTGGGTTTTCTCCTTCCATCTGGCTGCTTTTCCCGGGCTCCCTGGCCGGCTCCCTCTGCCCAGCATCTCACCCTGGATGTTCCTCCGGGCTTCGTCCAGGATTTTTCCCCTCACTCTCCAGTTTCCTGACAGCTTGGCTCACCATGAGCCCCTGGACCTGTGTCTCTCCAGCTGCTGACAGTCAGCCCCACTGGGTGCCGCCCTGGCTCTCAGACTCAGAATGCCCAACCAAACGCCACGTGCCCCGCACCACCTTTCTCTCCCCTCGGCCAGGGGCACCAGTTCACCCCAACCCGAAAGCCATTGCTGCTTTGTCTGTCTTGCCCTGTTCAGTCCACATCAGATCTGCCCGTGCATGTGACTCGCCCCACCCATTACCACCCCGCAGCCGGGGGTCCTTTGTGACAAGTCCACTCAGGCCTCTCTCTACTTAGAACTGTCTCGAATCTCTCACTGCCCTTCGAATATTAAGTCTGAACCCCTGGTCAAGGCTGAAGTGATTGGGGTCCTGTCCAGCTGCTTTCTTATCGCTCCTTGTCTCCCCGAGGAACATCCTGTTCCCATGTCAGCGGGCTTCAGGCCTCTTCCCCTTTCCCATCCGAACGGTCCTGTGTGTCCCCTCCCCACCTCCCTGTTCTCCAGAGGACGGCTTCATTCCAGGGCCAGAGCCCATTTCTGGGTGAACCAAAAAAAGTCTGTTTCTCCAGAAGCCCATTGACAGAGGGGAGAGAGAGAGAGAGAGAGAGAGAGAGAGAGAGAGAGAGAGAGAGAGAGAGGGAATCTCTGCTCCAGCAGAAAGCCTAGTCCATTTTTCCACACAAGTGGAGAGACAGAGACCCACTGTTCATCAGGACTCCTGGCTTCCTTCCCTTCAGGAGGTAATCTCCAAGACTGGCCAGAGCTTCGGGAAAGGGTTCCAGAGAAATGCAAGACACCCACCCTCCAGACCTATTCACTTTGTAATGCAAAAACCACTTCCTGCTGGAAGCAGTGGTTCATGCCTGTAGTCCCCAGTCCTTGGGAGGCTGAGGCAGGGGAATTGCTTGAGTCCAGAAGTTTGAGGCCAGAATTAGCAACAAGTGAGACTTCTTAAAAAAAAAAAGTCACTGTTTTTGCAATGCACAACCAACGAAATGACAGTACCTCATTCAGTCTCTGTCTAAAGAGCCATTGGTGGGCCCAGGGAGCCCCAGTGGAAGGGGAACTCCAAAATTCACACTGGAAATGCATTGATCCAGGTCTGCCACAGCTGACCCCTGACCCCTAAGAAACTGATGCCTGTCCTCTCTGAACCCATGGAGTCCAGCAAAACCTGTCATCTGAATAAGTCGAAGCTTTTCTGAGCCCCAGAACTACATTCTTGGGATTTTACCAGAATTGTAGAAATAGGCTTCAGCTTGTCCTGACCCAGGAACCCCTCCTTGCTAAGACTTGTTTAAGCAGGTCAGGTTCTGTCTCACTGACCACTGGGACAAGAAACAATGCAGAGACCTTTCAGGAGCCCAAGGGGCCCAGACTCCCCACCCATGGCTCAGTGGGGCCTCAGGAGGGCCTTGGAGAGCAGCCAGCTCTGCACTCACCCCGAGAAGCTTCAGAGCTTGCTAGGACTTAGTTGCTGGGTCTTTTCTGAAGTTGCTCACTTGCCAGGGACCCTTTTGTTCCTCCAGGTAGGCAGCCCAGGACCAGACAGTCTTAGACCCTCCGAATCCACTTACAGAGCTCACAAGAGTTGCTGAAAAGCTTGGATTCTTCCTTGACTGGTGATGATAAATGCCTAGTGATGAACAAGTGCAGTGACTCATAATCTAATCATTTCCCCTCTGAACATTCTTGCATTGTCTCACACATGAGCTTTTGGGAGACACCTCGTATCTAAACCATAACTGCCACAGATCAAGTTGGCCCATAACCAGGGTTTTCACTCACTCTCGCCTGCCATCTTGGAACCCAAGCAGAAGGTCTAAGAGTAGCCCCACAAACAGAGCTCCTAAAGGTTAGTGTTGCTTGTTAACCTTAAAAGGTTACCTTCACTACTATTTTTAGGGGACAATGGTACCCATAGAATGACAATTATGACCTCTGAGTTACACCCAGACTTGATTTCCAACACAGTTCCAGAACTGCCTTAGTAAGTAATGGCTGTGTCTTTCATATGTTCTCACTTTTGAGTATCTATGAGCCAAGGATGGTGTTCAGTATTGGAAGCAGAGGTTGCTGTCCTGAAATATGCTTGAATATATGTCCCCAAGACCTCCCTGCAGCTAAAAGTTAGTGGAATGATATCAGGGCCAACTTTTTTAAGTTTCCCAGAATCTTCCATAAGACCCTAAAGAATGAAGAGCTGACTTTTGACTACCCAAGGACCAGAGCCACCCAACCTGAGTTCAATTCCTAAAAGAGAAATTCTCTTCAAATATTTTTAAACTGAATATGAAATAGGAAGATGAAGCAACTAGCCCAGGGTCATACAGGTAAGTGACAAAACTGGCTTTAGATTCTGGTCAGCTTATGCCTCAAAGTCCTTGAGCAAAGACATTCTTAGTGTCAACCCTGGCACTTAGAAGCCTCATACAAAAACAGGGTTTCTCCAAGGGGCTGGGGAGGACCAGGAGTAGCTGTTTATTGGGGATGAGGCTTCCTTTTGGGGTGATCAAAATGTTTTGGAACTGGACAGAGGTGATGGTTGAGTGACATTGTGAATGTACTAAATGCCACCGATTGTACCATTTAAAATGTTTGGTTTTCAAAGGACGAATGATCTCACTGATAAGCAGATGATGACATATAATGGGGGGTGGGAAGGGTTAGCATTAGGGTTAGGGTTAGGTTTAGGGTTAGGGTTAGGGAGGGGGGCAAGAATGGAGGAAGGAAGGACTGTATAGAGGGAAAAGAGGGGTGGGAGGGGTGGGAGGAAGGGAAAAAAAAAACAGAATGAGTCAAACAACATTACCCTATGTAAATGTATGATTACACAAATGGTATGCCTTTACTCCATGTACACAGAAACAACATGGTATCCCATTTGTTTACAATAAAAAATAAATAAATAAAATACTATAAACTAATGCAAAAGGAACTGGCAGAACTTAATAAACCTTAACTCACAGAGTTTAAAAAAAACGTTTGGTTTTATGTTGCATGAACTTTTATCTCAATTGAAAGAAGAAATAAGTAAAATAAAAGGGCTTCTTCCTCAACAGGCTGGGCACTCTGGCTCTTCCTTGCCCTTCTTTGCTAAGTCACTGAAGCTGTTGGTAAGACAGCCAGTGATTTAGCTTTCTAGGACAGGTAACTTTCCTACTGATTTTTTTCAATAATCTATCTCAAGTTCATGTTAAGTGCTGGGGCTCCACCATATCCAGTGGAATCAGTTTATATCACCGACGTTTTCATTGCTGTAGGGGATTTTAAAAAGGAGTGGGGGGGGGGAACCCCACAAGACCCCTCTGAAAAGTTTGTTTCAAAGTATCATGTTCACATAGGCTCATGTGGCTGAATTCCATGGATTTTATTCAGGACAAGTTAGAAAAACAAATTCCATTATTAGTACAGAGGAAAAAGACGACAGGTCAAGAATCAGCTTATGGATTTGGGTTCATGGAATAATTCCAGGACAAAACTGTGAAGGAGACCCCTCGGTTGAGGGTTATTTAAAACCCTGGGCACCTGGGAGGGCTGGTTGGCTGGCCCGTGTTGCCTCGGGGGAAGGGACAGGGAGCTGGCCTTTGGGAATAGGAAGCCTTCAAAGGCAGAATGGAGAGACTCTCCTCTGGGAGGCCAACACACTTGACTGGCCAAAGTTCTCCCGAGGAAGTTCCTTCTGGTTCTCTGGAGAAGAATGTGTCTGGTTTGGGGGCTGGGGCTGAATACCTCTCAGCGTAGGGGTGAGGGCAGAGGCAGAGGGCCTGGGACGGGGGCCATCTCAGGAGGAAGCTGTTCATCAGAGGACTTTCCCTAAGCCCCACCTGGCTTCCCATCTCCCCCCTGCTCTCCGGGATTCTGCAGCCCAGCTGTATCCTCCAGGGCCCCTCCTTGACCGTGGCCTCCTCTGCTCCTTCACCCATGGAGACATTCCCAACTACAGTATATCTCCAGGAAATATAAAACCCCTTTCCCACCGACAATCCTTCCTGGTCTCCTCGGTTTTACAGGCTTCATTTTATGTTTCTTATTCCAATTAGAATGAGAAGAACGGGGTGCTCCATTTGCCACCCTGTGAGGGGTTAAGCTCATACAAGGCAGATGTTCTTCTTTTCAGCTGAAGGCTGTGATTCTCACCAAAGATCAAATGACCCAAGACAAGGGCCACTTGCTGTTACGAACAGGTCTGCCCTCGCAGAAATGGAGGCCGTGAGCCCACCGGATTGACAGAGTGATGGGTGTTTAGATGTCCCGTGTCAGATGAGGTCACGCATGACTCAGTCACTCCTCGTAGATATATATCAGTGAAGGAGGGAGTAAAACCCCATCTCAAAGATGGAGCTTAGAAGGTGACCGACTTCTGTGGGAATATTCATCACATCCCTTCAGTAAATATCTGCCAAGGGCACATTATGTGCCAGTCACTGGGGATAGAGTAGCGAACGAGAGAAAGTCCCTGACCGCCCAGACCTTATTCCAGATGGAAGAGGTGGACAAAAAGAAACAAATGGATGACTATATAGAGTTGTCATAATGATGTGAAGAATGAAGCGGGAAATGGGGGGCAGTCTGGGCACCCTTTTACACCCGGTGGAAAGTTCTCGCTGACAAGGTGAACTGAGACCCCCAGGAGGACAAGAACGCCTCCTCTTTGATAAAGGATAACTGTGAGTCTTCTTTCAAGAAGGGAATTCATTCCAATTAAATAGAAAGGGTGAAACAAATAGATCTTTTGATTATGTGGGCATTTCTGTAGGAGCTGACTGTCCACCCTTCGCCAAAGACACGAAGATTTTTGACCAGCTGATACATCAACTCAGGGAAAAGCCCCGTGTGAACCTAAGCACGGGTTGGCACGCGTTTGCTCCACCTGTTCTCTAGACTGCAGGCCGATTCACGCCCTAGGCCACAAAGAGATAAGAGCGCTTGTGAAACTGTTTGGCTACACTATGTCTTTAATATCTAAAATAGAAACATGTATGTCTTGGTAGATAGCAAGGTTTTGTAAAGCAGGGTTTTGAACAACAACAAAAAGCCGTCAAACCATTTATGTAAAAAATACAAGCAAGCATCCGCATGTTCACAAGAACGGGCTGTGGCCGACAGCAAAAAGAAAACGCCACAAAGTCTTCTCAAAGGCGGCCCTATGATTAGCTTTAGCCAAAGGTTCATTAGCAAACACGATGAAGCAGAGGCTGGAAATCCCCTGTGCGTTTGGAGGCAACCCCTCTTACTGCTGGGAGCTCTTCTGTCACCACGGGGAACCGGGCTGGATGGCAGGTGGTGTGTGGCAGTCACCCCAGCTGACATCAAGACAACCCTACGGACAGGCGAGGACCCCCGGTCCAACCAGCCTCCAGACATGTGGCTCAGGCCATCCTGCTGCAGCCAGTAATCCTGAGCTGGAACTGCTTAGCTGTCCCATCAAATCTTGAGCAAATAAGTAGCTCGTTGCTGTCAGTTACTAAGTTTTGCAAAAGCCAACATATATAGGGCAGAGAATATCTCTGGAAAGATCTTTTGGACTGGCTGCAGGAGTTGTCCGAGGGGTGGGACATCTGCATCAGAGGCAGGAGTGGGAGGGGAATTTCCCCTGTCTTCCATTTCGTACCTTTTGAATTGTGAACCACGTGAATGAAGCGGCTTTAAACAACAGACACGGCGTGAACTGTTGATGCTATAGAGCACGCCTGGTGGAGAAGGTGGTTTTACTTCATCAATTCTTCTTTTTGTTATTACTTTAAAAAGTAACTGAACTGCAAAATCAACATACAAGGCTTTTTGTTCTGTTTTCCTTTTCCCAAGGGACCTAAGACCTTTGTCCTCTCACACAATGAAAGCCTCAGTGCACAGTTTGGTGTTTGAGACAACAACCCAGTCTCTTGTCCCCTCTGCAAGTGGCTTGACCTCAGTGCTTAGAACAGTTAATAAATCAATTGCACCATAAAGCATTGTTTCATTTGCCTCTCACCAAGTTTCTTGCCTGGAAGTTCATGTTCTTGCTAACAGGGCGTGTGCTACAGGAAGAACGAGAAAGAAGAGAGCGCTAAGTCTGAGTTGCACATGACAAAACTGGAGGTGGAGGAGGAGAAAGGAGCCCTTAGCCCTCCCGCCAGTCAAGGAAAGGTTCAAGGACGACCCGACCGTGGGAAAGTTGGGAATGGAGGGGTCTCAGTGAAGCTGCCAGGCTTCTCTCTCCTCTCTTTCTCTTGAGGTCACTTCATTATCTTCCCGAAGACCAGTTTCGGGTGGCTAGATGTCCGGAAATGACAGGGCCTCCAGTTTGAGGCTTTGCTGTATCAGAGTGCAAGGCCAATCTCTGGGTCTCACGCCCGAGGAAGAATGCACTGGCTGCATCCCCTTCCTGGGTCGGGTCCCCAGGCCTGGATGAACCAACTGCAGCCTGGAGAGCGACCTCGCTCCAGAACAGTCCACACACGAGAGGGGAAGGAGACATCTGGGAAGAACACTCCTTCCAGAAGAAAAGGGGGGCTGGGAAGAAAACCAGAATCCGAGGGCAGGAAAACACGGGTTCTCTAGAGTCGAGACACACTTGGGCCTGCGTCCTGGTGTTGCCGGCTCTGCAGCGTGACGTTAGGCAGGTTCCTTGATCTCTCGGAGCCTGGGTTTTGCTCGCTCCCCTACCTACCCCACAGGGTGACTGTAGCCCATGCTGCAGGGGCTTCAGCGCTGATGGAGTGTCACTCTGTTGCTTAGGGCCAGCACTGAAGAGATCGACTGAGGAACTTTGGGCAGCACAAAAACTACTTGTACACAGGGCCGGGGATGTTGCTCAGGGATAGAGCACTTGCCTAGCACGTGCAAGGCCCTGGGTCTGATTCCCAGTACTGCCAAAAACATCATCAGCAAAAATAACTTGTACATAAAGTTTCTTATAGGGTGTGGATAAGTGTCCCCAAAGGCCTGTGTCCCCAGACCAGGACTCTAGTAGGAGGTAGTGAGAACTTGAGAAGGAACTGTAGAGGAAGGGGCCTAGTAGGAGGCCTCCCGTCACAGGCTCCCCACCATCACCATGGGGCACCAAATAGGGCATTTGTTAGAAATGATGAACCCCTACAAGGACTCTTCACTATCACTAGAAGTCCTCCTTGTATTAGGGTTCCTGCTTAATGCTGCACATTCTTGGGTTCTGACAGATGTATAAGGACGTGTATCCACCCTATAGAAGTCTCACTGCCCTAAAAATACTACCTTTTAAAATTTTGTTGGTATTGGAGATTTGAGCCCTTTTTTCTTTTGAGTCAGGGTCTTGTTAAGTTGCTTAGGGCTTAGCTAAGTTCCTGAGGCTGGCCTCCAATGTGCAATCCTCCTGTCTTAGCCTCCCAAGTCACTGGGATTATAGGCATGTGCCACCCTGCCCAGCACCAAATTTTTTTTTTTTAACCGTCTTCCTAGTTTTGTCTTTTCCAGAATGTCATATCGTTGGAATCATACTGGCTTTTTTCACTTAACAAAATGGATTTAAGTTTTCGCCATGTCTTTTTTTGTGGCTCGATGACCCATTTCATTTTAGTGCTGAATAATAGCCTGTAGGTAGTCCATTCAAGCAAACCTGCTGAAGGACGCCTTAGTGGCTTTCAGATCTTGGAGATTACAATAAAGCTGCTGAAAACATGCATTGCAGGTTTTTCTTTGGGCATAAATTTACAACTCAAAAACAGGAGCACAATTGCTGGATCATATGATAATATCCTACTTAGCTTCATAAGATGCTACCTATCTTTATAAGATGCTACCATGCCATTTGCATGGAGTGAGAACTCCTGTAGCTCTGAATTCTGGTCACCATTTGATTTTGTTGGTGTTTGGGATTTTGGCGCTTCCAATAGGTGCATGATGGTGGTATCTTGTAATCCGCGGTTCTTTAACGGTACGTGATTTTGAACATCTTTTCATCCACTTATTTGCTGTCTGTGTATCTTCGGTGGTGGGGTATCTCTTCGGGTCTCCTGCTCATTTTTTTTTTTTTTTTCTGTCCATTTTTCAGTTTGGTTGTTCAGTGTCTTCTTGTTGTGTTTTAAGAGTTCTCTGTGTATTTTAGATAAATCCTTTATCAGATGCATCTTTTGCAAATGCCTTTTGCAAGGCTACAGATTATCCTCTCGTTCTCTTGACTATCTTTTGCAGGGCAGAAGTTTTAGTTTTAATAAAGTCAAACTTATCAACTCTTTCATAGATCAGGTCTTTGGTGTTGTATCTAAAAGGTCATTGCCAAACCCAAGGTCACCTAGACTGTGTCTTTTGTTAGCTCTAAAGCTTCATAGTGTTGTGTTTTATGTTTGTCTGTGATCTATTTTGAATTAATTTTTCTAAGGGTTTTGAGGTCTGTGTCTCATTCTTTTCACATGGATGTCCATTTGTTCCAGCGTCACTTGTTGAAAAAGCTACATTTCTCTGTCGTATGGCATCTACTCCTTTGTTAAAGATTGGCTGACTGTTTGGGGTCCATCTGTTTCTGACCTTTGTCATCTAGTCCATTCTTCTACTTGTCTATTCCTTCACCACCGTTCTGATTACTATAAATTTATAATGAATCCTTTTTTTTTTTTTGATACCAGGGCTTGAACCCAGGGGCACTGAACCACTGAGCCACATCCCCAGGACCTTTTTTTTGGTGTTTTATTTAGAGACACAGTCTCACCAGTTTGCTTAGGGCCTCACTAAGTTGCTGAGACTGGCTTTGAACTTGTGATCCTCCTGCCTCAGCCTCCCCAAGCCCCTGCCATTACAGGCATGCACCACCCCAGCCAGCTATCATAAATCTTGAAATCGGGTTGCTATTACTTTTTAGTAGTGGAAAAACAAGAGATATTCCTTTTGAAAGTCAGAAAATACTGATAAGCTAAAACATAAAAAAGTATGCCCACCCAGAAACAACCACCACCTTTACGACCACTATGCATGTTTTTCAAGATCTGTATGATGTTCAACGTGTAAAATTAATGGGAACAGCCCCCAGTCTGGTGGAGTTTCTGCTTGGGAGAAAATGCACTCAGAAGGCAGAGTTTAGTGCCAAGGAGGCCTGAGAGTGTTCAGGACAGGTAACAGGTGGTAGTTTGATGAGAGAAGCAGGAAGATGGTATGGAATGGAACCTGAAGACGGGGGAGTAGTCAGAATGTTCCCAGCAATGAGAGCAGGTCATTGCAGGCACAGGCCTGGGCAGCGCTGAGTGTCCAAAGGTTCAGAAGCCCTGGGCCCTCGAATCAGCCAAGGGCAGGGAGAGTAGGGAGAGTCCCAGGGAGGAAGAGGGAGTGTTGAGGCTGACCAGGCCAGCAAGCACAGCTCACCAAGAGCCTCGCGAGCTATTTTAAGGAGTTAGACATTAGCTCAGGGCTGGTGAGAAGCCAGGAGATCGGCTGCAGGAGGAGAGGGATTTGGAGGGAGGCAAGACTGAAGGCGGGAGGTAAGACATTCATTCATTCATTCGAAAATGTCGAGGAGCTGCTACGTGCCAGGTACTGTTCTAAGTGGACGAAGCACGCTGTGTCCTGGAGAGGAAAAGGCCTTGTCCCTGTAGTGCTTAATATTTTATTGTTGTAATTTTGTTTTTCTTTTTGCTGTGCGAGGGATGGAACCCAGGGCCCCACACTGGCTAGGTAAGTGCTCTGCCACCGAGCTCTACGCCAGCCCTGTGCTTCTATTTTAGTGGGAGATAAACAAGTCATTTCGCAGGGCGCCAAGGACTGTAAAGAAAGAAAGTGAGGGTAACGGAAACTAACAGGGCAGGAAGAGATGGGGTGCCACCAAGAGGCAGGTTATGGGGAACAGGAGAGGGCTGGGCGCTAACATGGGGTTCATCTCCCCAAGATGAAGATGTGGTTCTGCCAGTGCAGAGTGTGGTTGGGAAACAGCAGAACTCAGGATGTACGAAGCTGCCCTTAAATGGAAGCACAGAGACGGTTAGGGCGCTCTGTCTGCTCGGTTATGTGAGCCCAAGTTTAAAAGAGCAATGTGTGCCAAGGACCTGGCTTCCTTCTCAAGCCTGGCAGGACTTTTCTTGGGCAAAGTCGTCAGACAGCAAGGTCAATGTTGAGACAGATGTGCAGCTTTGCTCTATACCCACGTTACTTCCTGAAAGTTCTGTATCATTGGATTGCAAACGAGGGGCCCGGAGCAGAAGTGCCCGCTCTGTGTTTGTGTGCCTGTTCTCGTCTTGACAATCTCCGATCCAATCTGTAACACTGCAGGAAGGAAACGGAAGTCTCCCCGAGACAAAGACACTTATTTAAGCTAATAACCAGATGGCAAAAGGGAACCAGACCAACGAAGGTCTGAAGGGAACCCATCCAGAACAACAAGAGTGGTGGACTTGGAGTGTGCAAAGCACAGACAGAGAGATGGTGTGTTTGGGGTGTGGGGTGACTGAGGAGGGACCAGTAGAATTAAGACTTGGGAGGGGAAACAGTGGTCAGACACTCAAGATGGCGAGGGCTTTGGTAAAGTATTTTTAAGTACATTGAAACACCATAGGAGGGGTTTAAGTAGGGGAGAGAAATGATCGGACATTTTTTTTTTTTTTTTTTTTTTTTTGCAGTGCTGAGGATCGAACCCAGGGACTTGTGCTTGCAAGGCGAGCACTCTACCAACTGAGCTATCTCCCCAGCCCCGGACATATTTTTAAAAGAGTACTTTGCTTTGTTTGTAAAGAATGGACAGGAAAGGGGCCAGAATGGATACAGGGAGGCCAACTAAGGTGACTTTTGCAGTAATCCAGGCAAAAGACAGAGTCACATCAGGAGGTGGAAAGACAAGGATAAGCTCAGAATATATTTAGGAGGTAGCATCAAGAAGACCTACTAATGAACTGAATGCACAGGGGCAGGGTACTGGTGGCAATGAAGGAATGAGAGAAATCAGGGAAGACCTCTAGCATTCGGCTCGAACAACTGGGGAAATTACCAAAGTGAGGACATAGGTTAGATATACGGATGAAAAGTGAAAAATCCCTTTGTTTTTTCCTTTTGTGGTGCTGGGGGTGTCACACCCAGGACCTTGTGCATGCTATGCAGTTTCTGCCACTGAGCTAGGCACTTGGCCCCCCAAATCCCATTTAAATTGTTAGGTTTAAAACTGTGGGGCATTGTGGAGTCGTTTGCAATATAGAGGTTTGTTCCTATCTGTCATTACAATAGATCCTTAAATGTCTCATGTATTTGGTGCTACTGTCAAATGCGGCTTGAAGTTTCCTTTTCTATCTGCTCATTGCCAGTATGAAGAAACACAGTAGATCTTCCTGCATTGCCCTGTGTTCTGTGACCTTGACCCATTCACTCGTCAGTTCTAGTTTCTGTTGGATCGCTTTGTAGGTTCCGAAAGTTTTCTGCATGCACACCACGCCGTCTGTGGGTAGCGAGTTGTGCTCCCTCCTTTCTAACCCAGCTGTAGTTCATTTTTTCTTTTTGCTTTATGGAACTGGCTAGATCATCCAGCGAAATGTTGAATGACAGTAGGGAGAACAGCCATTCTGGCCTTCCTCTCTACATTAGGGGGAAAGCACGCAGTGTCACTTTGCATGACAGCAGCTGGAGCTTGCTTGTACCTGTCTTCTCTTCTACCCCTGCATTGCTGTGAGTCTTCCTCAGGAGGTGAGTTGGATTTTGTCAAATGCTCTTCCTGCATCCATTGTGAAAAGCTCATGCATCTTTTTCTTCTTTATTCTGCTAATGTGGTGAACAGCCATGGACTAATATTCAAATTTTAAGCCAGTCTTACCCTCTTGAGACAAACTCCATTTTCTCATATCAGTTCTTATATATTGCTTAGTGGACCTCCTGATACTTCTGTAGGGTAAGTTATGCCTCTGCTTATAAACCATATTAGTCTCTCACTTCATTTTCTTGTGATGATTTTCTCAGGTTTTAGACAGGTTATGTTAAATTCTTAAAATGATTTATAAAGTTTTCTCTTCTCCGTTTTCCAAGGGAGTTTTTACAGGATTGCTATTATATTTTCCTTAAATATGTGACTGTGAAGATATCTGGGCTTAGTTTTCTTCTCGGGAAGATTATGAATGCATTTCTTTAATAGATACAGGAATACTTATTTTCTTTTTCTGTCTCTTTTATTTAGTTATATATATATATTTAATTATTTATATATATATATTTAATTGTTCTAATTAGTTTTAGTTATATTTTTTAAAGAATTTGTCCATTTCATCTCAGTTGAATTTTCTGACAAAGTTACTCATATTATTCCCTTAATATCCTTTTAAGTCTTTAAGAGCTGTAGGGATGTTTTCTTTTCTCATTTCTAATTATGATCACTTGTGTATTCTTTCTTTTTCTTGATCATTCTTGCTAGTTGTTTATCAATTTTGTTCCATTTTCTCAAAGAACTAATTTTTATTATATTTTATATTTCACTGATTTTAGACTGTCTTTTCTAAGGTAAATAAAGCTATAAATTGCCCGTTTGGCACTGCATTGATTGTACCCCACAAATTTTTATTTATTGTGCTTTCACCATCATTCAGTTAAAACATTTTCTAATCACTCTGATTTCTTTGACCTATGGATTATCTGGTAATACATCAATCAAAATATTCAGAAACTTTCTAAACATTTTATTGTAATTGAGTTTTAGTTTAAAACTTTTGTGATCAGAGAACATACTCTATAATTTCAGCATTTTGATTATTATTGAAATATATTTTACAGTCCAGTATAGTCTACCTTGATGAATGATGAATGTACTCTCCAAAAGAATATGTAGTCAGTAGATGTTGGATGCGATGTTTGATTAATGTCAATTAGGTCAAGCCAGTTGATAGTATTGCTCAGTAATTCTATATCTATGCTGAACTTTTTGTCTCTTCCGTAAATCACTAAGGAGGCTTAACCACTGTGAGTATAGATTTCTCTCTCCCTTTAGTTCTGCCAGTTTTTTTGCATTATGTATTTTCAAGCTCTGTTATTAGATGTATTTCGAAATTTGGGATTTTATGTCCTTTTCTCATGAAAAATATTAATTTGTGAAGGCTCTGAGCTGGGTGTGGTGGTACATGCCTGTAATCCCAGTGGCTTGTGAGGCTGAGGCAAGAGGATCTTGAGTTCAAAACCAGCCTCGGCAACTTAGTGAGGACCTAGGCAACTCAGTGAGACCTTGTCTCTAAATAAAATATAAAAAAAGTTCTGGGGATGGGGCTCAGTGGTTAAGTGCCCCTGGGTTCAATCCCTCATTAAAAAAAAAAAAAAAAAAGAGAGAGAGAAAGAGAGAAAGAAAATACTTTTATCTTGAAGCGCATATTTATCTGATTTTAATACAGCCACTCCACCTTTCCATGTTTTTGTTGGTGGATCTTTTATCTGTGTCAGCGTTTGTAAAGTGCAACTCTTTTTTCAAATAATTGAATCTTGCTCTGGTATCTAGTCTGACGATTCGAAATGTACGGTCCACTTACATTTAGTGTAATTATTGTTATGGATGATTAACGTCTATAGTTTTGCTATTTGTTTTCTCTATCTCATCCACATTTTGTAGCTTTTTCTTCCTTTCTTGCTTTTTTTTTTTTAATTGAGGTTTTTAATTTTTCATTTCATCTCCTCCACTGGAGTTTCAGCTAAGCCTTTCAGGGGTTGCTCTAGGGAACACAATGTGCAGCCTTACTCATCACCTCCTGGAGGGAGCCAATAGTACACTACTTCATATGTAAGGTAAAAACCTTACATTATATACTGAAAACCCCACAATATATGGTTATTATTTCTTCTTTAAGCAGTTAATTATCTTCTAGAATTTAACAGATAAGAAAGAAGTATATTTACTTGCATGGGTACCATTTCTGGCTTTTGCTCCTATGCACAAATCCTACTTTCCATAGCACATCACTTTCCTTTGACCTGAAAAACATGCTTTAACATTGTCATTTCCTATGGTGCAGGGCTCCTGGTGCTGAACTCTGAATTTGTCCGAAAATATCCTTATTTTGCTCTCACCTTTTAAAATAGACTTTGTTTTTTTTTTTTTTTTAATAGCTGCTTTAGATTCATAGCACTTTTGAGTAGAAAATGCAAGAGAGTTTTCTTGCCCTGCACCCCCCCGAGAGGCCTCCATTTATTCAAGAATGTTTTCACTAAATATAGATTCCTAGGTTGACAGGATTCCCACCCCCATTTTAACACTGTAAAGATTTTTCTCCATTCAGTGCCTTCTGACTAGCTTTTTTTTTTTTTTTTTTTTTTTGGTGGTACTAGGGATTACACCAAGGGGTGCTTTACCACTGAGCCACATCCCCAGCCCTTTTTATTTTATTTTGGGACAAGGCCTTGATAAGTTACTGAGGCTGGTCTTGACATTTGGATCCTTATACCTCAGCCTCCTGAGTTGCTGGGATAAGGCTAGTGATTTTTTTTTTTTTTTTTTTTTTTTTTTTTTTTTTTTTTTTTTTTGCAGTGTTGGGGATTGAACGCAGGTCCTTGTACTTGCAAGTCAAGCACTTTACCAACTGAGCTACACCCCCAGTCCAGCAAGTGATCATTCTTATAATCATCTGCTACCTGTCTTTTCTTCTATGGTCACTTTTAAGATTTTCTCTTCTTTATTTTTTATGTTCAGCTATTTGACTATCATGCTTCTATAAGTGGTTTTCTTTATATTTTTCCTGCTTGGGGTTTCATTGAGTAAATTGGTATTTTTCACCTCATTTGGAAAAATGGCCATTATTACTGTAAACTTTTTTCTACTCCAATCTTCCTGTCCCCTCATTCTGAGATTGCAATTATATGCATGTTAAAATACTTGATGCTGCTCAGTGGTCACTATTCTTATTTTCAGACGTTTTTCCTCTCTGAGTGTCACTCTGGAAATCTTCTGAGTTCCTTTCTTCAAGTTCACTGATCTTTTCTTCTGTAGTTTTCAACCTATTTATGAAATCCTACCCAGTGAATTTTATTTCAGATGTGATATTTTTCAGTTCTAGAAAGAATATCCACGTAATTACATTTTATCGTTTCTTTTTGCTCATGAACTTTTTTTAAAATCTCGCTGAAGAGATACTTATTTCATCTACTTTGTTAATATTTTCCTTTAAATCTTACATATATTTATAATAGTTGTTTAAAAGTTCCTGTCTGATCTAACATCTTTGTTATCTGTGGGTCGATTCCTGTTGTTTTTTATTTAACCTGGTTACAAGTCACATTTTTCTCATTTTTTTTTTCATGCCTAGCAATTTTATATTTTATGCTGGACATTGTAAATGCTAAATTTTTTGATCGTCAAGATATCGTTCCTTCCTTTAAAGAATGTTGTGTTTTGTTGAGGCAGACAGTAATGTGCGAGATAAGCTTGATTCTTTTGAGGCTTATTTTAAAGCTTTATTGGGAAGTGGCACAGAGTCTAGGGCTCTAATAGCCCTATTCCTAATGTGTGGTTTTCTAGGGCCTCAACTGAGTGTTCAGAGTAGTTAGTGGGGCTCTTGATTCTGACTAATAGGAACTCTGTATCTCCCAGCCAGATCCAGTGGCTGTTTTTCTGCCAGGCCTGTGGAGTCTTGCCCTACACATGCCTAAGTCTTTAGTATTTGGCTAAAGTCTTAAGGAGATCCCCAGGCAGATTTCTGGAGCTCCTCCTCTGTCCACATTCCTCTCTAGTACACTGACCCACAAGGCCAGCTACCTTGTACCTTGGCAGCTACAAATGTTGATCTCTGCTATGTCCTGCTTGGTTTCCGACTCATTATATTATCAGAAAGTACATTCAGGCAAAAAGTCAGGGAGACAGCGGGGTTCACTTTGTTTCCTTTCCCTTGGGGTTCACAGTCTTGCACTGCCTATCATGCAATGTCCCAAAACAGTTGCTTCATACATTTTGTCCAGTTGTGTATTGTTTATGGTGAGAGGGTCATGAAACAGTACAACCTCAACTACCGTATTTATGTAACGTGTCTCCTAATTTGATGGACATTCAGATTGTTCTAAACGATGGTATAGCACAATGATTGTGTGCAGCTCTGACTTAAATTCCCAGTTCTGCCACTTGTTGGCTGTGGATCTTGGAGGAAGTTACCAGCTATCTTCTCCACTTGCAGATGGGCATGTACTGATGACAACTACACCCCTAGAGTACATGAGATACTGTATGTAAAATGCTTAGGACAGGTCCTGGTACTCGGAAATGTCAGTTATTATTATTCAATATCCTTACTAGCATCAACAATACAATAATGAGCATTCTGGAACATTTATTTACATTTTGTATAAGTAATAGCTCTGGAATTCCCGGATCAATAGATATATATGCCTTTTATAATTCCATAGAATTGCCAAATGCTCTTTTTTGCACCCAATACATTTTAACATACCTATTTCATTGAAAAGTCAAGGTTTTAACTCTTCATTGCAATTTTCAAACACGGTTATTTTATGTTCACAGACAAGGTAAATTATTCAGTGGTTTTCCTTAGATAGACACATTACAGCTTTATGTTTTGTTTTGTTTTGTTTTTAACTTCTATTTCTTTATTTGTAAAATAGTGCCAACACTGCCAAATTTCAGAGGAATTTCGTGAAGATTAAGTAAAACAACATGAAAACGAGAACTGACATGTACCAAGTGCATAGCGTGAGCCGGGCCCTGAGCTAGGCCATCTGCATGCATTGCCTTACTTAATCCACACAGGAATCCTGCGACACAGATGACTGCTATCCTGCTTATAGCTGAGGACACTGAGGTACAGGGCAGTCAGGCCACTTGCCCAATAAGCCATAATCTGCCTGATCCTGTCACTTACTCTGCCCCAGCCCTCCGCCCGCCTGCTTCTCTGTTCACGGATGTGAGCGTGCAGCAGTCCTTGGCACTGATAGACACTCCATAAATATTCATTTCTTTCTTCTCATCCACTTTTCAGCAGCACATTAACTTAGTCCTCTGGAGAAATGTTTTTCTGCCTTCCATAATTTAATGCTGGTAGCCAAGTGCTTTGGAGAGTAGTTTTACCCTGAGTGTGTGTGTGTGTGTGTGTGTGTGTGTGTGTGTGTGTGTGACTTCTACCAGTTCTCTGTTGGCGTCTTCTGCCACCCCTAGGTTTTGCCTAAGAATGGTGAAGAGTTTCCTTTGAAAACACAGTTTGAGAGAAAAGTTGTGGATGGATTAAAGGTGCTGGCCGAATGTGAGTTATTCTCACAGGTTTGGCAAAGATAAGTCAGAGAAAAGGGAGTCCACAGGCAGGACAATAAAAACATCTGAATGCTCCCTGAAATGCATCTCGCTCTTGAGTCTGTGGGCTGTGTTACACAAAATGTCCCCAGAGTTCAGTAAGTGTAAGGAACCTTCTGATTAAATAATTTAAAAAGTCACGTTGGGATTCCTAGCAGGTTTCAGAGGTTCAGTCTACGGTCGGCTTACTCCATAGCTTTGGGTGTGAGGTGAGGCAGGACATCACGGAGGAAGGGTGTGGTGGAGGAGAGCTCCTCAGTTCATGACAACCAGGAAGGAGAGAGAGAGAGAGAGGGACAGAGAGAGAGAGAGAGAGAGAGAGAGAGGGAACACAACACACTACACTTCCAGGGTCTACAGTAGATTCTCCAGTAATTTCTCTGGTGGATAAACTGGCAGAAAGAAATGCCTAAGAGAAGGCTGGGGAGATAGCTCATTTGGTAGAGTGCCTGCCTTGTAAGCACAAGACCCTGGGTTCAATTTCCAGCACTGCAAGAAAAAAAAAAAAAGAAAAAAAAGAAAAAAGTACCCAAGAGGCAGATTTCAAATAGTAGATTTTGAGGATCTTCAAGCTTCAATCTTTCAGTATATTCCAGGAAGTAAAGATCAGGAGAATATGTGCCTGAAATAGGAATCTGATGGATACAGAGTGGGAATAGGAGTCTGACAGGCAGTTTGAAACCGAGTCCCCCTCATCTCCCTCTCTGGAGTTCAGCCTGTTGCCTTGTACTCCCACCCAGCAAACGCTGACTTCGGAAGATGTGGATAAGCTAGGAAAACTGGGAAAGAGTTTTTGGTTTGCTTTTGGTTGTTTAAAAATAATTAGCGATAGAATACTTGTGTCTGTTCCTTTGACTAGAATAAGTATTTTAAAACTCGTCGAATTTAAACGTGTAGCTAATGGACAAATGACTTGGAAAGGCAACGGCTGGAGGACTAGGATACAATCTGTGCCTGACAGTAAAGTGTAGCTGTCCTTACACTACCTGGCATGAAAGCCAGCCGCAACCTGGGTCATTAATCCCCAGAGAGAGGCAGCTGTGGGTGCATGTGGGGAAGCCTGCAGAAACAGGGGTGTGTTCAGTCAGCCACCAAGTGACCACTGCGCTCCCAAAGCAACTGATCTGATAGAATCAGCCAGTGGAGTTTGAACCTGTGATTAAGGAGTTGGAAAGAATCTTAGAGCGCATCTGACTCCTAAGCTCCAGCTCCTTTTAACACGAGAATCCTAAGCTGGGGAAACTGAGACAAAGACCGCCACGTGCTTTCTAAAGCATGCATGATTCTGCCCTTTCATGATCTGTTTCCCCAGTCTCTTGCCACGTCTCTGGCCAAACCTCTACATTTCGCCAACATGAGAGGTAGAAATGTAATTTTTTTCAAAATGACGAGGCAGAGTGTGGGCACCCTCTTATGCTTATTGGTCCTTGTTTTTTTATGGCCCCCAGTAGGAATCCCTCGTTTTGCTTTGTTTTTGTCTTCTCGGTTTTACTCCTTTGATTCATTGTATTGAGGAGGAATTAGGGATTGAAGAGTGAAACAAGACAAAGTCCCTCCTTCAGGAAGCTTAGAGGCCAGCTGGAGAGATGGAGGCTAAATACGCAGACTAGAGCCACAAAAGAATGAATCACTGAAAATCCTGTTAAGAGAAACCCGACCACGATGTGTAACCATAAAGCTGGAATTTAAAAGATTCTGTTAGAGGATATTAGAACAGCCACAGGAAGGACAGGGACTCTTTCTTGGAAAGAGTGGCATTTGCAGAAACACAATTTCTGCTGGGAACAGATGGCTGAGAAGGAGGCCACCGTGGGAAGGGCAGGAGATTGTGTTTGAGGCAGAAGGAACGGCCATAGACCAAGCTCTAAATCCGGCATGAGCCAGCATGTTCCAGGGACAGCAAGGCCACCATGTCTGCAGAGTACTCGGTGAGGGGAAGGGGGTCTCCCCAGAGCCACCGTACTATGAACTTTATTTCAAGTGCGATGGAAAACCAGTAACAGGTTCCAAGCAGGAAAATGGTGCAATCTTATATTTTTTAATACCTTTTTTTTTTTAATTTATTTTTATGTGGTGCTGAGGATCAAACCCAGTGCCTCACGTGTGCCAGGCAAGCGCTCTACCACTGAGCCACCACCCCAGTCCACAAGCTTACATTTTAAAAGATCCCTCTAGCTGCTTTGTGCAGAGTGGTTCAGAGGGATCAGGAAGGCCAGTTACTCTACTCAGGACCCAAGGCTGCGCCACTAGCTCGGGTCGGGTGGAGGTACTGGAGTGGACGGAAGTGAGATGTGTTCTGGAGGGTAGAACTAGCAGGTCTCGGTAATGAATCAACATCAAAAAATGACTCCAGTCTGGCTTGTCCTACTGAGTGGACAGGGTATTTATAACAATGAGGAAGATGAGAGCAAAGCAGCAGGTTTGGGAGACAAGGGAGAGGGGGAAGTCCAGGCTTGGACGTGTGAATTTCGATATGGTGATGAGACACCCCAAGGGCAGTGTGAAGAAGGCCTTGGATGTAGGAACCTCGGCCAAGTATATGAAGTTAGTGAAAAATGTCCCTAGAATTTTCACCATGAGATCTGGCACTATGTAAATTTAATGCTGTGAACATTTAGGGTTTCACAATCTAAAATGATTCAACAATGAAAAACAGAATCTTACACTTATTTTGTGGCCTCTCTTTCAAAGACTCAGGGCACATTGCCATTGGAGTGGCTGGTGAAGAGGAAGCGTTCAGCAGGAAAGAGGTGGGGACACTGCAGACAAAGGGAATGTCGCAGTTGGGGGCCCTCTGCCAATGCAGGTGCCCCCCCCCCCCCCCCCCGCCACTGGGCAGAAACTGTTGGTCACGTTTTATGAAAATTCTGATCTCTTCAGTTCTCAGAAAAGACAGTTCAGAGGCCGTAGTCCCTGGGGACAGGGTTTCTCTTTTCCAGGTTTCCATATTTTGCCTTTCTGGATTGGGACTGTAGTTTTAGTGCAGTAAATAAGTTCACCCATGTGAAGTCTTTAGCATGTCACCTGTGCCGAGCGATCTGAAATAAAACCCAGAGAGAGCTATTGCAAACAAGGTGTTTGGACTCTTAAAAGAACTGCAGTTCGGGAAACCAAACCTAGTCAGAAAAACCAGACTGTGTTCCTAAGAAGCTCAGATTGCACGGAGTGTTTAGAGGAAGTGAAAATAGAAGACGAGGAATTTCCAAGCAGTTTGTACCCGTCATTTGCCAGGGGAGGTGGCTGGTGCGGACGCTATCAGAATGCGAGGTTGTACCCGCTCCGATGCCAGGGCTTCCTTTAGGTGAAAAGTTCATCTGTGGTGGTTGCAGCGGCATTTCACAGTATTTATGGCTTTTGCAGACTTAGCCCAGTTCAGAAGCTCACTCTTCATTCTGGGTAGGGATCTGCAAGAATCCCTGCGAAGAACAGCTCTGGACTTCATGGTAGGTGCCCCTGCAGGGTATGACTCCATTTTTCTAACCAGGCCTCACTTTTCCACTTTTTGATCTAGATCTTACCTTAGGAAGCATCATGGATTTGCACTTTGGTGGAAATCCCTTGGAGCTGATCTTTTGGACCCCAGGAGTTTTGTCCCCCATATAAAGTCCCACATGGAACCATGACAAAGAGCCAGAGTTATGGAGCTGAAGGCCACGTTTGAGCAACGGAGTGTAAAGTGTCACAGAATGGGCCCATTGGAGTAGCTCCCTGGGCCACCATAATTTGGGTGTGACTGGTAGCCTTGCAGCAATGGGAAAAATGAAGAAGGAACATGGAACAAATAAAGCAACGATCCATACGGTGATCATCGGCATGACGTGAAATCCAGACCTAGGTAGGCTTCCAAGGAAGCCAGCTGAACAAATCAGAAAATAGAGTCATACCAACCAGGAAAGCGGGTAGGAGGAATTCCTCTGAGGGATTTAGCTAACTTCAATATTCTCGAAGCCTCTCATTCTACCTGAAGAGGGGTATCTACACAGACACAGTGGTTTGGCAATAGCACACACTCTCCTTGGGTTGATGATAAATAATCAAGTTCTGAGTGATTACCAAGGACAGCGCAGCGAGGACAGAGAAATCTAGAGACCTGTGCTGGGCCACGTGGCCCTGGCAGTAGATGGGACAATTCTGTTAACACCTGAAGAGAGATTATCATACATTCCTTCCAAACAGGGGCAGCCCCTGGCCATGATCCTAACATTCTGCCAAGCCTTGCCACTCCTTGGAGCTGGCCCCTCTGGGTCAGTCACATCCCTGAGCGCGTCCCTAACTCTATCCTCCTAGTCAGAGGGATTTTCACTAGGATGGTTTTCTGTGACGTAAAGAACTTTTTTGGTCCTTGACGATGATTTAGTTTGGGGCTGGTAACCATTTACAAGATTGTGGAAGGGAAAGTTAGGTCCCTAGGAAACATCGTCCAGCAAGTCTCCAACCACCCACACGATCAAATGGATAACCATGGCTTCCTCTCCCGATAATGCATAAAAACACAGACAGGGGATCACAGGTTCTCTGCCAGTGTGACTGCTTATGGATTTGCTGGTGGGAACGGACTGTAGAGTCAAGCCATGGTTCAGAGCTTGACCCAAAGAAGTAGTCATAAGGGTGAAGATTTCACTAAAACCCTGCATCCAGTGGCCTTGCATCCTGATTGTGTGCTCCAGGTATGTAGTGAATCAGGAGCAAAGTGGCAGGCTTGAGGTCACCAGAAACTGAAGGTAGAGGTGCTCCCTAAGAATGGGATCAAGTTTGGTATGGGATGAGCCAAGAAAAGGGAGGAGCCCCCTTTAAAAAGTGGTTTTACAGCCAGGTACGGTGGAGCATGCCTATAATCCCGACAGCTAGGGAGGCTGAGGCAGGAGGATTATAAGTTCGAGGCCAACTTCAGCAACTTAATGAGACCCTGTCTCAAAATAAATCAATAAATAAAATAAAAAGGGTTGGGGATGCAGCTCAGTGGTAGAGTGGCCCTGGGTTCAATCCCCACTACTGAGAAGAAAAAAAATAAATGTAAAAAGTTTTTCCTCTAAAGGAGAGAGAAGTGGGTGCTGCCTGGTTCTTGGTGAAATTCTGCATATTAGTAAAATCACAGCTAGGGAAAATAATTGGGTCTGAGGATCACCCATACCTTTTTTTAGGTTGTTCACAACATATCCAGCAATGGGTCAGGTTCTCTGCTTTGGCCAAGGGACTGGAAAAACTTGGACCAAAGTGTTTCTATGCCAGGAAGTTGCCCCTATTGCAGGGACAATTAGTGGGAGGAAACACCTCCTGTGGCGTTACCCAAACACCAGTTAGTTATTTGAATGGGCTTTAACAGGGCAAGAAGCATTAAGTAGTGCAATAGCTGTAAACCACCACCCTAACTGTTGAGAGCGGCTGGCATTTCAGAGGGCTGCTGGTCTTTTATGGGAAGCAGATCGAAACAGGAGGGCATGGACCAGAGAAAAACAGCAGGAAGGGACGTGGTTAATGCAGGGCAGTCACTAATGGCAATGATTTCAAGATCTCTCATTGTACCCAGGCCCCGTCCTGAGTCTTGGGAAACACCACCTACATAAGTGGTCATCTGCTTTGAACCAGACGTTCCAGGGTGGTTTATTTTTCGGGAGTTGATTTGACTTGGTCAGCTTAACCTTTAGGTCTCTTGATGGTTCTGACATCCACTCAGGAAAGTCTTTTTAAAATGATAAACAGGCATCTACAAGCTAATGCCGTTGAGTCTGGCAGCACAAGGGTAGACTGTGGATACCTGGTAGGGTCCTTTCCATCTTGACTAAAAAGCCTTTTTACGAAGGTGTCTTTTCTAACAGACAGAGTCTGCAGATTGTAAGTCACCTGGAGGCAGCTCCTCATCTCCCAGTGGTGTGCAGTGCAAAGATTTTCCTGCCAAGCTTGTATGCGTATTGAAGCCTGAACGAATTCCTTGCAATAAGCTAATCTGTCACCTTGAATTAAAACTGACTTATAAGACCTTTAATTGAGTCTCACTGGCTAGCCACTAACTATTTCAAAGGGAGACAGTTTATATTTTCTAAAGGGGGGAGATCTAAAGTTGAACAACACCAGGGCCAGATCCTTGGGTCAAGCCCGACGAAAAGATCCCACTATTTTTGCCAATTGTGTCTAATTATCCTGTGAATTCACTCTATCAAGTCCGAGGACTGAGTGTGGTAGGTGTAATGAAAATGTTGAAGGAAGGGCCAAATTTTATATACGGGTTGTATAATTGGTTGGTTGCTATTAGAAGAGGGAATTCCCCAACTGGGAATGATTCTTTACAATAATGTGAAGGTTTAGAGAAGAGGTATGCCCCAAAGGCTCACGGGTGAGACATTGCAAGAACGTTCCAAGGTGACATGATTATATTATGAGAGCTGTAACTTACTTGGTAGATTAATCTACTGATAGGGATTAGCTGGGTGGTGACTGAAGGCTGGTAGGGTGTGGCTGGAGGAGGCGGGTCACTGGGAGTATGCCTTTGGGGTTTGTATTTTTGTCTCTGATGAGTGGAGCTCTCTCTGCTTTCTGACTGCCATGTCCTGAGCTGCTTTCCTCCTCTACACCCTTCTACCATGATGTTCTGCCTCACCTGGAGCCCAGAGCAAAGGAGTCAGCCACCTATGGACTGAGACCTTGAAACAGTGAACCAAAATAAACGTTTCCTCCTTTAAAATCATTCTTGTCGGGTGTTTTGGTCCCAGGGACAAAAAGCTGACTGAAACAAATAATATCCTACTTACTACAGAGGCTGCGGCTCTGTGGCAAGAAAGTGTTTCACCCCAGTAAGAAAACGTGCAAACCATTACCAAAACTCTAGCCTTGGGATGATAGCAGCTGGATTAATTCCAAGGGCCATAACTCCAAAGGTCCAGAAGGGAAGGGAAATGGCCCGTGGAGGTATTGATTGCTTTCCCGGGAGATGTTTTGGACAAACGTGACATCTCTGATAAATCTGCAAATCAATTCTTGGGAGAAGGCCTCTGATAATACTGTTTTCCCCAAGGGATCATCTTGTCAAACCCCCAGTAGGTTAAATTATGGATGCAATTGAAGATCTGAGACTGTAGACAATTACAGAGGACAGGCACTGTGGTTGGATCTTAAAATGCTCCCTACAGGTCTATGTGTTAGAGGCTTAGCTCCCAGTTTGCATCACTAGGAGGCCGCAGGACATTTAAGGGATGGAGCCTAGTGGGAGTCTTCAGCTTATTAGAGACATATTCTTGGCAAGGACATTGGACCCCAACTGCCTCTTATTCTCTCTCTCCTTCCTACCAGGTGAACAGGCTTCCTCCACCAAGCACTCCTCACCACAGGCCCAAAAGGAATGGGGCCAACCAACCATGGACTAAAACCTCTAATGCTGTGGTCCAAAACTCTCTTTTTAAGTTGATTATCTCAGGTGTTTTATAACAGTAACAGAAAAGGTGTGTTATTTGGTCCACAGCTTAAGTCAGTTTCAGGATCAAGGAAATATCCTTGTGGTCGCCATTTTGACATCTCCTATTTAGTAACCAACTGTCAGTCTTCAGCTGGGTCATCCTTAAGAGTTTTAGTGTAGATTATAGAGGAAGGTATAAAGAATCAAAAAGAGTGGCTAATAATTAAATATTAGCCACAGCATCAGTCTTTTTAAATTTTTTTTCCTTTTGTGGTACTGGGGATTGAACCTAGGTGCTACACTAGGTACTAGTGCTACCACTGGGCTACATCCCGAGCCCCTTTTTACTTTTTATTTTGTGCAGGGTCTTGCCAAGTAACTCAGACTGGCCTCAAACTTGCAGTCCTCCTGCCTCAGCCTCCTGAGTTGATGGGTTCACAGGCATGTGCCACTGTGCCCAGCCCACAGCATCAGTGTTACGTTTGCCCTTACTTTCTTTGTATCCACTACTGAGCCTCCAAAAATTTTGATGATGGCTAATGATTCAGGCTTTCATATGGAATCTAACAATTCCACAACATAAGTGCTATTTTTTATCTTCTCACCTGAAGAAGTAAAAAATCACGTTTCCAGAGCATGGAAAAAAAATCATGCACTAAAAAAAAAACAAAACAAAACAAAAAATCATGCGCTACTTCAAAAGCATTGCTGCTCTGGGCATAAATGTTAGCTGTTTCCCCTTTGATAAGTCACAGGTTCTTACTAGAGCAAACAGTTCTGCCTGCTGGGCAGATGTGGCTAAAGGCACAGGGCCATGTCAACGATCTCTATCAATGAGAAGGCAGCATATTCAGCCTGGCGTCTCCTCCCGTCAGCCTTCAACTAAGAGCTCTTAGTAGCCAGGCATTGTAGTGCATCCTACAATCCCAGCTACACCGGAGGCTGAGGCAGGAGGATGGCAGGTTCAAGGGCCAGCCTGGGCAACTTAGCTGGACCCTGTCCCAAATTTAAAATTAAATAGATAGATACATACATACATATATAGATGTCTCAGTGACAAAGCGCCCTTCAATTTGATCCCTAGTACCACAAAACTCGAGCAGTAAACCAGACAGGTTCTGCATTTTCAAGTGGAATCTCTCGTAAGTCTGCTCTGGGCCTGGGTATAATGTCAGTCAAGGTTACAGAGTCATGGGAACTTTATCATTAGGGAGAGAAGAGGGTGGCAGGAGACAGAGAATTTTTTTAATTGTTATTTTTTTACTTTTACAGACTGCATTTGGATTCACTGTACACAAATGGGGTACAGCTTTTCATTTCCATGGTTGTGCATGATGTAGATTCACACCATTTGTGTAATCATACATGTAAATAGGGTGATGATGTTTGTCTCAGTCCACCATCTTTCATACACCCCTCCCTCATATCCCTCTGCGCAACCTAGAGTTCCTCCATTCTTCCTGGAGTTAGAGAATTATAACAAGCAATAGTCACATTAGAAGGTGCTAAAGAGTTTATACTGGTGGACAGATGCTGAGTGTAGCTGGAGTTGAGAAGAGGTTCAATGGAACAAGGAACACAATCAAGGGGAACCCCATCATTCTGTGACGGCTTGTAATAGATCAGCAGTAGCTTGGGTTGCTCTCTACAGGGAAGCGAGTCGTTAGCTACAGGCCTGACTGTGGGGTGTGACATCCCATCTGTCTCAATACCCAGTAGGTCTACCGTCATCTCCATGTGTTGGGCTTAGGACACAGAGGGCATTTCCACCTCGTTCATGGGTAAAACAAAGACAGAGTTAAAGATAACATCACAGAAACTGGTCTTGATTTGTTGAAAGGAATTTCCCATTTCCTCCGCGCAGGGTCAAGGGTTGGGTCGGTCACCCTTAGGAGTGTACACGGGGGCTATGGGAGAGACTTTGAGAATCCACTGTCTACGATATCCTGCCCACCCAAAAAATCCTCATAAACTGTCTTTTGTTTGCTGATGTCAGAAAAGAAAGGATTCCTTTTATTCTCTGAAGATCAAGCGAGAGACCCTGTTCTGAAATCAAATGGTCCAAGTATTTAACTTAGGGAAGCGAGAAATAAAGTTGCTCCCTAGAGACCTTGTGGTTCAGCAGCTGATACCTTGAACAGCTGAAGGTGGTGTTGTGCACACACCCTGTGTGAGGATGAAGAACACAGGGCTGGGTGGAACGGTAGGAGAATTCCACCTCTGCGTCTGCCTGCCCTTAGGATCTGAGACAGGTAAGGAGGACTCAGTGTCATTCAGGCATCATTGGCGGGCGTGCAGTTATTCTTCCGCAGTGAAGGCAAATAGGTATCCTGCATCAGCAAGCATGTTTCTAAGAAAACACTACAAAGATTTTACTGTGCGTTGCTATGGCAGATAATAAAGTGTGTGTGTCAGCCATGACCCCATGACTAGAAATTGCAATTTTATCAAGTCCCCTTAAATCCTTGACAAATTGCTCTCCTCAAATGTTGTGTTTGCAAACTATCAGGATGGGACCATTTCGGGGCGGGAACAAGGGATGATCAGCCCTTGGTTTAAGATAATCTTCCGTTGTGGGTTTAGTCCCTAGAATATTCAAAACCTTTTGTTTTGGGGGAGCAGAAGGAATGTCTCCAATATCAATGGAACTCTGATCAGCAGTCTAGAATGGATTCCAAGGCTGTGTCGGCCTCATCTGTGTTTAGTAGTGTCAGCTGCAATTAAAAAAAAAAAACAAAAAAACAGGGATTGGAATTTCAAATGATACATGTCTAGTGTTATCTAGTGTTAATTGTGTTTCTGGTTCTTGGAAGAAAGAGATAACGTGCCTTAGGGGCTTCCAGGAAATCTCAGCCTCATAAATGGATAGAAAATACACCAAAAGAAACGGGTGATGGGCTGGGATGTGGCTCAGTGGTAGAGCACTTGCCTAGCATGTGTTGCAAAAATAAATGAAAATCCCCGGTACAGCAAAACAAAAAGAAAACAGAAAAAGGAACTGGCAAGAACTTTGTATTGCACCCTAGCTAGGAGGCAACAGGGAGAGATCACTGGCTGATCTGAAACCCTGACCATTCATAGTTTATCATTACTCCAAAAACAATAACCAAAAGATTGGTTAGGTTAAGAGCTGATGGGCCGGGGAGATAGCTCAGCTGGTAGAGTGCTTGCTTTGCCTGGCAAGGCCCTGAGTTCAATCCCCAGTACCGCAAAAAAAAAAAAAAAAAAAAAGACTGATGGAGTATTGATGAATACTTTCATGATCTCATTTTTAATAAACATTTCAACATCTCCTCAAGTATTAGGAAGAAGAGAGACAAGTTTCCCTGAGCTCCTTGGAGCAGCTCTTTTGTTTAAGCTGGAAGAAGTTTCCTTCAGGAAAATGTGCTTTGTGGGGTGGGAGCAGTTTTTAAAGCCTACCATACTTTTCTCCAGCAACCGTCTTTCTTGTGGTAATTGCAGGCTCCCTTGGGGGACTGAATTGGGTGACACCTGCGTTTGAGTCTTTGCAGCTGCTGCATCTGACAATTCACAGCCTGAGCAGTCTGGACGGAAAGTCTAGTGCTTGCAGCGCTTTCTTTTTAGCAGTGTTGATGAGCGCTTTAGAGCTGTTCCACCAGGTGACAAGCTCAGGAGTATCCCCAGTGGCCCGGTTGAGCTGACTTCCCTTCACTGAAGGGTTCATTTTTCCTCCAGCCCACTAGCCAAGGTTGAACTGAAAAAGGAGAGGCCTCATAGTTTATCTGTCCCAGTCTAGAATACGGTTCCCAGACTCTTCCGGTTCTGTCACAGCCCTTAAGGACTGGTTCATCTGGTTTCTGAATGCATTGCTGGATTTTCTTATTTTTTTTTCCCCTATAGTCAGTAGCTTTGGGGAGGACCTCAGGAATGAATCTATTTATGTAGGTCCTTTGGTTAACTTGGTGGCATCTGGCAAGGCAGTGGCCCTTCTTTGAAAAATCAAATAGGGTGTGCCCGCCTGCTTTTACCAGCCATATTTGGGCATGTCCCCCACCAGCAGAGCATATGCGGTAACCCGTAATGGTGGGAGCATCCAGGTTGGAGAGGTAAAGTCCCCAGCAAAGGCAATGCGGTCCTGCAGGTCATCTGGGAAGCCTGTAGCCACTGTTCTGAGCGGCTTTCCATTCAGGAGGAAGAGGACAGAGAGGGAAACCCAGGCCCTCCTTCAACTGGCTTAACTTGAAAAGGGCCTCCAATGACAGGAGGACTGTGAATCAGCAGTGTCACTGGAAAAGGGAAATTCAGACACGGTCAGTTAAATAGGTGGGGGACTGTGGGGGACGTGCAGAGGGATCAGTGGGTTAGTGAGAAGGTGGAGGAGGGAGAGCAGACAGATAAAGGAGCCCTCCAAGTGGATGCAGTTTCCATTTCAGAGGCCTCAGACGTATTTTCTGGATTACAGAGTCTTTGGGAAAGCTTTGCCTTATTATCTTTTAGAAAGGCAACTTTGGATTCTTATAATCTTATGGATGCCTCCAGATACCAAATGAAATAGGAGTCCTGTGTGATTTTTGATTCTTATCCTTAAAATCTAATTCCATGATGTCTAACAAACTCCAGTAACCTGCAGTACGAGGTGACTTTTAGTGAAGTCAGTCCCTTTGATCGGGAATTGACAGGCCAGGGCTGGGCTTGTGGCTCGGTGGCAGAGCGCTTGCCTAGCCCTCAAGTGTTAGGAAGAAGAGAGACAGACGTTTCCTTGGGTTCCTTGGAGCAGCTCTTTTGTTTGGGTTCGATCCTCAACACCACATAAAAATAAATAAATAAAATAAAGGTATTGTGTCCATCTACAACTAAAAAAAATTTTAAATAATAAAAAATAAGAATTGACAGGACAAAGAACTTGAAATTTTGTATATGTAACCAGCAGGACTTTTGGAAGGAGGCAGCTTTTCTGTGAACCCATGAGTACATAGCAGAATAGAGAGAAAAGCATAATTTGGGACAGATTCAGCATGGGGGCGTTGGGGGAGGCCTCCCGCACCAAGGTGGGAGGTTCAGGAGACCATAGGGCTAAAAGGACTCCCCCAGATCCGGGACCCTCAGGGAGAAAGTGGGGCACGAAGGCCCTAGCAGGTACTGTGTTCAGGTCCACGGTATTCTGGGAGAGCTGTGGAATACCCACTTCTGACACCATTTAATGTCAACCAGACTGAAATAAAACCCACAGAGTAGTAGCAAAGGTGGCATTTATTTGGAGGTTTTAAAAGAATTGCAATTCAGTTAGAAAAACCAGGCTATGTTTCAAAGCTCAGATTGTGCACAGTTTTTAAAAGAGAATGTGCAGGCTGAAGCTCAGTGGTAGAGCGCTTGCCTAGCGCACGTGAGGCATTGGCTTCCATCCTCAGCACCACATAAAAATAAATAAATGAAGTAAAGTCATTGTGTCCATATACAACTAAAAAAATATTTTAACAAAATGTAAAAAGGGAGAAAGTGAAGGGGAAGAAAAAGAAAAGAAATTCCAGCCAGTGTGCACAAGTTCTCTGCCAAGGCAGGTGACAGGTGCAGACAGGCTCTCTGGACATTAGGCTTCTACATGCTGGTTGTCAGGGCTCTCTCGAAAGGAAAAGTTCACTTGTGGTCTTCACAGCTGTGTTTCAGGATGTTCATGGCTTTTGCAGACTTAGCTGAGTCCAAAGGTCCATTCTTCATTTGGGAAGAGATATGCAAGAATCCCCTTCCGGAAGGGCCCCAGACTCCATCTTAGGTGCTTATTAACATCAGGTGAAGGGATTCTGGCCTCACAGCCAGAGGTTCTGTGTTCATTTCTTGGTTTCAAATAATAGAAACGAAATTCTAACTGGTATAAGGGGAAAAAAAAAATGTATTGACTCAACTCTCCAGGTGGGTCATAGAAGTAAAGAACTCTAGGAACCAGGCCCGGAAGCAACAATTCAACACTTCCTACTCGTCTCTCCTTTCCTTCCCTGGGCTCTAGTTCTCTCCTACTGCAGGGCGGTCTCCTCCAGGTGACAGAAGACATGGCTGTGCCTGCTAAGTGATCCTAGCAGAAAGGACACTCCCTCAGCCTGGCTTCACGGAATAAGGCACAGGCTACCAGGTCCCGATGGTACTTCCGACCCTTGACCCAATCACTGCCAGAGGCGTAAGTGGCTTTCTATCTGGCCAGGCCTAAGTCACAGCATTAGACCTGCTTTGCTGTTAGTCATAGCATTTTCCCTTCTTGTGGGAAGTCCCAAGTCAAAAAGCAATCACAGGCAACTATGGTACAGTCAGAGCCGCAGAGTGACATTTTGGTCAAATGAGCTACACTCACCCTGTCCTTTTAGCTTTTATTCGAGACGGGGTCTTGCTAAGTTGCTAAGGCTGGCCTTGAACTTGTGATCCTCCTGCTGGGTTCCATCCCCAACACTGCAAAAAGAAACAAAAAAACAACAAAAACAAAGACCGATTCATTTAAATTTACTCGTTCCTACTGCGTGCTGGGCATGCGTCCCATGAGTTACCTAATTTCATGGAAACCCAGACACTGTGACAATGGCTTTAGTCTCTAAAGGCCTAAGGGTCTGTCACAGAGAAAAGGAGCAGGAAGGGCTGAACACAACCAGTACTCTTCCTCGTACGCTTGTTGACTTTGTAAGAGATCCAGTCCACTGCTCAACTGTTAATGTTAATGATTCTTTGTCAAAACAAATAAAAAATTTGAGCATCTCAGGTTGTTTTAGTTAGCTTTTTCGTCACTGCGACCAAAACACCAGATAAAAACAACTTAGAGGAGGAAAAGTTTATTTGGGGCTCATGGTTTCAGAGGTCTCAGTCTGTGGACGGCCTACTCCATTGCTCTGGGCCTGAGGTGAGGCAGCACGTGATGGGGGCAGGGTCCTGGGGAGGAAAGCTGCTGAGTCCCAGTCAGGAAGCAGAGGGAGGGCCAAGGAGGGGCTGCAGGAAGAACAACCCTTCCAGGCTACACCCAGTGACCCACCTCCTCCAGCCACCCCCCACCTGCCTAAAGTGATCACGCAGTCATTTGAACTAGGATGGACTGCTTAGGTTACAGTTCTTTAATAATAATCTAATCGTTTATTCTCTGAATATTCCTGTGTTAACAGCAGCTCTAGGGAGACACCTCCTATCCAAGCCATAGCATCAGGTTATGCCAATGGCCGTTAGCAGCTGTGCTACTTAAATACGGCCTATTAGAATCAACATTAGGGTCTTCATCTGATCTCACTCTGCTCACTGGGCAGTGAGTTTAGTAGGACAATTAGTATTCACGGGAGCCATCCTGGAATTAAGCACGTGTTTCATATCCTGTACAAGTCTGGTTAATTTAGGATCAGCAGAGCCCAGGAGGTCTTAAAGGATTTATCTAGTTGGTCCCACTCAGGCCTAGAAATGGGTTTTTTAGTTTGTGTGATCATCCATG
The DNA here is from genome assembly GCF_902686455.1 of Sciurus vulgaris. Lineage (NCBI taxonomy): Eukaryota > Metazoa > Chordata > Mammalia > Rodentia > Sciuridae > Sciurus > Sciurus vulgaris. The sequence continues at coordinate 12,317,716 of NC_136472.1, forward strand.
TCAGAGAGCAGGGACATAAGAGGGAATAGGACATTTGCCTAAGGGCCTGTATGCCTACTGACCTGTATTTTTTTCTGGTTGAAACCGCCAGTCAACAAATTTATGTGAGATTCCAAACACAACTCCAGACAAGGATGCTTTGCATATACAGTTTTGCGTTGCTTAACAGGATACTTTCCAAGAAATGTGTCATCAGGCAATTCAATGGAATGTTCTGTTGTGTGAATACCGTCGAGTGTACTTACACAAACCTAGTGGGTGCGGCCCACAAGACACCCAGCCTATACAGGTGGCAGAGCCTACTGCTCCTAGGGATGCTGGACAAGGCATGGAACTTAACCAAGCACAAGAGTAAATGATGTCATCAAGACCCTAAGGTAAACGTGGGGCTGCTGCTGGCACAGCACAGTGGCTGCTTTGCAGGAAATGTGTTTTTTATAAGTAGGAGTATATTCTAAGACAGTGGTAAAAGGTATAGTATAGTAAATACATATACCAGTAACATAATCACTTATACTACCAGCCAAGGATCATGTGCTGCACAAACCCGTAGGTGCTATATTTTTATAGGGCTGGCAGAGCAGCGGGTTTGTGTTCACCAGCATCACTACAAACACACGAGCAATGGGTGCTCTGCCACGTCACAACAGTTGCCGCCTCACTGGGAGACAGGGATTTTTCGGCTCATGACACCGCTCTCATATAATCTCACGAGACCACCGTGGCTACGCAGCACGTGGCTGTATCTCTGGTAGGGCTAAACGCAATCCATAGTCCTTGCCCCCGAAGATGACAACCCAGTTGCTGAGGCAACCAAAATACATGACCTTGACGTAGAAAAGCAAAGGAACAAGGCGAAATCACCTCACACAAACTGCTTCCATGCTGAGAACCAGAAAGATGAAACCATTTGCAACTGTTCTACTGCTTTCTCAGGGACTTGCTTGTCTGTCTTTCCCGTGGCAAGGCGTGGCCCGCATAGGTTTGGACTTTATATTCCCAGGCTAGTGACAAAGGGCGGACTCTCCAATGAAGCTGAATGAAGCGCTTAGTGAATGGGGCGAGGTCGGTGGGGTTAATCAAGGAATCATCCTACAAGCAGGATCCTTCCCCACCCCACTACAAAGGCAATACGATGCTCACTATAAAAACTCCGGAAAGAGCTGGGGATATAGCTCAGTTGGTGGAGTGCTTGCTTTGCAAGCATGAGGCCCTGCGTTCAATCCCCTACACTGCAAAAAAAACCCCGAAAATTTCAGAAAGTACTAAAGAAAAAATAAACGAACTTGCTTCACCCATCCAGAAAAGCCACTATTATCGTTTGCTTCTATTCTTTTCTATTGAGTTGTTATCTCTGAAACCAAAATTTCATCACATTATTTTAATTTTCATTTCATTATTATTATTATCTTTTTAAGTTTTACATCGAGACAGTGTCTCACTGAGTTGCCCAGGCTACCCTCAAACCTGTGATCCTCCTGCCTCAGCCTCCCACGTTGCTGGGATTATAGGCGTGTGCCACCTGGTCCAGCTCATGACATTATTTTTAATATCCACATAATACTCCATTGATGATCATTTAAGATATTTCTAGTTTTTGCTAACATAGATACTACTATGAGAATATATTTTGTCTATAAATGCTTTCTGAAAAAAAATCTCCATGAGCTATATAACCCAAACATGGAACTATTGGGAATATTTTTAAGGCTCTAAATAAAGTCGCTGAACTATTTTTTACAAAAGAGTTCATCAGTTTACATTCTCACCTGTAGCTTAAGTGAATTTCTCTCCACTGCAATTTCCAAGTATGAGAAATGATTTAAGCAAGGACTTCTCTTAACACCCATGGCTTCATTACATAGTTGCCATCAGTGAATCTGTACTTCTCTGAGTTTTGTTTCTTCCATTGGGAACTATTTTCTACCCATCAAAATAGTTCACATCCTGATCATTTTAATTCGCTCATTATGCATCTCATTGTGATCACATATTCCCGTGAGCTTGGGATTTCTTATTGGTTTTAATTTTTGCTACTGAACTCGCTACTTTTGCATCTTTGCAGAGTCTGTCCATCCCCTGTGTCCCCAAGGGTGAGGTTACTCCATCAGAGGAGTATAGGGGATTTTACAGCTCTGGGTACACACACTGGGCGAGGTTTTCAGAACAGAACATTGGCTGGAGGAGGGGCAGCCTCATAGACCTCATTCCCGAGCCAGGTGCCGTGGCCTGGCATCTTAACTGGAAGCTGGGACACCTCAACTTCTCCCTGGGGACTTGGGGAATGCCCTCCTCATTTTCAATCTCGGTTTTCATATCTATAAAATGAGGTCTTTGGGGGCTGGGGAGATAGCTCAGTTGGTACAGTGCTTGCCTTGCAAGCACAAGGCCCTGGGTTCAATCCCCAGCACCACAAAAAAAAAAAAAAAAAAAAAAAAAAAGATGTCTTTGGATTGAATGGATTAAGGTCCTTTTCTTCCAGAAATCTAGCCAAATTCTTCCCAGTCTGTTCTGCACCACCCTCTCCTAACTACTCCGGGGGGCTCAGACTCTGGCTCCATGCTTGAGAGACTCAGACTTCCTTTCTCTGGGCTGCAGGATACCATCGAAGTGCCCCAAACTAGTGAGATCAGAGGACGGATGGCAGAGCTGAGGCTTCAGACTCCAGATGAGGTTCGAGTCTGGGCTGGGTGTGTGACAAAACCCTTAATCTCTCTCTCCTAGGCTCTTTCTCCATCTGTAAGTGAGGTTAGTAACAGTTTCTGCCTCACTGGCATTGTTAGAATTAAATGAGTTAATTGTTTGTGAAACACAAAGAACAGGGTTTGGCATATAATAAGTGACTTATGAAGTGTTTGTTGAACAAACTAAATAAAATTGGGGGGAATGGGGTTTTGGCTCAGTGGTGGAGCATTTGCCTAGCATGTGGCGGCACTGGGTTCAATTCTCAGCACCACATAAATAAATAAATTAAGGTACTGTGTTCATCTACGATTAAAAATATTTTAAAATAAATAAATTGGGGCTGGGGGTGCAGCTCGGTGGTAGAGTGCTTGCCTGTCATTTGTAAGGCCCTGGGTTCAATCGCCAGGACTGAAAAAAGTTTAAAGAAAATTAAGCATCTAAGTTGTGGGTCTCTTCAGGACTGCAGCAGTTTCTCCATGACACCCCAGCTTTGGTGTGTTCTCACTCCTCGTCCTAAAACCCAGATATCTGAGTCCCAAGTGTCTGCTTCAAAATCTCCTCAGGTTCCCCGGCACCTCCAGGCTAGAGGAGGAAGACCTAAGTTTTGAAGTCCCAGGCTGTTCCTATGGGCCAGGAAAGGTCAGAAGATGCTGGGGTCATTATTTAGGGGTCCACATTTATCTAAGAAATGAAACAAAACAAAAATAAAAACCAACAAAAAAGACAAGGGGAGTTACACAAATTGCAGGACCTTTTTAATGATCTATGGAGTACACTGGGACATTCACAACCCTCCCAACCACGAGCCCAGCACACCTCAACGGTGCCATTGGCAAGATCGCAGCAACTGCAAACGTTCTCAGACCTTCCCTTCAGGCGGCACGACAGGTGAACGCCGGGTTAGGCCATGGGAGTTTTGATTCCTGGAGGGTCAGCTCAGGTGACTCTGGAGAAAGAGTACATAGCCGAAAGCTCAGGGACCACTCCCTTCCACTGGAAGCCCTGTCCCCAAATAGTCTTGGCCCCAGTATGCCCTCAGCCACAGGGGACAGCTTGCCTTCATCCCCCGCCCCAGTCACCACCCCTGCCTAAGCCCTTCTACCTACTTATTACATTTGACCTAAAGTTGCCTCCATACATAGCAAATTGTAATAAAACTTATTAGGTAAACAAACCGCTGCCTGGTTTGAGAGTATATTGGTATAACAAGTAACAGAGTTAGATTAATCACAGGAACTTTTGGCCAATCACAAGCTGCCAGCTGCTCAGACATGTCCAGATAGGGGAAATGCTATGCTGTGGCCATTCGGCGCACGTCACTTCCTTTTTCCATCTATAAACACTGCCTGTCTACCTTTCTGGGTAGAGCTCTCCAAACTTTTACTGGTTTAGGGAGCTGATTCATGAATCATTGCTTGCACAAATAAACTCTGTTAAATTTAACATGTCTAATGTTTTTCTTTTTTTCTTTTTAACAGACAGAAGTGGACCTTCAGTGAACTCCCAGAGTACCAAGTGACCAAGTAAAGGACCCCGCCAGGGCCCATCGTGTCCATTGAACTTTCGAAGCAACCAGGGTCACGAGTTCTGTCAGGGATTCAAGCTCCACAGATTTGTGTTTTGAACTCTCTGATTTTATCTGAGCAATTTTTACTGGACTGGATCCAGGATCAGATAGTATCTGATAATTAACTGATTGGATCCAGTTAGAGGTCTCAGATCGGTGCCATGTGTTGTTTTGTTTTGGGTTTGTTTGTTTGTTTTGCTCTGCTGGGGAATGATCCCAGGGGAGCTCTACCACCAAGCTGCACCCCCAGATCTATTTTTTATTTATAGACAGGGTCTCACTAAATTGCCAAGGCTGGTCTCAAACTTGTAATTCTCCTGCCGCAGCTGCCCGAGTCTCTGGGATGACAAGTATGTGCCTCTGTGCCGGACTAGATCACTGCCTTTAGAAAATAGCTTCCCTCAAATCTGAGAAGTCTGGGACTCTAGGAGTCTGAAATTCCACTTTCTAGGATACCAACTAACTTTGTGTATGAAAATTATGGCCCCAGAATGTGTGTGTGTGTTTAGAAAAAATAGGTTAGTCTTAGTACCGACAACCTAGAATTATAGTGGCCACAGTGAGGAAGTTTCAACCCAGATAAAATTATTCACTTGTGGAATGCATTAGAAAAAAGAAACCAAAAGCCACAAAAGCAATGGAATTCATTCTTTAATTGGTACACACAGGCATCTAAAAGATTAAATAAATCATGAATTGCACCCTTAAAAGGTTCTTTACAGAAAGCAAATAAAATGATCTTAAAGACGTCTTTTTTTTTTTTTTTTTACAAATATGAGTCAAGAGCGTCAGTCTTCTGGGCAGGAAATCTTATTTCATCTGCTAGAAAAACAATTGGATCCAGTGAGCCTGCAATCTTTCGTAAGTGATAAGCTGTTGGTTTGATTAAAACAGGCATGTCTTCAGAGATTCAGCATTAAATAGAATACAGATGCACAACTTCTGTTACCTAAGCTAACTGGCAAAATGAACTTAAGTTATCTCTATGATACAAAATTTATCAGTAAGAAAAGTAACTTCAGTTGATGGCTAGTTATTTAATGTCTCATCTTCATAAGCAATTGGATCATAAAAATTAAAAATAAGGCAGTTAAATAGTCATAAGATAAAATTCCCATGTAAAAGGTGTCTTTCCTATACCAGAAGGTTTTAACATTTATTCTCAAGAATGAAAAGGTGAGGCTGAGGAAAATCTGCACAAACAATTTAATTCTCAGACTTGGCTAAAACAAAAACAAAACAAAAAGCCCAAAAAGAATAGAGAAAATGTTGCCTCTTTACTACAGAGAGACCAAGGATATTTGAAACTGTTAGTAAACACGTCTGTGCCACAAGGACATTTTATACTAAGACAAAGCACATGCTTCTAGAAATTGACTGATAGAGTTGCCAAGTTACAGGTCACTGATGATAGTTCACAATTACTTGCTATCTGGGGGTCATTAGGTCACTAAAGGGTTAAAAGTTTTAGAATCTCACATGCCTGTAATCCCAGTGGCTCGGGCTGAGGCAGGAGGTTCGAGAGTTCAAAGCCAGCCTTAGTAACTTAGCGAGGCACTTAACTCAGTGAGACCCCATCTCTAAATAAAATACAAAAAAGGGTTGGAGATGTGGCTCAGTGGTTAAGCACCCTGGGTTCAATCCTCAGTACCAAAACAAATAATAATAAAAATAAAATAAAATAAAAGATTTAGAATCACTAGAAGGAATAGGGGGAAACTCTATGCTTAAGTATACGAGGAAGGTAAGCTGTGCCTTTCTCTCATCTTTTAAAGTCTACAGCACCCAGTATTCCCAGGCAGCCTCCCATCCAAATAAGTCCTCACCAGGCCCAACCTGGAGCATGCATGTTCAGGGTGAAAGATGCATATTTGGTAAGGAAAAGTGATAAGTAAAGAGCACGTTTTGTGCTACTAAAGAAAATGAGTCATTTTTGTCTTAAGTAGAATGAGGAGAGGAAAATTACAGGATCAAAAAAATAAATAAATAAATAAACAAAAAGAAAGAAAAAAACCAAAATGGAATGCATGAGAATGTTGTATTATGAAAGATGAATCTTGTGAGAGGAATTTGAGTGTGTGTGCTCAAGCTGGCTAAGATTAGAAGGGAATTATTTTTAGGATTTTCTAAAAGTTGAGCATTAATACCAAAAGTACAGAACTAGAATTTGATTATCTGTTCAAGAAAAAAATGTTTTGTTATATTAATCTTCACTTCATAAGAAATTGTGATTTTTTTTCCTTTACCTTTTAAGTAATTGGCCTAGGAAACAAAGATTCTATATTTTACCAAGATGATTTCCTGTACTTAATGTTGTCTTTATTAAATTGTTGATCATTTAAGAAAATTAAGGACTGGGGATGTGGCTCAGTGGTAGCACGCTTGCCTAGCATGAATAAGGCCCTGGGTTCAATGCCCAGAATCGTCAAAAAAAGAAAAGAAAAGAAAATTGAATCCAATTTTTCAAAGTTAAGTTTCTGTATTTATTTTTCAAAGTTAAGTTTTTTTCTACATCTATAACTTTGTGTATTTATTTGCCTTTTAATTATCACTTTGGTTCAATGAATGACTATTGTTCACAGAGACTTGTGATCCTTTTTTGATCAAGCATTTAAAACCTTTGTTATTTTTCACTAACCTCCCAAAATGAAATGTTAAGTTAAGTCTTTTTCTTGAGATCTAATTTACTTTGAGCTGGGTGTGGTGCTGCTTGCCTGTAATTCCAGCAACTCAGGAGGCTGAGGCAGGAGGGTCACAGGTTCAAGGATAGCCTCAGCAGCTTCGTGAGGCAGGCTCTCAGCAACTTAGTGAAACCCTATTTCAAATTTTTAAAAATTAAATTACACCACTGGACTGGGTAACAATTCCTAGAACTCTAAAGAAGAAATTGACTAGCTCATGAAACTGCTGAAGTCCCCAAATCGAAAAACAGTTCCACTAAGGCCCATGCCTTTCTGTGTTCCCGAGAGTCGACCTGAAACCCCAAGGAAAAGGGAACAAAAGTCCTTTTGTTCTGGACTTCACTGCTATTTCCTTTCCTAACTCACTAGAAATAGTACCCTGACCTTTTCAAGCAATAACGTAACTACCACCACCTACAGAAAACCTGCTTGAGTGACGTCTGCAAAAGGCATATTATGCTTCCGACATGGTGTACCCAAGACCTGGAGACTACCTGGGTGGTTATGAGTGATTGCTTGTCTGCTGGCTCTGGGTTAAAGCCAGTGAGGCCCCCTTCCACTCCCTGTGGTCTGCACCCTTACGGCATGGCATAAAGGGACCTTGAAAAAGTAAATTTCCCACTAGACCTTGCTCAGGAGCTATGCTGACTTCCAGGTGAACAATACCTCTGTTCAACGGCCACTTGATGGTCCTCTCTCAGTCCCCAGTGTCCTACACCAGGGCCATGGAAAAATGTCTAACTCTGTTCTGCCTCCTCATTGGTTCTGATCTTGCTATTTAGCCTGTTCACTCCTGGTTGTTGAGTCCCCATGATACCTCCGATAATCAGAGGCCAAAGCAGTCATTAATGAAATGACCACAACATCCTTGAAAGAGATGAAGGTAAGTCAGTTTCCACTGAGATGAAGTTTCCAGTGGGGCTCGTGGGGGCTTGTTCGTGGGGGCTGATGGTGGGACACCAGTTGTATGGAATGTGAATCAAATCAATAAAAGTGGGGAGAAGAATCTTGGATTTTGTGTATTTTTAAAATGTTTGGCATCACTAATCATGGGGGAAATCAAAATCAAAATCGTGATGAGATATCACCTCACTTCAGGTCAAGTGGTGATTATCAAAAAGATAAACGGTAACGAGTGCTGGCAAGGACAAAGAGAAAGGAAACTCTTACACACTGCTTTGACAGAAATGTAAATTAGTAAGCAGGTAAGGAAACAGTATGGAGGTCCCTCAAAACATTAAAAATAGAACTACTATATATACATCCATGTATACAAGACATACACTATTTTACATATATATATATAATTGCAAGAAGTATGATGTGTGACTTGAGTTTTATAGATATTAGAAATTATGAATTTTAGAATAAAAGAACTTGTGTTTGCCCAGCTGTGACTACCAGGTGACCCATGAGCAATCAGTGAACCCCCACCACTGAGGGTGGCAGAAATACACACACGTTTGGTCTATGTTAATGGTGCAGCTCATTCACAAAAATTGGCACAGCAGGCAAGAGTCCATATATTAAAGAAGGAATCGAATAAATAAATAGATCGTTGGCAAAATAATCAGAAATATACAAAATTTCTTCAAACAAATCAAGCCATCTGGCAATACAGATAATATTCAGCACCCATACCAAAGACTCATGAGCAAAGCTGACTCTGCAAATCTAAGGTCTGGCTCGTGCTGTGGAGCAACCATTTGGGGTGAAACCCAACTAGGGCATTGGAAGGAGGACACACCTCTGACCTGTGCAGATCAAGGGTCAAAGGTTGGAGAGTTGGGAAGGCAAATGCTGGGAATTGTTGGCAAAAGAAATATACAGAATAGTCGGGGGTGGGGAGAAAAAAATAACAGAATGAATCAAAAACTATTACCCTAGGTAAATGTATGATTACACAAATGGTATGCCTCTACTTCATGTACAAACAGAGAAACAAGATGTATCCCATTTGTTTACCATAAAAATGAATTAAAAGAAAAAAAACAAACAAAAAAGAAATATACAGAATAGCAGGAGCAAACTTCAGGTCCCACACCTACAACGATTTCTCTGTAAGGTGGACTATGCAGTCATAATATGCTAAGAATTCAGCCTGGGCAAGAAAAATTAAAGTAGAAAACATTAACGGAGACGAAAAATAAGGGACAAGGTAAAAAGGAAACACTCTAAAATAGTGCTCATCTGTGGGGTTCCATGTGAATGGCACAGCCCTGTGGTCACACAAATGGACACAAACAATTATAAAATAAATGGCAAAGACCTATAGTCACACCAGTAATGGAAAGAATTACAAGACGCCCCATAAACACTTAGCATTAGGATCACACGGTATCAGCACATCAGAAGGAAGATTCAGACACAAATACAGCAACCAAGTAGACGCGCTGACAGGGAGCATAGGGCAGAGGATTGAACGCCTAAGTTAAAATTAGCTAAGGATGCAGACAGAACTACGGACACACACTCCACCTCGACGCTTTGAAAAGGAGATGATGACCCATGGGAAATATCCAAGGTGCCAAGCATCCAAATAAAAAGGAGAAAGACGGACCATTAAGAAAGACCCACATGCAAAAAATTTCACAAGAGATATTAACTATCCAGGCATTCAAAGGGCATATGGGCACTCATGGACTGTACAAATGGATGACAGGAAGACGAAAGTGACCTGGCATGAGATACAAAGGGCAATACAAGGATGTGAAGATTGCAAAACTTCACTGACAAAACTTAAATTCCGAATCCTAACAGACACATGCAAGTTGGACCATCTAACTTGATTAAGCAAATGGATATACAGGGCAAATACAACACCAATCCCCACAAACATGGGTGGACATCTACTCAGAATTCGGTTTAGCTTCAGCAGCAGCAAAACTCTCAGCAGCTTTTATAACCAGAGCTTTAATGCTATGAAATGCAGCCTATGGGTCCCTAGGATACAAGTGGTCAGGAAACCCATTTCATAACACAGGCAGGAGAGTGCCTAAGCAATGAATGGGTATACAACGGGCTGCTGAAAAGAGAAACCCAATTGTTTCCAGAATTCCCAACTTTCCAACTGAAACTGTTTTGTGCATGTTTCAATCTAAATCAGAGAGAACACAGAGTTAAGGGAAGTCCACATTCCTATTTAAATACACCCATTGAAAATTTAAAAAAAAGGGAATTAGAAAGGCCTAATGTGCTACCTTACAAGGTGCACACTGAAACTAAGGATAGAAATACCACCCCACAGGAAATAGTGGCACCGGAAGATGGATGCAGGGACATTACAACTACAGAAGATCAGCAGTCTCTGCCCCTATAACTAGATACATGAATGAACCAATCTGATAGGCCATTCTGACATTTGCAGTCATCTTGAGCACCACAGCAGTTAACAGCAGCAGCACTGGCAAAACTCAAATTAAGCCCAATGGAAGGACGAACACCTGAAATGTGGAGTATCATCAAGACATCTACCCGTGTCCAGGCACTAACATGCAAGTTCAGACAACTTGCAATTGGGCTGTCTGCCCTGCAGCCTCTCATGCACACTCATTGCTATTATTCATTCCTCTTATTATTCATCTTTCTTAATATGTATTTTTTTAGTTGTGGATGAACCTTTATTTTTATTTATTTATTTACATATATGCAGTGCTGAGAATCGAACCCAGTGCTAGGCAAGTGCTCTACCATTGAGCCACAACCCCAGTCCCTTATTATACATCTTTTAATCATCTATGCCACCATAACTATCACATCCTACTACTTATTTGTCCACGAAGACTGCTATTTCCCAGATCCTGTTAGTACACCAGCACCTGTTACTACCATGCTCTAATTCCACAGATGTATACATACCCACCTGCAGCCCTGATACACTTTACAGGAGGACATTCACTAAGGCGACCATCTGCATTATAGAAATACTAACAGATATGATATCCAGTGCTAAACAAACAAGACAAGTCTAACAAAGATCATCTCAGGTGAAAGGTACAAGCCCCGCAATTTAATCCACAGTGATGATGGTTTGGTTATAGTAAATAGAATATGGAGAACACAATTTCTTTAAATCTGTTGGACTATATACCTGACCTATGAAATATGATTTCAGCATCCGGAGGTTTCTCACTACACATAATTCAACTTTCAGGTGGAACTCATCGTTGATAGTTTATGCCAAATGCGAACATGCCATGATTGTAAACATCAAATTTCAACTAGAGAAGACCCATTATACGTATCAGGATACAGTATTAACAAGGAATAGTGTGTAAGTGGTCACCCTCTGAGTATCATTATGTTTGAGCAGATTATCCCAACCATAGATTACAACCCCATTAATATAGCAACTATACCTACATATGTTAGAACATAGGAAATTTTGTATGGATGTCATAAATCAAACACTGAAGTACTATATTACAATCATACCTCAGGATCAAATGCTCATGTTATAAACTCAGAATGTATAAAGCTGACAAATGGAATTAATGTTACAATGAATGGAAAACCTTACCTAGTCTCCCATACCCAATAAATGTCATATGGGAACCGTCCTGAATCATGGCATGGTAAAATTCAAGAAATCCCATGAGTCAATACAACACACATGGACAATGTCATCAAAATAAACCAGGAGGAACCCAAAACAGCATCTGATGCCTTCCACAATTGGTTAACGTCAAGAATTCAACTGAACTCTCCAGAAAGCATGCAGTCACAGTATTAAATGTTAACTCAATCACACTTGCAAAAGATATTGAAGACATACACACCAAAAGCATGTTCTTCCAAATAACTGACAAAACCTTCAAAGCCCACACACCATGCACACATTCACGGTCCAATTGGAACCCTCTGATCTGCATCAGAGGGTTGGTATAACCTGACTAGCATACTATGGTCTCACCCAAAGAGAGACCATATTCGGATTATTCTTATTATTGGCAATGCTATTTGGATTCTACTTGCTCAAAATCTGTGTCATCAGCCTCTAAGAACAATTTATGATTCCTTTTATTCCAGAGATTTCGGGAACATGACCTCAGGATTCAGGGGATGGATTGTGGAGAACAAGCTATGTCCTGTTCAGAGTTACTCCATGATATATAGTACAGCAGTAACCTGAGTTACTCCATTTTATAAAGCAGTAGTTTGCAATCAATTACTACATTTTTAGTACAAGTGCCAAGGTAGAACGACTCTGTCTTGTTTGTATAAGTAAACAACCACCATGTACACAATGCAACTATAAAGCACAAATTGATAAATAACATGCATGCCAGCTTAGACAAACTTCTGATTTCTTGTCCACCGGACTTGAGCAGAATGTAGTTTGTCTGCCTGTGATGACCACCCACACCCATTCCAAGGTGAAAGCTCGAGCTGACACTCTAGAACTGAAACTGCTAACCCTCCAGACTCTCTGCCTTGACAGCTCTACAGAACTGGTTCATTAAAATCCTTAACTGACTACCTACCTGATTCTTCAGCTCCCGCATTCAGAGTTAAAGAGCACTCTGCCTGTGCTCTTGGAACAGCATCCCGGTAACCAAGCAGTGGTCTTTAACCCTTTCTTAGTCTTTTTGTGATTGATATATATACATAGATACAGATAGAGATATATACACGATATATATGTACACACACAATGACATATATATATAGTGTGTGAAGTATGATGTGACTTGAGTGTCATAGATATAAGAAATTAAGATAAATATAAGAACTCATGTTTGCCCAGCTTATGTCTATCAGGTGACCCACAAGTATTTGGTGACCTACCACCACTGAAAGTGGTGTGGCCTGTGGATTTATTGTTATTTAATAAATTCTGACACTGTGGAAAGACACAAATGTGTTTGGTCTGTTCATGACATAGCTCGCTCATGACAGTTAATTAGATTTAACCACCCTACTATATATATACTTAAAATATCACGTGTACATTATAAATACACACAATTTTATCTGTCAACTTAAAAGGGAGGGAAGAATCGTCAAATTAAATAAAATTTGACCCAAAGCTGCCTCCAAAAGAATTTACGCACGACAACTCCTTTTTCTGTCTATGAATGGTGCCTGTCCCTTTTTGATCGTTTGTTTGCCCAAATAAACTGCCAAATTCAATTTGTCTCAACCGGTTTTCCTTCGACACAATCCCACTCAGCCGGAGCCTCTGCAGGCCGCGCCTGGCCCTACCCTATTTGCATGTGGGGCTCGGCCCCGGCGAGCTGGGGCGCACCCAAGCGCTCCCCGGAAACCGTTATTCTGCCCACGATGTTCCCTTGGAGCCATCCCGGCCACTCCCCGCCGGACATCACTCAGGAAGCGGAATTCAGCCGCGACCACTTTAAGAAACCCGCGAGGGGGCGCGTGTCCGCGCCTCCCGGAGCAGACAAGTCCCCCGCGGGGCGCCGCCCCTACGGGCCAGCGGGAGGGCGGTGCTCGCGCCCCACGCCACGCGGCTCAGCCAATGGGAGCGCGCGCCCGGAGGCTCTGTGGTCCGCGCCGCGGGTGCTGAAACTCCGGCGCGGACGGTGGGCTTTGGGCGCGGGCCAGCGTACCGCTCCCGGGCTCGCGAGGCCGGCGTGCGCTGCCGGGAGTCCCAGAGCGCGCACCCGACAGCCCCAGCCCGGCTGGCGCGCGGCGTCTCCAGGCCAGCAATGGCTCCCGACCCGGTGGCCGCCGGGACTTCAGCCCAGGGATCCATCCCGCGCTACTTCACCTGGGAGGAGGTGGCGCAGCGTTCCGGGCGCGAGAAGGAGCGATGGCTCGTGATCGACCGGAAGGTGTACAACATCAGCGAGTTCACCCGCCGGCACCCGGGGGGCTCCCGGGTCATTAGCCACTACGCCGGGCAGGATGCCACGGTGAGCGCCGCCAGCCGGGGGCACGGGAGGGGGCGGGCCAGGATCGGGGGCAGAATGAGCGGGAGACAGGAAGTTTGGCGCCCTGGGTGGAACATCTACTAATTCGGAAAAAAAATAGTCAGGAGGCGTCGGATGATGGAGTGTCCTACCGACACGGGATGCAAGAGTGGAGAGGAGCTGTAAAAACTAGAGTCTGGGGGTTGGGGATAGAGGCCAGCAACGTGCACACACACAAAGGGCTGGCTGTTCACCACGTGTATTCCATCTGCAGGCTCCATCCGTGGTCTCCAGGCGTGGACAGTACGCAGAGCCCGGATAGGAGGAAGGAGATCGAGAATACAAGGCCCGGGGAGCGGCGGTGCTGCCAAGGGCCCAGAGTGGAGGGGTCAGTGCAGGGAGGGAGTCACGTCCTGTCTCCAGGGCTGGGAGCTGGAAGCACAGCTGCGTCTGACTAGGACTGCCTGAGGGAAACTGCTGGGCTCCACTGGCAAGCAGGAGAGGAATCCCTCGAGGGTAGAACAGAATCCGGGAGCCCGCTGCCTTGGGATCCCCTGCGCTATGTGAAAACGGGAACGCGGGGAAGGGACTGCACGGCTGGACGCATAGGGAGCAAAGGGAGCGTTACACTGAGGTGGGGCCACCAGCATGGACGCACGCTTATCGAAGATTTCCAGAACTGTCCTTGAATACCGCCAGGGAGGTCACTTAGCCGAATGTCAGGGCGACTTTAGCTGTTTGGCACTTCGGACTGCTGTCCTTCCTTGGGCCTTGCTTCAGGGTGGGTTTGCGCTCCAGCCCAGATCCCGCTGGTTAGTTGGTTTGGTTTTAGTTTTGTTTTGTTCTTTCGGTCTTAGGGATTGAACTCCCAGGGCCTTGCGCGTATGCTAGGCAAACGTTTTACCTTTGTGCAACATCCCTAGCTCTTTTTGAGACAGGTGTGCACTATCATGCCTAGCTTTACTAATTCTCTTTCTATTTTACAAAGAGCCTTTGGAACCTCCCCGGGCTGCAGCAGGGGGTGGGAGGTGTTCACTGCTTGTGACCCATTCATCATTGCATCAACCCCTAAGTGTCGGAGATCCAGACTCCTCCCATTGGATCCCTTTCTAATCCCATGCCCTGCGGTGTAACACCCTAACTCCATCACCCATCTTCACCCCCATCTCCGCCCTGATATCCCAAAGCATGCCTCGGGTCGCCAGGGTTCCAGTTAAATCACCTCGGGGCTTCAGCTTCGCTGCAGGGCTAAGGCCTGCCCCTCCCTTTGACGAGCAGCCTTAGGCGTGAGGCTGCAGCCTTTGCCAGTTGCCTGTAGCGACCACTCGAAAGCCGAGATGGTTGTGGACAGCGTGGGCCAAGGCCGCACTTGCGCAGTTGGAGCAAGTCCGACAACAGGCAGTGTGATTTGGGGCCTGGGACGCCACAGCTGGGTCGGTGATTGGTCTGGATGTGTGGTGCCACCGGATCCTCGGCTCCGCCCCAACCCCCGCCCCCAGCC
The DNA here is from genome assembly GCF_902686455.1 of Sciurus vulgaris. Classification (NCBI taxonomy): domain Eukaryota; kingdom Metazoa; phylum Chordata; class Mammalia; order Rodentia; family Sciuridae; genus Sciurus; species Sciurus vulgaris. Next base: position 12,333,022 of record NC_136472.1, read on the forward strand.
TCACAAGCCCCTCTCGCAAAGGGCCAGCCCCCCCCCACCTACCTCTAATGTGAATCTTGACTTAGAGGACCCCACCAAAGTTAGCCACCTTGGGGAGGGGTTGGTAAGAGTTAGGGGAAGTTGGGAACCCTGCCCCTAACAGTAGTGGACAGGAGGGGGAGAAATGTGACAAGTTCCACAGTTCGGACAGGGAGACTTTCACCATGCAATTCAGAGAGAAGCTGGCTCAGAAAGGAGGACCTTGTTCAAATTGTCAGAGGAAGAGAAGTCTCATAGCCCCACCCATCCCTCCCTACTGTTTCTCATCTGTGCTTAAATTCCTGGGTGAAATCTGCCCACAGGCACCAACGCCAGCCCAGACAGGTCTTTCCAGCGGCCCCTAGGCAGTGTTTCCCACTCCTGGCGGGGTGCTGTTCTCCTGGTAACCCACCAGCTGGGAGACTTTGAGCTGTGGGCAGTTGGAAAGGCCTGAGCAGCTCCGAGAGCAGCAGGCTGGAGGGAGGTGGTCTCTGCTTCCACTTGGGTAGGCAGCAGGCAGGAAGGTGCCTTTCGGTGTGAGCTGTTCAGGGCCTGGGCCCACTGCTCACCTTGCTGTCTTCTCCCCACACTTGTAGGATCCCTTTGTGGCATTCCACATCAACAAGGGCCTTGTGAGCAAGTACATGAACTCTCTCCTGATTGGAGAACTGTCTCCGGAGCAGCCCAGCTTTGAGCCCACCAAGAATGTGAGACCTTGTTTGCTGTTTGGAGATTTGGTTGATGCGGGGGGGGGGGGGTGGGGGGGGGGGGTGGAACCAGAGATCACAGGTGACAGGTGACAGTTTTCAGGAGCTTTGAGATAGTCAACGGTATCATAAGCCCAAGGGAGCAGGACTTTGGAACCATGATTCTCCCAAGGCTGCCACCACCAATACTACAATTGTCACCGTCGTCAGCAGTGGGAGACCTGTGTTGAACACTTGCTGTGTGCCCATTATAGACCCATAAAATTCTCATACATTTACATATGAGAAAACTGATGCTCAGAAAGATTTGGCGCTGAAGATCACACAGTAAATGGCAGGGCAGGGACCTAAATCAAGTCTTGCTTAACTCTTCGGCATGGTCCCATCTGGGGCAGCTCCTGGCATCCTTCCCCATCATTCATCATTGTGGCACCTTTGCCTAGGATTATGGACCTCCCACAGCTATTTCAGTTGGGAGGCCATTAGGCCCTTGTCTCCAGCAGTGTTGGGATGCAGCTAGGAAGAATTAACAGCTCCTCTTCCACAGAAAGAGCTGACAAATGAGTTCCGGGAGCTGCGGGCTACAGTGGAGCGGATGGGACTCATGAAGTCCAACCACCTCTTTTTCCTGCTATACCTGCTGCACATCCTCTTGCTGGATGTTGCTGCCTGGCTCATCCTTTGGGTCTTTGGGACATCCTTCGTGACCTTCCTACTCTGTGCAGTGCTGCTTAGTGTAGTTCAGGTAAGAGCCTTTGACTTGTCAAGTGTACAACCATTCATGGCCTCCCTGGGGAAAGCTTTGTACAATTCAGAAGACCAAGAATGCTGCCTGCAGATCTGAAGATACCAGGGGAGTTGATGCAGAAAGAGAACATTCCATTTTCTGTGACTTTTATGTGCTCATTGGCCACATGCACATCTTCACTTCTCTCTTTGTCTCTCTAATCCTTCTTCCCAGAATTCCCTTCTTCCCATGGAATTTGTTCTCTGAAACTTGAAGTTCAGGTTCTGTCATAGCCCAGTGTGCTGAGAACCAAGATCCTGGTTTCTCAACGATGCTGGACTCCTTTCCCTCCACCAACAGAGCCCCACATACTAACAGTGGAAGGTACCCCGTCCTTGGCTGTCAGAATCCATGTGGCAAGGCTGCTTACCTCTGAGTCCTTTCTGTATCCTGGATGTGAGTCCATCCTAAGTCATGGAACTTCAGAGCTGGGGAAACTAAAGAACAGAGAGGGGATCGTGACTTGTATCAACTCTCAGTGACTCAATGGCAGAGCCAGAATTGAGACCCAGGTTTCCTAACTTCTTTCTTGATGTGCTCGGTTGGGAGTACTGTGGGCAGCACAGGCCTGGGTGAGTGAAGGAGGAGGGCCAGGCTGAAGGCACGGCTAAGGTCAGGGAGAAGGATGCTGGGTGGCTGGCTGCTCTCGGCACTAACCTTTCTCTTCTAGGCTCAGGCCGGCTGGCTCCAGCATGACTTTGGGCACCTGTCAGTCTTCGGCACCTCTACATGGAACCACCTGCTACATCATTTTGTGATTGGCCACCTGAAGGTTAGTGGCACTGGGATGGACTCTCTGAGACTCCAGTCTCAAAGTGGGTGTTTGAGTGGGGAAGAGGTGAGACTAGGTTTTCATATTCACATCCCCAATTCTCTGTAGGGGGCCCCTGCCAGCTGGTGGAACCACATGCACTTCCAGCACCATGCCAAGCCCAATTGCTTCCGAAAAGATCCGGATATCAACATGCATCCCTTCTTCTTTGCCTTGGGGAAGGTCCTTTCTGTGGAGGTGAGCAGACGTATCAATGAAAGGTCTTGGGGAATGGAGAGCAGCCAGCACAGAGGGATCTGGGGGAAACAGTGTTATTGGTGTAGGAAAGACATCCATCGGGGACTGGGCTGACTGGGGCCCTTGCATTTTAGAATTTCTTGGAAGCAACTGGCAGCCCCCCAGGACTGAGCTGCCTAGGAGAGAATCACTCATCCCTCCTACTGAGTTCAATCAATATGAAAGCACCACGTGCTGTCAGATCCAGAGGGTGACCGGAATGATTGTGCAAGCCCCTGCTCATTCTGGAAGGTGATACATGGCACCTCCTCGGGGTGCTTTTTGATACCCTGCACGTGTGGATTCTCTCGCTTACATTGGATATCCTGCAGTGTCATTTTCCCCAGTCCACGAGTAGACTCTTACTCCTCTGATGCCTAGTACTTGAAACATCCGTTTACTCAGTACATTTGGCTGCCAATATCCTTGAACTCTGCATCTGTAGGTGCCAGCAACCACAGATCAAAAATATTCAGAAAAGTTGGGGGGGAAGGAACCGTAACAGAATGAGACGAACCTCATTACCCTATGTACACGGATGATTAAGCAAACGGTGCGACTCTACTCCATGTACAACCAGAGAAACAATAGTTGTACCCCATTTGTGTACAATGAATTAAAATAAATAAATAAGAAAATATTCAGAAAAGAAAATTCAATGACTAGGAATGGAGCTCAGTGGTAGAGTGCTTGCTTAGCATGCGGAAGGTCCTGGGTTCCATCTCCAGCACTTCAGAAGAAAGAAACAGAAAAGAGAGACTGGTGTCTGTAACTTGAACATATGCACTTTTAAAAAAAAAAAAAACGTTTTCCTAAGCAGGACCATAAAACAGCTGTTTTTGTAGCATTTCCATAGTATTAGGTATTACAAGTAATTGAGAGAATTCAAGGTGTCCCAGGAGGGATAACTGGGTATGTTGGTGCAGCCTGTAATCCCAGTGACTCAGAAGCTGAGGCAGGAGGATTGAAAGTTTGAGGCCCATCTTGGCAACTTAGCAAAATCCTGTCTCAAAATGAAAAAGGAAAAGAGCTGTGATGTCGCTCAGGGGTAATACGCCCCTGGGTTCAATCCCTAGCACTTAGCAGGCGGGGGGTTTTGTCTTTTTTACTGGGAAGGGGCTGGGGGTGTAACTGAGTGGTAGAGCATGCAAGGGCTCTGGGTTCAAAGTAAACACCAAAGCCCACTTTGCCAGGCCCACAGGACTATAGTTACTTGCAAATGCCACTTTATATGAGGAACTTCAGCAGCTGCAGATTTTGGCATCTGTGGGGGATTGGGGAGCCAACCCCTTGTTGAAAAACCAGCGGGCAACTATACTTATTCCACTCTTTGGATTCCAGCCTGACCCCCAAAGTGGTCAGCACTGGGTCTGAGTTGTGTGAGTGGGACTGTCCTGCTGAAGGAAGAGTGCACTAGCTCAGCGAGCATGGAAGTGGAGGGGTCTGAGTGGCCGGCAGAGCTCCTTAAGAGGTTAATTTAAAACCTTTGTCCCCCGGTTCCATGCTGTGGTCAAAGTTCTGCCAGGTCCCCTTCCCCCACTTAATGACAGTTCTGCTTGCCAGCGATTGAACTCTCATTGAATGTGTTTCAGTTCCAGGCAGGAGTTCAAGGATGTGTTTCAGTTCCAGGCAGGAGTTCAAGGTAGCCTGGCTCTCCTTTCCCCTCTGGCCATGAGAACAACTCCGGAAGGGCTTGGGCAGCACGGGCTGTCCTAGCGTGAGGAGCTCCTAGCTTGAGGCCTGTGCCCCTGCTGTCCCTCATGTTCTTGTTTTCCTTTTCACTGCATAAGCAGTCGACTTTGGTGGTGTGTTAGGCCTCCAGCACTGTTAGGATCAGCATTGTGCAGGTGATGAACTTGCCCTGGCTCTGGTGGCTGCTTTGAGCACAGTGTGGGTATTATGGTTCGGATCTAAAATGTCCCCAAAGGCTCCCATGTTGAAGACTTGATCTCCAGCCAGTGGCAGTATTGGGAGCTGGTGGAAATGTTAGGAAATGGGGCCTAGTTGGAGAAAGTAGGTCATCGAGGCCTGCCCTTGTAGGCTTTGTTAGGACCCCCAGCCTCCTCTTCTCTCTCCACTTCCTGGTTGCTATGAGGTGAGTAGCTTTGCTCTGTCACACCGTTCCACCATGATCTGCCCTACCACAGGCCCAGAAATAATGGAGTCAAGGGGCCAAGGACTGAAACTTCTGAAACCATGAGCCAAAATAATCTTCCCCTTTAAGTTGTCAATCTTGAGAATCTGGTACAGTGACAGAAAGCTAATACAGTGGGTTGATTATTAGGAATAGCACTGGGCTTTTGGCACTTCTGTTGTCATTACAGTGGGTTTAAGAAAAGGTGGGGAGACTAAATGGAAGGAGACTTCTCGCACCACTACCTTTTCTGCTTCTTGGTACTAGGATTTTGGGGGAAACTGATCTACAGATATTTGAAATAGAGAAAGACTGGAAACCAAAATGAGCTCTCGTCGTTTTATTCCTTCTAGCCATGGGGGCTGAGACAGGCTTGCCTATTAGTGCGTGCCTTTGCTTGGGCTACGTAGGGCTTTGCTCCGTCCCTTTGGAAATAGCTTAACTGAACAGCGATGCCCTGGCTAATTCTGTGACATCTGCCCTAGGCCTCCCAGCTCTCCTAGAGGACAAAGAGGTGCAGGGGACACTTAGCCCATAACTGAACCCTTCTGACCTCTGAGGGGCTCAACATGGTGGGACAAGTTTTGGGGACCATAATGACATTTGAGTTCCATCTAAAGAGAGCAGTGGATGGGGCTCCCTTGCATAGCAGTTCCCCACCCACCCCACCAACCACGAAAGGTGGGTCTTCCAGGTTTCCCCTTTGAGTTAATGTTGCTTGAGGTGGAATGTCCCTCACCACTACATCCAGGTCACGAGCAAACCTTGTTGACACTGCCTCCAAAATATATCCCGATTCCATCAAATTTTCCAACTCCACTGTGGCCCCCCTGCCATGTATTAATTTTCTGTTGGTATAACAAAATGCCAAAGGCTAGGTACCTTATAAATAAAGGAGATTTATTTCGCTCACAGTTTTGGAGGCTGGAAGTCTAAGATTGGGCTGCTTTATCAGTTTGGCCTCTGGTAAGTGCCTCATGGCAGATACTGTCACAGTGGCAGGGGGGCTTGTGAGAGTAATTGTGGTAAGATAAACCAGAGACCAGGGAGAGGCCAGTCTTGCTCTTTTTATAATAACCCACTCTCAAGGGGGAACTAATAGGGTCCCACAAGAATCACATTAGTCTCTTCTGAGGGTGATGCCCCCAGTGATTTAATTATCTCCCATTAGGCTCCACCTCTTATAAGGGCCCCACCACCTCCCAACATCACCACATTGGGGACCAAGCCTCCAACACAGGAACCCTTAGAAAGCAAACCACATCAAACCATAGTACCCAGTCAGGTGCCTCTCTGGTCTGGATTAGCTTCAGCCTCCTCACTTGTGACAGTCCCCTACAATTCACTCCAGCCAGAGTGAGCCTTTTAGAAGCACAAAGCAGATCATGCACCCACCTTGACCTTACAGAGCTTTCTGAGGTCCCACGTGATTCGACTGCTCCCTCGTTTTCTGATCCTGAACCTCCACAGAGCCTTTGTTTTCTCTATCCCTTCTTTCAGTGTTCTTGCCCTGAATCTTTGCATTGTTGGCCTTTTTCCTGACTCAGGGTAAAGTCGAGGTGTGAAACCTGAAGGTGGCTGTATCTGACCACCTTTGCCAGATCACTGCCTGCTCTCCCTGTTTTCCTGTTGGTAATCTAAGTTATTTTGAGCTCTTTACCAATTTGTCACCAGCTTCCTCTCTTCAGGTTATAGCTCCATGCAGGTAGGAGCTTCATACAGTTTGCCTCTGTGGACACCCGGACAGTGACTGGCACAGACTAGGTACTCCAGTGCTTATTGAACAGATCTGCAAATGCAGATGGAATGCTTCATCTAGTTGAAGTGCTTGCGCAGAGTAAGCTCCGTAGCCTCTGGATACAGTCGGGGGGACTCATGAGAGGCTGAGCCAAACTTCTGCTGTGCCCTTCTGATTGTCTGGTCACCAGAACTAACTGGGGCAAGAAATGCAGGAGCCGTGGCGTGATGGAGCAGAGCAGGACACAGCAGGAGCTCTGGCTGACTGGCTGGCCTGGCAGCCACAGCCTGTCTTTCTAGCAGCGAGGCTTACTAAATAACCGCCACCCACAGGGAAAGCTTTGCCAGAACCTTCCAACTGCAAAGTAGTTCTCGGTGCCCTTTCCACATGTACTTGCCAAACCTTGCTTAACTTTCAAGGGACTTTATAGAGCTTGTGTTGAAATCACAGGACCAAAAGATTTTGATGGGATTAGAGGCTGGACATAGAAGGAGTAACTGCCTACATAGGCGTTTTCCATGGAGACTTAGATGTCCAGAGTACCAGATGGGAGACAGGAAAGGCAAAGATGGGGCCTGAATAAACTCATGACAGAGGTCTTTGGGTCGGACAGACTCTGCCTTATACACATCCTGGTGTGGTGTAGCCACTGAGCCGTGGGCCATGTCACCACAATGCACAGAGCAGCCAAGGCCTCTTGCTCTAGGTGCTGGAGGTAAGGCTGGAGCTGCTGGAGCCTTCTAGTAGCACCAGGAGGCTGATGGTCCCTGCAGTGGGTTCAGCTTTTGAGCAGGGAAAAGCCAAGGTCAGGGGGAGGGGACTGGGTGACTGGCCTGTAATTGGTGACTGCTAAATTGTTTGCTTTTCTTTACAGCTTGGGAAACAAAAGAAAAAGTACATGCCATACAACCACCAGCACAAGTACTTCTTCCTGAGTGAGTGTCTTCACCCACCATGGGAGCCGCCCGGGAGGGGCCACCATGGGATATGAGGAGGAAACAGCTCTCTAAGCCCTGACGGCATTAAAGTTAAGGAAAGGGGCTGGGCAAGTACCCACCCTGCTCCTGTCACTCCCTGCCTGGGAAGCGTTAGCCCTTCCACTGAGCAGTCAACAGGCTCATGTTTGACTAAAGGTCATTTGTGTTGGGGGTAAACTAGTTCTTTCCATGAGGAAACTGAGTGGTCAGGTGGGGCCCTCCTGATTAAGCTTTTAAACCTCACCTTACACCTTGTCACAGAGACCCAGGTCAAGGTGATCTACTGGGGCCCAGACAACCTGTAGGGCAGTAAATGTCCACACAGCCGTGGGAACATGGGACCTGAGGAGGACTGTCAGCTGAGCAGAAGAGGCTGTGGTTGCATAAGCTCTTTCTGGAGTGTCTGGCTATCTTGTTTGGAAGTCTGCTCCAGACAGCCCAAAAGTCTGAGCCTTAAAACTCCTTTGAATTTTCAGACATTTAAAGGAAGTGGGGAAGGAATGAGTGTGAAGGCATTCACCCTGACTGCCCATTCCCAACTGTCCCTAGAGAGAGGAGGGCAGGGCAGACTTGTGGAAGAAGGAATTTCAGAATCCAGAGCACATGAAGATAGAGGAGCCCTGGAAGGGCGTGTGATGCTGGGCTTAGAGTAGCATCAGATGCTGCAGAGGAGGACGCGGGGAGGGAAATGGGGGAGGGCACAGGATGGGAACCATTTCTTCAGCTGACAGTTTTCTTTCAGAAGTAGCTCCTCTGCCTCTGCCCATAGTTCACCTCCAGGACTTGGGATTGGGGCAGCACAAGCCCAGGTCCCTAGTCCAAGGAAGTGAGACTCGGCCTATGAGGGGTCAGAGGGTCACACACGCATGCACCCATGTGCACATTTTCCCGCCCCTGCCCCTTGCCTGACCTGCATGGTAGAGCAACCAAGAACATGGCAGATGACAGTAGGGGCAGGGCTATGGCAGGGCAGCACGGGGGACACTGGGAGTATTAACAGTGCCCTTTTAAAGGCATGGGGCAGAGCACGTTCTGTACCTGGGGTTTGAGTTTCTCTCTTCCACGGGACAAAGATGCCCCTCCCACCCCTCACCCTCCCCTGCCTCCTCCGGGTGGGTATTCGTGCCTGCCTGCCTTCAGGGCCAACGGAGGAGTGCGAAGACAGCTGGAGAGATGAGGGGATGGGCAGGGCAGCCCCGTGCTGGGGACCATTTCTTAACAGCAACCCTTCCATGACTGTCACATGGCTCACACCTCCTTCCTGTCCCCTTTTCCCTCCCAGTCGGGCCCCCAGCCTTGTTGCCCCTGTACTTCCAGTGGTATATTTTCTACTTTGTTATCCAGCGGAAGAAGTGGGTGGTGAGTATCCATGACACAAGAGTCCCGTGTCCTGTGTTCTCCAGTACCCTGTAGGGGTAAGGGGTGTTCTGGGGGAAATAAACTCCAGGCCCAACTTAGAGCAAATAATAGGACCAGGTGTGGTACTCCCTGTCTCTGGACAGACCACTCAGCAAGCAGCCTGCCTCCCGTGCGTGGCTTCAGGCAGCCAGGGTGTCCTGAGGCTGCTGTGCTGGGGGAGGTAAATGGGAAGAGGAGGGGGAGACAGTCCCTCCTCTCCAGGAACCTTCGTGAGGCAGAATGTGATTGGTATCAGAAAAGTAGTACAGGCAAAGGCTCTGGGGACTGCGTGAGGCCTGGCTGTGTCTGCTCTGTAAAGTCGCTTTGCTTGCTGGCCTCCGGATGGGTGGGAGCTGGCTGGCACAGGTAAGGCAGGGGCGAGGACCTGCAGCACAGGAGCTGGGGGGTAAGGGGCGAATTTGGCCGGTGGGCGTAGCACCGAGGATTCCAGCCTCGAGGGCGAGTATGGGCTGGGCTCATTGTGCAGGAAAGGGATGGGGCTTTGACCAGGGCACTGGTGTGGACGAACCCTGTCCTGGAGGAAATTTCGTTTGGCGGCATTTACATAGGTTGGAGGTGCTGGAGGGAGGGGCCTTGTGGGGCTGCGTGAAGGGACAGGCAAGGGCTGGGAGTGCCACAGGAACGGCGGAAAGGAGCAGTGACACTAGGTGCTGCAGGATGGGGCGCTGAGGCAAAGCTGAGGACGGCCAGGTTCCCCAGTTGGTCGAGGGGGTGGGGGAGAGGAGCCAGAGCAGCTGTGGCAGCCCCTCTGCCCTCACACTGCAGGACTTGGCCTGGATGTGCACCTTCTACACCCGCATCTTCCTCACCTACGTGCCGCTGCTGGGGCTGAAAGGCTTCCTGGGCCTTTTCTTCATTGTCAGGTAGTATTTGATGGGGTGGAGGGACTGGTAAAGGAACACACAAATGCTGGGTCTGGGGGCTGCAGGGGCCTTGCGAGGCGGCAGGGGCTCTTTCAGGAGTTGGCCCAGGACGGTGCACAGGCCGGCTCCTGAGGAAGAGGAAGACTGGGCTCTGCTCTTACTGTTTCTGCCTGTGCGCCACATCCAACAGGTTCCTGGAGAGCAACTGGTTTGTGTGGGTCACACAGATGAACCACATTCCCATGCACATTGATCACGACCACAACAAGGACTGGGTGTCCACCCAGGTAAGGGGTGGTCATTTGGAAGACCCAGGCATAACACAACTAATGAAAAGGGTGGAGGATGGTAACAGCAAAAAATAACTTCCCGAGTGTCCCCCTCATTAGCTTGAGGCTTTGTGCCATGACGTGAAAGGAGGGACCAGGGACCCCTTACCTGGCCTCTCCAGCGAGCCTGACCTGAGGAAGGGTGGGCTGGCCTCTGGCTCTGCCCCCTGGACACACTCACCCCCACCTCCTCCTCCAGCTGCAGGCAACATGCAACGTCCACAAGTCCTTCTTCAACGACTGGTTCAGCGGGCACCTCAACTTCCAGATCGAGCACCAGTGAGTTGGAAGCCCCAGGAAGCAGGGTCTTGGGAAGGGCCTGGGGTGGGGCAGGTGGGAGCAAGAGCCACTGACCTACTCTCCCTCCCTGAAGCCTTTTCCCCACGATGCCCCGACACAACTATCACAAAGTGGCACCCCTGGTGCAGTCGCTGTGTGCCAAGCACGGCATAGAGTACCAGTCCAAGCCCCTGCTCTCGGCCTTCGCTGACATTGTCTAGTGAGTATCTGAGCCCAGGGGAGGGAGGGCAGGGCAGTGAGAACGGTGGTGCCCTGTGGGGTGGGGAGCAATGGGAACATCCCCGTCACCTGCGGTGGAGGTCGCCCTGGCACAGGGCCCTTGTTCTCTCAAGTTCCCCTCAGGGCTGTGTCCCGCTAGCTTCCTCAGAAGCAAGGGGGAGCAGAGTGAAGAGGCTCCTGTCGCAGGGCCTGGCCCCTCCATCTCTGGTGGGCCCGCTCGCCCATCTCCCTCACCATGCGCTCCCGTCACCCCCGCAGCTCGCTGAAGGAGTCTGGGCAGCTCTGGCTGGATGCCTATCTTCACCAGTAAGGAGAGCTCCTCCCTGCTGCACCTGAAGAGGAAGGGATGCCCGAGCCAAAGCAGAGGGCACCTGAGGGGCAGCGCCACTGTGATTCCAGTGTCCATGGGGGAGGGCTGGGGGACAGAAAGGTCAGGCTCCGACTTTTCCCTTTACCTTCTAGATACACATCTAGGCCCCCAAGAGGGGTGTAGGGACGTGCAAGTCCCCAGAAGGGGAGGAGCTGTTGGAGCAGGAGTGAGAGTCAGTTCTATTGTTTCACTTTTCTACTTTGGCACATGAAGAGCGGTGAACAGGGGGATGAGAAGAGGGGACCTACTGAGCCCGCACCAGGCGAGTCGGTACTGAAACTGCACTCACCTAAGGGGACATCTCCCTGGGCCACTTCTCTGTGACTTCATCCTCCCTTGCTGACTAACCTCTGAGGGAGAGAGCAGCTGAACCCTTTGGGCGAGATTTAGAAAGGAAGCATCTGCACATAGAATCCTGGGACCTGGCACACTGCCAGGGAGCTCAGCACCCACATCTGCCTTTGCTGCTAGAAGAGGCCTTTTTCCACTTTCAAAAACAACCAGGGCCAAGGCCAAGATTGTGGTTTTGGAGATAGATGTGTGACTCTGAAGGATCTTAGTACCACTGGTTTTGGTCCCATGTTCCATTCAAGGTCCAGAGGGAACATTAGGTAGGGAGTTGCTGGCTGTTAAAAATCGCTTCTTTTGATTCACTTCTAATCCCCCACCCCAAGGAAAAGAGAACGCCCACAACTCAGGGCTTGCTTCTTGCTCTATCAGCTAGCAAGCAAAGGGCTGACTTGGTCTTTCCTTCTCCCCAGAAATAAATGGGACTCCCAGTGGTTTCCCTTTGCCTCACAACCTGTAGTTCCAAGTTTAATAGCAATTGGTGAGCCCAAGTGATCAGTTTCCACCATAAAGAGTCAAAGGGCTGTAAATTGAAACAATATATACCCTAAATTAGGTGACAGCATTTTCTAGCAGGAGTAATGGGTTAGACTAATCACTTCACAGTTCTAAATCAGAAATAGGAAGGTTGAAAACACAAGTTCGTGGTCATTATTGCTGCAGCTAGGCATCTTCCTCTGTCCGCCCAGGGCTGTTATCTTATTCATCTAGAGACCAGATAGGGATTTAGGAATACCTCTGGTAAAGCCAATCAGTTTAGCACTGACATGCCATTTTCTTCATCTTCTGGTTTGTGAGCTGAACTCATATTTCCAGGGAACGAACATAGGAACACGCCCCGGGAGTCTTCCGAGGGCCTGGCGCCAGCATTCAACCACCTTCCTCCCTAAGCCTGTGGCCAGCCAGGCCCTGGTTCTCCCTGGAGTGTCACAGTGCTATGCTCAGGCTGCACCCTCAGTCTAGCCAGGGCATTATTTCTTGGCTCTTCAGTAGCATCTCCCTAGTGCATTGGCATTTGGACACTGGGAGAAGAGATCTTAAACTCGAGGGCAGAAGCAGAGCCCACGCCTGGTGCTTTGGGAAGTGAGGCAGACCCTGGAGAGCTTGGCAGGGCTACGTAGGTTTGTCAAGTACCAGGGAGAGCAGGTCGCAGGAGTGCAGGACTGTCCCTCCTGGGCCCTGCAGAGAGCCCCATTCAAGTCCTGGGTAGAATTAGAAGCAGAATGGAAGAGTGACTTTCACTGGCTCCCTCACTCCCGGATAGGTGCTGACCCCTCCCTATTCCTGATCCCTCACACTTGACATGGTGTGATGTCACCAGCCTATGGAGCCAACTGGCTTTGGGCCTAGGCCACCAGTCTTAGTAAACACCAGTAAACTTTATTGTGCCAAGACCAGGTCCTCAAAGCACCTGCACCACTGTGGCCTTCTCTGCTCAGCCCCCACCACTGGCGTCACATGGCCACAGGGTAACAAGACGGTTACAGTGCTAAAGCGAGTGAGCTCAAACCCCGCTGACAGATGAGAAAACAGGCTTGTGGAGGAAGAGCCGCCTCTGGTCACAGATCATGGCAGAACATGTAAACTCACTTTTTCAAGTTCTGTGTTTACCTTTGTTATTTTTATCTTTCTACTACCAGGCTGGAGGCGTTTTCTGTAACCGGGCTCAATGACAGCATCTTTTTGTGTGCCAATGTTACCATATCCTGACGAAGTAAAGCTGAAAAATAAAGTTAATTTTGACCAAATGAAGGCTAGTCACTATAATCCATGATGCTTGTCTGCACAGGATTCCCTGGTAACCGGACCTGTCCTCTTAACTTCTTTTGGAACATGAATCATTGCAGACTCCCTCTATAGTCCTTTGGGGAATAGGAAGGGGCACCAGGACTCTGCCGGTAACAGGCAGGCAAGGATGGTCCACGGCAAGGAAAGGCAAGGCCACGTCTTCCCCATGACTCCACCATGTTTGGATGCTAGATTGCCTTGACACCCTTGCCCAGTTGTCTGCATCACTTCCTCCTCCTAAGACAATGCCCTCACCCTTCTGTCCTCTAGTTTCCATTTTGAGTCATTCATTCGTTCATTTTTTTATTTTAGTGCCTACATCTTTGCAAGCACAATGCCCTAGAACTGGACAGCAGAGCAAGGTCTCTTCACCTTTCATCCTAGTAAAATGGCTCTCCTGAGCAAAAACATTTTGCAGACAAGATTTTCCCTGCAGCATGCCCATACAAAGTTAGATTAATGAACTTCTAGAAAAGACCAAGCAACAAATTTTAAAACAAGTCGAAGTCAGGTGTGGTGGTGCATGGCAAATAGCTGGGAGGCTGAAGCAGGAGGATCAAAAGTTGGAGGTCAGACTCAGCGATTTAGCAAGAACTTCTCAAAATTAAAAAAAAGAAAAAAGATGGGCTGTAGCTCAGTGGCAGAGCGCCCCTAGGTTTAATCCCCAATACTAACACAAACAAGGAAAGCCAACCACATGCATTTGACTATCACAGGACATAGGTCCTTAGAGATGCTGCAGAGGTGATCACTCCTAAGAAGTTTTAGCACCTCTAGGCTCCAACACCATGACTGCAAGTTTCAAATCAAATGACCTGACTTAAAGTAGAGCTCATGTAAGCCATGGTGTGGTTCAATCTGGAAAATCAGTTCCAATCCTCAAACACTGGAGTAGAGCAGTAAGCAGAACCAAGTTCCTGGGACTTTTCTGCATCAGTGGTTTCCAGAGAGTTCCCTTATTATGGAGCCATTGCTGGGGACACGACTCTCACCAGCTTCAATCAGAGGAGCTCTTATATTCTGAGATTTCACTTAAGATTTTGCTTGGAACACAGCTTTTTCCATTTAGAAATTTGAAAACCCACGGTACTTAATCTTCTGTCTACTCTGTCAAATATTTTCAACTTAAATTTCAGACATTTATGTATTAACTTCAAATGGCCTTGATAAGAATACTAAAAAATCAGAAGCTAAATAGGCTAGCTCTCCCCCAAGCACTACCAGGATTATAAAACTTTCAAACATTCATCTGTATGAGAAAGAGCAACTCGAATCTGATATCACACAAGAAGAAAGTTTCTGAACGGCAGCCCTCACAATCTACAACCTGGCAAAGTAAATACTTGGATGTTATGAGGTAATTGATCTAAATTGCGAGGCTTTCTCAAAGGAGCTCCTTTATCTCACAGAGTAGGTGGAGCATCAGGAATCCATTCAATTTATTAAACTCCTTTCGTTGCAAGATAAACAAGGCATCCTCCGAAGGGCTATAGCTGCTGTGGCCATTGTACTGGGCATGGTGCCCTCTTGTGGCCACTTGCAAAACACCGTAGCGTGAAAAGAACATCGTCTACCTGGAGCTTGAAGCACTGGATATTTTCAAATGTTCTCAAAGAACATCATGTTCTGGATACTAACACAATTTTATTGACATTTTTCTCTTCATATCTCTAAAATAAAAACAGCACATGAAAACCAGTGTCTTATCCCAAAAATCTCAATTCTACTGATTGCCCAAGAAAGGCCAAAAGAATCATCTTACTCCTCTGCATAACCATTACATAGCAATTTAAAGTTTCTGCCCATCCCAGGACACAGCCAGGAATCAAACCTTTGCTGCCAAATACAGAACTCCTGCTTCTCTGCATCCTTTTTTCTCAGTAGCCTGTCCCATCTGCTGAACGTGGATCTTCCTGATGGCTATTCTTCAGGGTGGGTCAAAGCTGAACTAGGAAGCACAGTCTGGATCCATCACCTCCCATCAGCCACCAGTTGGCCAGCCAGGGAATCATTTCCATGTAGTCCGGTTCACCACCCTTATCTCCCTCTTCCTCCTTCAAAACTCGTTGCTATCACTTGCGTGTAGCCATGGATCCAGCATCCATTAAACTGCCTGAGAAGTGGTTTGAGCCTGACACTTTCCTGAGCTAAAAAAGAAAAAACAAAGCACTTCTGTGGCCCACCTGCCATAAGATCAAGTAAAAAAGGGAAACAGCGTGACAGAGAAAGGTAGCACTAGGGTAGCAATGGATTCCCCCCACCCAGCGGAGGTCTCTCCAGCTCCTGAGGCAAGGGCAAATATTCCAGGGTCAAGAAGGGACAAGAGAGAGAAACATTTATTTTCCCCTCTTGAACTTCCCCGCTGCCCCAGTCTTTGCCTTCTTCTTAGCGGATCCCTTGGGTTCTGGCTCCTTGCGCTTAGCTGAGGACAGAGAGCCAGTGACCTTAAAGAAATCATCCAGACGGCCCTGGGTGCTGCCTTGGCGGCTCTTACTCAGCCGCTTGACCCCACTGCGGATTCGCTCCTCGGAGAACTGCTTTTCACCACACATGAACTTGACCAGCTCCTCTTCATTTGGCTCGCTCCACTTCAGTTCCACAGACTCTGGATCCAGCACCTCGGGCTCCAGGAAGAGCTGCTGGGCCTCTTTGTGCAGCCAATTTTCCGGCACAGGGTACTTGTTGGGGTCGAGTCGCCGCACGATCTCCTCGATGCTCTTGTGCTTCTGGATGAGATCCACCGCCCGCTTGGGCCCAATGCCCCGGATGCTTTCACAGTAGTCACTACCCAGCAGGATGCAAAGATCCACAAACTGCTCCTGGTTCAGACCCAGCTCCTGCAGAATCCGGCTCAGGTGGAATTCCTGGATGGGCAGTTTCTTGGCCTCACTGGCAGTCAGATGTCGCATCAGCACGGGGCTGCCGAACGTGAGGCAGTCCATGTCCTCGGTGGCTGCAGCATAGACTTTGCCAGCTTTCACCAGAGCAGCGCAGCTGGCCTCTGCCTCGCTGGGTGCATCAAGGAACGGAATGCCCATGAGGCTCAGCAGGTGCTTGCACTCATCACTGTGCTGTTTAGTGACCTTCACTAGCCGCTTGGTGAATTTTTCCACTTCTTCCTCAGCCCCAGCAGCCTGAGCCTGTTGCAGCTGCTTCTCCGCCTCGGCACGGCGCTCACTGCGTTTGGCCAGCTCACCCGACTTGAGCTGTGGCGGTTTCCCGTCAAAGACATACACAGGCTTGATGCCATTCTCCATCATGCGGATGGTGCGGTAGAACATGCCCATCAGGTGACTGGTGGTCTCACCTTCCTCATTCTGCAGCACATCGCCCCCCTGACGAACTGCAATCAGGAACTGGTAAATACTCATGGAGGCATCAATGGCCACCTTACGGCCAAAGTAGCTCTTGATGTCATTCTCCCGGATGGCACTGGGGGCCACATCAGCAATTAGTTTGGCCAGGCCTTGAATTCCCATGGCAATATGGAAGAGGTAGCTGAAATAAGAAAAAGAGTAAGAGGAGAAACCTTAAGGATGCCAAGGGTTATCACTGGTGCTAATTCACCAACATTAGCTCTAATTAGCACAAAATAGTGAAACCAAGTCAGCACAACTGAAGATGAAAAGATGAACAAGATGTGATTGCTTCATTCTTAAGAACTTACAGTTTAGCAGGAGAGTCCATTCAATTAATATTAAGTCTTACTAAGTACTAAGAACTGATCTGGGTGCTTATAGGAACTCAGATACCGTGGATGTTCTTGAGAGACTTAAAAGTTTTGTGGATAAGGCAATGATGTCATTCATCCAAAAAAAAAAAAAAAAAAAAAAAGACTAAAACAACAAGGACCATGGAAGGCCTGAGGACAGCACTCGGCTCAGCTTGAGGAGTCCAGGAATTATAATGGCAGAACTGAGTCCTAATGGGCAGGCAAATATCAGCTAAGCAAATATGTCTTATATCTGACTTGTTTCTCTAGAGAACTTGGATTGATGAAGCACTCTTGAAAGACTGGCACGCAAAACATAACTGAATGGGGATAAGGTGACCACCTAACAGGCTGCTTTAATTTCCCTTCTGCATCCCCTTTAGTACATAAGAGTTTCTACCTTTGTTGTTGTTGTTGTTACTGAGAACTGAACCCAGGGGCACGTAACCTCTGAGCAACACCCCAGTCCTTTTTATATTTTATTTTGAGACAGGATCTTACTAAGTTGCTTAGGGCCTTGCTAAGTTGCTGGGACTGGCTTTGAACTCATGATCCTCCAACCTCCTGAGGCGCCAGCATTACAGGTGTGCACCATTGCACCAGGCAAGAGTTTCTACTTTTATCAGGATGTTGCTGGGAGTTTTAAGACTTCCCCTTTGTATTTTCGCTCTACCACAAGTCTGAAATGTAAACTCCATGGCTCCAACCCCACCCTAGGGCCTGAGTTAGGGGCTAGCAGGCTGTAGTCAATTGGCCAGTATTGCATTTGTGTGGTTCAAATTGTTCCGGGTGCCATGTTTCCCAAAACATCATCACAATTTTTGTCACTTCCAACTAACACCTCAACTTTTATTCACTTTACAGTTTCTTGAATAGTTTAAAAAACTAAAATAAGTTGAAAAAGAGAACTCATCATAAGCCACATTATCTGTATTACATCAGTTACATTTTAATATGTTAAACACATAACTATTTAAAAAGATTTTTTTTAAGGTGCAACATAAAATCATCTTGTACCCCCCCAGGATGGCATGTGTCCTGACGCTAAGAAATCCTCTACTAGACCTTTTGATTGTTCTCACTCTTCCTTCACAGGGTTCCTTCCCAGGCATGAGTGATTCTATTACCTTCTTCCCTCTAATTAACTGCAAACACCTCAGTATGGCATCAGAATCATGCTGGTTCCTGACCATTTTTTTTTAATTTATTTTTTTTATGTGGTGCTGAGGATCAAACCCAGTGCCACACATGTGCCAGGCAAGCGCTCTACCACCACTGCTCCATGACCCCAGTCCTCCCAGCCAATCTTTACAGTTAGGAAGGTTAGGATAAGCCCAGCCTCCTTTCAGTTTTGCTCAGCTTAGAAAGTCTGGGAGGAGGCCTGACTTCTCTCATTTTGCCCAGCTGTGCCTTCCTCTCACCCTCCTTCAGGGTCCATCTCCTTTTAGTTCTTCCGTGAATAGCGATGGCAACAGCTCAACCCTGAATCTAGAGGCCAGTAGTTACCATCTGAGTAACATTATTAAGTCATTTAAATTTGATTTTCTCATCTGCAGAAGAATGGGAAAAATAAGGATAACCATTCCTGCCTTGCAGGATTCCTGCCAAAGTGAACTGAGACAACAAATGTACAACTCCCCCGCAGAATGTTCCCCATCCAATCCTTCGGTTCATGCCTGTTTTGACAGAATATGAGCAAAGAGGGCAATGCCCCAACAGCCGTTTATTCTCTCGCGGCATGGGACTGACGGAGGCAGGAAAGGGGCCTAAAACAAGTGGAATGTCATAAATGTTTCCAGTATCCGGTCTTAGTAAAAAATCACTACGATCCCATCCGGGGGAAGTCATTACCCTCCTCTTCTATGTGAAGAAAGGCTCTGAGATTACACGAACCACCCAAGCCTCGAAGCGGGAAAGTGGGGGGACGGCTGCACTGTGAACCCCGCGCGCGCCAGGCCCCGGGTCCCCGCCGCACCCGGCGGACCCCACCGTTCTCGGTGGTGCCTCCCCTGGAGTCTCACCTGGCCTGTGGAACGAGAAGCCTCGGGGCTGGGTCCGGTATTGCCCAAGACACTCCCAAGTCCCGGTGCTGCTCAGCTCGGCCAGGGGTCGTCTCCAGCTCCGCCGCCTTCCAAAGCCCGCGCTCCCGTCACGTGACCCGCCCCGCGCGCAAGGCCTCCTGGGGAGTGTCGTGCAGGCCCCGCCCCCTCAGCCCGCTGCTCCCACGGCGCACCGTTCTGCCGCGGAGAACCGACTGTCGGCGACCCTGCCCTGTCCTTCTCCGCCTCCCGTCCCCGCCCCACCCACCCCGGGTCCCCGCAGGCCCAACTCCCCCAACACCCGAACCCGCGGGACTACAAGTCCCACAATGCCACTCGCGCGGGGACACCGCCTCTTCCGGCCGGGCCGGGCGCCTGCGCCTGCCGACGTGTTCTTCCGGTGGCAGAGCGGCGGCTTACCGTGTGCGGGGCAAAATGGTGAGAGGGTCGAGGGGAGTTCCCCCAGGGCTGTGAGACGGCCGGGCGCCGGACCACGCTGCCGTCTCTCGCGGAGGCCTCAGACGCCCGAGACCGGGCGGGTGGGACGTCCTGACCGGCTCGAGCTGGGGCGGGGGAAGGAAGCCCCTTGCCCTGAACTCCTTAGGCTGAGGTTTAGATCTCCCTGAGCTTCTGAGCTCGCTGTTTGGAGGGCGTGGGGCGCACTTTGACTACCTCTGTTACCTCTGATCTGTTAACTATCTGGAAAGTTCTTCCACCTGCCATACTCGTGCTCATTCCACAATGCCCCGAGCAAATGTCATTTCTTGGCGAAGCACTTGGGACTCGCTCAGGCACTTGGCCTCTGACTCCTGGGAACGCCCACAGCCTGTATACAGACCTCTGGCCACCTTTCATGGACTTCTTTGTTATCTGCCACGCCTCCTAGTGACCACCATCTGACGTGCATCTAGCTCTGGGATGATGTCTATTCATCTTTGTATTCCTAGTGCCAAACACAGGGCCTGCAATTGGAGGCTCAATAAATGGCAGCGATTGTCTTTCTCGCTTTTGGGGGGAAGCTGAGGGGGACATAGTTGTTGTTCTGAATTGAATTCCAGTGTCTCTTAGAACAATGGGATCATTTTACTTCTCTAGAGTTGTTATGTTCTGGGTTTTAGAAGCATTGGCTGGTCGGTGACAATGGAAGTTAACATTTGTACCGAACTTTACGTTTACAGTCCTCTTTCACAGGCATTATCTCATAATGGACCCTGCAACCTTAGAAAGGAAACCTATTGAGCAACATTTTATGCCAGACATTAAATTAGATGCCTCAATATTCAAATCTCACTTAAATCATACATCAACCCTGTGAAATAATTATTATAACCACTCACTCAGACTCAGACTATTCAGTAGAGCCAGAATTTTAACTGATGTCCTGTGCCGGTAGGACCAGAGATTCCATGATAGGTAGTGAGAAAGATCAGGGTACCAGTCTAGGTTCTGACTTGCAGCAGGGCTCCATACCTTGGAGTCAATACACAGGTCCACAAAACTCCAGAAATTGTAGGCAAGCTTCTTTTTATATGTGGGTTTTCCCAGGTAGTGTACATACATCTCCTCACATTTTCGGAGTGTCTTTGGCCAAGGACCATTGATCGTAATCTCCTTTTGCATCTCAGTCTCTAACTCCCAGCTGCCCTTCAAGTTCTCTGAAAAGAGTACATGCCACCTGTTTTAAGATGTGGTCATAATTGTCTTTCCCATAATAAATCACTCGATAATTGGCTCCGAAGGAGTTCCACATTTCCCAGGTTGGAATGGGCCTCTAACAGTTGCAGTCACAAGGCTGTTTCTCATGTCTCCCTTAGGAGCTCGAGGCCATGAGCAGATACACCAGCCCCGTCAACCCAGCTGTCTTCCCCCATCTGACTGTGGTGCTTCTGGCTATTGGCATGTTCTTCACCGCCTGGTTCTTCGTGTATCCTTTGACCAAGCAGCCATTGGGCCAGAGTAGATGATGTGAGAAACTGATGGAGAAACTACCCTGGGTAACTGCATCTGCTAGTTTTGAATATTGGGGTTGGGAATGGACAAAGGTTGCTGATGCCCAAGGGCAGATTGTGGCCTTATTTCCCAAGTTCAGGTGAGCTAACATTCTTGAGATCTACGTAGGTGAGCTGAGGGTCTGACTGGAGTGGATGCTGGGGTTAGGGGAGCTGAGGTTGGAAAGGTAGTGTAATGAAGGGTGTGCTCAGGTGGCAGTAGGACTGAGCGTTAGTCACAGCCCTGCCACTCATGAGATGACTGAGGTATAGGTATCATTTCATCAGGGAGATGGAAGGACGGTATGGAACAGCAGAGTCCAAGACACCTCTTGGGCCCCTTTTCCTGGCTCATCAAGCCAGAAAGCCCTTGACCCATACCTTTCTCCCCAGAAAGATGTTGGGGGCAATTCCCTGCACCCCACAGTCCATCAGCACTTCTCCTTAACAGCCCTGTCCAGTTATGAGGTTACCTCCACCAAATACACACGGGATATCTACAAAGAGCTCCTTATCTCCTTGGTGGCCTCACTCTTCATGGGCTATGGAGTCCTCTTCCTTCTCCTCTGGGTTGGCATCTACGTATGAGCTCCCAAGGGTAAGCACTGTGACAGGGTGGGACTCTCACATCTCTGAGGCACAGCCTGGAAAAGCCTCCCATAGCCACACCGGGGTCCCCAGGCTCTTCCTGCAAAACCCTGTGGCTCATGGAGACAGATTTGCTTGGATGGACAGGGACCTGAGCACACGTGCCTCTTTCCCTGCTACTCATGGGGATTTGAGCCCAGTGTGACCCACTTTGTTCTGGGTTCTCCATGCCGCCCCAGGCCTTGGTCTGTCTGCGGGGTTTTCTAGGTAGAGGCATGCAAAGGCTTCCTATGGTTTTACACTTGCATTGTTATATTATATTATTATAATGACTTGGAGAATATCTAAGACTTAAAACTTGCTGCAGAGAACCCCGCAGCCAGCTCTCGCGTCCCGTCCTCCAAGGATTAGTGTGCCTGTCAGCTCTTGATTAGGGGCATAGGGTGGGATTTCAGGGACAGGCTGTGGGAAGAAGTGTCCTTGGTCTGGTTTTGATTGCCCTTTCCTCTTTCAGGTACCCACCAGGTGGCTTCACTAAATCCCTGCTTTTGTAAATTAATTTTTTTACTGTTGCTAGAAGTGTCCCACCTGCTGCTCAAATAAAGGCAGATGTGTGACAGTCCTGTCTTGTGCCCATTCTACAGGGGTGGGAGTGGCGTGGGGCCTGTGTTATGTCCCAATCCCACCCTTTTCCAACTCTCATCTGCCTTTCACATGCTTCCTGCTGTTGGGAACCTGCTTTCTACACATGGGGGTGAGGGCTTTGTGGCAGGGGTGTCTTATCATTGGAATTTAAGGCTTACCTATGGATAGGAAGGGTCCAGGCCTACCCTCTTCTGTCATTTATAGTACAGACTTCTCTAGGAACCTACGACAGTTGATTCTGCCCTCTGCCCTGGGCCAATCCCCTCTTCTAAACCTAGCCTCCCTTCTCTGAACTGGGGTGCCTTTGCCAGGCTCAGCTTGTTCCCTGAGGCTTTCCCCTAGCTGGCCAGGAAGACAGTGGCTGGAGATACAACCAGGGGCGGGGCCCTGAGTCAGATCTCAGCCCTAGTATGAAGCTACTGATGAGTACAAAGCATTCACCTGGCCATCAGGCATGGGGGCCCAGAGATTCCACTCTTCTCAGGAAGAACCTTGAATTCAACTGGTCTTAAGCCCCCAGGAAAACCTTTCCCACCAGAATGACCTCAAGAAGAGACAGGAAGCAAGCTCAGATACAAAGCAGTATTTATACATTTATTTATATATGTATATTTGGAAGAAAAGGACAGTTCAGAGGACAAGAAGCAAGCAGGCCTAGGGTGGCTTCCCTCTGCCCACCTCAGAGTCAGTGGGTATACGATAAATATGAGTAGAGCTCAGGGACAGGACTGGGAGTTAACTGGGGAGGGGACGCTCTATGCACACGCAGGCTGCTACGGGGCAGTGGTGTGGGCGGGGGCTCTGCACTGGGAGGCCCTATGTACAGCTTGAAGCTAGGGGGGGAAATAGCCCAGTGGCTACAGGAACAAACGCCAGAGGGAAGAGGGGAAGGGCGAGATGGCCTGCTGGAGTCTGGGGAGGGCCAGCCAGCCTCTGGCAGATGGCCCACTCACCTTCCCTGGAGCCCTTTTATACCTTGGGCTTAAGGCAGCTTTGGTCCAAGGTTGACCCTCTCAAGCAGCTTGGAGCCCCAGCTTAACCCCAGCCCTGGCATGGAAGCAGAGCCAGCTGCCAGCAGGATTGGGGCTATGCTATGTCCAGATGGACTCCAGGGGGCAGTGGAGGGTCACTTTCCAGTTAAGGACGAGGGCTACAGTCCAAGAAAAAATGCCCCTACTGAGGAAGCCCCAAATCCTATTCCAAGGGGCGGGTGCGGCAGTTTTAAGGCACTGTAGGAAGGGTTGCCCTGTGGGAGGAGCACAGTAGTCCTAAGCAGGGCGTGGCCCCTGGCCTGGTGTGGGGGTCATACAGCTCCCGTGTTGGAATCGGGGAGTGGAGCCAGACTGGGTACCCTGCGAACCCCAAGTCCCCCTGGTGCTTCCTTGTCCTGTGGATAAGTGCTTTCAGATCCGTGGCAGGAGGAGGCCTGCAATTCATAGGCTTCTAGAACTCAGCTCCCCCACAGAAAGGCCTCCCATTCAGAGATGAGAGGTAGGATAGGGGCAAGGCCTGGTTTCCAAAGAAGTGACAGAATTGCACAGGGCAGGGATGTCCCGTTTCTGGACCATGGCGGATGTGGCCAGATGACTGCCACACTCCTTTCATGAGCCTACATGTGGCCCCAGAATGCTCCAGACACTACGAAGAGAAGCTGACATTTTCCTTAACCCAAACTCACTGTGTCACTCCTGGGAGAGGAAGCCAGAGCTGGGGCTTGCCAAGCGTGGATCCCTCCATCTTGAGCAAGCACAGAAAGGGTGCCTCTGACATGGGAAGATGAGGCTACCCTCAAACAAGATGAGGGAGAAGCCAGAATTTTGGTGGTGAAGTAGGGTGGATGTCTTTGAGCCTCCTGGGAAGGATCAGAGTCAGGACCCCTCTTTCTTTGCAAGTGTCACTCTGAACTTTCTAGCTCCATCCTTCCACTCCTTCCTGCCCTGGTTTAAGTGCATTTAGTAACTATTTCATTAATAACAGCCAAAGTTATGTGCATCTGCCCACCAGCCCAGACCAGCCTGATGCTTGCAGGGATTCCCGCTCCTCTGCTCAGAGGGAATGAAGGAGTCACTGACACCACCGTGGAAGCTCCCAGGACCACAGGGTGTGGGGGTTCACAGGGAATTTCCCCTTCCAGATTTTCGTGGCCTCCGCTGGTTCAGGCCTGTGAAGGGCTGAGGGTGGCTTCATCAGGCACTCAGTAGATTTAAGGCACAAAGTCAAGTCTTTCCAGACCATCCAGGGCTGGCCTCAGCTGCCCGGAGAGTTCTCGGGAGCCAAGGTCTCCCAGGAAGAAAAAACTTCCTGGGCCACACTTAAAGCTTAGAAGTCCAAGTCCAGTGTAACAGTCATATCCCAAAAAGTCCACTACAAAGCCGTACCCAGGGAGCAGCATCAAGGATGAAAGCTGTCTGCCCCATTGACTCATGGAGGCCAGTCAGGTCCTGTAGGGCTAGATCCAAGCCCCTGGCAGGTCTCTCCAAGAGCAGTAACTCCCTGTCTCAAAAGGGAAGGGCAGGGGAGAGTGGACTCTGGGCAAGGCAGGGCCCCTGAAGCCAGCCACCATATCTGGATAGATGTGGATCCTGCTATCAGGAGGTGGCAGGCAGGAAGGCCCAGGAAGTCTGTCTCTCTGGCTCCCTGGCTCCCTCGGTGCCATGCGAGGGTGACCAACAGGAACAGCAGCTCCAGTGTGAAGACTTCCAGTTTCCCCAGTCTCCTGGAGGCCGGTGAATGGCAGAGAACTGGCAGGCAGCAGGCTCCAGTGGAACGCCGTTCATTGCGCCCCCAAGGGCCCGAGGACCCCAAATCCCTGCTATGCTGCTCTGGGAGGCAGTTCAGTCACAGAGGCGGTAGAAGTGGAAGTAGTAGTCTGTGGCTGGCTGGATGAGGGCCTCTGAGCTGCAGCTGGCCTGACCCTGGGCAGAAAGGCAACGGGAAGAGGTGAGGTGGCCCTGGGGTGCAGGGCAGGAGCACGCTCCCTGCCAGCATGCTTGACACTGTGCCCAAGTCCTACCACATGCTCTGCAAAGCTCCCATTCCTCCCTAAGCCCCACACTGCAGAGAGGTGCCTGGACCTCAAGGGGCAGGCAGGTGCCTGCACTCACCAGCAGTGCCACCCGAAAATGGTAGGTGAATTCGCGGAAGGATAGGATGGTTACTGGCCACTGGTGAGAGGTGCCCTGGAGAGAGAGGAGAGGGGGATCAGGGGATGCCATCCCAACCGGCCTCCCTCCCATGGCAGCCCCAAGATCTGTGCCAGGTTCTATGAAGGAGAAACGTGGAGAGCTTCATAGAGGTGTGGGAGGGAGCACACCCTCCTTGGGGATCAGGGCAGCCAGCTCCAGACTGTCGACCCCCGGGCACAGCCCTCCCCCTGTGCCCTGCACAGGGAAGCATCTCATTCCATCCTCCTCACTAGGGTGCAGTGCAGTGGTGCTGCCACTACCGCAGCTCACAGATGAGGAAACCGAGTCACTTGCCTACCAGATGCAGTGTTGCAGAGCTGGGGTTCAAATCCGCACCTGTCTGAATGTCCCTTCCAGGCTGGCATGTGGTCAGCCACGGGCAGCTTGCCCATCTCCCACCCAAGGCTTGAGCCTGGTCTCCTGAGGTAGGTTGGGCCTGAGCCCACGTCTAAAGAGTGTCCAGCTGGGCTCTCCCTTTGGGGTGCTCTTGCCTCTGTGGAGCCTTCATCCACCCACTCCCGGCTCAGGCCCTTTCTGCACGTCTTTCTCTCCCTGGATTACACTCTTAGAAGCCACAGCCTGTCCACTGCCCGCTCTTCCACAGCTGGGAGCACGGGGCCTGAGACTTGGGAGGCCCTAATAAGTACTTCCTGAGTAGACACATGAGTGGGCAAGGACTCACTCCTCCCCCTACCCCCTCCTAAATCTGCTCCCATGGCCTCGGTCAAGGAGAACCCAGAGGTCCATCAGCTGCAGGTGGAAAGCGTGGCCACTGCAGAGCTGGGTGGTGACAGGGCCCAGCCATCCAGTTCCCAGACCAGGAATCAGCCCTCCACCCGGAACCTGAGGGCTCTTCCAACACTGCTGGTCTCTGCCACTGTGCTCTGCTCTGCCTCCCCAGAGACGCAGCCCTGCCTGCCGTGGGCTCCAGGATGTCACTGGTGGCTCCTGTCCAACTCTGCATTCGTCCTTGTGGGACTGGGTTCTTTCCCAGGACTCCTGCCACTGCAGGAACGGAGATGTTCAGCAGGGAGTGGGATGAAGACCTGCATGCGTGGCCCCTTCCTGGGGCAGAGGCCCAGGCTCTGAGTGTCCCTTATGGAGACACCTGCACTCTGACTCCAGCTTCCTCCTCAAGCATTGGCAGACCATTGTCTGGAGAAGCGGGTATAGCTGCCCACGACTTCCCCGCTGCCCCCTACCTGGGTGTCCCGATGGGTGGGGAGAACTTGCGGGAACGACCCCTCCTCGCATGGCTTCTCCTTTGATGTCAGGCTGCACAGCGCCACCGACACAGGGGAGGAAGAGCTGGGGAAAGGCCCAGTGAGCAGGGAATGGGGTTTCCGAGTCCCTCAACTCTGGCCCCCTCCCAACCAGCCCTCCACTCCACACCCGCCCCATAACGAGCACTGACCCTCATGGCTGCACACAGCCAAGACGCTGCCACAGACTTTCCCACCCCCGCCACTGAACCTCAAGCAGCTAACAGCATCCTCCCCCCGTTTCCTAGGACCACCCCTAGGAAGTATGATGGATGCTGGGCTGGCTTCGGGTCTGGCCATTCTGAGGCTCTGCTGGGGTTCCTCTGGCCCCCTCGCAGCCCACTGCTTCTCCAGCACTCACTTCATCTGCAGGGTCAGGCTGAGGTGCAGCGGGGTGCTGCTGCTGACAGGAATGTGGTAGGTGAAGTTGCCAGGCCTGAAGGGGCAGACGGCACCTCAGCCAGACCACCCTCCCAAAGCCTCCGCCCTCAAAACCCAGTCCATCCCAGGACCCTTGGGAGCCTGGAAAGGGGCTGCTCTGCCTCGCGGGGGAGGCTCCTCCCTGAGGCTCAAGATCTGGGCATTTGTACTGCCTGGGTTTGCGTCACCTGAGGGCTCTGGAGTGAAGGGACGGAGACCACCCACCTGCAGGCACCCTCTGGAGCGCAGTACTGGGGGGTGATGGGCATTGAGGTCTCCAGCACCTGGACGGAGGTCAGGGAGGGCACGGGGTCCGCGAGCAGAGAGGCCTCTGGGGCAGGGAGGGTGAGGCGGGACAAAAAGCAGTCAAGTCTTTCCTTACTCCTCAGTCCTTCCCAGACCCCACGATGACCAGGGTTCTACCACACCCCATCCCAGCTGCCTCCTCCAAAGAACCAGCACACCAGAAGCAGGGATGGGTTTTGCACAGCCCTGGCCAGCTGTGCGGAAGCCTGTCCGTGGCTCCTTGCTGGCTGCACGCATCACCTCCCAGCTGTGTTCAGCGGCATCAGCCACGGAGGGAGCACTGCAGGCCAGTCAGGGCCTCCCCGCTGCCCAGAGAACACCCACCAGCACGCCACCATTGCGGCCTTCCACAGTGAACCCACAGGCTGGCTGGCCATGTGAAGGGTGGGACCAAGTGCGACAGAAAGTGGGCAGCCAGGGCTTTCTTGTTCATCTTAGTTCACACCTGGGCTCACTACTGCCTGACCCAGATGGGCCACTGGCCTCTGGACATTTGCTGGACGAGTACATTTTCAGCTCAGGCATAACCTAAGGACCCAGAATGTCCCATGCAGCCAAAGAAACCCAGTTTGAAAACCTCTGCAATAAAAAGTTCTCTGGCTTTGTTAAAAACTACGGTTTGAAGTTTGGAGGAAAGTTGGGGGGACCCCCACACAGCACCTTCCTTGCCCTTGCTTGGTGACAAAGGAGCCAGACTCATCTGGACAACGGGGACAATTTCTCTCTTGCAGAAGTGTTGTGAGTACTTAGGCCCTGGCCTGATCCCTGACACTTGGCACACGCTCAGCAAATGCTGTTCGCTAGCGATCCTGCACCCAGGCACCACGTAGTGGGGCTGAAATGGGCTGGGGCCAGAATGCCTTGCCGGGCCGGCTGGGAAGTGTCAGGAGAGAGGAGTACCTGGCTGGCTCTGGGCCTGAGTGGGCTGAGCAGGACCCAGGTTGGTCTGGGGGGCTCCTCGCCGGGCCCGGCCATGGACTCCAAGGCTGGGGCTGTTCTTGGCCTTACCCTGCCCGCCAGGGAAGGGAACTGCAGGGCTGGCCACAGGCTCCATGCCCTTGGGATGTCTGAAGTGGCCAATGCCATTGACTGAAATGCCCCAGGACTTGGCTCTGATGTTGGTAACTGGCAGCTGGGCCATCTGGTTGGGGCCTGTGGATAGAACCAAGGGTAGGCTGGGCAGAGGGGAGCTAGCTCCCTCCTGTCCAGCTGTCTCTAGGGCCTTGGGGGAACCCCTTCTGTCTTGGTACCCTTAGTCTTTTCTTCTACCCTCATTCTGGGCTACCTGAGACCCTCCCATCTACCAGCCATTGGGGCCTTTCTCTGGACTCAGGGAAGCTGGAACCCCCACCAACCCACCCTTGACCCGGAGTTAGCTATACCTGAGTGGTTAGTGCTGGAACTGGGGCTGGGGCTGGGGGTGGGACTGTGGCCAGGTTTAACACTGGAGTCAAGACTAGGATCCGAGGCAGGGCTGGGGGTGGGTGAGGAGCAGCAGACGACAGGGCAGTGGTGGCTGAAGCACAGGTCCAACATGCGGACAGCTGGACCTGGGGCGGAACTGATCAGGCTGGTGGTAACTGAAAGATGAGGCCATATGAGCTGGAGGAGAGCAGCACAGCCCCCCAACCAGCCACCCACCCCATCCCACCCCACCCCTCCACACTCTCGTGGACACACACCCAGCAGCAAAGAGGGCTGTGTGCCTGGCGACCCGGTGGTCATAGGGGACTGTCGGAGCTGAGTGGTTCCAAAACTCTGGCTGGACCTGCTGGGGAAGGGAGGGCTGAGCTCAGAGGGGCTAGAGAAGCCTGCGAATGCCCAAGAGGCAGGAGACTAGGAGAGGCAGGAAAAGGGCAGCAGGAGCTGGGGGGGGCACTTGGTCAGACACGTACCATGGGCACATGGCCTCACTCCCCCCAGGGTGCTGGGGCCGGAGCAGGGCCAGGAGACAGGAGGTGGACACGGCAAAAGAGCTAAGGGGCAACACAGAGATCAAGAGGGAGACAGGTGCAGGGAGGAAAGAAGACACAGTCAGAGGCAGGCTCAGGGGCTGAGGGTGACAGAGGGCACAGAGCCCAAGGTCCTGAGCTGGCCAGAGAGAAACCTCTGTGACAGCAGGGACAGGGATCTGTTGCCCACCATCCAGGGAGACCCTCCCACCCCAGCATATCTGTGGCAGGCTCAGAGCCTAAGGCTAAACCTCTTTAGAGACATGGATCCTCTGACCCTGGGCTGCCCACCAAAGCCCCACTCGGCATGGGGACTTGACCAGTTGCCCGACCTCGGGGACATACCCATCAGTATCCAGCAGGTCCTCCTCGGTGCGCAGGCTCAGCACATACAGTGTGGACATGGACACCACGCTGGGAGCCACAGGAAAGGGTCACTGTTAGAGCCGGAGGCACTGTCAGCACCCTCTCTCCCAGGCATTGCCTATGATCCTTGACCCCAGGGATTGGGCTCCCAGGTGATGCCCAAACGGATGTCCCCAGCCCTGGAAAGAGGAGACAAGGAAGCAGCCCACCTTCCCCCAAAGCCTCAGCCACTAGATCTTCCAAGCCACATCTCCCTGTCCTCTGGGTCTGGGCCCATGGTCAGCTGACCCCACTGAGCAGTTCTGTTCTCTCAGCCAGCCACCCCAGAGCCTGGGCAGCAAGTCACCTGAAGGCCATGACCACCACCAGGGCAATGATGGTTCCCTGCAGGAAGCGCTGGCTGATGCAGGCCTGGTCTGGCACCACTGACGCCTGAGGGAAAGGGGAAGCAGCAGAGGAAGCAGACTGGGGAAGCCTGCAGCCTCACCCAACCTGAAGGGCCACCCCACTCCCCCAGGGGCAGAGGGACAGACAAAGAAACAGACTGGGAGGCTATGGAACGGGAGGGGAGGGGAAGGAGAAGGAGAGGAAGAACCAGGAGTCAGGGAGGCTGCGGAGGTGAAGCCAGAAGGGAGGCTGGAGAAGTCCCTGCCCAGACACCCACCCTCACCTTGCTGGCCACCTTGGGGGGCCTCTTCTTGTGAGGGACACTGCCTGCCCGGCTAAACTGGCTCCCTGCGTGACTGCAGCAAGAGGGCCACGGTCAGGGGTGCCTCTTGGAAGGGGCCTTGCCTTCCCACACCCATGCCTTGCCCCCACCTGAAGGCACCCGAGCTGCCAGTGGACTTGAGGCTGTCGAGACGCCGCAGTGTGGCCAGCTTGTGGCTCCAGCGCTCCAGCTCATCGATGCGGGTCTCCAGGTTGTCCGTCAGCTTGCACAGCTCCTTCACAGCACCCACGTTCTCCATGAAGATGCGCTCCTGCCAGGGACCAAGGGCTGGCCTGAGGCCCTTGAACCTCCCAGCTGCTGTAGGCCTCCCTCCCCTGTGCTGGCTCCGAACTGCATCCCTGCTGCACCTTGGCCTGCGCTGTCCCACTGCCTGGCCGGCCCACCTCGCTACCAGAATCGGAGCTCTAGCCTTCAGAGGCCCCCACCCTCAGGTCTGCCCCCTGGCGACCGGGTAGCTCAGACTTGGGCACTTTCCTACTCAGATGAGGTGAAAACTTGCCTCACACCTCCTCAGTGCAGCCTCGTGTCTCGTAAGTTAGAGATGTCACATCCCCGATAAAGAACACTTTCAGGCCTTGACAGCCATGTGACAATGTCTTACTACCCACGTTCGACAAGGTGAGAAGTGGCTCTCAGCAAGATTTCTCTTGTCCTAGACCCCAAAGCCTCCCCTAGCCAAATCCACCTCCCTAGGGAGTAGAAGGAGCCCTGCCTGCCCTCTGCCCCCAGCTGGCCTGCCCCTCTCTCCAGACCCTCCAGGTCCCCACCCTACGGACCTTGTTCACCACCAGGAAATTCTCTATGGTCTTCCCATTGGCAAAGACCACGTCTCCTGTGTCCCTCACAGCCTCGGGCAGGATCTCCTTCACCTCCTGGGCGATGACACCTGGGGAGGGCCAAGCCAAGAAGGTGCCCTGGCCGCCACTCTTCCACTTAAAGGGGGTGAGGTGGTACTGAGGATTGAACCCAGGAGGGCTTTGCCACATGCTACACCCCCAATTCTTTTTCCTTTGTATTTTGGGACAGCGTCTGGTTAAGATGCTGAGGTTGGCCTGGACCTTGAGAGCCTACTGTCCCAGTCTCCTAAGCGCAGGGATTACAGGCGTGGGCCGCAATGTCTGGCAAAAAGTGGATTTGCGGGGGAGGGACCAGAGAGTTGGGTTCCCCAAAGCCCTGCGCAGGGTCTGCCTCCTACTAGGGTTCACGGGTCGCAGCTCCAGGGCTAAGGACGTGGGGTTCCAGAGGTGGGTGGGTTCCTGGACATAAGGACCTCCGAGGAAGGCAAAGGATTCCGAGAGGATGAAGGCAAGAATTTATAGGGGGCCCTGGGTCAGGATTTTCGGACTTTGTCAGAGCGCGATTTTCCAGGGGCTAAGGGGCGGGGCTTCTAGAAGGCAAGCTTCCGGGGGCGAAATTCCAGGGGAGGGATTTCTGGAAGCACAATTTCCAGGGGAGAGGGACGGGCTGCTGAAGGCTGAGGGGTTGTTCCCAGACCCCGGTCTGCAGAGGGCGGGTCCCTACCGGTCTCTGGCGTGGTGGCCTCGATGCCCGCGCTGGCTGCGAACTCGGGCTTGTATCTGTAGTGCACAAGCCGCATGCGCGAGATCCTCTTCAGCTGCTCGGTGGTGTCCACCTGCCAGGGGACCCCGAGACAAGACTGACCCCTCGGCTCCTGAGACTAACCAGGACAGGTCGGGGAGCTCAGAAGGACCGCAGCCCCGAGGCTGCAGTGTGGAGGAGCAACCCCGCTACCCGGGTTGCAGGATTGAGACCTGAGCCAGCCTCCCCATCTCCTTTCCTGACTGCCCTGCCCTTCCGCCCGGTGCGCTGCCTCCCTAGGAGCCCCAGCCCGAGGCTCCGCCCCCACCTCCTGCACGTGCTCCTTGGCCCGCAAGTCCGAGGGGTGCATGAGCGAGCCCATGACCTTAACGTTGCCATGCACAACCAGCGCCTCGTCGGGCCTGTCAGTGTTGATGCCCACACGGCCATGGTGGAAAACGGTGTCGGGCACCTGCGCCCGCTGCCACAGCACGTCGCTGTCGCTCTCAAACTGACCTGGGTTGGAGGCCTAGGGCAAGATGGGGCTGAATCAGTCCTGGAGGATGGGGGACCTGTCTGACCGCGGGAAAGGGGAAACACCACAGCAACCCCTCCTAGCCCCAGCCAGGGCTCTTCACCCCACCATGCCCGCCGTCCTGCTCATTTTAGTCATTTGTGGTATGCCAGAGGCTACCAGGCTACCAGGCTCCGTGCTTTACTGTGAAGGAAAGACTGTCGCTAAGAAAGGGTGAGAGTCACGCCCAAGGGTACACAACCAATGCCCAGCCAAATCCACGCACCGGTTCCTGACTCCTGGGTACCCGGTATTTCTTCTGGGTGTTTCCTCCAGCTCTGGGAGGACTCTACCTGAAAGGAGGTGGCCCTTACCCTCACGATGATGCGCTCTGAGATCTGGGCAGCCAGGGTGTAGTTCTGGTTCTGCGCATGAGCCTGAAGGGCCACTACCAGCATGAAGTACCTGTGACACACAGGAGGCTCAGAGGTACTCAGGGTCCCGCCCACTGCCCCTGGCCGCCCCTTTGGGCCTTGTGTGCAGTGTACACAGCTCCCTAGTTTCAACCCACCCAAGAAAGTGGCGTGGACACAGTATCCTACAGAGGCACCCGAGCCTCCACCAGGGGGCAGAAGTCCCCCGGGGTTCACAGCCCGAAGCCAAGCACTGCTTCTGAATCCAGAAGCCAGACTTCTGCCCCTCCGATCCCTCGGTCAGCGGAGGGCTCTGAACCTCAGGCCCCTCATCTAGGAGATGGCCAGTCTGTGACCTCTGCCCCTGGCAGGCCCCATGGGCAGTGTCTTCCTGATCCTGCTGCTCAGAAGCAGGGTGGCTCCTGGGGCAGGGGACCAGCCCGCTCACCTCTGGTCAGGGTTGGGCTTGCCCTTCTTGCGCATGTTGTTGGCAGTGGTCTCGCTGAAGTGCAGTCGTCCCACAGTCACCTTTGTGACCTGCTCAGGAGGCAGATTGACCCTGCAGAGGAGGGACAGGGCCTCAGGGAGCCGGGAGAGAGGTCGTCGAGAACCAGGCCACAGAGGGGTACCCAGGCCAGGAGCGTGCAGGAGGCGGACACTCTTTGTGTCCACCTGGCCCCCTTGGTTCCCAAGCCAGCTCCAGGGTAGGCCCCTCCAGGTCCCCTCCGCGACCCCCGTCAGACACTCACGTGACGGGGTTGAAGGGCCGCTTGCTTCGGTCTGACTGCGACTGCTCAATGTTGATGGATTGGTTCAGGGCCTCCAACTAAGGAGGACAGAGAGCGGTTCCCACCGGCTCCCGCCTGCCCTCACCTGCTCAACCTGGGCCTGGCCCCGCAAGGAGCCTCAAGGAGGAGCAGAGCTCTGCCCTCAGCCTCCCTTCCCCACAAACTCAGGGGCCTTCTACACAAGCAGCACCCGCCACCCCACCCCACGCGTCCTCAGGTGCACAAGCAGCCCCGCGCTCCACCCTGCGCTGCTGTGCTATGAGGCACACAGGGTCACCTCCGCCTCGGCCCACATCCACGCCCACACACACCTCCTCCCCCGCCCTCACGGCCCCTCCCACACACCCAGGCCTCAAGCCTCCAGGAACACTGGCTGCCCACTCACGACCAAGGCAGGCAGAGCCGGGCGTGCCCCCAGGGACCCCTGGCTCCGAGCCCGCCGCACCATGGCTGTGCCTAGGGGGCAGCTTTCCCTGGGCGAGCACCAGTGTGGAGTCTGCCAGGAGGGGAGGGATGGAATGGGGGCCGCCGGGCAAGGCAGGGGCTGCGAGTGGACAGCAGAGGGTAGAGGAGTGGAGGGCTGGCTCCGGGGACTCTGGGCTCGTTGGGAGAACACTGGGGTCTTGGAAGGATGGGGCATGCCATTACCACCTGTGTCACACATGGGGGCCAGAGTAGACATTCAGGCAAGGAGCAGGGACGACCAGGACAGGGGAGAGGACAAAGGAAGGAGGGGAGGAAGGGGACCGGGTGGAAGGATGCTCGGGAAATAGCCGGGCCAGGTGCAAGAGGTCAGGGAAACAGGCCACCCAAGTCCCCAGGTTTCTGGCTTGGGTGATCAGGACCCTGGACTCTGTTCCCTGAAGGGGAGCTCAGGGGAGAAGCGAGGTCACAGGGAGTTTGGTTTGGGACTCAGAGCTGAGGTGGCTGACGGAGGGACCAGGAGGTGGATGTTGGCTGGAGATGCAGACTGAGGTCACAGGACAGAGGAGGGAGAAGGAACATGGGAGCTGGTCGCAGGCTGCCCCAGGGAGAAGAGGCAGAGGCCCAGCAGTTTCTCCAGCACACTCTGGCCCTCCTGCCCCGCGCTCCTTACTAAACCCCAAACCTGCCTTCACACCGTGCAGCTTCAGGTAGAAGCAGTCCAGGGGCTTGAGGCCTTCGGGCGTCTTGACGTACTTGGGCTCCCCCAGCATGCCGATGTACACCGTCACCTGGAAGTGGTTCTTCTTCTGGCACACAAAGGCGTCGTCACCCACCGAAAAGTTGAAGCCTTTGTCAGCGTCCACGCGGTAGGTGAGCATAGGCCTGGGGGACAGTTGAAAGCCAGGCCTGGGATGTCACTCCCTCCCACACACCCTGTTCCAGGTCAGCTTCCTATTCTGCATCCCCAAACCACCAATGGTGCTGTGCCCACTTTGCAGAAATGAAAACCGCATCCCCGATAGGATTCCATGCAGATCTGCCAACCTCCGCAGATGTTTCCTCTACATGCCTGGTGAAGAGGGTGCGGGGCAAGACCCTGAGGCCCCCCAACAGGAAGGAACTCCCAAGGGGGCCTGATGGCCCTTGTCACATGTGGCTTGTTCCCAGAAGGCTGCCTGAAGCCCCCTCCCTCATGGGAATAGGGTGAGGGGCTGCATCTGCAGAGCCTCAAGGCCTGTGACAGCTGGTTGCCATGGTAACTGTGGAACCAGGCACAGGCTCTGCCCACCAGTGTGTTCAAGTCCCCACACACCCTCGTTCTGATTCCCAGGGTCTGCCAGGGCAGGAGGGGGCACTTCTGGATGCCCCCTCAGACTCAGCTGAAGTGTGCCCCTCTGCTGCGGGGGGAGGGGCGGAATGGAGCAAGTAGGGTTCCTCTGGAGACCTCCAGGTGGCAGTAAAGAGGGCAAGCGTAGGCCTGTGGCTCAGCCACCCTCACCGGGTCACCAGAGTGCCCATGCCTGCCTGGAGGCAGGTGGCTGTGGGAAGAGCTCAGGCCTACGGGAAGGCCGGCCGGCCACCTCTTCCCTCCTGGGGCTCCACCCACCTGCTCAAGCTAGCAAAGCCCCGAAGCGGTGCCCGGGCTATACTGGGGCCCTCCACTGGCAGCTTCCCGGCCTGGGGTCCTGGTATGGCAGGTTGGCCCAACGTGTATGAAGTACACCTTGTAAGAGTAACAGGCTCCTTCCCCGGCCCGACGGCACTCCCACAGAGGCCCTCTGTCACACCTGAGCTGCCATAGCAGCTGGGCCACCCCCTAGCCGTGGGGTCTGCTGGTTAGGAATCTGACACAGCCTGTGGTGCCCAACCCCAAGAGACTGGTCTTGGCCCCAGCCACCTTGCCAGGCCTGGAAATGTCCAAAAGGGGTTGAGGGGAGTTACCCTCTCACCTACACCAGTCTTTGGGGGGAGTCAGATGGGGTGCTCCCTACAGGGCTCCTGGCCTTGGGCCTGGGAAGCTGAATCCATATGACCAGACAGACCCTGACCTGGTCCTGCCTAACCCCCTCCACAGGGAGGGGGTCCTGTAAGGGCCCTGCTAACACTCAGCTTCCGGCTACCTTCCTGGAATGCAGGAGGAGGAGGAGGAGGAGGGGAGGCGGAGGGGGAGGAGAAGTACACCACCCGCCCACTTCCTCCAGGCTTGGCCCCGAGCCGAGACCACGCCCTGGCACACACCACCTCCTGGGGAGGCCTGGGCCTAGCTCTTCCCCCAGACTCTGCTCTTCTGCAAAATGGGATCATCCTGTACCCAGGGTGCTCCCAGGCCCTGATCCAGGACCTCAGTGAGATCCAAAGCTGTCCCAAGACGGGTGGCTGGGCGGCACTGATCACTCACAGCTCCTTGTAGTTGGCATCATACAGCGTGGCCCACTTGTTCTGCTGATGGGGCTGCCACTTGATGGACTGGTAGTTGGGGTCCAGGTAGGAGCCACTAAGACTATCATTGTCCTGCAGGAGACCTAGAGGAAGGGGACACCCACGTGGGCCCTGGTCTCCAGGCCCCACTCCCCAATCCCAGGGTCGGGCCAGCCTCGTACCTGGTGAGGGCGCACCTGGCGGGTGCCACGGTGGTGTCTGGACCCGAGCGATGCTGAGCGGCAAGGAGCCAGGGCCCGGCGAGAGCGGACCCTGGGGAGGCCAGGGTGGGGAAGGGGCTCGAGCAGGGTGTGGGGGCAGGG
Organism: Sciurus vulgaris; assembly: GCF_902686455.1. Lineage (NCBI taxonomy): Eukaryota > Metazoa > Chordata > Mammalia > Rodentia > Sciuridae > Sciurus > Sciurus vulgaris. The sequence goes on from NC_136472.1 coordinate 12,369,681, forward strand.
CTGTCACGGTCCCAGGCTCCTGTTTGATCATCCCATTCAGCATCTGGGCATTGAGGGTGTTGGGGGGTGATTCTGAGTGCTTCCTCTTCTTGGAGGGGTGTGTGGGGAGCCTGGGGAGGCAGAGGTGTGCGTGTGGGGGCTGGCTCTCTCTGAGAGCCTGCTCTGGGCAGTGCCCACTCCTGTCCCCTCTCCCGCTGTTTCAGCGGGCCAGGCGTAGCTCAGAGGATGCTTCCTGCAGGAAGCCCGGGCTGGGCCCCCTCGACACTCCCGCCCCTGGTCCGTGTTGTCACTCTCTCTGTCACTATCCCCACCGGCCAGAACTTGGCCTCCAGGAGGGAAGGAGTCACACCTGACTGGTCAGTGTGTCTCCAGCAGGCCCAGCCAAGGCCCAGCACACACCACACGCGCGGTCATCTGGGGATTCAGGCGACAGCCTCCAGAGTCAGAAACAGACCACATGGGGCTGGGCCACAAGGCCAGGGGGGGAGTTTCCCAGGGCAGGGTACAGGGGAGGTCTGGGTGCCCTGCACAGCACTCTTGAACCCAGGGGTGCTTGACCACTGAGCCACATCCCCAGCCCTTTCTTTTTCTTTTATCCAGAGACAGGGTCTCGCTAAATTGCTTAGGGTCTTGTTAAATTGCTAAAGCTGCCCTTGAACTTGTGATCTCCTGGCTTAGCCTCCTAAGCCACTGGGATTGTAGGTGTGTGTCACCCTGCCCAGCTACAAAATGTTTTGACAGTGGACTCTTTCCTCGAACTTTCAGAAACTTTGATGAAACTTCAATATGCAAAACAGATAAAAAGTCATGAAAGATAAAAACAGATAAAAATGACGCGTGCACAGGTTGGAGTCAGAGCCAGGAGCTTAAGTCCAGGCCAGGAACCTCCTCAGAAAGCCTCCAGGATCAGCTGGATACCACCTGTGCCTGGGTAAGAATGTCACCCCAGACTCAAGTCTGCCCCCCCCCCCCCCCCCCCCCCCCCCCCCCGCTCCTGGTTCCAAGACCCGGACGAGCCACTTCCCCTTCTCAGAACCTCCGGTTTACCTCTGTGGAAAAGGTAGCTGTGAGCCACTAGCCTCTAAATCCTCCGGGGCATCACTGGGCACTTAGGGACGAACACATTGGCCCCCGCCTTCCCTGAAGAGCCCCCGCCCCTCCCCAGCACCCCATCCCCTCTCCACCTCTGGGGCCCTGCCTGCTCCGCTCCCCCACGCTCCCACGGGCTCCCCGCCTTACTCAGCTCCGTGTTGCTGCAGCAAGTGCTGCAGCATCTGAGACTGCTGGGCGTGGTGGAGGTCTGCGGGCACCAGACCCGGCCCCATGGCAGCGTACGGCGGGAGCGGGGGCTCGGCCTTCATGTACAGGTCCCGCTGCAGGACAGGGTAGTGAGGCGGGGGCGGCGGGGGCGGCGGGGGGCCTGGCAGGTGGGCTGGCGGTGGGGGCGGGTGCTCCAGGCGGGAGGGCACCCCCACGTGGCACAGGGTCTCAGGGGTTATGGTGCGGAGGAGATGGGGGTCTGCGGGAGAGATGTGGGATTGGGCGTCAGAGGCCAACCTTGCGCCAGTTCCGGACACCCGGTCCCCCCCGGCAGGGTCTCCAGCTTCCACCCCATCCTGAGCCAAGCCCCAAGCCCAGGGGCTGGGGAGGTTAGCTGGTCACTGGAGCCTGGGTGGGGAAGCAAGGCCCTGTGCCGCAGGCGGGTGGCCTCTGCCCCATCCTTGCCAGTTCTTTCAAGATGGCTGGGCCCAGCTCCCCGAGATCCCCAATCTCAAGGTTCCTCCGGCCCCCAACTCCTCTCAGGCCTGACCCTCCGTTGGCCTCAGGAGGGAGTGTCTGGAGACCCCAGCCCCTTCCTGGCTGCAGGCGGGCTTCCTCCCTGCAGCAGCCCCTCTCCTGGGCTCCAGGGGCCAGCCCCCCAGCCCGAGGGGGAGGCCCAGCTCCCTTTGTTCCCCAGGAAGCATTCCAGAGATGTTTCGGGTAAGATAAACAGAACTCTTGACCCCTCTTCAGGCCGTGGGGAGCCAGCTGCCCGTGGTCATTCTGCTCTTGACCACCTGGGGGCCACTGCACCCCTGAGCACCCCGCAAGGGGAGGTGGGCCCAGCGGTGGTGAGGCCTCTGCTCAGACTGCACCAGGCCCTCCCCAGCCGTCCACTTACCGCCGAAGGGCGCGTCCATGATGGCGCAGGCGGCCAGGCGGTGGCATCACCGGCAGGGACACTTGCTCGGAGGCAGGGCCAGGCTCCCCACCCGCCCATGGGGAACAATAGCCAGCGCCGGGCAGTATTTGACCAGTGATAATCTAGGCCCGCTGGGCAGCCGCTGGCCCCCTCCCCCCGCCTGCCCGATAAGGCTGCCCCAACCAGCCCCAACCACTTGTCCAAGCGGAGGGGAGGGCGGTGCCCGCTGGACTCACCATTCACCTGCTGCGGGGAGTAGGCCTCGGAGCCCGAGTCCGGGGGGGAGTCTGGCAGTGTGCTGCAAGAACCGGGAGGAAGGGGCTGTTCGGCGCCCCGTGGGTTGGGGTCCCTTAGGGCATTTCTCTGTGCCACCTACCTTGTGTGCCTGGGTCTGGGTGGGGGTCTTGGGGTCTTGCCTAGGCTCTAGGATCCCCTCAGACCTATTGGCCACTGTGGTCTAGTAACCAGGACCCTGAGGATGGTGCAGGGACTCAGGAGTCCCTCCCCAGTTCGAAGGGCCAGGCCTGCACCCCTCCCTGCACCCACCAGAGCCTTTATGCCTTCTGCTTTCTTTCTGCTGGGCCTCAGTAGGTCCAGCGGGTCACTGGGGGCTGCCCTGCCAGAGGCAGGTGTGGGCTGGCAGGGGGCCAGTTCTGTTGGGTCTGGGCTTGCTTTTTTTTTTTTTTTTTTCCTTGCAAGTTTTGTTTTATCAGTGGTTCAAGAAAAAGAACAAATTCAACCCCAGAGGTCACCACGTCCTGTGTGAACCCTGCGCTTGCCCAGCAAGAGGAGGGCTGTGGCCTCTGAGCAGTGCAGCTATTTGGCCATCCCTGGTCCTCATATCTAGAGAGACTCCCCTCCATGCTACCCACGGAACTGCTAGAAAGGCCTACGCTGATCCCAGAGTCCCAGGGCATCCCTGGACAAGCCACCACCCGCTTTGGTCCTTGTTCATACATCTGTGAATGTGGACCTTCAAACAAGACTGTTGAGAAGACACAGAAGAGCAGGTGGGGACTCTCACTCTGCCTCTCCCCACGGCCTCAGGTCCACAGGCTGAGCCCAGGCTGTCCAGCTCCGATTCCACCCCCCCCTGCACTTTGCTGACCAGGGCCTCGTGTTTCTAGGGTGTCAGGGTCTTCCACACACTCCGACGCCCTGAGCCCACTGCACTCTGCATTCCTTCCTCACACGTTTATAAATCGATCTCGCTTCTCCTGTGCCTGCATTTGGTCATTGCTCTTTCTCTTCCAGTGCTGGTGACGGAACCCAGGACCCTGCAGGGCTAGGCGAGTGCTCCACCACTGGGCTGCGCCCCAGCCTGTGATGCATCAGTACCTCTCTCCCCATCTCAGCAGCAAACCCACCCAGCACAGGGCCTGGCCTGGGTCCCTGTGTGGCTCTGGACCCGCTTCCCTCTCAGAGCCATCAGAAGCCTGCTAGGAGGAGCACCTCCGACGACCTCCGACGAGCTCACACAAGCAGGCACTGGCGGGCAGCCAGCAGGCACTCCTGAGTCTTAGTCTTCACCCCTCTGCCCTCAGGCGCCTGTGGCTCAGGACCAGTGGCACGGCCTCAAGCAGTCAGTCTGCTGTCTCTGCAAAGGTTCCCCCAGCACCCTAAGCCTGGCCACTCTCAGCTGGGGATGCGGGAGACCCTAGCGACAACACCTCAGCGGCCACTGTCCCCCCAGCACTGTCCCTGTGCTCCTGCAGGAGCTCAGGAGTCAGCACCTGGGGCTACTCCAGAGGGGGAAAGGACACCCTGAGCAGGCTATAGGTTACCAGGGCAGGAAGCTGGTAAGTGAGCCAGCGCCAGGCTGCCTGGGCACAGCGCTGTTCCCGCCCCAGCTCCCTGGCCCTCTCCCAGACACAGGGTCCCTGCCCATGCCCCAGGGTGGGGAATCCAGAACGTCCTCGCAGCTCCTCTGCAGAGCATGGCACCCGTGTCCTCTGCCTCTCCCTGGGAGCGCGTGGGGCCGGGCTGCCCTGGAGTCGGGCTAGGCTGGCGGCCACCTGGAAACCTGACCGAAGCCAGGCCCGAGGCTCATCCAGGTCTCCTCAGGGAGGTGCAGAGAGGGGTGAGGCCGAATGGGGATGAGATGTGGCTCCACAAGGCCAGCTGGGCTAGGAGGAGCCTGAGGGACCACAGAGGAGCCCCTGGGAATCCCCGAGGCCACAGATGATGTCAACTGAACGCACATGGGCCTGTGGAGGGTGTTTGGGTACCTGTGTGCGCGTGTGTATGTTGGGGTTCCCCTGAACGTGAACGTGGTGGCCTCCTGTCTGCACGCTCAGAGATGTTTCTAGCATCACACCAGCCCTCCTCAGACCCCTGCTCGTAGCCCTGCCGGCTGCCCACTGGTCTCCCTCGGCTTGCCACTCGGCCACAGGGCAGCCCGCCGCCTGGGCCCTGCCTGCCACCAGCCGCGGCCGGCACCTTCCAGGCTGGGCCAGCAGGTGCAGGTATCCCACTCCATCCGCCTGCTCTCACTCACCCTGGGGCATAGGGAGCCTTGGGCTCAGCTTTGATGGGGGGCCCCGAGCCCCCCAGGAAGGGCTTCGGCGTGGCGCCCATGCCGTTGTTGTTGTTGCAGTTGAGTGGGGCACTGTAGCTCGGGGGCGGGAGGGGACCGTGGCGCACCGGGGAGGGTCCACCCCCAGGGGAGCTCAGGTGGTGGACCCCACTGGAGCCAGGGATTGCAGGCTGCCCATGGGGGAAGGAGGCCGTGCTGGCTGGAGCGGAGATGTCGGGAAAGCAGCTGCGGAGAAGGCAGGAGGTCAGCCCCCGCCCAGATGGCTGCCCTCCCATGGGAACTGTGCAGGGGGCTGAGGGTGGGCGGGGAGCGGATAGGGAGCAGCCTTCCAGGGCGGGACTGCGGTCCGCGGCCAGCCGAGGCCCGGGGCGACTCACAGGTCGGAGGAGTCCTCCTTGCCGATGTACTCCTCCAGGATGCTGGTGTCTATGTTGGAGGGCTCCAGGGCGCCATTGATGTCGTGGCCTGCAGGGCAGCAGGGAGCTGGGCTAGGGGAGGGCCAGGTCCCTGCAGACCCTTAGGCCTCTGGTCACAGCGCTCCAACCTCCACAGGCCAGGCCTTCCAGACCTATGCCCACTTCCCCGACTGTGTGTCCAGGCGGGGGGCCTTCACCGCCCACCCAGACCCCTTCGGGGAGGAGCCGCAGATCCCTCCCCCAGGCCACAAGGCCACCTCCAACCTCCAGGAGGTGAGAGGCCCGGAGTGTAGCCTGGGGACAAGGCTGCCACCCTCGCATCCCAGCTCCCTTCCGGCTTTGTGACAGGAGCCACCCTCTCCCTCGCATCCAGGGCACGGGCCTGCCCCTGTCTGATGGGGTGCTGCGAGGGCAAACGAGGTGTCTCAAGGGCCACTGCACGGTGGCTCAGCCCAGCAGGACCGTCCGCCCTGCCCTCCAGCCATCAGGCCAGACAGCCAGCTGTGGACATACAGGGCTGGAGCCTGGCCCCGCAGGACCACACCTCCTGGGGAGCCCAGGAGTTTGGGGAGCCACCTGTGCCTGGGCCCCAGCGACAGCCAGGAGTGCCCTGGCCCGCCCTCAGGGGCCCATGTGCACGGGAGGCAGAGGCCCTGGGAGGAGGGCGGCCTCTGCTCCTCACTGAGGCCCTTTCCTGGGTCCTCCCTCTGGACCCGCCGTGAAGGGGAGGGACTCGGAAAAGGCAGTCGGGCTCCTGGGCATCACGAAGGGAGGAGAGGGGTGGCGCCGGCCTTTCCTCTCCTGGGTCACCTTGTGGGGGAAGCCCGAGGGCGGAGTGATAAGGGGCCTGACGTGGGAGATGCGTCAACCCTGATAATGGAGGACCGCCCCACCCACGCTGCCGACCTGGCCAGCCAGCCCCACTGAGGCAGGCGGGAGAGTCCCTCCCACAGGTCCCTGGAGCCCCAAGTCTGGGGTCTGCACCTCCTGGCCCCTTCTACGATGAGCCCTGGGACCAGAGTTCAGACAGCACAGAACAAATCCCAGCTAAGCCACACCCTGCTGTGTGACCTTGGGCGGCCATGCCCTCTCTGAGCCTCAGTCTCCTCACTAGTAAAATGGGGACATAGCGAACACTTCTTAGGGCAGCAGTGAAGTCTGTGGAGACAGGTTTTCGAGGTGCCCAGCAATGGTGAGGGCTCAGCAAACACAGCCTTCCCTTCCCAGCCCCAGATCCCTGGGGTCCCTGAGCCCCCAGCCCAGGCCCCTCCCTGGCCCCAGCCGGCATTTCAGGAATGCTGAGCCCCGCTTAGGTGATTAACGAGCGGCTAAGCCCTCCTAGGAGTCACGCGCTGCCTGCACAGGCCAGGGCCCTCCTGCTGACCCCCACCCTGTTCACCCAGCTGGCATCTCAGGCACCCACCGAGCGTGGCCAACGGCTGTCCAGGGCGGCGGCCCAGCCAGGGCAAGGAAACTGGTTGGGCTGGGAAGGACCAGTCCCAGCGCTGAGGTTCCCCGCCCCTCCCCACCCTCCCCCGGTAACCACGGGTCCGTTGCTTGAGCACCTACTGTGTGCCAGGCACAGGAGTTTATCATGTGCAAGTGTTCTGCCTGGGGGCGTGTCACTCAATCCTGCCTGACGCTGACAGGGTGGCAGCTCATGCCGAGGCCTACCAGTACTTCGCGATTCATAACTGTGACGATGACAGTGACCGATGGTGACGGGGGAGGGCGCACGCTGACCAAGGCCCTGCACCATTCTAAGTGCTCCACGCATTTGACCTCCCAGTTGCCCCGGGGCCTTGGTGGTGTTACTGCGGGACAGGCTGGAAGGTTCCAGAAGGAGCACAGGGAATGGGGAAGGAGGAGGGTACGGGTGTGGCCCCCACTCTGGCGGCTGAAGCTGCGTCTGAGGCTGAACCTGGACTGGCCGTGAAGTGCTATTTATACCAAGCCCAGCCCCCTCCCCGCCTCCCACCGGCCAGGAGGACTCCTAATCGCCCCTAATCCTCCTGCCCACCTCCCCCGGGATGGGGGGCCTCAGGCAGAGGCATCCTGGGAGACCCTAACAAGAACCAGATGTGGCTGGCGGGAGGAGGGACCCTCCCGTGCCAGGGGCCGGGCGGACGGAGGGGGAGGAGGGAGCCACAGGCAGGTGGGGGTGGGCCCAGGGCTGGGGGAGAGGTTGGATGGTGGAGCGGGAGGGCCTCCTGAGGAACGCAGACCCCCGCCCTCCGCGGAAGCCCTCCAGGACTGCCTGCTCTTCTCCCCGCGCTAAAGGGGACGCTAAAGGGACCAGCCACCAGAGCCCCCAGCACGTCCCAGGAACAACATGGGGACTTGCTGGAGCCCAGGAATCCAGAGGCTGGGGCAGAGCCCAGGTACAAGTGGGGTGCCCCTCCCCACTGCTGCCGCAGAGAACCAAACCATCACTGGATCCCAACATGGGTACCTTGGTCCTCAAGACCTCCCTGGAAGGAGGGTCCCTGGACTGGGGCTGCCCAAGGCCCCACCACCAGAATGTAGCACCATGAGGTCACAAGCCAGCATCCCTGTCCTCGTCCCTTCAGATCTTGGGATAAACCCAGTGCCCTCCAGGTGTCCAAGGCCGGGCATGGTTGGCGCCACCTGCCTGCCCCAGCCTCTTCCTGCCCCCGTCCCTGCGCTGTGACTCTCTGGTCCACCCCTGCCTCCTTCCCATCCCATCCCCCATCCCACCCGCCCAGCAGGCCCTCTGCACACAGTTGCCCCAGCCAGAGGAAGTGACTCCTCTTCACTCTTCAGCTTTGGCTGGAATGTAAATCATCCCGAGACTGCCCACTGACCCGCTCTGCTCTCCCAGGGGCTGGGACCCTCCTGTCCAACACAGGCCTCGCCGGGTGGCGCCCGCACGGCACCCTTCCCCGTCCACTCAGTTCTCTAAGGCCTCTCCTAAGGGACAGGTGGTTCCCTTTCTCCCTGTTTTACAGATGAGGAAACTGAGGCTGAGGGTGGGCACTTGCCCTCCGGTTTCCAGGGGTGGAGCCAGCTGCTCGCGCTCTCTGGGATACCAGTATCCCGGCACACAGTAGGCACACACAATAGAGTCCAAGGGGTGAACATGCAAAGCGGCAAACCAGAGTCTGGAACCAGGCCTGCTGGCTCGGGACCTAAGCCACCCTGTGCTTCAGGTCCAGCGCAGGCTCCTCTGGGCCCAGCCCCATCCTGCAGGCCGAGCGCCCAGCGGCTTCTCCTCCCTGAAGCCCTTCATTACCTGCTTTGAGCAGGAACTAGACACTAGCCCTTCCTGAGCAGACTGGGGCCGGCTGTGGGAAAGTGGCCCTCTCCCTCCTCTCTCCACCTCCAGCTGGGCAGGAGAGGAACTGAGGGGACCCAGCCAGGTGCAGGACGGAGCAGGCAGGGACCCAGGTGGCCCCTACACCCTGGGCCCCTCCCTCCCACCCCTCGTGCTCCTGCCCCCCCCCCACCAGCTGTGGCTGCTGGCTGAGTCTCTGCCATTGTCCCGTGGGACGGGGAGGGTGGGGACCCGGCACAGTGGGAGGCTTGTGCCCTGCCCACCCCCTCCCCTGCCCCGTCAATGGGGCACTTGTCAATTCATGCCCCAAACATGGCGGAAATCCCGTCGGCCACGTGGCTGTGGGCAGGGTGGGCCAGGGTCTGAGGATGCTGGCCAGACCTGGTTGCTCTGAACTTGGGTGGATAGGGCACCAGGGCCTCTCCCCTGAGTGTCCACCTCAGGCATCTGAATCTGAGGGGAGCCCTAGCTCCAGGAAGTAGCTGGGGTTCAGAAACTGCCCACCTGAGCATCCTCATGATGCCCTGAGAGAGTCCTGGCTTCCAATGGGAACCCTCGCTTCATTGCTGTGGGACCCTCAGCAACTACCCTGACCTCTCTGAGTCCCAGATTCCTCCTGGGGAGCATGAATCCTGTATCCCAGGGTGGTGGGAGCCTTACACCAGGGGAGCCCCAGGAGGCCCTTCCGTCATCACTGTTAGCTGCTCTGTTCTCTTCTCTGTCTCTCCTGGGCCCCCCTCTCCCTTCTCACACCTCTCTGGGGTTGTACCACTCCAGGGACCTCTGGAGACTTCGAGGGGGCCCACGCCTTACCCAAATTCCCTCTGAGGCATGAGGGACTGTGCTGCTCTCCTTGTACATGGGTGGCACGGTTCAGTCTCTAGGCCTTGGCGCCAGGCCTAAGATGCTCCCGAGCCAGGCCAAGAGTCCTGGGGCCAGCTTCTGGGAGAACCCGCTGTCTCGGAGAACCCGCACTGGTTCCCAGGGACTCTTCTCTTCTGGGGCCCACGGCCTTCACTCCACAGGGAAAGCCAGCACCCACCCAGTGCCTCTGACCCTCTCCTACGGGGACCAGGGCAGGCGGGCCACACAGGCCGTGCAGGGACCGTGCTGCAGCCTCCCGGCTTCCGGGGCCCTCTGATTTAACCCGGCATACTCTGACATGCATGCATGTACATACGGGCACAGCCTGGGGTCAGCTGCCCACGGCCTGCCCTGCCCAGCGTGTGGTAGCACACGCTCTCGGCTCAATGCAGGCAGCATCTCACTCACTCAGGTAAGCACCCACTACGTGTCAGGCACAGGGTGAGGCTGTGGGAAGACAGCACAAACAAGAGGCGAGGCGCCTGCACAGAGCTGACACTCCCGGGCAGTCAGGTGACAAGCTAGGTTCCAGGCCGTGGGGACGGAGGCCTGAGGTAGGAGCAGGCCTGTGCAGCTTCACCTCTCAGCATGCCCAGAGGCATGTACCCCAGGACACGTGGCACAGGAACAAGACCGGCCCAAGGGCAGGCCTGGGCCACCGCCCCTCCAAGGGACAGCTTAATACACGTGGGTGCAGACCCACCGGGAAGAGCCTCCTCTCCGTCTCCTTCCCCTCAGCTCCTTCCCCACCAGGACGAAGAGACCCTCCCCACCACCAGCCCCAGCTCCAGCCAGGTCCCGCTGAGCCAGCTCAGGAAAGGCAGGCCCTCTTCCAAGCTACCAGGAAAGGGGTGAGCACCCCCTGCCCGCAGGCCACTGACCCCACCTGGAGGCAGAGGGGGGACAGGGTATCTATCATGGAGGCTGCAGGGGGCTCTAGACCAAACGGCCCCTCCCACTTTGGGCCTTGGCACTTCTGAGGTCTCTGCTCATGGAACAATCCTGACCAGAAGAGAGAGGGCCGGCCAGCCGTCAGCAGTGGTCAGGACCCCGAGTCCTGTCTATCCTGGGCCGGCAGCCAACTGTGACCAGGATCCCGTCCTGCCTCTGCCGCGGCCCCCCTGAGAGCCGGACCTTCCTCTCCGCCTCTCCCGCGTCCACCTTTCCAGTCCAGGACTCCAAGAAGACAATGCGTGCAGAGCACGCTGGCCTAGGCGCCCAGGCCTTGGCCAGTGTAGGCGCCTCCCTGTCCCGTGGGAACAAGCCTTGCCTCTCCCTCATGGGGAACGGAACAGGCCGCAAGGATGTTGCTGGGGACCCAGACCCAGCATCAGGACCAGGCCAGGCCAGATCTGTTGTGGCACAGGCCTCTGCACACAAAACACACTCAAGGGCTCCCAGTGCCCCTCGTCCCTGGAATAAGGACCCAGAGAGGGTAAGGGGTTTCCCCAAAGCACACAGCATCAGTGGCAGGGCCCCAGCCTGAGCTCGGGAGCATCAACCCACCCTGTGGGCCAACAATCCTCCAGGGGGGCCCATAAGACCCGCCCAGGCCCGCAGAATGGGGTGCACAGGCCTGTGGGACACTCCCCAGGCCAGGCCTTCACAGGTCCCCACAGGAGCCCTGAGAGGAGGCGCTAACAGTGCTACAACTCCAGTCCCGCTTTACAGAGAGACATGAGGGTGAGGAGGCACAGGGACACGCCCACGAGGGGCTCTGGGCAAGCAGCTGCCCACCCAGTGCCCACACAGCCTGTGACATCATCTCTCCCCTGTCCCCAGTCACAGACCACCACCCAATGTCAGAGGAAGCCCACCGCACACCCAGCACCCTGAGTCGTGAGGGAAACCGAGGCCCGGAGGAGGAAGAAGGTGAGAATCAGGGGGGCAGGCTGCCTGGCAGGGCAGGGCCACCCCAGTTAATGATTCCGTTAATGATTTCTGCTCTGGTTCTTATCGGGGAGGGCAAAGTCCATGGGCAGCAGCCAATCAGCTGCCCTACTAGGCTGTTACCCAGCAGCCTCTGCTGCTGGGTCCCCAAGTGCTGTAACCTCTTGGGAGTTGGGAAGCGGGGGCAGGTTCCCAGGGAAGAGGCCATTCTGCCCAGTGGCCTATCTGTCCCCAAACATCTAAGACCCTAAGAAACACTCCATCTAGTGCCCAGATTTGGGAGGGGCCCAAGGGCAGGAGATTGCTGGTGGCCTGCTCCTCGCCCCTGTGCTGACCCCAGGCCCTCCCAGAGAGTCATGCCCAGGTGCGCCCCCACCCGCAAGCCTTCTGTTCACATATCAGTTGTAGACTCTGGTGACCAGGAACACTCCCTGCACCAGCTCTGCCATGTGGTTCTGCACTGGGGGTGGGGACAAGGGGATGAGTCAGACCCCCCACTATCTCTTCCCCTCTGCCTGGCCCCAGGACCTGAGGGGTGGGTCTGGCAATCGCCTTGTGGATTGGGGTTGGGACAGGAGTCCTGGGGGGTGGGCCTAGGAGGCACCTCATTTTCTCCCCCAGGTGACAGGGGTCAGGACACCCTGGCGCCACTCCCTTGGTGTCCGGCAGGCAGAGACAGCCCACCCCATCACACTTCCCAGCTCAGTCCAGACCCCAGGCTGATGGGGGTCCTCTCCCCAAATATCCACCTGAGGCTCCTACTCTCTAGAGGGTGGACAAGGTTGCTGTCCCTGACAAGTAGTCCACTGCTCAAGGCCCTGGGGCTAACTCCCAGGCTACCTCTGGCTAATTCCCTTCTCCTACAGCCTCAGTCTTGGCCCCTGGGAAAGGGGGCCGATTCCATCCCCCTCTCCTGGAGCAGGAAGTGTCCCTCAAGCCACGATCCTGGTGTTCTAAAGGCTGTGGGGGAGCCCAGTCTCCCTTGGTCCACCTTATACGTCCAATCTGGAAGCCCTAAGTTTGTCTTTGATGGCTAAAAATAATCACGTCTGAAGCCCCTGCTCTGGCCCAGCTGACCTACCGATTCTCACGGGGAATCTGGGGCCCGAGAAGGAAGTGGTCAGTCCACGCTACATCAGGTTCGGAGGGAGATTCAGGTCCCCTGCCAGCCGTGGTGGGTCTCTGGAGGCTGGGTGGAGGCCTTTCCAGCACGTGCGGGGACCCAGTCCCCGTCTCTAAGGATTCCTCCACACCTACTGCTCTCTGCGGGGCGTGGGCTGCTCACTGGAGCCTTCTCTGCCCCTAGACCAGAGGCCAGCACTCACCAGCTCTGGGCTCAGGCACTCATCCTCTCAAACAGCCTCCTTCCCAGGACTGGGAGAAGCTCGTCAGAGCTGAAGGCACCGCGGAGCCTTCTCTGCCACCCGCTCCTGTCTTGCAGGTGAGAAAAAGGGTCCCAGAAAGAGCAAGGGCCGTGACGGGATCAGACAGCTCTCAGTGGCCCAGCCTGCACTAGAAGCTCCTGTGCTGCCTGTCCCATCCCTGCCTTGGCTTGGGGAGCCGAAGTCCCCAGCCAGTCGGAGATGAGGGGTACACCTACCACCTCGGCCCAGTTACCTGCTGGGAGCCAGTGCATCCTGCCCGTCAGGTCCCCTCTCTACAGGCCCTGTGCCCGCTGATCTGGGCGGCTGTTACTCTCCCTAGGGGATTAGCCGGGCAGTCACACGGGGGCCCGGCTGTACCAGCCTCGAGGGGGCCGCCCTGTCCCGGCCTCCCACCCGAGGCCCAAAGCGCCTTAGCCCCCAGCCCCACCACCCGCACGGGCCAGACCCAGGACGTAGGCCCGTGTGCTCAGTGAGTGGGCACCATATCGCGCTCACATCCCAGGCACCAGGGGCCAGGGCACTGCCGCCCTGAGGGTGGGGGCACACGCAGTCCCCTGAGCTCAGGAAGGACTCATCCACACGCGCCCCGTCACCTCGCCTCCCACACTCAGGAGCACGCTGGGCCCCGAGCTCCCAGGGCTGCCTCGCCCCCCACAGCATCACCCCTTCCCCACCCGCATCCCCCAGGCCCTTCCCGCCCAAGCCCAAGTAGACCCAGAGGCCCGACCCTCGACCCTCGCAGCCCACCCCGCCCCATCTCAGCTCTGGGAGACTTCCACAGCCCAGCCCTCCCGGGCGGGCGGCCCCACACCCGCCCTGCTCCCCACAGACATTCTTGAGTCTCCTCTTATCTCTCTGGAGGGAGCAGCCAGCCTCCCTGCCAGGCGGCCGCATGGCTGAGCTGTGGCGTCAGCCCCCCCCCCCCCCCCCCCCCCCCCGTGGCCAGGAGAAAAGGTTTGGCGCAAGAGTCCAGAGCCTGAGCCAGCAGGTCCACCGCTCTGCCAGGGCCCGGGACCTGGGGCGGAGGCGCAGGGCTCCCTTTGGGAATGGAGGGGGCAGGGCTCAAGGGTCAGTGGGGTACCTAGGAGGCACGAGACACCCCAACAGTACGCCTAGGCAAAGACCAGTGTCTCCGTCCCTCCGCCCTGGGAACTCCAGGCCCTGTGAGAACTCTGGATTGCTCCTGAGGATGGACATTGTCCCGGGAGAAAAGGAGGCCCTGGGACTCAGGAGGGCTGTCTCAGGGTCAACCCTATGACCTCGTCCAAGCCTGGCTTGAGGGGGCTTGGGTCTGCCAGGGTCTCCAGCATCCTGGAATGGGGCAGCCTGAGGCTTGGGGATGCCCTTGTCTGGGCTCCTCAGCTAGTAGGAGTTGAAAAATTTCCACCCCCAAGTCACACAGAAAGAAACTGAGGCAGAGAAAGGCCTTCCTCTCTTGCCCAGGGGTTCCAAAGAGAACTGGGAACTGGCCTTGAAGCCTGGCCTCGATCCCCATGCTATGGTCCTGCGTCCCACAGCGTGGCCAAAGGTTCTGGAGACCAGGATGTGGGTTTGGGGGCTCGGGGGAGCAGGCTAGGCTCCCCAAGATGGTAGAGAGGGGCACAAGAGGGGCCATCTGGCTAGATGTTCCAGCCAGGGTGAGAGATGGGCTGGGAGATGTCAGCCGCACTTCCCCCTCTCCCGCCCCCTCCCACACTGTCCCATCCCTCCTGAACTCCCGAGGAGGGACAGCCCTGGAGGAGGGGCAGGGCTTGCTCAGGGAGGCAGACTCCTAAAACCAACGTGGGGGTGGGGCGAAGAAAATACGGTGGGGTCCGGAAAGATCCCACCCTGAGCGGGATACTTTCAGGGTCAAGGTGAGGGGGTGAGGTCACTTCGACTGAGGGAAAGAAGCACAACTGCAGGGACAGGTATAGGGGTACAGTCCCAAGGAAGCTGGTTAGATGCCCTTTGCAGGACTGGAAGGGTCCCCAAGAGCAGAGAGCGCTGGTGGCAGGGATGCCAGCTTCAAGAAGGTTCTAGCCCTAGGAGAGCATGCTAGAGTGGGTCCCAGACCTGGGGAGTGGAAAGGTAGCTGCTCCAAGGAGTTCAGCTCTGGGGGAGGAGCAACATTGCCCAAGCCAGGCTGGGCAGGTCCCCAAGAGGGTTCTGTTCCCAGCGGAACACAGGTGGTCCAAGTTCCTGAGAGCCAGACTGAGGGCAAGGGCCAACCTGAAAGGCACCAAGGGGGTCTTGGTCTCTGGGAGACGGGCTGGGCACTAGTTGCCAGCCTTCATAGGTACAGAAGGTCCTAGAAAGTGTGCTGGTAGTCTAGCCTGGATGGGGTTCCAGGGAAGCACAGTAGAGGGTCCCCAGACTGGGGAAGTGTGCTGGCGAGGGAGTACTACCATTTAGGGGGACTGCAGGTCCTGAAGGCTCGAGTCTGAAAGGGGACACAGCTGTCTTGTTGCGGGGCTGGCAGGGGAGCCCCAGTTCAGCGGAGGTTGGTAGTACCTACGGGAGACTCTGCCCTGGGGCCCCGCGTGGCAGGCTGGTGCCAACCAGGAGGAGGATCCCTGCACGGAGGCGGCTTTCTGGGGGTCCCGGGGTGGCGGGAACCCAGTACGGTCCCCATCCCCGGGGAGAGCGGCTAGGGATCCCAGCTCAGGAGAGTCGCCGCCCCACAAGCCCATGGTCTCTCACCTTCGAAGAAGCGCTGCAGCGCCTCGGTCTCGTCCACCACCTCCATGTCCGGACTGCCCGGCGCGCGCTCCGGCCGCGGCCCCGCTACAGCCCGGCCCGGGGGCGCGGCATCGCCGGCGGGGCCCGCGCGACAGTCTCCGCTCTGCTCCGGCTGCGGTCCCGCCCGGCCAGCCGCGCGCTCGCCCCCCGCGCGGCCCCGACCCGGCCCCCGCCCGCCCCCCTGCGCCCCGCGCCCCGCCCGCCGCGCACAGCGCCCCCTGCCGGCCAGGCCCAGCCCGCGCCGCAGGACGCAGCGTCTCCTGCAGGCGGCGCTGGCGCGGGGTCCTGCCGGGGGTCGGGGGCTCAGGGCGGTCTGGCCCCGTGAGGGACGCGACGGGCGTCCGGGTTGGGCCAGGGTGGCAGTGGTCAGTGGCATCTGGCCCTCTCTTTGGTCAGGAAAAGGTCCCAGGATTCTGAATCTGGGATTTTCAGAACCAAACCGTGGAGACGTGGCCCAATCCCTCCCACTACCCACCGCCAACATTTAACGAAAATTTGTTCTGTGCCAGGTCTGCATTAAGCACCCGCAGGTGCTACCTCAGTCCTCACAGTTACCCTACCAAGGAAGTGCTATGACTACCTGCATTGTACAGGTAAGGGACCTGAGGCTTAATGAGGCCAAGTCCTGTCTGAAGGAGCACTGTCCTGGAGAACATTCTGGCTTGGTGGAAATGTTCTCTGTGCTGTCCAACATGGTAGTCACACAGTGGTGATTGGGACCAAAGAACTGACTTCCAATTTTGTTTGATTTCAGTTGGCCTAAAATCGGTCACATGTGGTTAAGGTGCAAGTCTAAGAGTTTTAAGGTCCGCAGAGGCAGAACCAAACCCTGGCTGATGCAGGAGCCCCGGCTGTCAATCACAGATGCCCTGTCTGGTCGGACAACACCTGAAAGCTTTGTCTCCAGGAGTATCAGAATAGAACCATCACCCTTGCCTTTAACCTGTGCCTGGTTCTCTGTCCAGCCCGCCTGACCGTACACCCTCTCTGCTGACGGATCCCCTCTTCAGTCCTCCCAGACCGTGCTTTGTAGAGCATGAAGCAGGTCCTTTCCTTCCTTTGCTGGAACCAGTGTTCTTCCCTTGCACTCAAACATCTCAACCTCTTGCCCTGGCTTCTGCAGCCTTGGCTGCTTCACCCCTGCCTAAACCACTGACTTCAGCTCCCACCTTTGTACCACCATTGCCCCTGAGCTCTTCTTGCTATTACCCAAACATGCCAGACCCACTTCTACCCCAGGGCCTTGGCATGTGCTATTCTATCTGTCCACAAGGCTTGTCCCCACATTCTTTCTCAGCAATCAGGTCTCAGCTATGTGTCACCACCCTGTCCTACCTAAGCTAGATCCCCCTGCCTAGGCCTTTCTCATCACCTAGAATTCTGTCCTTATGCTTTTCCTCACTCTAGAATGGAAAGCCTATGAGGGCAAGAGATTTTTCTGTCTTGGGCACTGCTATAACTTCAACACCTGGCACAAAGTAGGTGTCTAATAAATAATTCTTTGGCTGGTCACGGTGGTACATGTCTGTGATCCCTCTAATTCCAGTGACTAGGGAGGCTGAGGCAGGAGGATTGCAAATTCAAGGTCAGCCTGGAAACTTAGTGAGACTCTGACTCAAAATAAAAAATAAAAAGGGCTGGGGATGTGGCTTAGTGATAAAGCACCCCTGGGTTTAGTCCCCAGAACTGCAGCAAAATGAGTGTAAGTGAATGGACAACACTGTTGTCCACCCACAGAGTCCTAGACCTGAAATCTGGGCAGCAGAGACTTCTGGAACCCCAGGCCCAGCGATCATCTCCCTTCAGAGAGGCGTAGCTCACAGCCTCTCAGGACCCTTAGACACAGCAGGTCAGAGCCAGAAAGACCCACCCCACCCCAAAATTGAGGTCTGGAGAGAGGGGAGGTGGGGGGCACTTGTGTCAGATCAAGACGACCACCTAGCCAGCCTGCGACTCTCAATCCTGCCTGGCAGCGGTCCTCAGAGGAGGGCGGGGCACGAGCCAGGCTGTGCGATGGGCACAGGGTGAAATGCCCATGAGTTGTTCCCACCCCCTCCTTGCTTCCCTTCTCCTTGGTGGCCAGCCATGGGGGAGGGGTGGCCGGTGCCTGAGCCCCAGATGTGGCCCAGTCAGCAGGCCCGTAGTGGCCCCGCCGAGGAGGGTCAATGCCACGACAGTTCTGGGCTTGGGGGAGGGGGTGCCCAGGCCGGCGGGCGTCTCACAATGAGGTTTTGTCTCTCGGGCCGCTCCCGGAGCTGTTGCTCTTAGGTATATAGAATGGGATTTGTGGGCCCAGCTGTGTGTGTGCTGACCCGTGCTCCCCCTCCACTCAGCGGCTGGACTGGGGGAGAGGGGCCACACTGAGCCGCCCATTCTTTTCCGGCTGATGCACCCAGAGGTTTGTCCCCTCTGCAGACTCCCCCAGGACAATTGTTATTCTCCACTCTGTCCCCTCCTCCACCCGGGGTCATGCTTGCCCGCGGACAGAGTAGACACCCACCCAGACCTTGCGACTTTTAAAAGTGAATTTATTTTCTGAGTTGCCTGGGGTCAGCTAGAAAGCCAGCTTCCCTAGGGACTCCACCCACCCAAGGTCTGTCTTCCACACCCCGTGTGTGTCTAAACGCCTGCCAACGGAGGGCCAGCCGGTGGCTTAAACAGTGTCCTGGCCTGGTCATCAGGGCTGGGGTGCAGGGGTGCAGGGGCGCATGTATTTAACGCCCCCTCATCTTCAAGGTGATGAGTCCTTGAAGTTGCTCTGGTGGGAAGGAGCCTCCTGTCACCCCACAGGAGCTGGCCTGCCTGGGGGCCTCAGGCCCTGCCATCTCCCCTGACTTCACTAGGTCACTGAGCAAAGGAGCAACTGTCCCCACGGGTTTTTACGTCTGGGCTGAGGTAGAGGGGAAACTGAAGTGTCCCAGACTAGAGGGCTCAGCCACTGCGGTGAAGCTGGGGTCCAGGCACAGCTGGGGCAGGGGCTGGGCAGGGCGGTGCTTGGGGCTGGTGAAGGAGCCCCAAGGAGGCCTGCACACCAGGACTCTAAGGCTTCCATCCATGGCGATGAGTCCCCATCTGTGCTGCGTGACCCTGGGCAAGACACAGAATCTCTCTGGCCCTGTTTACTCTGTTCTTGCTCCCTTAGGGACAGGATGAGACCGCAGAAGGGAAAGAACGTCTGAAGACCATCAGGTGAGGGTGGAGGCCGAAGTCCCAGCCTGGAGGACTGGATTCTGCTCCTACCTACAGTGTGACCTGGAGCAGGCCTGTCTCCCCTCTTGTTCAAAGACTGTGAGGACAGGCTCCAATGCCAAGAGCACTCCTAGCAGACTCTCCAGCTCCTCGCCAAGTGGGGGCCTCTGGAGTTGGGGAACAGCCCGAGTGTGGAAGGTGGAACTCAAACCTGTCTGGGCCACTGTGGGACTGATCAGAGGCACAGCGCCCCCTGCTGCATGGCAGGGGTAGGCCCTGGGCCTGGGGCTGGCAGGAGTTCCAGCTGCTGTCTACGGGGGAGCTCTCCAGCCCTTCCCCACATCTCACTGCTGGGAGCCAGGCTGGGCTGGGGTCTGTGGGGTGCCCTGGCCTGGCCAGGTGTCCCTTCTTCCTAGGGAAACCCTCAGCAAAACGTGGTGGCCCCTGCACTTCAGTGCTGTGGGCACCACCAGACCAGTCTGTACCCCAATTGCTGGCTCTGCAGTCCTGGGCAGATTACCCTCTCTGAGCCTCAGGTCCTTCCGGGAGGAAGAAGGACTAAGCGGGATGCCTTTTAAGGCCTATTGCTGTGATGGACGCGAATGTCCTGGTACATCTCACACAGGCAGCACTCCCGTGTCTCCCTCACGCCGGGGGCTCGAGGGGCTTCTGCCCCCTTGCAGCAACCCAGGGTGGTCGTGGGCCTGGCACTGGCGGATCTTGAGGCCCAGGAGAAATGCAGGCCCTCAGCCTCTCCTTGACCTGCCAAAACGGCGCCCAGTTTAATAAGACCCCGGGGAACTGTGCTGACTTCAGGCCAGCACTCAGCCATGGACGGAGCTGTCCCTAAACCACCCAACGCCCCATGTGTTGGGGTCAAAACAGGCTAGGGCAAGGGGAGCTGTTTACCCCTGAAGCTCTGGATTTGCAAGGGGACAGTGGCAGTGGCCCCCCAACTCTGCTGCAAGCCGAGCAGCAGGTCCCCAGCCAGCGGGAAGAGATTACTCCAGTGCCCAGTGTGCTTCTACATCCAGTTTATACACAGCTCTATACAATATACAGAAACCTTTATATACAGACATATTTATAGAATAAGCTATATTAATTTGTCTCTCCTTTTTACAGCAATATTAGTGTGGATCTTTCATACATTAAGTACAAAAAAAGTCAGGGGAGACGGCGCAGAGTGCGCAGGGTGGGGCCCGGCTGCTCCCTGCCCGTTGCATACGGAGGTCGCCCAGGCCCCTGGGAGGACAGGCCAGCGCGCGGCTGGGAGAGCTTGTGCTGTGGGTCTGGGGGGCGGTGTGGGGTCAGTGTGAGCCGACCTGGGCAGAGGGGGGTGGCTCAAACCCCCCCATGTGACGAGGGGTGAGGGAGACGTGCAGCAGGCCCATTCTTCAGGGGCGAGGCAGGGCGGGGCAGGTGAGGGGTGGGCTGACCCTGGTGTCCAGGGCTGAGTCCAAGCCTGCCCCAGCCCCAAGTCTGTACAGGCATGGCTGCAGCCTTGGGGTGGGGGAGTCTGTCCCTGATGGCTCAGTCCTGGGCATGGCGATGGGGGGGGGACACACCTACCCTAGAGGTCCCCAGACCCACCCCAAAGAGGAGAATTAAAAGGCCAGACCCAAGTCTCTCTCTGCTACTGGCCAAGGTGCTTGTTGGAACCTTTGTCTAACTGAAGAATTTGTCTAGTTCTTTAAACTCTTGGAGTCACAGATTCTGTCCTGCTTCTCTGCTGGGGGCAGGGTGCCTGGATCTGGTGAGGGTGGGGCGGGTGGGGCTGGCGGGGCAGGAGGGGAGGCCCAGCTCCCAGTCTCTGTCCCCATCTGTCAGGGTAGGCAGGTGCTCCTAGGGCAGCCGTCCAGGCCAGCCTCAGCTGGGGGGTGTTGAGGTTCAGGACCAGGTACCAGTGATCATGAGATGGGGGTCTCGTGGGAGTTTAGGTGGCCCAGGAGGCTGGGGTGGGAGCAGGTGGGGGCACCGTGCCTCCAAGGAGACGAAGGCACAAGCGGGGTCTGTGTGCCCGCCCACGCCAGCCCTGGAGCTTGTCTAGCACCCCGCCTCACACTGCTGCTCCGGGGACAGGCGGGCGGGCAGCCCCCAGGGCCTTCCTCAGGAACAGGGCACACTCATGCACATGCACACACTCGTCTGACACTAGCATGCACAGTCGCCCCACGCCTGCTTCAGAGGGAAGGAACCCCAATGAGGGCAGCCTGGAGCCCCTGGCCCTCCTGGCCCCTCCCCTGGGCGGCAGGCAGAGGGTCTCCAGCCAGGTCCCACAGTACCCCACTCTTGGCCCCACTTCCCACCAACAGGACACTGAGGACACAGTGGGAAGAAAGGCCAGCTCTCAGGAAGGAGCCCAGGCCAGCAGGGACCGGGCGAGTGGGGCAGAGGTTCATTTGGTTTCAGATGACAGGGCCCAGGGAGGCGTAGGCGTGGTGGGGGTGTACGTAAAGGAGTTAGGCGGGGACCCTCGGAGGAAGGGACTTCAGGTGCCTCCTTTCCTCCCAGGGCACTGACTCTGCAGCGGGGTGGTCACAGCAGTACCCACCACCCTTCGAGTGGCCAGGATCCCTGGGGGTGGAAGGTGGAAACCAGGAAGTAGCAGGTAGGTGGAGCAGGCCAGGGGTGTCCAGGACCCATGGACAGGGCCAGCTGGAGGGGTGCCACGCAGAGAAGGGGCGGTCCTGACCCCTCCGCCCCGGGCTGCCGTGGCCGTTGGCGGGGCTACTGAACATGGGATTGGGTGTGGGGCCTTGAAAGCCCAGCAGCTTCTGTAACTTACAGCACTGCGGGCCACCTGACAGACGTCACCCCAGGGAACCGGCCAGCAGGCACCAGATCTGGGGGTGGCCAGGGCACACACTGGGGAGGGGCTGCTCTCCGCCCCAGAAGCCAGTTTACCCAAGGCCAACTGCGGGACAAGGGTGTCAGGATGCCCTGGTGGGTCAAGCTGCGGGGGCTGAGTAGGTCTGCCCGCCCAGCAGGCTGTGCCTGGCTCCTCCTGCTCCCTGTCCTCCCCTGCAGTCCCCAGGACAGGGCCGGATCCCAGCCGACTTGGCTCTGGGGGGTCCTAAGCTGAGGTAGGGACGCAGACCCCCAGCTCAGCAGCAATGCCCATGCCTGAGGCTAACTGACCCCGGGGGCCTCTCCTCAAAGCCGCCTGGCCTGGGGGCAGCCACCAGGTGCCCACAGGGTCTCCTGCTCCAGCCAGGGCCTCGGCTGGCAGCAGTGCAGGGGCACTAGCGTGCTGAGATGACCAGGTCATCCTGCTTGGCAGGGCTGGCCCCGCAGCCAGTGGGGGTGGAAGTCCGGATCTTGTCTGCTGCCAGGCACTCCTGGCTGCTGAGGCCCGTGGGGGTCAGGTCCATGAGCTCCCCGGAGGAGCTGAGTGGGAAGGAGGGAGAGAGTGAGATGCCCGAGGAGGGGTCCGCCGAGCCGGCAAAGAGCCGTGGGGGCTTGGGCACCAGGTTGGGCTCGAACTGGGCGCGGAGCAGGATTTCTTGCTGGCTGGGGGACTTGGGGCCCTCGGCATAGTCGCTGGTGGGGCTCTCAGGCACCACCATGCAGTAGAGGTCCTGGAAGGAGCTGCTCTTGCTGTCCAGGTTGAAGAGGCTGTCGATGAACTCGGCGAACTCCAGCACCTGGGGGCTGGGCGAGTCCCCCAGGCGCCCGTTGTGCAGCGTGGGCTCTCCGCGGGCCGGCCCCCCACCGCCCTCCTCGCCAGCCTCTTCCTCCTCCTCGTTGGCTGCGCTGGGGGGCCGCTCTGGAGTCACCCCGCCACTGCCCGGGGCCGCCTCCAGGGGCTGCGTGTCCTGCGAGTGCTTGGACAGGCTGTCTGCCGCCAGCAGCTCCGTGCGAGAGCTCAGGGAGGGGTTCTCCTCGGGGATGGCCGGGTCGATGTAGAAGAGGTGGCCCTCGTCGCGCTCCAGCACAGCGTGGAGGCTGGGGGAGCCGCGGATGCTGCGGAAGCCCGAGGAGCGGCGCGAGTCGAAGCTGTACAGCGACTCTGTGTCCGAGAGGCTCTCCATGGTGGCCAGCGGTGCCCGCCGTGCCTGCAGCTCCGCCGCCAGTCGCTCCTGAGTGGACAGCAGCAGCAGCTCCACAGGGTCCTGGCGGGCTGCCGCTGCAGCAGCCACTGGAGACAGCAGCCGCCCCTCCGAGAAGCCCTCCAGACTCATCTCGGACTGGGACTTGCTCCTGCAGAGGGAGAGTGGGACTCAGCGGGAGAGAAGACCACCCGGCTCCTGGCTGGCAGGGAGGGGACAAGGGCAGTTAACTCAGCCGCCGAATGGGTGGGGCAGGGAAGCCTTGTTTTTAAAAATGAACTCAAGACAGAAGACAAAGGGCCGATGCTGACGGGGCCCCAAGGGACTAAGAACTCGCCCCTGCACCCTGCCGTCACCATACTGATGGGAATGGGAGGGACAGGGCAAGAAGAAAGCAAGGAGAGGCCAGCCCGCTCTGTCGCTCCTCACACTGCGGTGGGTCAGGCCTCTGCTGCACAGGAAGCCCTGGCGCCCCACGTCTGCAGCTCAGCCTGCAGGAGTGGGTGGCTGCCACGGTCACCGCTGCTCAGAACAGACACTGGCTCCCTCCTCTGGCCATGCTGCTACCACAGGAAATGCGCATAAAGCTGGGGGAGGTGTCCAGGGGTTCCTACAGGGACCAGGAGGCAGCCTCCTGGCAAGATCTGTGACCAAGGGCCTAGGGCCAAGGTTCCAGAAGGCAGGGATGCAGATGCACCATTGCCCAAGAACTCACCTCTCCAAAGAGGGTGTGAGCACGGAAGTGTGCACCTGTGAGTGCGTGTGACGCCATGTCTGTGTGCATCTGCGTGCCTGTGTCTGGCTCAGGTACACTCGTGCATTCACACACATCTGCCTGTCCAGGTGTGTCCCCAGGTACATTTTCTGCTATCTTGGTGTGTGTCCCACACGCGTGTCTGTGTCTGCATGGGGTCCATGAACATATGTGACTAACAATTGTGTGCAGGCGAATGTGCCGGCACAAGCTGCAACGCAACACGTCTTATGCACATATGTGTAGGTACGTGTGTCCACCTTTGGGTATGAATGGATGTGTGGTCTGGTGCCAAGACCCTCCCTGGGCCCCACAGGAATCCTGCGAGACACAGCCCCCTTAGTAATGGCAGGCTGAGGGGCAGGGGAGCAGAGCAGGAAAGAGGGGCCACTTTGACTCTCTCATGCACATGTGCAGAGTCCTGTGAATGTGCGTGGGCCCAGGACACACACGCCATGGACGCACCCTCCAAGGTCACACGTATGGTCCCTGCACACCTGTGGGCTGTGTGATTCACCTGACACTGCTGTTGTGGTGGTCTGCAGCTGGCAGCTCCAGGGCCAGGCCAGTGGGCAGGGGTGGCCCCGTGGGCAGTGGCTGCTGCTGGAAGATGAGCTCAGGGGTCAGGTCCACCTCCGTGGGGCTCACCATGACCTTAGCAGCAGAGAGCAAAGCCGTCTTCCCCTTGTTGTAGTTCTCCAGCACCTGGGGACAGCATGGGCAGGCTGACGGGGCAGGGGCTGCTGCCCAGCCTGGCTTCCCAGAACAGCCTCTTGGGTCCCTGGGGTCACTCTCCTCCTTGCAAGGGCCCTGCTCCTCAAGGAAGGCTGGGGACCTGCCACAGGTGGCGCCCTGCCACAGACCCTCAAGGTTGGACAGTTCCTCTCTTGTGCTCAGCCCTTCAGTGGCTGGTGGTGGCGGAGGCTGTCCCTGCTTGGCTGTGCATCTGGTATGTCCCAGGCAGCCCTCAGGGCCTCTCAGCCTAGCCTGCCTCAGGGACAGGTCCCAGGTGGGGTGATGCAGGGCTGTGGCAAGAGCCAAGGGTGGAGCTGGCCTTTCTGGTCCCCCCGGGCCCAGCTGGGGGCTCTGGCTGGGATGCCAACCTCTCAAGCCTAAGTGCCCTTGTTGGAAGAAGGGGGCGCAGTGATCCGACCTGTGTGCTCCGATGAGGCGGCAGCATCTTATGCTCCACAGGGCCTGCAGCTCACCTTGTTGAGCCCCTCCATGACCACATAGGGCAGGTGCTCGTGCAGCATGGCCGGTGAGATGATCACCTCGTTGAAGGCCTTGTTGTCGCCCCAGATGGCGAAGTATGTGGGCTCCTCCTGCTCACAGCAGCTGAGGGGACAGGGGCCAGTGAGGGGCTGAGGAGGCTCTGGGCTGTGCCCCTGCTTGGCAGGGCTAGGGCTCTCCCTAGGCCTGGCTCCTGGCCCCGCTTTACCCTCAGCCTGGGAAAGGCCGACCTGGGGCCCCAGCTGCAGCCTCTATGGCCTCCTGCCCGTTTTTGGCCTGAGCCATGCCTGCTCCACCCTGGGCAGGGCCAGCTCATCAACTCACCTGGGGACGAGGGCCGGGCCCACGCCTCTGAGGGAGTGTGGGAGGCCTCTCTACTGGCCCTCTCCTGCCTGCACCATCCTCGCCTACACTGCCTGCTAGTCAATCCCCATGATGCCGTGGTGCGAGGTGAGAGCTGGCGGGGGGACACTGGGGGCGAAGGCGGGGGCTGAGAAAGGAGCTTGGAGTCCTGCTCTGGGCTGGCCCTTGCATTCGTCTCCAGGGCTTGAGGCTAGGGAAATCGCCCTCCAGGCTCTGCTCCTGTCCAAGCAGAAGCTCCGAAGAGGCCACAGGCCCTGCAGCCACAGGCCTGGGACCCTGGGTGGCACCTACCAGCACTGCTCAGCAGGGTGGTTGTGCACCACGTGGATGATGCGGCCAGGCGGGTAGAGCGGAGTGCTGGCTGAAAGGGCGATGGTCAGGTCACTGGGGTGGGTCCAGAGCCGTGTGCTGGCCAGGGTGGTCACCTCCACCTCCTCGGGCAGCTCGGACTTGGGGATGCACTTGGTGGCCCCCACAATGATTCGCCACTGTGTGGGGCAGGGGAGATAGGGACAGAGCTGAGCAGCACTGGCTGAGTGGCCAGGGCCAAGGAGGAAGGAGGGCTCGATGGGTGACAGCAGGGAGGGGTGGTGACGAGGCAGGGGAAGGGCAGTGGCCAGAGCATTAAAGGTCGGTGCCCACCTGAAGAGGCAGTGGCTGAGGTGTACGGTGGCCAGGTGGCCAATAAGATGCCAAGGACAGATGACATGGAATTGTTGAATTTCAGGGCTGGCAAGGGGCTGGAAGACCAGCCAAGCCCTCATCTAGTGGATGGGGAGACAGGCCAGTGAGGGAAAGGACTTGCTCTAGGTCACTCCACAAGTCAAGAGGCAGAACGGACCTCCGCCTGGGCCAGCTGTACCAACCAGGCCTGGCCACCTCTGGGTTAGGTCCCAGCCACCTGCCTCTGGCCTGATCATGCCCAGGCCTGGGTCTGGTAGGAGCAGGTCCTCCTCCCCAGAACCAGGCTGCTCCAGGCAGACACAGTCCCATAAGCTCTGTTGTCCTGCCCGCCAACTGCACCTGAGACCTGGTCCACGGCCCTGCCTGCACCCTTGGTTGCAGACACCAAAGCTGGAAATTGCGCAGGTGGGCAGAGATGGCACATGGGGCAAGGACCCACCTGGGGGGACTAATGGAGGGTGACCTCACAGAGGACCAAAGGGCCCAAGTGTGCCTCCTGCTGCTGGGGGCCTGCCCCAGGGTGCCTGGCCACAGACTCCACCCACCCCACCTGCCTGATGCACTGAAGGCAACTTTGCACAAGAAGAGTCCACCAACGTCCTCTGACACTGGGGCACATTGGAAGGGCTAGCCTCTCAGGCCCCGCAGAGATAGGAACACATTGAGCCCAAATCCTCCCTGCAGGTCACTCCCAGCCTTCCCTGAGTCTGGGCAACTTCACTGGGCTTTGGATCAGAACTTTCTTTAGCCAACTCAAAGCCCTGGGCCTTGGGGAATCACCCCTTCTGACTGCAGGCAGCTCCTGGCTTCCTGTTTTGAGATGGTGACCACTGGTTATGTGGCCAGTAACTCCCAGGCTGGGTCTGTTTCCCCTTCTATGTGACAGGGGATGGATGGGCTGGGCTTGGAGATGCTGAGGGTCTGATGGCCTGAAGTTCCCATGACACTGGCCAACAGTGGCTGCACCTCTTGTGCTTTGTCCAAGGGACCACCAGGGGACAGGGCAGGGATGGACAGAGCTGCCCAGAGGCCAGGGTGCCCGGTGGGAGCTCACTTTCGGCTTGGTGCTGCGCTGCAGGACATCCAGGAGCTGTCTGCGGAAGCCTTCCAGCTGGGAGAGGCCAATCCTGCAGGAGTCGCAAAATGGGCATCAGCTGGGCCTGGTCAGGGGCTGGAGAGGGGCAGGGGAGGTAGGCCCACGCCTGGCCTCCAGGAGCAAGAAGACCAGTCTACAAGGGTCCTGGGTGGCAGGGAGTCTGCAGCTCAGCAGAGCAGAGCAGAGCTGAGGAGAGGCCATACAGGGTGGGGCCAGCCCTGTGTCCTCTTGTCTTCTCACTACAAGGCAGAAAGGATAGGGAGGGAGCACCCAGGTTCCTAGGGAGCTGGGAGGCTGAGTGAGAGAGACTCAGGGTCTCGGGACTGGGGTGAGGCCAGGTGACAGGGCGGAACTTGCCTGGGGACGAGGTCTTTGCCCAGAACCACGGCAGTGACAAACTCCTTGGAGTACTCCATAGCATCCTCACTGCAAGGGAAGCCAGGTGGGAGCTCAGGACAAGGGGCAGTGTGGCGTCCTGGAGGAGGTGCTTGGCCAGCAGCGGGCCCCCACTCCTGCACTCCGGGGACCTGCACGGGAACTTGCAGGTGCCTGGCCAGGCCTCCCGGCCCTGTCTTTCCTGCCCACAAGGCATTGCCAGGGTAGGACTGGCATTTTACACAGTCCTCATTCTACTGCCCGCTCCATGCACTGGGCCAGTCCCCAGCTCCCAGCCCTCAGCCTGAGCCTGGCCTCCCCGGCTGGCAGCCCGAGGCCCCAGCAGCTCACCTCAGCAGGCCTCCTGGGGGCGAGTAGGCAAAGCACTTGAGGGTCGGGTACTGTGGGCGCAGGAGGAAAGAGAGGATGGCTGCTGTGCCTGCGCCCAGGGAGTGGCCCACCACAATCAGGCCGTAGTGCTTGGTTCCGCGGCCCTGGGGACCGAGATAAGCCTGAGAGCTCTGCCCCCCGCGGCCAGGTCACTGTCCTGGCTGATGCCAAGGAGGCAGAGGGGTCCTCCCAGAGGTCTGCAATCATGTCTGTGCCATGCGGATGCTGGGGCAGAGGGAGAACCATGCTAGGTCCCCACAGAGCGACTGCGTAGGGTGTCTGTCCTCACAGCCTCCACTGCCCTACAGGGCACCTACCCAGGGGACACCCTCCCTGATTTTCCAGGAGCCAGTCACTCCTCTAGACACTGCTTCTGACCTTATCACTACAGTGGTTTATACTCTAATGTTATCACTTGGTCACCTGTCCCCATTCCTCCACGGACTCCTACTAGAGTCTATGGGGCAGTAGGTGGCACCTTGGGCCTGCCTCAACAGGGGGATGGTGGCTGGTTCTGGCTGCAGCCAAGCAGAGCAGCATGCCTTCCACCTGCTCTGTGATTACTCTTCTTGCTGTTTTGTTCTTTGAGTGTCTCCATAAAATGTCCTTTGGGTAAATGGCTGTGCAGCTTCCAGGCTGAGAAGCCCCAGCACTTGCCTGGAGTAGGCACTTAGTGACCACGGGGCCAACCTCGGCGGAGCTGGACCAGAGGGGACCTGGGGAGCTGCATGAGAGGGGCTGGGCAGTGGAGGAGGGGAGGGCTGCCATCACCCAGCCTCTCCTGGCCCCGCTGCCCTGGGGGAGGGCGAGCTGGCTGGCACAGGGCTTGGGGCATGGAAAGCCACTCACCAGGTCTCGCCCGAAGGCCTGGGACAGGACCATCTCCTGCTCCAGCTTCTTCTTGATGTACTCGGCTGACAGCACCATGCCCTGGACGGGAGGAGCAGAGCAGGATGCTGACGGAAGGCCCCCGGGGACCCGCAAAACCAGTGACCACAGTGCACTGGCCTTGTTCTTGTGGGGTGGATGGGCCTGGGGAACATGTACACCTCAGATGAGGGATTTGAGGCTCAGAGGGGGTGTGTCTGACCGGGGTGGCCCGGCCTCTCCCCAGAGGCAGGCTCCAGACTGGGCGGGGGGTGGGGCTCCAGCAAGCGGACCACAGACCTTCCAGACTAATCTACACCTCTCTGAGCAACCTCCCATGGCCCAGTGAACAGGAAGGACCCCAACGGCAGGTGTCTGCGGGCTGCTGGGGAAGAAGGCGAGGGCTCCTGGGCACACGGGGCGGGTACCTTGTGGCCCAGCCAGGTGCCACGGTGGCCCTCCACAGGGAGGCGCTCGGCATCACCCGTCAGGTCGGTCAGGGCGTCCTGGGGAGAGGAGGTGAGGGGTGGCTGAGGAGACGAGGAAGGGGGAGGCAGCCACCCAGGGCAGGGGCTGCAGGGGGCATACCTTCGGGGACAGGGTTCCGCGGATGCTGATTACCACCTTCTTCTTGTCATGGTCCACGGCCACGTAGAAGGGGGTTTCATAGACCTAGGAAGCAGCAGTGTGTGAGGCCAAGGGGCCCAGGATGGGGTCAGATTTGGGAGAGGGACCTAAGCCCTATTCCTGGCTCCACAGCTCGCTCCACTGGCCATGGAGCCCCTGCTTCCTTCCAGGGCCAGGGCTCCTGGCAGTCACTGAGGGTCCTCTGTCCCTAGCACAAGCCCCTGCCCTCCTGGCCCCTCCCCGACAAGCGTGGTCTCGACTGCCATCCCACTGCTGAGCCTGGATGCACCCCAGCCCTCTCTGTGCCTCCTGCTTCCTGCTCAGCTGGGGCCAGGAAAGGCCAACGCTGGGGGTCGGGTGGGCGCCCACTCTCCAGCCCCAGAGCAGGTGTGGGCCGGGGGCGTGCCGGAGGAGGAGCTGCCCCTGCACTGCTCACAGGGTGGCCTGGAGGGGCAGTGGCCGTGCTGGCCCAGCAGGGTGGCTTCCGTGCCCGGCCCCTGAGCTGCCTGCCCTGACCTGGGCCCCAACTCGGCTGTCCCTGCCCAGCCCCTCACCGCGTCGTGGCACGAGGTGTAGACGATGTCCACCGCGGTCATGTTCTCATCCAGGAAGTGGCGCCGGATGGCAATGGCGTTGCAGCCACAGCAATTGTCCTCCTCGATGGTGACACCAGGCGCAAATCGGGGCCGCGCGGGGCACAGGCAGCACCTGTCGGGTGGGGGCGGGTGGCTCAGGACCAGGGAGCCCCTGATGGTGCCACTTCCTCCTCCTGTTCCTCAAACCTGCTCTAGTCAGGTATCCAGCCCCACCACCTTCAAAATCCCTGCTGACCTCCACGGTGCCAAGCCCACGGGTCAGTCCCCAGTGCCCGCTCCTTGTTCTCTTGGCAGCACCTGACCCTGGGGGTCCTCCCACCAGCTGGAGGACCCCCACCCCTGGTGTCCTCTCCGGGCTGGGCTCCTGGGCTTGTCCTCTGGCACCGAAGCCGCGGGTTCCGCCCAGGCCCTCTCCCCTGCAGCTGCACATCAGTCCAAAGCTCTAAGTGTTCTGCGCTGCTCAGGAGCCACTCCAGACTGGCTCCAGCCCTCCAGGTGCTCCCGTCCAGCCACCCGGCTGCACCTCCCCTCAGAGGTCCGACAAAGCCAGTCCCGTCTGCCCACCTTACCTGCATGGCAGCCACCCCGGTCCCCCTCCACCCTCTCCTCTCACACACGCCCGTCGGGTCTGCGAGCAGACTCAGAACCAGACCCTCCACCTTCCCTCCCATTCTCCTTGCCTGGGGGCAGCCCAGGGGCCTGCTGACCAGTCCCCTCTCCCACACTTCCCTATGTTCTCAACTCAGTGGCAGAATGACCCTTTAAAGGCAAGTCAGGCCTTGTCACTTTTCTACTTAACCCTACAGCAACACCCTCCTGCCCACAGAGGACCTGGGTCCTTGCGGGCCCTGGCCCTGGTCTCTGGTTGCACCTCCCCCTCCTCTCCTCACTCATGCCCTCTGGCCCCCGTCCTTGGTGCCTCTGCTCTAATGCCTGGCCATCTTCCCGCCTCCCCATCCTTCTTCCTCCCCTGCCTCCCTCGGCCTGAAATGCTCTTCCATCAGATCCTGCGTGCTCACGCCCTCCTCCCTCAGCCTCTGCTGCAGAGAGGTCTTCCCTGCCACCCAGCCATTCTAATCCCGATCAGACACCCTCCTCCACCGCACCCCGACTCTGACACACTCCACATTCCCTTGTCAGCGTCCTGTCTCAGCACAGAGTGCCACAGGGCAGGGTCTGCTCTGTGGGGGTCACAACTATGTCCCCAACACCAACACCTGCCAGGCACATATGAGGCCCCCCACGAGTGGATGAACGAGCGCTGCACAGAGCGCCCAGCTGGGGATCACAGCTCCTCAGGCCACCAGAGGGAGCCAGCACCCAATGGACTGGCCTGGAGCCCACAGTGCACCTGACAGGGTCTGCCCGCGGTCTTGAGAGGACAGCTGAGATTTTATTAAGAATCCTAGGAGTCCCTGATGCTGAGAGGTCTGTCTTCTCCTAAAGTAGCACCTGCGGGGTTACTTCCCAAAGGGGACAGGCCTCACTGAGAAACGCCAGGGTGGAGGCAAGACCTGGGAGCTACGGGGTCTGGCGTGGGCACCACTGAGATGCCGTGAGAGGGGTTCCTGGCTGGAGGAGCCCCCACCACCAGGTCAGGCAGCGGAGCTCCTAGGCTGGGGCCCGAGCTCCTACTCTCAGACAGCGGTCCTCTCCCCCTTGGCTGAGCATGAAGCTGTGACGGTATGACCTTGAGTTCTGGGTTGGAATCCTTTAAGTTACTTCTGGACTCCGTGGGCCTGAAGGGGCCTCCTTTTCCTCCTGCAGCTGCATCCCAAGGCTGGGGCGAGACCAAAGGCCCACGATTCAGAAAGGGCCTGGCACATCACAGGCAGGCGGTACACGCTGACTCCCCTCTCGTGAGGGCTGCTTCTGAATAAGGGGTCCGAGGACTAGGGGCAGTGAGGAAGGAGGCAGGGGCAGCGGGCTAGACGGGAGCAGCCCTGCCGTGCCTTTGAGGGTGGCACTGCCACCTTGCGTCTGTGGGAGGAAGACCTGCCACATATCCAGGGCAGGGCTGGAGCGCCAGACGGCCAGAGGAGCTGGCATGGGCAGGCCTGGCTCTCCATGCCCTGAGCGGGGAAGAACTGCTGCCAAGGGAGAGGCCCAGGCCTGAGGCTGGTGGGCAGCCCCTCTGCCTCCAGCCAGCACCTGCAGTCAGGCCTGAGTAGCCAAGAAGAGCGTCCAGTCCTCTGGGCTGTCTGATGTCCTTGGCTGCACACCTGGGCCTCAGCTCTGCCTCATCTCCGCCCCACAGGCCCTGGGGTCCCCCTAGGGTCTGAGGACTCTGCACTCTCTGGGCCATTAAGAAGGTGGATGCAAAGGCCCACAACCCTGCTGCATGCAGTGCACTGAAGTCCTGCTTGCCTGTGACCCCTGGATTCCAAAGCATCCTATGGGCAGACGCTGCCTGTTTACAAATGGGAAAACCGGTTCCATGGCTGGCCCCCACTGCCATGAGTAACGCAGCAAGGCCCATCAGAACCCGGGTCTCCAGACTCCTGGCCCAGTGCTCATTTTGATGCTCCGTCTGGCTGGGACTCCCAAGAGGACAGGGAAGAGGGCAAACACGTGCAGCAGGCAGAGAGGGAAAAGGTGCCCTGGTTACCTCTGATTAGCTGCCAGGGGCATGGGGAGAACAAAGTCCCAAGAGCCACTGAGCTTTCTGAAGAAAGAGAGGGCATGGCAGGGTGGGTGTGGCTGCTGAGGGCCCCAGGACAGGGGTGTTGAGGATAAGCTCCTGCCTCACATGCCACCTTTCTGGAACAGGAGCCCAGGGAGCTGTCCTCCTTCTACCTGGCACGGGCAAACAGCTGAGCCACCAAGGAAGGGGCGGCTTCTTCCTGGAGCCCTTCTCTGGCCCACTTAGGAGAACAGAACACCCCCCCAGGGCGGGGCTGAGGGTGGAGACAAATCAGAGGCTGGATCTGGGGCTGAGGCCTTTCCAGCTCCCTGGGAAGCGGGAAGGAGCCTGCAAAGGGCCTTCCTGGGGCCCTTCCCTAGAGCTCTGTGGATAGGGCCTCCCTCCCAAGACTGTCTCTCCAGAAAGGCAGAGCACAGGAGGGACGCCAAGAGCAGGGGAGACGTGGGCAGGCGGGAATGGTTGAGGGGGCAGAGAAAGAGCTGGAAGGGGAAGGGATCCAGCAGTGTAGACACCATACAGAATCTCATTTAATCCTCTAAAAAATTCCATGACGTATGTATCCACATCCCCATTTTACAGATGCCAAAACAGGCCCCGGGAAGTAGACCAGCTTGCTTGAGGCTGCAAGTGACAAGGTCTGGACTCAAACCAAGAGCTGTGTGACTCCACAGCCCAGAGTTCTGCTGCTCGGGGATGACAGAGGGGAAAGGCTGAGGCCGGCGACGTTGAGGAAGAGCAACCACTGGGCCCAAGGGAGGAGGAGGAGGCAAAGTCTGCTGCCCCTGTTGAGCTTAGTGGGAGACCCCACAGGCACCAGTTCATCCTCTTAGCCCCTCCCTGCACACTGGCCAGACGGGGACAGGGCAGGGTACTCACGAGCAGGACCGGGCCAGCTGGCAGAGGCCACAGGCGGGCTTCCGCATCAGGTACATGGGCCAGCCATAGGCAGCCAGGGCGAAGAGCATGTAGTAGCAGACCTCTTTGTAGCGCAGCATCTCGTGCTGGAAGACAGCATGCAGAGGCGGTGACTCTAGCCTCAGTCCAGCAGTCCCAGAGGTGGGAGCCTGGCCATTCACCCCCCCATAGGGAGCGGGTGCACAGGTGGGGCTGTGTGGGACCCAGGCCCTAGAGGAGGGACCAAGCCTCTAGATGATAATTGCATTTCCCTAATTATCTCCATGCAATCAGGGCACAAATCTCTTGAGACCTGTCCTGACGCTCCCATCTCAGAATTAACGATTTGGAGACAGAAAATCACTCAAAGCACTGGATCGATTTCCTTGCTTGTTTCCCAAGAAGGAAAAGAGTGAGGGGCGAGGGGCAGGGTAGCAATCACCCACCTCAGTCATCAGGCCCTGACTGAATTTAACCCTGAAAGGCCCTGGGACCTCCAAGAGCCGCCTGGCATTCCGGCTAGAGGCAGCAGGTGGGTGGGCCTCATTGGGCAGGAAGTCACCAAATCTCTCTGGCCCTCAGGTACTAGGTATGCCTGACTCATGGAGTCCCAGGCTCAGGCTGAGGGAGGGCTGTCTGGAGGAGATTGGGATCACTCTGAAGAAAGGTGCCAGTTTAAAACCCCACAGGTCTGAGGCCCAGTGGCTGCTGTGGGTGGTTGTTACCAGCACCGAGGGCTAGAGGGAGGCAGGGACAGAGGTGTCCCAGCAAAGCCTCCAGCGGAGGACTGCGGCACTTAGAGGGAATTATTTCTCTTGTAAAAGGTAAGGAGGGTGATTAGTCATCCTGTGAAGTGGAACAGGTAGTGCCTTAATCAGGGCCCAGAGGGGGGAAAGTGTCCGCATCTTCTGTCTGCTCTCCAGGAATGAGCTGGTGAGCTGGAGAGGCAGTTACTCAACCTTCAGCATGCCCTGCCAGCGGGCGGGGTGCTGGCAGCCTCCGCCACAGGCAGGTGGGAGCCAGGCCCCTCTGCCGGCCCTGCCCCACCACCCAGGAATGGTAGAGCCTGTCTCCCTGGAAAGCAGAGTCAGGTCCTGCTGCAGACCTGGCTGCTTTGAGAAGCTACAAATGCCACTTTGAGGAGCAGGGGCACGTGTGTGTGGAGCTGGGGTTGAACTCAGGGCCTCGCGCACGCCAGGAAGCACTCTGCCAGGAAGCACTCTGCCACAGAGCTGCGCCCGCAGCCCCACCCTGGGGCTCTTCTAAAGGACGGAGATATCCAAGGGCTGACGCTCTTGGGCTGCATCTGACTGGCGCTTCATTCACGGCATTGTGCGGGGACTGGACTAAGGACAGCTCCTCTTCCCAGAGCTCTGGGAGGAACGTTGCCCAGGACCATTTTAGAGCTGCAGGGGGACAGGCTCAGAGGACAAGGGACTTGCTCGAGGTCACAGCGACAAAGAGTTGAGCAGAGGCGCACCCATATCCGTGTGCTTCCTGGGGCAGGGCAGCCCGCTGTGGTTTCAGCCTTGGCTGCACAGTGGCTGGGCCAGGGCTCTGCCACCACAGGGTGGCACCACCTTCTCCTATAATCTGCTGGACTCCACTAAAGGCACTTAGGAAAAGGCTCTATTACTAAAAGTCTTGGAAACCACAGAGCTACGCCCCAGTGCCTTTTATGACAGCAGTGGCAGCAATAATGTCATAGCTCACCCTGGGAGGTGGTTTGCCATCTCAAGAGGCCAGGGCCAAACGTCCCGGAGCTGGGCTAAGGGATTTGGGGTTTTGCTTGCAGAGCAGCATGGCGTGGGGCTCTTGGGGGTGTGACCTGAGAGGAGTCACCCTGCAGGGCTGAGTAGGTCCTGGTCAGGAGCAATGTGGCCCACACCGAGATTCCAGCACAGGCAAGAACGGGTGGGGGGGGTGACTCACCGAGTTCTTGAGGTCGAGGTACTTGGTGTTTCTGGTCACTGGCATCCCAGACAGGAAGGCCAAGATGTCATTGTTTGCCTGTAAAACAGGCATGCAAAGGTGGGCGGTGGCCCATCCCCAGGCTGTCCCCAGGGCTCTGCCTGCTTCCCTAAGGCCTGAGAGGCCTGAAGGAGCAGGTGGCTTCTAGCTCTTCCAAGACCCAGCCAGGGCTCCAAAATCAGAAGTTTCTCTGTCTTTCTAGCTGCTCCTTCCTGCCCAAAGTATTAAGCCCCTGGGGGACCTTCCTGACCCACACGAGCAGAGAAGGATTTTGTACAGATGTGAGAGACCTGAACTGGAATGTTGGCAGGGACAGGGGAGTGGGACACAGGGACAAAGCAGAAGGCTGGAGTACCCAGCTGGAGACAGGCACTGGGGCCCTGGGATTAGAGGTCTGGAAGAAGAGGCCGCACTGGGCTCAGAAAAGGAAGCCACCTGAGCAGCAGTGGTGCGGAGCTGGCTGAAGTCCTGCGCCGGGGAAGGGGAGGGCAGTGCACAGCAGAGGTGACCTCCAGGGCCTGCGAGGCGGGGCGGCCATGCAGTCAGCAGCAGGCCTCAGGGAGGAGGGGCTGGCCGCAGGCGGCTCACCTCGTCCAGCACCGCGTTGCGCTTGGCCCGTTGCCTCTGCCGGAGCAGCACCAGACCGGCGATGATGTCGGATGGCACGATGTCGAGGTCCCGGAAAAACTCAGCAAAGAGGTAGGCGATTTCCGAGTAGGCATCCTACGAGGTCCATGAAGCAGGGGACAGTGGCAGGGAGACGGGAGGACGTGAGACCAGGAGTGAGGCTCAGGGCAGGTTTGCCCATGCACCCTGTGGCACCAGCTGAGCCTGGCCCCCGGAGGGCCCTCGCAGGTCTGGCAGCAGTGATGTGGGACATGACCCTTCCATCACCTCTGGGGCCCTTCCTCCCGTGGGAGGTCCTGAGGCTCACTCTGTCTGCCACACAGGTGTCATCTGAGACGTGTCCTCCTCTCTCTCCCTAGATACTAGGAATCACACCTGGATGACCCTGGCTTCCTTCTCCTCTGGAATTTCTCTCAAGCAGAAAGCCGAATGATTCCTGGCTGCTTCTGACCTGAAAGATATGACCCTGGAAGAGACACTGAGGGTTTTGTGGAACCTCCTAGATCTTGGGGCTCCTCTCCCTGCTGCCCAGGGGTCACTGGCTCCGTGGCTCACCACAATGGGCCCACGGAGTGTGATCACTGGGTTTCCTCCATGCCCCTGACCTAAGGACAGCCTGCATCTGAGCCTCAGGGCAGGAGGCAAGGAACAGTGGTGAGTCCTGTGGGTTGGTGGGCTTGGGGTCTCCCCTGCATCTTGCTTCCCTGGAGCCTGAAGCATTGTCCCTAACCTGTCAGGAGAGGCCAAGGTGGGAACCAATTCAGGGAAACAGGTCCTGCCTCACCCTGGAGTGTCTCACATTCATAAGAGAAAAAAACCAAGCACTGCAATCAAAATGCCTCAGGGGCCAAATGGCACCGGCCACTGCTCAGCTCCAGCTGACCAGCCAGGGAGGGCCTGAGAGGCCAGACTGGGAAGTACAGGAGTTTACAGAAACTTCCCTGATTTTCAAAAGCTGGTATCCAATTCAGGTTTTTAAGGGACACCATAGAAGCTGGTCGAGACTTGGCCTGCAAGCCCAAGACTGCACCTGGACAGCGAGTCTGAGCACCCGTGCTCAGGGCTCCTGGTGACGTGAGGCCTTCTCACCAGGCTGGAACCACAGCCCTGTCCGAGAGGGGGTCTGGGCACTGCACATGGTGGCAGGCCCAGCCCACACCTGCCAGGGGTTCACGTGGTCTGCCTACAGCCCCAGCCCTGACCATGACCCTTCAGATCTCCCCGCAGGACCCGCAGAGGACTCCCCGCCAACCGGGGAACTTGAGGGGCTTTCTTTCACTGGATTACTCACTCTACGCTTCACCAGCGTTGCTGGTGAGAAGGAGCCACTCGAGGCTTCCCGGTGGCTTCCGAGGAGGGCACTTTGCTGTCTGCCTCGGGAGGAATGGCCTCCTGACCCCACTGGCTCTGCTACTAACTAGCTGTGGGATGCTGGGCAAGTCACTCCACCTCTCTGGGCCTCAGCTGTCTGATCTGCAAAATGAGGGGTGGGGCTAGAAGACCTCTAAGTTCCCTCCTGGCACTGCAGGGCTCTGCCTCCCTCCCCGCAGGGCCACCCACAGCTGACCCTGTCTTCCTCCTGCTGCACTTGGTACTCTGAGTCTGGCCTCTCAAAGCTGTGGTTGGTGAAGGCTGACTGTGTGCCATCTAGCAATGCACTGAGCACTAGACTGCGCGCTGGACCCTCCAGATCCATTCTGTGGAGGATGTGCTACTTTCTTTGTCTTCGGGTTGCCTGGCTGGTGAGCATTTCATCTCCAAAACTAAACTCTGTTCCAAGGCTGCTTTACAGGCGGGGGGAGTCCGTCAGCGAAGAGTAACAGATCATCGTATAAGCAGGCTGTCACCTGCACTCAAAACCCTGCGTCTCCTACCAGCCCCGCCCACTCGGTTTGCCACAGGAGAGAAAGGTGCCTGTCTTGCAGGATGTGCGCCTGGGGAAGAGACTTCCCGATACTTACTGACTGGGAGTCCTTCGTACGGGTGCAGCACAGGAACACTTTGAGCCGACGAGACCAGCTGGTGGCCTGACCTTCCTCCAAGCGGTGCCTGCAGAAGGGAAGAGTTGGTATATGTGAGGTCAGAGGGCTGGACCAGAAGAGCTGGGACCCAGATATTATAGAAACAGGGTGGCCTTTTCCCAGGACCCCACCAAAGGCTCCCCAGAAGGCGGTTCTGAGGGGAGAAGAGGTCCCAGGCCTGGTTAAAGCTGGCTGGCCAGTGTCCTGGCTGATGGCCAGTCAGGTTCCTCCCTGGGGGGCTCCCGCTGGCCTCAGATGGCAAACTGTTGGTCAGGAGGCCATGCTCCCTGGCTTTTGGAAGACTTACCACAGGCCTGGGAGTCAGAGCCGGGAACCAAAGTGGAGGCCACTCTGCAGCAAAGGTGTCCAAAGGCAAAACGCAAGAGCCTAGGAGGACGCTGAGTGGCCGTCCTCTTGTTCCAGGAGCCAGAACAGACCTGAGGCAGGCTTACTTTTCCTGCTAAGGGATTCCAGACACTCGCGTGCTCTGCACGCACAGAAGTGTCTGGGCTGAACAAGGCTCTGCACTCCCCAGCTCCTGCTGCTGTCACCTAGCACCTCACCTGCATGGCTGTCCCCTGCCCATTCATGCCCTGGCTCCAGCCCTGAGGCTGTCTGTCTGGATGGGGACTCAAGGGACCCAGGAGTCTGCAGCCAAAGGCATAGCAGTGGGCCAGTTATCACAGAGGCTCCTCCAATCCCGGGTGCCCAGAAATCAGTGTGCCTTGAGCAAGAAGACGATGGCTCCAACACTAGACCGTACACCTCCAAACTGAGGGAGAAGAGCCGGTTTGCTTTGTGCCATGAGCTGGTCCCTTAAAAGCCCAAAGCTGGGAAAGCAGGAGCGGAGCAAGGGTGGTACTCGGATGCACACAAGGCACTCAACAGCCACCAGGAGCAACGGCCTGGCCCTCCTTGACCTCTTGGTCCTTCGCTATGGCCAAAGTCTGCTCCCCACTCCCCAACCCTGGCTCCATGAGGTCGTGGGCCACAAGGAGGAGCAAAAAGGGTCTTCTAGGGCTACAGAAGGTTAGGAAAGGGTGTGAATCAACTGGGACCTGCCACCCTTAAGGACTTCGGCAGCCTTGCATCCTAAACCAATGTCAACTCTCCAGGGGTTGGACGACATCACATTCTTTAATGGTTTCTAAGTTGACGGTGTTTTCAAAAATTCAAAAGAATTTCCTGCTGGGCCTCTCACCAAACAGAAGTAGCCTCTACACCTTGCTGTAATGCCCTTTATAAACACCAGGGGGCAGGTCATCTTAGGAATGTGTATGAGAAGGTGACAGAACCCGTCCAGTGCATCAGTGAGGCTATGGACCAAGCTAGCAACTTACATACCAAGTGTGGACGGAAAGTGCACAGACCCCAGCAGCCTCTGCACTGCAGCTCATTAATGTGAAGGGGAGCAGACAGTCCTACAAAAATCCAAAGTCAAGGCTCCTTGGAATAATCCCCTCTCCCAACCCTGACCAGATTTCACTAGAAAGGGAAAAGACCCAGGACTTAAACAAATATTTCTGCATTCCCCAAACTGAAATAACCTAGCAGGGTAGGGTAGCAGGAGCGTGTGGGTCCCACCGTGGGGAGCCGCTGGCTTGAAAATGTCCTTCCTAGAAAAACAGCTTGTGCATTTCAGAGCAGAGGACAGGCGAGTTGAGACCAATCAGCTGTCACAGAGCCCTGTGGTCCAGGCCACTCTCCAGAGCCCCTCAGAGCACTGGAGGAACCACGAGAGGCCAGGCCCTGCAAGCTCCAAAGCACCTCCTTCCCCTCCGCAAGGCCAGGAAACCACGGACAGCTTTCTAATTAAAAAGACAGCAACCACCAACCCCCACTGCACAGGCACTGGCTGCCCTGGGCTCCCAAGGCAATCACCCAGAGTCGGGAAGGGCAGTCTCCTCCAGGGCGCAAGGAGCCCAAAACCATGTTAGGTTGGGGCCCGTGCTCCGAGCAAGTTAAGTGGGACAGGCGGTGGCAGCTAGCTGCACTCTGAGGAAGATGGGTTCCGGGGCCTTGGCTCCAAGGCCTAGCATTTTGGGCTGGGAGGTGGCCAGAGAGGGCACGGGTGTGGCTCTGGCTGCAGATGAACTGATGAGCTGACGTGGAAGGGGACTCGCTGTAGAGGCATGGGGTAGGGGAGGAGGAGTCCTGCTGGGCAGGTGGCCTGGGCAGCCCGCTCCCTCAGTGAGGTCCTAATCTGCTCTGGGCTACAGATGGAGGGCTACCTCCATGTTCCACCAACATGACCTGGGACAAGCAACTTAGAGCCCTCCCCTGTAGAGTGGGTCTCAAAATTTCGTGGGGTTGCCAAAGGGTTAAATGGACTAGCTGTGCACAGGGCCTAACTCACAGAGGAAGCTTGATTTGTGCGGGATACTGTGAGCCATCCTGGAAACCCCCCTCTATTTTTCTGCCAATGAACAGGAATCATGTGATCCTGCTGGATGCCCTCCCTCATTTCCTCTGCAGGGTACAGCTTTGCCTTTTCTTTAAATGGGCACGTCAAGCACCCCCACCAGGAGACCTTCCTTGATTAACTTCCTCGAACCCCTGAGACACAGAGGCAGCTTGCCTGGCGGTTAAGTGAGGACTCCAAAGCCAGACCTCTGCACCAGGCCCCGGCCTCGCCATTTGCTTGTTGTCCAACCGCAGCCATACGACCTCCCCTACCTCAGTGTCCCCATCCTATAATGAGGTACGTGTGGCTAAGCATGGGGTGACTCCACGCAATGCCTGGTTTGAGTTGCGGGTGTCTCCCTGTTCCTGCCACTGTTCTCAGTGCTGCTGGTGGCCACGACAGCAACGGCTGGCATCTGCCGAGCGTACCAGTGTGAGCACCGTTGGCCAATTTGCACGAATTCTCTCATTTAAGTCTCAGTACTGCCACAAGGCGGGAGCTGTTGTTCCCACTTCATTTATTTTTCAGTGCTGGGGATTGGACCCAGAGGCCACATCCCCAGCCCTTTTTATTTTTTATTTTGACATAGGGTCTTGCTAAGTTGCTTAGGGCCTTGCCAAATTGCTGAGGCTGGCCTTGAACTTGTGATCCTCCTGCCTCGGCGTCCTGAGTTGCTGGGATGACAGGTGTGTGCCACTGCACCTGGCCTGTTGTTCCCACCTTGAACACAAGGTGACAGGCAGGGAGATGCTAAATTTTTTACTAACGCCCATGCCTCACAAGAGGCTGTCATGTCCTCTAGGAGGCCCACAGCAGCCTCTTGCAGAGCAGGAACCTCACCTCTGCCCTTGGTCAGTGAAGCCCGCTAGGGCACTACTGCCCGCCCACCCAGCCAACTGACCGCAGGTTGTACGTCCGCAGGTTGCGCTGCCTCCTCTTGGTGGCTCTCAGTTTGACGAAAGTGCGGCCCGTGGGATCAAAGACACAGAGGACGGTGATGCAGACGCTGAGGATGACCACCCAGTTGCAGACGACCATCCCTGTGGGGGCAGCAGCAGGAAGGTGGACATGCTGGGGGACACATCCCTGGACATCAGCTCTGAAGAGAGGGGCACACTGGAGCCTTCCTAGCCTCAGCTGCCTCTAGCACCCAAGGACAAGCTTCAGAAGCCCCTACTCTCAGCCTGCCCCAGCCCAATCCTGAGGCCCACCTGGGCACACAGCAGGCAGCTCTGTGGACTTCCAGGGAGGTACCTCTTGGGGATGGCCAAACACAAAGTGAAGGAAGCCACCTCCCCCAGTCAACCTGCTGGTGCCCGAGCTCCTTCCTCTCTAAGCTGTCCTTGCCCTCCAGCCTAGGCCGCCAGGCCTCCACGGCTCATGCCCTGAGCTGTCCTTGCCCTCTGGCCCAGGCCACCGGGCCTCCGCGGCTCATGCCTGACATACCCAGGGTGACGTTCTTGGCAGTGAGGTCATTGCAGGAGGTGTAGTACTGAGCGAGCCAGA
This sequence comes from Sciurus vulgaris, assembly GCF_902686455.1. NCBI lineage: Eukaryota > Metazoa > Chordata > Mammalia > Rodentia > Sciuridae > Sciurus > Sciurus vulgaris. Next base: position 12,411,263 of record NC_136472.1, read on the forward strand.
CGATGCCCACGATGGCGTAGATGAACTCGATCACCAAGATGGCTGGACAGAGAGAAGGCCCCGGATGAGGGAGGGCCCAGGAATCCCAGCCTGGCCGCTCCTGTGCTGGAGCCTCTGGTCAGCTCAGCAGCAGGCTCCCAGCAGAGGCTGTCCCACCACCACCTGGTCCCTGTCTGGCCCCCTGGAATTTGTCCTCAGGCTCCCGTGATGGGAAAGGTGGGCAATGAAGAGACACTTCCTGTTCTTGAGGATCTCAGAATTATGTGCCTGAGTTATGGAAATCAGAATCTCTCTTAGGTGAGTTACCTAATCCCTCTGAGCCCCTGTGTCATTGTTTGTAAAATGGGAGTGACAACATCTATGTCGTGGGTCCACGTGAGGATTAGGTGACTGCTCATTTTTCATGGAAACTGCTATTTCCCAGCAAGAGGCCTCTGGAACTGGAGTGGGGAGGAGGGAGGAGGGAGGAGCCCAGCGGCCCAGCCTCTCAAGTCCCTGGGGCTCAGCTGTCAGCACACACTGTCGGCAGGGCCCACGTGGGGTGGGGAACAGGGAGGGGATCTGGAGGCTGGCGGAGGGCAGCAGCATGGCAGCTGAGGGCCTAGAGCCACGGCCTGGGCTCAAGTCTGACACTTCAATACTGACTAGTTGTGTGACCTTGAGGAAACTCATAACGTTCCTGAGTCCCAGTGTCCTCGTTTATAAAACGAGGTAATAACAGCTCTTCTCTAGGTGTTAACGTGGGGAAAAGCTGAACACTTTTTAAGAGGAGAGAAGCGGGAAGTCGCAGGAGAAGTGGCTGGAACCCGGGCCCAGAAGAGGAGGCCAGATGGTCCCCGGGGGCCTTCTGGGGAGGGCTGGGTCTGTCTGAGAAATATCACAAAGCAGATGCGCTTTGCAGAGATGTTCATGGTTTAAAATAGGGGTCAGCAAATTTTGTCCATAAACGGCCAGGGAACAAATGTTTTAGACTTTAGACTCCCACAGTCTCTGAAGCAACCCCTCGACTCTGCCAAAGCAGTCCAATCATGAATAAATGGGCGTGTTCCAATAAAACTTTATTTACAAAACAGGTCTGAGTCGGCAGCCTGTACCCTCATCCAAGATGCAGTCCTGGAAGTCTCGGTTCACTGCTGTCTCTGGTGCTGGTTTACAGAGTGGCTCATGCAAACACTGGCTGAATGATCAAGGAGGGTGCTGGGAGGGAGGTTTGGGGCAGCCCCCGGCCCCAGGCGGGCGGCCCTTACCCAGGCGCACGTAGAGCACGTACTGCATGGAGTCGCGGGGCTCCGTGTAGAGGATGCCGCCACGCATGCTCAGCCAGATGATGGCCAGCTCGGCGATCATGCAGCTCAGCAGGATGCCCAGGTAGCCGCGGCCGTGGTCCACCAGGTTCAGGGAACAGGCCTCATGCGGGCTGTACACCAGGCCAAAGAGCACCACGGACAGGATCACGAACCTGCAGGGCGACCCCGGGAGTGAGCTGTCCCTGGCAGTGGAAGGAGGGGCAGCAGGGGCCTCCCTACAAGACCACGTCCACCTGGCCCGGGCACCTCCAAGGGGCAGAGTGGGAGACAGCGGTGGCAACCGCTCCCAGTGCTGGCGTTGGGTACAGCAGTGGTCAGGAGGGCCCTGGCGCCACGTGGGGCCAGCCCTAGGGGCTCCATGTTTCAGGCACCTCCTCTTGAGAAAGGGCAGCAGGGCAGGGTCAGGGTTGGGCCCAGGCAGGGAGGAACGTGTGACTGGAAGGCTTCCTTCCAAGCCTTTCCCCTCGACCCCAGGCCGCAGCCCAGCCCTGGGGCTCACCAGGTGGTGTGCAGGAGGAAGAGGAAGATGGCTGGCAGGACGAGGTCATCGCTGCCCACAGACCAGCGCCGCCGGAACACCACGATCCCGGGCATGGCTGGCAGCTCTGGAAGGCTCAGTGGGCCTGGTGTTCACCTCCTGAAAGAGAGCAGAGGACCCTGAAGCCGTAGCACCCAGGGCCACCACATTCCTGGGCCACTGGGCCAGTCCCAGGTGTGCTCGGAGTACGGACACCTTGGCACTGGCCACAAGTCCCAATCCCCAGCTGCTGGAATGCTGACCCGCCTCCTGCCTTATCAACCTCCAGGGCCAGCAAAGGACCTCAGCAGCAGGAAAACGGCTGCCACCTGATCTGAGGTGTCTCCGTCCCCCTCGCCTGGCACTGCTTGCACTTGCCACAACAGTCCCTGTTCTGCTCCATTAAGACCTGGGCTCATCCCCCTTTCCTCCTTCTGGGGCTTGATGGGATCCTTGGCCCCAGACTCCTTGTTGCCTGTCCACAAAAATACCTGGCCCAGTGCACATGGCCCCTGGGGCCAGGGCAGTGGCTTCTGACACCAAGAACAAGCTGCCCTTAGCATGAAGCACAGCAGGGCAGGGGAAGGCCCCAGGCCTTGGGGAAGGCGGCTATGGCTTGTGAGCAGCAGCTGGGACTGATGCACAGCAGAGTGAGATGCCCAGCACACAGCTGGTGCTTAGCGAGGCTGTAATGGGGGGTCTTTGGCCCTTGCTTTGTGAAGCCCTCCAGCACAGTGCTCTGACTTGCTTGGCACCACCCAACAGGGTGCCCAGCCACAGTCATGGCCCACCACAGGAGCAACACCACCTCCATGCCACCTGAGCCCCACAGCCCCCTCCACCCAGCACCCAACTCCATGAAGTAGCTGGAAACAAAGGAGTCATGAGCAAGCTCTGGAGAGCGCCAGGACCCGAGCTGCCCACCCTTTAGAGTGCCTGAAAGGAGGGCAGCTATGTGGGCAGGAAGCTGGTCCAGGCGGACACCCAGGGCAGCTCCAGGGCAGCCTTGCACTGAATTGAGGCGCACCTGCTGTGGGGGCTGGGCACCCTCCTGCAGGTGGCTGCCCCCAGGCCCACAGAGGCTTACATGGCACCTGGTCCAGGAGTGGGCAGCAGGTCCTCCTCTCCCTGGTGACAGCTCTGGGGAAAACATGTATTGGTGACCAACATCACCTGGGAAGAAAGCAGCCATGTCCTCTGCAGCCATGTCCTCCCCAGCCAATGGGCACAGCCCTCAGGGTGGGCTAGTGGGTGTGGGGCTGGGTGGCCAGCTGGCATGTACTGCCCTGCTGCCTCCTCTCCTTGGGGCAGCCCCTTCCTCCAGTAGCTCCAGGGCTGCTCTGGCCAGCAAGTTAGCAGCCTGGCTGGTGGCTGGCGGGCTAGCCTGCCGGGTCGTGCCTGCTCCTCCCTGCCTCAGGAAGTGACATCATCCCACACTCCTGAGGAGGAGTGGAGGAGTGGAGCACAGATTTGGGAAGCAGGGAGAAGGCTGGAACAGATGAGGGCGCTACAGGAGTGGGTGGCCGGGGGCTGTGGTCTGCGGGAGGCTAGGGCTGCAGTCACGTCTGTGACCACATCCGATAGCCCTGGCTTTGGGTTTTAAATGATGGGACAGACAGAGCCGGGCACCTGGGGGGCAACAGGCAGGGGCAGAACACAGCCGTCAACAGCTGGTGATATCACCCCTCCCCAGTCTGTAGTTGGCTCAGAGAGAGGCTGGGGTCGGGTTGGGGGCTATCCTGAGCCCCCCTCGCATGAATGGAGAATGGAATGCACCCAAGAAGTGGGGTCAGCACAGCCCCAACAGGTGCCAGGGCTGTGTCCGGCTCCCATCAGCCACGTGGGAGGAGGGAGAGGACAGTGCTGTCCCTAGTCCCTGCCACCCTGAGGCGGGTAGGTGAGGGTCAGCCTATCCAGCCCGCCACCTGTCCTGTCCCTGCCAGTAACCTGGTCATCCAGTGGACCCCTGGATGGCACTCCTCCTCTCGCCCACCCTTCACCTGGTGGGGCCCAGAAGGACTGGCACTCCTTGGGCCCACAGCAACCCAAGGAGTTCATCACCTACCCGGGAAGTCCCCCAAGCTGCTGCTGCTCTGCCTGCAGTGCCCTCCCATCCCTCAGGCAGGAAAGTGAGAAGAGCTTGGTGCCAGGCCCTGCAGAGGTGGCCTCCGGACAGTCCAGACACTCCAACGATAGGGACAGTGGCTCTGTACCCCCTCAGGGGGTGATCAGCCTGTGGCTAGTACCAGCCCACCCAGGTCGTGTGGCAGGGCTCCTGAGTGGTGCCCCATTAGAGGCAGGCACCCATGCCCTGCCCTTCAGCTGGCCCCAGGCCAGCCCACCACTGCACCATCCCAGGCATGGCGGCTGGGAACCAGGCCCAGGAGCAGCTGTCGCAGGCTCTGATCCCCGCCAGCCGCGAGAACTGCTCGTGGTGCCTCAGTTTCCTCACCTGTGAAACGCTGGTCATGCCTACCTCCTAAGGTTCTAGCGGGAGGACTGGGTAGGTGTGCAGAGCCCTAGCTGGGCGGGGGGAGTCCCAAAGCACATGGGGCTGCAGCCGGGGCGGGGAGGCGGGCGAAGTGCGTGTGAACCCTGGCTGACTGGGGCCAGAGGATTCTGCAGCTGGTCAGCAGCAGGTCACGGGCTGGCCGGGGTGGGGGCTGTGCGCAAGGGGGCACTCTCCGTGAAGATTCATAAATCTCGGGACTGGTATTTTGAAGGGCCTGAAAAGCACCCTTTCTCTTGAGACCCCGGCCCATCACAATGGGGGCCTGTTCCCCTGCTGGGGATGTGATTTCATCGGGAGGAAATGTCTCAGGAGGGGGAGGGCAGAGGCTGCTTCCTGGTCTGGGGCCACCACAAAGCACCTCCTCTGGCGCTCCTTCCCTGGGGCACAGTTGGTGCCTTCAACAACCCCAGTGTGGCGGGGTGGGGGGCTGCCACCCCTTCCTATCCTAACCTCTGGGGCTTCTGGGACAGGCACAGCGCCCCCTCCAGCAGGAAGGAGCAGGGGCACTGCTGGGGGCACCCCATGCCGCAGGCTGGGTCTCCAACCCAGGCAGGCAGTAATGGGGTGCCAGAGGCCCCCCTCACATGGATGGAATGACTTCAGCAGCTCTAAAGGGCCTCTTTCCTCCCCCACCCACATGGCCCAATTTCCTCTCTGATGATTCAGACCCCTGGGTTAAATATTAGCCATTCTGGGAGTTCCTCTTTCTAAAAATGCAAAATTCTTTTTAAAGACTGCATGCTATCCCCTACTTTAAAAACATTCCATGGCTCCCCATGGCCTGCAGGATAAAGTCCAAGCCCCTCGGGTGACAGGCTAAGGACCTCAGTGGCTGGCAGGCTGTGCGACCTCGGGCACAGGCCTTGCCCTCTCTGAATCCAGGTTTCCCTACCCCCTGAGCAGGAAGATACTCCCCGGTGGTCAGGGATATAGCTACAGACTCCAGCGCACGGCCTGCCTTCCGGTGGCTAGGAGGCTCTCCCCACCTGTCACACTGCTACAGCCCCCACAGCCTGCTGCTGTCCGGACACCTCGCTGGAGGGGTTGCCCCAATCCTTCCTCCAAGCGAAATGCTGCTCATCTTTCTGGGCCAGCCAGATGTCACCTTCCATCAGAACCCTCCCTGGCAGCTTCCACCCAGCCTCACCCCAAGCCCTCTGGGGAAATGCCCCTCCCTCCTGCCTCCAGCGCCTTCCCTGACAGCTCCAGGGACCCCCACCGTTGCCGGCCTTGCCCTCTCTTAAGTATCTGGCTTTGGTTGCTTCGTCTGTAAAGTGGGACAGCCCTTCAGGAGGCATGTGAGAACGGAGGGGGAGAATTCCTAAAGGGCTCTGCACAGGTCTGGCACACCCCGCACGCTTCCTGATGCGGTAACACTAGCGGCACCTACGGGCTCCTGGGGACTTGGTGCCATGTGATCTGTGACTGGAAGCTGGGGTCTGGGGCGGGTGCTGGTGACAGGTCCCACAGGCACAGGCAGGACACCTGACTGGGACACCTGCACTGCTGTGGCCTAGCGTTGCTCTAGGCCTCGCCCCTTACCCTCAGCAGCAGGCTCCCGGCTGGCAGGGTAGTGCTCACGGGGCAGGAGGCTGCAGGGCCAGCCCTCTGCTGGGACTGTGGGTGTCAGGGGACTACCTTGTTTGCCTGCAGTGACCACAGGAGACAGGGTGATGTGACACCCCAGCCCACGAGGCACCCAGGGATGGGCTGGAGGTTGGAGAAGGCCACGGGAACGCCTGACATCCTGGGCTGAGTCCTGGAGTCCTGGGCTGCCTGCCTTTGGTCTCTGAAGTAGGATGCAGGGTGACAACGCCACTCTCATGTCACGGGGGTGGGGGTGATTAAGAGCACAGGCGCTAAAAACAGGCTGTGTCCCAGTCCTGGTGCTGGCACCTACTGACTGCATAATCTTGGACAAGTCACTTAAGCCCTCTGCGTTCCATTCTCTCGCTTCTAAAACTGGGATCAGAAGACCCATCTCAGCATCACAGGTGAAGGAGGCACTGAGACAGCACTGCCATCTGGGGAAGTGTTCAGCAAATGCCACCTCTTCCACTGTCGCTGCCATTTGAGAATGTGGAGACGGAGGCTCTGACACTGCTCTGGTACCTTCCAAGGAGCAGGAGGCACAGGTCACTCCTGTCTCCACCTGGAGCACACAGCGAATGCAGGAAAGACAGCGTTGACAGGGGCTCAGAACCGTCCCTCCGGCCCCGTAATGGGGAGGAAACCGAGGCTTGGAGGGACACAGGCTCCCCGCGCTTCCTGCTCATGTGCTGCCCAGATGGTCCCCGAGTCCCAAGCTAGCCCGCTCCCTCCTTCCTCACAGCACGCCCAGGTCAAACTCCTGGGTGACACAACCATTAGCAGAATGACGTCCACGGAGTGGAAACTGCGACCCTCTCCTTCCTGCTCCTGAGGAATAACAGAACTCTTAAGAAAGCGGCACAGCACCTGTGCTCACTGGAGACGAGCCTGCAGGTGGAGTCCCCTCCCATCGCTGCAGCCAGGAGAGGAGACCCGCAGGCCCAAAGCCCCTCCGCTGCTCCCTTGTGTCACTCCTGCCTGCTGAGGCTGGTGACGGAGCCCAGTGTAGCCACACCCCAGCCTCCAGTCCTGGAGCAAGAGCGGAGTCCCCAAGACCAAGAGTCTCAGCCCTCCTGGGTGGCGGGGGAGGGATCGGTGCCCAGGCAGGAGATGTGCATGCCCTTGTGGTTGCCACAGGGAAAGCCACCACCAGATGCCAAATCTCCTGGTGGCCAAAGTAAAAGGGGTAACCGTTCAATGGGATTCCCTGTGAATGAGCCCAGCAACAGCGAGGGGCCCGAACCCTCCTGAGGGCCAGTGCCTGGCCTGCTCTGCCCTCCACAGTCTGGTTCTCCATGTGTCTGTTGGTGCAAGAGCTTGTCCAGTGCTGAGGGGCATCTCCAGAGGGAGGCTGGGCCGCACGGTGGCCCCTGGAGCAGAGCGCTGTGCTCAGAGGTGCCACCCCTGCTGGCGCAGGCTCAGCCACGGGCCACCTTCTCACTGACAGGCCAGGAGGAAGTTCCTGGTGAAACCCCAGCAGCTGCACAGTGCTGCTGGGTTAACCTCTCCGTGCTGGCTCAGGAGGCTCAAACCAGAGAGCAGGCAGAGGGGATCAACACCAGTAACCAGAACCACTTTAGTCAGCTGCAAGTGGGTCCCAGTGACAGCCCGGGGAGATCTCAGCGGGCCGGGACGGCTGTTTCTCCTCTTCTAAGCTTTACGAGTCGCCCACAATGTGTTGGCCCACTAAGTCCATTACAGACAGACTCCTAACCCTCCTGACAACTCCATGAGGCAGGCACTGTGTTTTACAGACGAGGTGAAGTGACTTGCTCAGGGTCACAAGGCCAAGTTCCACAGCCACCTGGCTTTACCTGCACCCAGGGGCATTTTACCTGAGCCAGCCATATCTCCAGCCCTTTTTATTCTTTTATTTTGAGACAGGCTCTAAGTTGCTTAGGGTCTTGCTAAATTACTCAGGTTGGCCTCAAACCTGCAATCCTCCTGCCTCAGCCTCCTGAGTCCCTGAGATTACAGGCACGCGCCACTATGCCCGACTATACACACTGCTTCTGAGGGCAGGATTCTACTAACTGCAGGCATCTGAGTGCAGGAGCTGGGTTCAAATGTCATCTGACAGAGTGGGTGGCAGGGTCTCAAGGACCATAAAGAGTAACCTGGGTCTTTGGCTCCAGATTCACAATGACACCATTGCATGAAAGAGTATCAGCCCCATTCTGCAGATGAGGAAAACTGAGCCCAGGGGCATGCACAGAAGAGGTGCCAGGAGCATCACAACACTTCGCGTGTCATGGCAGTCCAGATTCATTGGGCTCTAGGGGCATCGCCCTATCTTTGCAGATGAAGAAACCGAGACTCAGAGAGGGAATACTCTGCCAGAGAGCCCGCTGTGAGGACAGGGCAGAGCTGGCTTCCAACCCTCTCTGCCTGTTGGTTGAGTTCCTCGTTCCGGCACATGTTCCTGAGGTCCCCGGGCTGCACTGCCTCCCCTCCTCTTCCCAGGCCTGCAGCCCACAGGGCAGCCAAAGTCTGGCCTCCAAACACACAGGAAGGGAGAAGGAGGCAACGGAGAGGGAGCAGGTGTGGGCTGGGGGCCGTGTGCGCCACCAGCCTGTGCCCGGGTATGTGCAGCCCAAGTTAGGGGCCTGAAAGCTGTTGCTTTTCACACGTCAGCTGTGCCAGAGCAGAAGGCAGAGTGGAGCCTGCCCGCCCGGGGCAGGATTTCAGCATGAGATGGGGCCTCACATGCCCAGGCCCTGGGGCCAGACAGTGCACCTGGTTCTACCGGGGCAGGGGTGGATGCCACAGCCATCGGTCCCCTCCCGCCGGCCACCTGCGGCTTAGACTAACAGGCACTGCCCCATCTTTCCACTGGGATAACCACTTCCTGCGCCCTTTACCACTTAGGGGTCTTCATTACCCCATGGACGTGGGCTGCTCAGGTCACAGATGGGAAACTGAGGTGCTGAGGGAGGGAGGGGCCACGCCAGGCTGGGAAACCAGGTCCACCACTGAGCTCTTTCTGCAGCATCAACACGTGTTGGCCAGAGGACCCCTCCCCTGCCAAAAAGAGCAACCTGGCAGCCAGGACAGCATTCAGGGAAGACAGGAATTGGAACAGCCCCAACTACTAGGGGCCATGCCTGTGGCCACCTGGCTGGACCCAGAAATAGATCCAAAAATTATTCAACTACATGTCTACTTTTTAAAACTCTGTCACATGTATGCTGTGCTGGATACCGTAGCAAGCAGTTTCGCAAAGATTTCCTTCTTTAATCCTTTCAAGGCCCCTACAAAGTGCCATTCTTCTCCCCATTTTCTGGATGAGGAAACTGAGGCCTGGGGAAGTTAACTAATCTAAGTCCACTCAGCTTGCTGAGCCGCATAGCCAGCCTTGAGGCCCCAGAGTCCCTCCCCATAAGCCCTCACCATGGCTCCATTTATCACCAAAGTCCCAGCTTCTCGTTCTCACGCTAATTATTTTCCAGTCCTCTACAATAAGCAGAATTTGCCATCTGCCACCGGCCTTGCCACTGACACCAGCCAACTCCCTGGGAATCAATTGGGGCCTTTCGTTTCCTGCTGGTTTTTCGGGAAGGGCAGCTGACTGCTGAGGAGGGAGTGCCCAGGAGGGTAGCAAGACCCTGGCCTTGCACCCAGGCTGGGCCCTCCTCCCGCTGCTGGCCCTCCCCTGCCCTCTCCTCTGGGGGTCTCAGGGGAGGAGGATGGCCGGGCTCTCTGGTCCTAGGCTGAGGGCTTTTCCAGCAGCAGATCTCTCAAATGCTGGCCAGACCAGGTTTGTTCCTGAACTCTGCCTTGGCGACCATTTGTTTTCCTGAAATTAGAAACAGGCCCTTGTCCCATGCCTATTCCAGTGCCCTGAGCAGAGGGGACCTGGAGCAGCCCAGAGAGCCCAGCCGCCCTGGTTAGTCATGGGCACTGCGCACAGCAGGTGCACTGGGCTGCTTCCTCTGCTGTCTTTGGGGAAGGCAGACAGCAGGTGTGACCTTTCTGGATTACCCCCGTCTTCTCAGATCCCCTTGGCTCCCCGAGACCCCTCCCTCTCAAATGCACAGACTCGGGGGAAGGCAGCAGCCTGCTGGAGTGGGGCAGCCCTGGAGTGGAATCTTGGCTTGGCCACTCCTATTTGTCTGTGACCATCACTTCTCTGAGCCTCCATTTCTTCATCTGCAAAATGAGATGATGAAGGATCAGTTCACGGGGTCACGGAGAGTAAACGCCGAGAAAGCTCCGGGGCAGAAGCGCTGGCCACGCCCACTCTGGTTTATTAATGGCTCACCTCAGCTCACAGCGCCGGCCCCTTGCAGTGTGGCAGCGGCTTGCCGATTCTTCACCCAGGACTCCTCGGTCTCCTCCCCTGGCCTGAGCCAGATGGCCAGAAGGGGCCACAGGAAAAGCCACTAATCTGGAGCCAGGCTCACTCGTTGGACCCTCCCAAACAGCGAGGCCCTCGCCCTCGCCTCAGTCCCCTGTTGGGCAGGGACCACCTCCCAGGAGCCGCGCTGGTCCACACGGAGGCTTCCTGGGAACTGCCTTCTCGAACCCACAAGCCAGTGAGCCAGTGCCCCACGGGACAGCTGGGGCCACAGAACCCCCACCCACGGCCACAGGCTCGAGAGCACCCCAGAAACTGTGTTCTGCGTGTCTGAGCTCCAGGCTCTCCTCGCGACCCCTTCCCAGCTCCAGCTCAGGGCGCCCGAAGGCCCCACCAGATCCCACCTGCAGCCCACCTCCTGCCTCCCCTCTGCTGGGAGCAGCTTCCCGAGGGCCCCTGCAGGCAGCTCATCAGCTCCAGCCACACCCAAGTGCTCTGGCTTCCCGGGCTTCCTCCAGAGGAGACTGTCAGTCCCAGGTGCTGGTGTCGCCTCTGGAGGAATTAGCACCTTCCACTTGATTGGGGCCCCACGAGGCTGTTAATGAGCTGCTAAGTGGGCACACCTAGCCTGACACCTCCCCTCTGGGAGCGCTGGGGCCAGCATACCCTCTGCCACCGCCTCCTGCTGCAGCTCCTCAGGGTCCTGCCTGCTTGGGTGCATGCTGCTCAGAGGCTGGGGGAAGCCTCGGACTTGAGAGGCTGTGTGGACCGGATCCTCCGAGGGGCCACTCCCTGGACCGCACGGCCATCGAGGGCACAGACTGGCCCTCAGGCTATTGGGTTTCCCATCAGCCATTCCCTGGCCATCTCAGAAGCAGGCAGGGATCAAGTGACTGGGTAACACAAGCTCCTGCCCAGGGGAGGGCTGCAGAGCTCTGGGTGTGGAAGGGAGAGCCAGCTCTCCCTGCCATGGTGGGACGTGGAGATGGAGGTGGTGGCTGCTGCCATGGCCTGGTCCCCTCCCCTCTCTGCTCCTTCCTTTCCTGCCCAATGAGGGCATCTCTGCTCTTTGAGGTGGGTTTCTGGACAGCCTGGCACGAAAAGGGGGGTGGTCACAACAGCAGGCCTCCTGAGGCCTGGAAGCCGTGGCATTCAGAGTAGCGTGTAGCTGTCTCGAGTCGGAGTTCCTTGTCACGCTCAGTGGCAGAACTGAACAGTCTCTGCTTCAAAATGTCTGAAAGCCACAGCCCGGAGCTCACAGGTGCCCTCTGCTTGACGTTTAGAGAGGGCCTTGCGGCTCCACGCAGACGCCTGGGACGGTGGGACCAGGGCACGTGTCTCCTCCCCTCGCTTGAGCCAGAAGGGCAAAAGGGGCCACAGGAACTGACCCCTGACCCAAGGCCAAGGCTTACTCTTGTGTCCTGACCTGTGGTTCCCTCTGCCATCTATCTCAGCATGACAAAGCTAGACCATGTACACGTTATGGCCTCCAGGAAGGGGTGGCACAGAATGAGCCCACTGCTGCGTGGAGGACAGGCAGGACCTGGCGTTGGCCCTGGTGCCTCTCCACTGCTGGCTGGGCCAGAACTTCAAATGACCATGGGGGGATTAGCCACTGCCAGGAAGGATCAGCTATTGTTGCTCCTCTGATGAGGACGAGGTGACAACACATCCCTGGGGGCTATTGTGGGAAGGAAGTGAGTTAGAAGCTGCATAGTGTGGAGAGCAGGCTCTGCCCAGGGAAGGGGCTTGTAGCTTGAGCAGCATGGACACGCGGTTTTAATTAAACCAGTCTCCTCCTCAAAAGTGTATTATGGTTCCTAAATACCCTTTAAATAAAATTAAAACTCCCAACCATCAGCCACAGAGCCCTCCTCCCTAGCCCTGCCCGCCAGGCCCTACCATGAGCACCCACGCCACCCCTCCCGCCAAGTCCCGCTCGCCCTGCCAGCTGGGCACTCTCCTGCCCCTGTTCACATGTCCCCACTGAGCACACCTGGCCCAGCCAGGTACTTCCTCTCTCCTGGTCCCCTTGATCAGGTGTTCCTCCTAATGAGGCCTCTGAGGTCTGCTCAGGGACGTGTCCCCAGCTGCTCCCAGTCCCAGCCCTGGCGGGTCAGCCTGGAACCGAGCATTCAGGCCATGGCCCACTTTCTGCATGTCTCTGGTGTGCCTGCCCGGCTTCTCTGTGACACAGCAGGCTCCCAAGGAGGCCGTGCCCACCCTGCTTCTCTCCTGGCCTGGGAGATGGGCCCAAAGCTCTGAGCAATGAGGCTGGAAATGGGTGGGGGGAGTGGGCGTGTGGCACCTGGGAAGCATCAGCCTCCTGTCTGTCCCTTCCCGGGCAGGACCCTCAGCCCACCGTCTTGGGCAAGTAAGAACAGGGGCCAGGTCTGCTCGGCCGCGAGCTCCAGAGCTCAGCATCACCGTCCTTCTGAAGACTCGCCTTCAGGAGCCTGGTCCCCAGTCTTATCACACTGCCATCCTGTGGCCTCAGTCCCTGCTGTTCCCTGGTGTGATAGGAGGTAGAGCTGGGGCTGCCCCTCAGCCTGAATGGCAGTCTGCTACCGCTTGGCAAGGACACAGTAGGGAACTAACAGGCGCTTGGCAGCCTGGGGCCGGTGCCCTTGGCCCCCCTTAACTACCACAGTGGGAAGAGAGGCCTCTCTGCTGACCCTATCAGCCCGAGAGAAGTCATGAAGCTGCAGAAACTCCAGGGGACAAGGCTTTCAAGGAAGGAGCTGGCAGCGGGGAGAACCCAGCAAAGCCGGTGCCCAGTGCTAATGGGCTGCCCACCTGGGGCCAGCAAGCCGGGCCAGGTCCTAGCCAGACGGGCAGAGGCGGAGGTTCCTGACAAACCAAAAGTGGCACCTTGTCTCCTCCAGGGCTCAGAGTGACAGCGTGCTAAGCCACTTCCCCAGCAGGCATGTCCCTCCCTGCACATCCCAGGAAGGCTCTGGAGGGGGTGGGGGTCAGCCTGCGTCACGGCTCGTGCTGTCTCCTCCGCCCTCGGTGGCCGCTGGCGGCTATAAATACCGCTCCTGTCTCTGGATGTTGCAGGAGGTGACCTAGAATCGTGGGCACTGAGGCCTCCCGGGGCCCCTCCCTGCCTGTTTTAGACAGCGCCTGCCTGACCCAAGCATCTATGCGGCCTGAGAGCTGGCCCCAAACCACGAGCAGGCCTCGGCCAAGGCCAAGGAGGCTCCGACACCCGGGCTCTGCCCTGGCTTCCACGCCTTGAGCTTCCTGTGACGGGGATTCCTACCCTCTTCATGGGCAAGGTGCTAACAATGCTAGTCAGTGGCCGGCCCAAGAGACACAGTGCCTGAGGCTGCTGGTCCCCGGAGCCCTACTGCCGTCTGTGCCACCCACAGCAGCCTCGGGCTGCCCTGGAGCCAGGCTTGTGGGTGAAGGTCCAGAGCCGCTGCATCCGAGCCCCTCCTCCCCATCTGCTCGTCCCACAGTTCCTCCGAGGTCCTTGGTTCAACCTGGTTTCCAAACTTGCCGTGCTCCCAGAAGTCTGCCCGGGACGTAGTCTACTTTCACAGCGGCCCTCTCAGAAGGTCTGGCGGTTGTTCAAACAAGTCCTCAACAACTTCCTTCTTTATTTGGCAGCCTGCTTCCAAGTGCACCCTCCCTTCTCGAAAGATCCAGACATGCCCAGGCCTCAAGGCCCTGGTTTGGCTGACCCAGGAAGGCGCAGAGGCCAGGAGGCGGTCCCTAGACCTAGCAGATGTGACAACACCGGCACCCAGAGGGGTGAGGCTTGGTCCCAGGCTCTGGCCTGGGGGAGGGGCAGAGAGAAGAAAAGGAGGGAAACAGCTCAGAGGGTGGCCCCAAGCCACAGGTGCAATATGGCGAAAGTTAAATCCAAACTTGGAACAATCAGAGAGGCTACTGTGTGTGCCAGGGGCTTGGGGAACAGCGGGGCCAACCCATGGAACCTGCAGTTCAGAGGTGAGGGAGAATCTAACTAATCTTCACGTGGGGTGGGGGAGGCAGGTGCTCCCACCAGAGCTGGAAGTGGCCAGGGGTGGGGTGCCTTGAGATCAAGGTGGAGGGCAGTGGGGGACAGGCGAGGAGGACTGTGCTCAACGGAAGCCCAGGTAGAAGGAGGAGGGGGTGCAGCCAAGCCCAGACTGGCATGGGGGGAGCAAAGGAGGCTGAGGGGCACAGATGGTGGGCGAGGTCCTGGACCTGACTTGGGAACTACAGGCCAGGCGTGTGTGAGGGGGAGGGATGTGCGTGGCCCAGACGGAGATTCAGCAGATGGAATGGTGACATGGGGCACAGCAGCAATGAGAAAGGCACTGTCAAGGGCGGCCCCAGCTTCCCAGCCTGTACAATGTGCAGGCGAAGGGGGCATTGACCTTGGAGGGGTGCCTTGAGGACAGAGGCCTCGGCTGTCTGCTCCCACCCCAAAGCAAGGTTCCCCCAAATGTCAGTTCTGCCTGTCCTGGCCTGGGTTGAGGCCGTGCACAGGCACACCATGGCATCTGTATGGCAGGCACCCACTGGGGGTGGCCACCACGCTCTGTCCACAACTGAGGATTCCCAATAACACGCCTGGGGTTTGAGGCAGTTTCCTCAACAGTTAGGTCCTCACTCTCCCTGTCACCCATCCTGACCACGAATACGACCACACACAGGACGGCCTAAGCCGTGAAGGGACCCAGAGCCAGTTAAAGCCCAGAGTGGATAGGGAAGGGACAGCCATCTCTGTCCACCGTCAACCAGCCACCCATCACCCATCCTTCCCTCCTGGCTCCGCCCACCATCTCCAGCCACCCAGTGCCCATCACGCTTGGGCACGCTCCCTCATG
The DNA here is from genome assembly GCF_902686455.1 of Sciurus vulgaris. Classification (NCBI taxonomy): domain Eukaryota; kingdom Metazoa; phylum Chordata; class Mammalia; order Rodentia; family Sciuridae; genus Sciurus; species Sciurus vulgaris. The sequence continues at coordinate 12,426,309 of NC_136472.1, forward strand.
CCAGGCTGCGTGCACCACACGACCTGGCCTCTGCCCGTCCTCCCGTTGTCCCCACAGGTCTGGCTCACCTCCTTCCCACGCGTGCTGGCCTCTGTCCCTCCGACAAGCTGAGCATGTCCTGTGTCAAGGCCTCTGCCCTCACTCTTCCTCTTGACTGGACCCCAGCTCTCTGCCTGGCTGGCTCCCTGCTGTCATTGAGTGCCCTGCTCCAACGCGCCCTCCCTGGACTCATCGCCTGTCTCGGGAGCCGTCCCTCCCCACCCTGGGCTGTCTCCTTTCCTCGCAGCGCTTCACTCGCTCATCAGATGCTTTGCTCGCGGGTTTACTGTTTGGCTCCCTTCACCAGGGTGTGGCTCCCCAGGGCACGGGCATTGCCTGTTTTCTTCCTGCTATGTCCCCAGCACCCAGCAAATGGCCTGGCAGGTGGCAGAAGCTCACCAAATCCTTCCTGCCTGAAGGAAGAACCATTTTTGAGCACGGTCTCAAGGGACAGAAGTGGCTGATGTGCAGGAGCCAGAGCAGAGCTGAGCCCGGGGCTCTGACTGCCAGCCTTGGGCTCTTCCCATGTCACCTGATGACTGCGGTCCAACACCCAACCCTGACCTGCCCCTGCAGCGACGGCTACGGAGGGGACTATGCTGGCACCCAGGAGCACAGTGCACGAGGCAGAGAGGAAGTGGGGCCTTTTCAGTTTACTGAGAAGGCGGCGACTATGGTGGGTGTCGTCTGCAGGGACATGCGGGCAGGTCCTGCTGCCTGGGGCTTCCCAGCAGCAGCAACCTGGCTCCCTCCACCTCCATGGTCCTGGGAATTGGCATGCAAGCAAAGGTGGCTGTCCGTGTGGGTAAGCACACTGAGGGAAGGAGAGAGGGCTGTGCTCTCAGGATGCGCTCGGGGACAGAAGCCCTCTCCCAGGGAAAGGCCTGCAGCATGGGGCTGAGGGGCGGATGCCACGCCAACTGTGAGCAAGGAGGACCTGGGAAGGACGGGGTCCTCATGAGGAAGGTGAAGGATTGGCCAGCGGCCTCTGGTTCCCAGACACACCTTGTCTCCTGAGGTCTTAGCCTCAGACTCAGGAAGGGAACCCCTGGGAGGAGGCGGAGCTGGCTGCTAGGCCTTCCTCGCCCACTTAGTTCTGGACCCACCCCAGGAAGGAGACAGTCCCCTGCTGTGAAGTCCATCAGAACTAGCCATTAACCTAACCGGCCCATGACTCCCGTGTGACCCTGGGTGAGTCTCTGACCTGGCTCCTCTCCACACAATGGACACAGGAGCAGCCACTGTCTCCCTGGCCACTGGGGAACCAAGGGAGACCCTGGGAATGAGCCTATTTTCTGGGTCCTCACCCCCTCCCTCCCAGATCTGCTTCCTCCAGCTTCCTAAGAACGTGAGGAGAACAAGCAGCGGCCAACGAAGAGCAACAAGAGCCTCAGCCACGCTCCGGGCCCAGCAGAGCCTCAGGCCACCGTGCCCACCGGCCCACCCCGGCTTCTCTCTGGCACAATTCCCATGAGGAAGACAGGAAGGCCCGCCTATGCCCTGCAGCCCACCGCCCGAAGACAGAGGGCTGAGGGGGAACAGGCAGGTGGCAGGCTGCGTCTAGAGCAGGTCCCTGTGGCCCTTGTGGTGCCAGCCCTTCCCCATTCTCTGCACAGGGACTCCTCTCAGCTCTTCTGGGGCCTCAGCAGGATGCATGAGATCACGTCTGGGACGCGTTCAGAGCGCCTTGGAGAGAAAAGGCCAAAGGGATGGAGGTGGAATCCATTATATATAAACGCAATTATTTATTAGCACTTCTGTCGACTGCAAGTATAGATGGGACACTCATGGGACTTGGCGACGGAAAATGTGGGCTGTAGCTGGGTCTGGTCACTTAACAGGTATAGGCAAGTCACAGCCTCTTTAAGCCCCAATTCTTAGAAAAATGGGAGAAGCAATATATGAGTGATGTCGGTAAAGCGCCACCCCAATCGCCTTTCTTTACCTGGAGGTGGGGACTGCAGGAGCACCAGCCCCTTGGGCCACTCACCAGGAAGGGCATGTGTGAGTGGTACACAGTAGGGAACTTTCTGCTGCCGGAGAGAAGGTGCAGGAAGAGAGAAAGGCCTGAGGACGGGCTCTTTGCAACACGCCAGGCTGGCCGACTCTGTGCCTAGGCTGGCACCCTTGGCCAGCTCTCCCCTCCCCCCTCCCCAAAACAGGGAGATGAGCATTCCCTTCTGCCATATCTGTCCTATCCCCCAGCTAACCGAGGACCACAGGGACACCTGAGATCCCTATGGCCAGGAGCCAGTGACTACCCTCACCAGCCTCCTCATCCCTAGATGTTGCCAGGCTCACCCCAGGCCAGCCTGGGGGTGACCCACCCCCCTCCTACAGCTGTGCTCACCTTGTCACCAAGGCTGAGAGAAGAGGTTCTCCTAGCTGCCCTCTGTTCACAGAGCTCTGTGTCCATGGAGGGTGCTGTTCAGCCTCTTGATGACGGACTGCTTGTCCCCATAGTTTGTATGACAGGTACTGAGTGGCATAGAGACCACGGGCCACAGCAGTAGGTCTGCTGAAGACCATCACACAAAGTAGAGTGGAAATCAAAGTCAGTGCTCAGTGTCCCTCCTAACAGGGCTGAGGCCCCTCCAGGGGGCTGGCCACAGGCAGGACAGCAGGGAGGGAAGCATCTGGCCCCGCCTGGCCAATGCAAGCCCTCCTCGGGCCCCCAGTTATGGGAGAGAAAGGACTTCCTCTTCCCTGGGATGCCAGATCCACCTGGCCACTGGCTATCTACTGTTCTTTCCAATCCAGAGGAACAGGACAACAGTCTCAAAAAGCTACTGGGGACGAGCTCAGTCAGCCCAAGGAGAAGATGCTGGAAGGCCATTCCCTCAGGAGGGTAGTCCCAGTGACTGGAGAAGTTCAAGTTCAGGTTCCAGGGGTGAAGGGAAGGTTGAATCAAGGCGAGCTCTCCTGCTAGGAGGAAGGGTGACGGCCTGCAGACGGGCCGCCCTGGGAAAGAAAGGAATCAGATGTGGCTGTGTGGGGCTCCTGGCTCAGGCCATGTGTCCCTCTGCCCTGGCCATACAAAAGTCCCATTGATGCCGCCCCTCACCCCCGCGCTCTGGGGCCACTGCCTTAGCCCAGCATGCCGGGGGCCTCTCCTGCTCCTAGCCGACAGTCCAGCTGTTGCTGCTGTTGCTGCTCAAGCACGCCAGGCATGCCAGGCCAGGGCACTGCAAGGTCACATGCTCTGCATGGGCGAGGCGAGGCGAGCCGCTGTTGGGGCTGTATTAGAGACCGAAGGGAGTCTGGCGCTCACGAGCAATGCGGGACTGCAGAGAAGCGGGGCCCCAGAAGTAGCAGGCCACCCGCCTGCCACCCTTGCCCAGTCCCACCCATCTTCCAGGAGGGCAAATCCTTGTGCAAACAGTCAGCAGGTGTGAGCAGCACAGTGAACACAGAGCTGGGAAAGGCAAACATGGAGGCCTCGGTGTCCACGGTGGGTGCGCAGGAGGCCCCGCCTGCCTCAGCTGCTCATGCCCCAGCACTGGGCCCACGGTACTGGAGAGGCTAACAGAACCAATGGCTTGGCCTTCCCCAAGCTGCACTCCCCCGAGGGGCCTGAGTGTGAGGTGGAGCGCAGGGACAGGGAGGAATGGGCAGGGCATGATCCTCAGGGCTGGGCTCTGAGAGCCGACTGCCACTCCCACATCACTTGCCAGCTCACTCAGAGCCTTCTCTAGGGGACAGGGCAACTAACCCAGCTGGAGACATGCTGGGGACGGTCAGGCTGGCTTGGACTTGGCATCTCTGCTGGGTCACATTCTATCTGGGAGGTTTTGAGCAAATCATGGCACCTTGGGGCCAGTGATGGCCACTGTGCAATGGCCTTCATGACAGCTGAGGGTATGGAGTCTGTGTGAGAACACCAGGCGCAGGGGTAACACAGATGAGCGGCCTGGTACATTGCCACCCCTCCAAGGGCAGGTCCACCTGCAGCTGTCTGACCCCCAGGGGAGTAGTGCGAACACCACGTTGCTGTCTTGTGGCTGGAGGGCCTGCCAGTAGGGAAGGACCAGTCAGGTCTACTCCACTAGCAGGGGCTGGTCCTGCTGACCCCAAACCCAGGGGAGAAATCCCCAGCAGAGGGCTAGGTGTAGGTCGGCGGTAGCACGCTTGCCTAGTCAGCCCGAGGCCCTTCCCAGTAAACCAAGGAAGGAAGGAAGGAATCGCCCCACCAAGAAAGCCACTGGCTGCCATCTGGGGCTTCAGCTTCAGCCTGACCCCAACCCTGAAGCAGCCACAGGAGGCACTGTTGGTCCAGAGGAAGCAGCGCTCTCCCCTGCTCCATGGGCCAGGCTGCGCCTTCCACAGGCAGCATGCTTCATGCCTCCGTGCCTTTGCACAGGCTCTTCTCTGCCCAGAAGGCCTTTTCCAATCTTGCTCCCCCGAAACTTGTCAGTCTTCCCTGGCTTAGCCTGTGTTCCACCTCCTCTGTGAAGCGGCCAGGACCTGCCACCCCCGCTGACGGCAGACCCATTAGCACCCCTCCATTCCAGGTTCCCCCCGCAGGCGAGGAGCTACTGGAGGGCAGAGCTGCACACGCTGCATCTCTGTGTCCTTGGCACCAGCACAGTGCCTGGTGCCTAGCAGCTGTTCAAGAAATGTCGAACAAGGCCCCCGGCCCAACTCCCTTGCTGCTCTCTGCATGCTGCCAGCACATTTGGCCAAAGAGATTCAGAGACAGCGAGTGTGCCGGAACCAGGGTAAGACGGAGCATCCCAGACAAAGCGCAGGGGGCACAAGGTTTCTGCTCTTTGGAAACTGCTGGCCGTGCTCACCAAGCTTCACCCACAGCCACAGGAGGCTTCGGGGCTTGCAGGCTGCCTCCCATCTCCAAAAGCAGAAACCAAAGTTAACAGGGGGTGAGCAAGGGAAGGGAAGTGCACCGGAACTGCAGGGAGAAAGGCAGTTGTGGCTGCCATCTGCTGCGAGCAAGATGTTTGGAGAACACGCGCTCCTCGCTCGGAGGCCTCCCAGCCAACTCAGGAGGGCGGGGCCGCCCCTCTGCAGATGGGAGCCGGCAGCTCAGCCAAGCCTGCAGAGGCCACGGAGAGGTGCCAGGGCCCCTCCTGCCCACCCTGACCCTCGGCTGCCCCCGTCTGACCTTCTGATTCTTGTGCAGATGGGGGGCAGGACGTGCTGCACACTGCCTCTTCCAGGGAGCCTCACAGACTCTGGGGAGCCAACTCCGCAATGACGGTGACAGCAGCTTAGACACTGGGTACTAAGGGCAATAGTATCCGCTATTATTTACTGAGAGCCCAAGTACCTGCCCGAAGGCCCCATCCTAGGAACTTCTAGCCCTTAGCTCACTTCCGCCCTATCAATCCCTGGGGGGTGGGGGGATGCAGGATCCAAGAATGGGCTAGGCCCTGCTCCTCAGTGCAGAGGCGGATGACTACCCAGGTCAGTGAGGAGGTGGTCCTGGGACGTCCACTGCTCTCTGGAGCCCGGTAAGTAACAGAGGAGAGCACACACATTCGCTGAGGGAGAAAGGCGAGGCCAGGAACACGGAGACCCAGCCACACCAACAACAGCAGGCAGGGGCCAAAGCCCAGAACCCTGCCCTGCAGCCCAGGCTTCCGGGCCTTGGCCCGCTCTTGTGCAGGGCTGGCCTCTGTCCTTAGCACCACCTGGCCTACCACAGGGCTGTTCCCCCAAGCAGCTTGACACATTTGCTTTGAGAGAGCCACAGCAGGGGTCTGAGGCGGTGCAGGGAGACCATCGCAGCTGGGGCCAGGCTATGCCATTCCGCCCCCGCCCGGCCTGTTGATGGTGCCTTTTGGAGTCACAGTCCCTTGGCCACAGCGCTCCAGCCGCAGCAGTGGACCAAATGGAGGTGGAGCAGGGCTCAAAGGCTACGCCGGGCTGGGGCTGGGGCTGGGGCTGGGGCTCAGAGGTGGAGCACTTGCAGTGCATGTGCGAGGCCTTGGGCTCAGCACCACATGAAAAGTAATAAACAAAGTTACTGTGTTCATCCACAACTAAAAATATTTTTTAAAAATGGCTACGCAGGATGGCCCACCACCCACATACCTTCCCAGCCCCCAAACCCTGTATTTGCCCAAAGGAAGTTAGCAAACCAACGGCCGCACATGCTTGCAGACGTTTAGACACCCTGCTTGTCAGAGACCCTGGACCTGTCCCTGGCCCCCTGCCAACAGAAACCACGGACTTTCTCACCAGGCCAGGCGCACGGAAGGGGCTAAGAAGCTGGACTGATAAGACCAAGCCATGCCAGGGTCCTGAATGTCACCTTGGGCCCCAGCTTGGTAGCCTGGTCCCCAAAGCCTGCCTGCCCTACTGTTCCACCAGGAAGTCGGGACGACCGTCCTCCCATTGGTGACAGGAAGGCAGGGACTCTGGGGTCAGTCACCCAGAACTGTACATCCCATCCCACCCCCCCTTGCCCCACGCAGCATGCTGCCACCACCCCCTCAGGCCTGCGCACAGCCCTGCACTCCTCAGTCTGGCTGCTCGGCGCCCCCACCCCCACACACCAGGACTGGGACAACGACAACCTGGCAACTTCGACCGCTTGGTCTGCTGATGTCCCACTGACCGCGCCCTCCTCTGCCTGCTGGAGGGGGGCCGAGAATGAGCTCCAGGCCCCCTGCGAGCTCCAGGTGCAAAGAGACCTGCGTGGGTTTTCTAGGGGAAGAGCCCAGTTCCCCCTTTCCACCAGGGGTCCTTGGCCCTAGCTAGGTCACCGTGCTGACCCCATTTCCTGCCTCTCACAGTCCCTGCCTGGTGGCCCTGTCTATCAGTTGCCCCTTCCCTGAGGAGGGAATCAATGGCTTCCCTATTCTAGGGCCTCTTGGCAGGGGCAGGGGAGGGAAGCCATTTCACCAGGGACTCTCTCTGGGAGCAGCCCCTGCTGGCTGGCATGCTGGGGACCCTGTTCTGGGAAGTGGGGTGGTATGTTCCATGGACAGTGGGGGAGGCTGAGGGCTCCACGGGGGGCCAGCAGCAGCCCCTCCACCCCCACTAATCCTGCTCTGGGACTCCATGCGAGTCGCTGTCACCACCCAGACACCTTCACAAATAGCTCCTGCCTAGGCTGAGGCACAGCCAGGCCGAGGGTGAGTCAGCCAGGGAAATCCCAGCACGGCGCCCACCGCTGGTGATGGTTCCGCTGACACCTACGAGCGGGGTGTCCGGCCCCTCCCGCAGAGGGTGAGAGGAACACCCCACTCCCTCACCCCATCCCTGCTCCGAGCAGCCTGGCAGGCGGGGGCAGGGAGAGTCACGGCACGGATGAACCTCCAGGTGAGGCTTGGGCACACGCCCGCTCCCTTGAGGCCTCTGGCCCCCATCCCTGGCACATGAGGGAAGGAGCCCCTGTCTGCTCTTGCCTGGGACTGGCACACTGGTCCTGGGTATGCTGCTTTCCAGGGACTTGACACCTCAGGGTCTCAGGGGATGGAGACATGGACACCCCACCTCATTCCTGAGGCACAGGCACAGGCCCCTATTCTGCCTGAGCCCAGCACACCCACTGCAGGCTGCCCTGGACCCCAAGAAGGGCAGAGTGGAGGTAGGACCCACGCCCTGGCTGGGAGGCAAGAGGAGAGCAAGGCCAGCAGAGACGGGCACAAAGATCCCTCACTGCAGGAGGTCCTGGCCATCCAGAAACAAACAGGCCAGATCCCACAAACCCGACAGACCGGTTGGTTCTGGAGGCCACCTCGGTGCCACTGCCTGAGGGTGCAGGGGAGCTAGATCTCAGCCTTTTGCAGCTGTGGCTGGATCTGCCAGAGGGGACATTTTGCCTTCTCCCGCCACCCCCTCATTGCTCCACTCCCTTCAGCCTGACACTTGCACAGGTTGGGCTACCTTCCACTGCGTAGGTAAAGAGAATGAGTAAGGATGACGGAGCAAGTGCGCCCCGCCCACAGCCTGGTGTGGCTCCGTGGCCAAGTCAGGAGAATGGCCCTAGGCCTGGGAGCTCCCAGACCAGGAGGTGCTGGTTACACTCAGCAGAAGGAGCCTGAGGCCCAACCTCAAAGAGCTCACAGGGCAGAATGACAGGGAAGCTCACAGAGAGCCAGCGGGTCCAGGCTACCACTGCCCAGTCCAGCGGGGAGGGCTTCCCCGCTCTCCCCTCGCCTGCCCGCCCCTGCACACAGCTTGCCAGGCCAGGCAGCAGCACACCTGTGCAAGAGGCGCCCTCCCCACCACTGTCCCTGCAGGCATGAGCTCAGCACCCATAAGCTCCCCATTCCTGCCCTGGGCTGCTCACGAGGTAGTTCCTGAAGGCTCCCTGGCATCGCAGGCGTACACATGCTAGGTGTGCCTAGGCAGGTACCCAGAGCCCCTCCGCCAGCCCAGCCGGGAGTAGGAGCAGAACCGGGGCAGAGCCAGAAGTTCATGTGCAGGTTTCCCAGCCCCCCACCTGCTTTGATCTTCAGGCTGGGGCTGGGCTTCCCTTTCCATGGCTCTCCCCAAGCCCAGGCCTCCTGCACTCTCAGGCAGGGAAGTGGGTGTGGGAGAGATCCAGAAACCCATCCGTTACTTTGAAAGAAGACTGAAAACATGTGACCACACAAATCTCATGGGTTTACTTAAATGTCTTTCAAACAAACGGTTTGAATGGATTTCTCCCACCCTCCCTCCCTGCTGAGCCACTCAATGGAAAACAGTAGCTGGAAGGGCCAGATTCTCAGGGCTGCTGGGGGCTGCTGGAAATGGGGTCTCAGACACAAAGCCCAGCGGGGGGCACTTATCATAAAGGCAGCTTTGGCTAGGAGAGAATGAAAGGCAGACACCTGAGAGCAGGCTGCAGAGGGCTCAGGGAGGTCAGCGGCAGGCCCCAGAAGGCTTGGGCACCCTGATCTGCAGTCAGGGTAACTCCCAAGTCCAGCAGAGCAGGTCTGCAATCCTCCTGCCACAGGGGAGGAGGCCTGGCTCTTAGGCGTCAGGGACACAGTGCTGCTTCTGATCCAGCCCTGGCCTGGAGGACTGTGCCCTGAGCAGCCACTTGGGTGGGAACTCCCTCTCACTGGGCAGTTGGGACGGACAAGAGGTCTTCTTGGGCAGCACAAGTTGCTTAGAAAACCAGGCAGGGGCCAGTTGTGGTGGTGCACACCTGTAATCCCAGCAACTTAGGAAGCTACGGCAAGAGGATCTCAAGTTCAAGGCCAGTCTGGGCAACTTAGTGAGACCCCGTATCAAAATTTAAAAGGACCAGGGGTGTAGGACCCCTGGGTTCAATCCCTAGTATTAAAAAAAAAGGTGAAAGAAAGAAAAAAAATCAGGAGTGAAAAGGTGTGCGACTCCCCGGATCAGAGTTAGAACGGCCCTGGGAAACCAGAGTTCAAGATGCCACTCACCAGAATCTTACCGTGAGGACCCAAGGTCGCACAGCTTTTGAGCCTTTGCCCTGTCCCTGGTGTCATTCCAAGCCTCAGTCATTCCACCATTACTCCTAAGCACATCCCATGTGCCTAGTAGCTTCTGGGATTCAGGTCTGGGGCCTTAAGTGACACCCTGACGAAAGCTGAACCCTGCCACAGAGCCCTGCGAGTCAGGGAGGGGCTCCCTGTCCCCCTCTTTCCTCTTTCATAGAACAGAGGCGGTAGCCTTGCCATTACCAGGGATGAGCACAGCAGAGAGGAGGTAAAACAGTGAAGGATGGGAGCAACAGGCACAGGCTGGGGACCAGGGGACAATCAGAAGGTCCTGAAAGCCCAAGGAGCAGGGTCCCGGATGTCTGGGCTGCCACTGGCTGGGCAGGCCTCTGGCGTCAGGCAGAGCAAGTGGACCAGGACCCTGGGCAGACCTGTGTGCACCTACCTGCTCTCTTATTCTCGTTACCAGATAATGTTCTCCACAGAAAACAGAAGCCAACTAAACAAGAACAAAAGAACACCCAGGAGCCCTCTAGAAAATTCTAACTATTAACGTTCTCTTTTTTCTCAGTTTGAATATAGGGCCACTCAGTACCGAGCACTTTTTCCGAGGAGGTAGAGGTGAACTTGTCACCGAGCGGTTTTCCACCAGCGTCCTTCCTCCTTCCTACAGAGCAGTCCACATAACTGACCGACTCGGTCTACTCGACGCTCCCTCCTGGTGGACAGTCGGCTCCTCACTGAGAAAACCCTGCAGCAGGGCCCAAGGCAGAGCAGCTCTGGGGCCCAGGCTTTGGCGGCACCTGAGCCGGAGCCGGGTTCTCCCCTGGGCAGAGGCAAAGCTTTGTCGCATGAGGTGGAGGGCCGGCAGAGGTGGCTCCACCCTCACCGCAGCCCCTGGGCAGAGTAATTTCCAGTGATGCTCCAACTGCGGTGTTACAGAACCCGTGAATGTAGATCCCAGGCTCCCACTCGGTCAGTCTGACTCAGTGATTCGGAGGGGTGGGGCAGGCTAGTAAGTCCCATCACGGCCAGGCGACCACAGGAGATTTCTGACGGCCTGCCCGTGGAGAAAACCTGCTCTGGAGGGCGAGCCCTGCGTGCTTCCAGGCGCACTTGCAAAAGCTGAATGCCTGGCTCTGGATGCGCTGGGTTCCTGAGCTCCACCCTGAAGAGGCAGCAGTGGGGCCCTGAGGTTCTCCATTTGTCCCCTGCCCCAGGCTGGTTCGTGGGCCACACTCCAGCCACTGAATGACACCCACGTGTGCACCTGTGCAGTTCCTGGGCAGCGTTGGCAACGGGCACCATTTGCCTCACAGGATAATCCCAGGGAGCACTTCCTAAGGGTCAAGCTCTATGCCCTCGCCACTCGCCACTTGCGGTGTGGCCCACGGATCGGCAGCAGCCAGTTACCTGTAAGAAATGCAGTTCTGAGCCCACCTGGCCTGAGCTGGAACCTGTATCAGCAAGCTGAGCCCACTGAAGAAGCACTGTGAGGAGTCCTGGATGAGTGACGTATGCCACCCCATGTCTCCCTAACACTCCTGAGAAGTCCATGATTCCGGATTCCACAGGTGAGGCTAAATTACTTGGTTAAAGATTCATAAGTACCAACAGCAGGAGCTGGGACAGGAAGCCAGACCAGCCTAGCCACACCTCAAAGCACCCCTGCAGTGTCCTGCTCAGATCACAACAACCATTTTTGCTGTGTTTTGTACTAGGAATTGAACTCAGGGACCCTTAACCACGGAGCCACATCCCCAGCCCTTTTTATTTATTTATTTTGAGCCAGTGTCTCACTAAGTTGCTTAGGGCCTCGCTAAATTGCTGAGGCTGGCTTTGAACTCATGATCCGCCTGCCTCAGCCTCTCGAGTGGCTGGGATTACAGGTGTGCACCACCACACCAACACCCAACAACTACTCTTGAGGTGGGCTCACTCTCTAGTTCTCAGATCAGGCTGCAGAGATGCAGGGAAGGCAAAGGAACTGTGAGGCAGCACTCCCTGGGGACAATGGAGCTGGCCTTGACCCCACTGGCTGTCTCAGAGCCCCTGTTCATCCCTCACAGCCCATTCTGTCTGTAGCTCAGAGCCAGAGCACAGGGCCAGGGTAGGGGTCCCCCTCCAAAGCCTGCAGGCTCTGCAGACACAGTCAGGGGCAGGAAGGCAGGAAGTAGAATCTGGGGCGGAGGAGCCAGGAGCTCAGTTTGGTCTGGGGACATTCTTTCTTCACAGCCAGACCCAGTTCTATGTGCCTTTTGAAAGGAAGTAGAGAATAGCTGTGCTCAGCCCAACGAGGCTGGCCTCTTTCAACGTTCCAGTTGCTGCCATTTCCAATTACAACTTCAGAGGACTCCTATAATTTATACATCCCAGGATGCACTGCTCCAGCTGCTTTATGATGGGAGTTCATTACACCATTACGGTTAAACTTTCATAAAGTACTGAGCGGGTGGTGGGCTGGGCGCCCGGCTTAGTTACCATTCCCGGAAGCCTGCTGAATGGGGTTCACCTGGAAAGGGAGGGCACACCTCTCTAAAGGGACCCAGAAACAGAGAGGGCAGCTCCTGAGGTGCCCAGGGCTTTCATTAGTCTACTTATTAAACTGAGCAGTATAGCAGGCAGGCAGCAAGGCGAACAATCTGGAACAGCTCAGCAGCACTGGCAGGGGGCCTGTGGGGTGAGAGGAAGCCTCCTGTGTGAGCCTGAGAGCCACCAGCCAAGGCCAGGGAGGCGTGGAGTCTGAGAGGCAGGCTGGGAGAACCAGGCGGCTCAGCCACAGCCTGGCCTGCGTGGAGGAGGCTGGTCTTCTCAGCAAGAGGGCAGCCAAAGGGGCCCACATGTTATAGGAACCTGTTCCTCCCACAGCCTACAGGGTCCCCAGACCTGATGCAACAAGATGGGGAGAACAAGAAGGAACATCCTAAAAGCAGGGGCCAAACAGACACCAGTGGCAGATCCAAGGCCTCTAGAAGATTCTAGGAGATTCTCTCAGTTCTCCAAGGATGCTGAGACCCTGGTCCCCACCCACACCTCAGCTATGAAATAACTGAGCCTCTCTCCTAGGATGCCCTGGGACTGTCCCAGGTGGAGAGCCTGGGGTGAGCTTCCCCAGAACAGAAACTGTCACCTTCCCTTAAAGCACTCAGAACGAGGTCTGGCAGGGAGGACGCCCCAGGAAGTGTGTGTCATTGTGGCTGCTGTCACAGTTGTAACATCCATTTATGTGCCAGTCATTAATGGGACCTCCCAGAGGACTCTTGGTAACTTTGTCCGTATTGTTCTCAGCTCCACGCACGAAGCTTGAAACGCAGGAGGCACTTCACAGATGCCCCGGAACCAATGGGTGGATGGGAGATCACAAATGGCGGAACTAATCTCTGCTCCATCTGGCCTCATCCAGAGAAGGTGTCGGAGGAAGACCAAGTTCTCTGCAAAGGTGTAAAACTGGAATGACCTCCTGGGAGAAATTCCTTGACCCTATGAGAGGAAAGAGTCCACGCCACTGATCCAGGGCTCGACCGCCAGCCTTCTCCCTGGTGCCCGGGGAAGTGAGAAGGGCCTGCAGCACCTATGACCTTAAGTTTCAGTGGGCACATGGTGGCCCTGCAGGCTGGGTCTGCCTCCTCCTCAAAGACACTGGAGAGGTGCCCGGACCAAGGCTCCAGGACGCAACAGAGCTCCTGTGTGTCAAGGCTGGCACTGTTTTGGGCTATGAGGCCAAGTCGTGATACCCACTCTCTGGATGCAAAGTCTGCCCGGCGCGCCATCGTTCCACAGTCCCAGGGGCCCAGCGGGCTTTGCACAGGGAGGTGTGGAGGGGCTCTGGGGAAGGAACTGGCTTCTCCCAAAGGCCTCAGGGGAGGAAAAGTCAGACAAAGAAAAGAGCCGATGGAAGAGGCGCCAAAGGGAAGGAAACCAAAATAGGAGAGAAACCAAGAAGAGCCAGGGGCTGGGAAGCCAGCCTCAGAGAGGGGTGGAGTGTGAACAGGGTGAGATGCCAGAGGGATGGCAGGCCTCTGCCAGCTCTGAGAAGATGCCCAGAGGCTGCAGCGGGGAAGCCCAGGGGGCCAACCTGCATCTCAGGAGTAGTACAGTCACCTAGCTGCAGAGGAGGTAGCGTCAGGAAAGGGAAGGTCCTAAAAGCCTCAGCGCTGGCCGGCGCTGACAGAGAACACTGAGAGAAGCAATCAGGGTAATGCCTGATCGCATCTAACACGTCCTGAGTGTGTGCAGCTCCTGCACTGGGCGGCCTTCCTACGTGGCTCTCATCTGATGCCGGTGTGCCACGTTCTGTTAGAGCCCCTGTTTAGATGAGGAAACCGAGGCTCGGGGAGGTCAAGTGTCCTGTCAAAGAAGCAGTTGACTCAAATGCAACTGTGTCCTCATGCCAAGCCCATGTCTGAAGGCCTATGCTGTGCTCAGCTTACGGACAGAGACAACGAATCAGAAGCAGATGATCCAGGGCGCTGAGGGCTGCACACTCTTGGAGACAGGCAGTCGAGAGGGTGAAGGTGCAGGTGCTCCCCAGGCCACAGGGCACTGGGGGTTCTGGGCCCTGCAGGTGAGACCAGCAAGGCCAGCACAGTCTGCTCAGCCACGGAGCCGGCTATCCCAGGACCCGGAGGCGCTTGGGTGAAGTGGGAGCAGGCTGCAGGGCGTGCCAGAGGAGCCTGATGTCATCCCAGCCTGCAGAGGCGGAAACTTGGGAAATGAAACAAAACGTCACCTAACGGCAGCCCAGCCACAGATTTCCAGCGAAGGATGCCAGGCCTGCCCGCCCCGCCCCCACCCGTGAGCCCGGGCTCTGCCCTCTTCTTCAGGGCTCAGGAGGAGCCACGCAGCAGGGCTGCCTTCCCCAGCCCCAGCCGGGCGCCAAACTCGCTCTTGCTCTCTGGGAGCAGCGCTGGTAGAAAGCAGAGGACTGGGAGCCCGCGCCCTGGGAACCCTGCCACAGGAGGATGGCGGTCTCTCTGCTTTCCGGAACAGACTCACCTCTTCCCCAGGCTTCCGCGCCTGGAGGGTTGGGGGAGGTCAGGCAGCTGCTGGGCCAGCCATCCTCCTTCCCTACCGAGCCCGCCCGACCGACCTAGTTAGGCTGAGCATGGGAGAGGATGGGGAAGGGGGCCCAGAACCCGGAGGACCCCCCAAGCTTCACAACCAGAACCAGAGCGCGAGAGACTGCTCCAACGACCCAGGCGCTCTTCAGCCACCAGGACACTGGACCAGGACCTGGCACCTATTCCAGGGACCTCCCACTTCTCTCCTGGCCCCATAGGGTCCTCCAGCAAGTTCGTGGCAGCTGGCAAGCCACAGAATTCTCTCACAGCCTGTCCAGGGTGGCCTGGAGGGTGGGTACAGATGTCTGGCCTGTTATGTGCCCAGACTTAAGCACTCCTGGCCTGCGTGCCAGCTCCTGAACCTCACGCACACGCGATCCTAACCCTGGTTAACGCAGGGTCTCCCCGAGTCCCTTCCAGCCAGTGAAGGAGAGAGGATAAATACCATCACTGTTGTCATACGAAGGGGGCAACTGAGGCTCAGAAAGGGCCAGTGACTCATCTAAAGTTGTCCAGCAGACCAGGAGCAGAATCCAGGCCCAGAATTCCCCACATTCCACACTGTCTCTCTCCAGCCACCCACCCCGCGGGAGTGGGCACTCCTGCTCTGCACAGCAGAGGAGGGAGCCCAGCAGCCAGGAGAGGAGATGTGCCGCTGGAACACATAGCAGGCCAAGGAGACAGAAGGGAATCCCAAGGAACAGCTGTATGCACGCCCTCTGGATGCGGGCTGCCCTGCTCAAACCCCAGCCCTGGCAACTCTCGGGGAATGACCTTGAGCACGATTCCAAGCTTTATCTACAGCATGGGTCCACTGCACGTGCCCCTTGGGGTGCTGAGGGGATGCAGGGAGATAAGGCATGAGAAGTGCTTAGCTGGAGCTGGCCATGCTCAGCCCATGATCCTTTGCCACTATCCTACCTCTTCAATGAGGGATGAATGAGCAAGGGAGCCTCATTCTCAGAGGAACACTGGAGTTCCTTAGGTGGACAGCCCTGCAGTTCAGGGAAGCAGGAGAAGCTGCACGGAGGAGGTGGGGCCTGGAGGAGAGGAGGGCGTGGATCACTGTGTGTCCTTGAGCAGGTAACTCAACCTCTCCGGTCTCCCAGATGGGATGGAGGGAGGGAGTGGCAGTTGCAAGGACCTATGAGATCCTCTGTTCTGCAAGTTGGGTCCAGTCCCTTGGCAGTCACAGGAGGACACTGTTGTTATCACTACTGCTAATCTGTGCCCTCCTGCAGACATGCCCTCTCTGACCCCTAAACCTGAGAGGGTTGACAAAAGTCAAGCGTAGAATCCTGTCCTCAGGGGGACCGAGGTGCAGCTCCACAGAGGCCCACCACACACACACACAAGCCTGTCCCTGAGGGCGCACGTGCTGGGGGTGAAGGGTGTATGGTACATGATGAAGGGACATCAATAATAAATTAACCTCAAGGAAGTCTAGGAACATCAATCATGAATTAATTAAATGGCTCCAGGAGAGACATGACAAGGGGCCGACGGGATGAATGAGAGCAGTGCCCGCCTCGGTCACGCAGCCAGGCCACCTCCCGTCCCCGGAGGCCTGCAGACACCTCGCCCAGGAGGACTTTCAGGTGCAGGAACGGCTCTTAGGAGCAGCCCCCAAACCAGCAGAAGACAAGCCCGTCCTCCTCCCACCCGGCCCCCAGCTCAGAGAACTCTCAACACTGAAAGGGTTTTGATGAAACTTCCCAGAATAGCAACCTCCTGGGCTGAACTCAGGCAGGCAAAATTTCAAGGGGTAATTTGGTGAGAAAATGATCAAACGCCTGGAAATAAGTGCTGGGAACACTGGAGCCCCTCAGTGGTCCTCGGGGACGAGCACAGCTTTGCAGGCAGCACGAACAGCCACACAGGGACCCTGCAAGCCTCTGGCTCACGCTCCAGCCTGGCACTGCCGGGAGTCTCCAGCTGAGTCAAGTGGGAAATGCATCTCAGAGACACTCGAGGCCCCTACGCTGGCTCCAGTGTCCCTTCCCCACGACCACCTACCACTAACCACACTGACCAACCTGGCGGCTTCTGCCTCGCTCTGTAACCCGTGGGGCTCTGTCTCTCCCTTCCCTCCCCAGGGTGGAGAAACCCCCCTGGGCATTCGCCACTCCTGTCCCTCAGCAGCCCTGGAACCTGCCCCCAGATGCCTCTTCCTGGGGTGGCACTGGGCCCCACGCGCTTGCTCAGGACCTGTCAGTGGCTGCCATGTTCTCTGTCTGGGGGTCCTGCCCTGGCACCTGGCTCCTGCGCACCTCCACGGTGGCCCTCACTGCTGCCGGGTTGCGCTCCCACCACACGCAGACAGGGGCTGCTCCTCCTCCCTGGGTGGCTGTGCTTCCCGGGACCACTTTCCTGTGTTCGGTCCCACTGCTCCAGAGAGCCCGGGGGGCAGGGCCACTGAGTCTCCCCTGACTGCCTGGTTCAAGTTACCTCCTCCCCCTTGACCTCCAGTAGCACTCACTTCTAGAAGTTCCCATGTCTCCTCGAAGACGGCCCCTGAAGGCAGACTTCAGCTCTGGTACGTGCAGCAACTCTGCAGGGCCCTCGGCCACCCCAAGCCACAGTCGGCGCCGGGAATCCACGCGAGGCCTTCCTGGGCCAAGGCAGTCCTGCGAGTGCAGTCCAAGGGCAGGGCAGCTACTCCTCCTCACCAAGCGGGGCACCTGTCACACCTGATCTGATGCAACCCCCGCTGTGAAAGGACTCTGGCTGCAGGAGCACAGATGTTTACTGAGCGCGCCTTTCATCCCATCGCCTGCCACGGCGTTCCACGTGGAAATCTCACCATTCTCCCTTGTGGAAGGCCGGCTGTCCCCATCTTACAGATGAGGACACTGAGGTGTGCAGAGCCTGGCACAGCAGCCACAGCTACAAGGCTGTCCCTGTCATCAGGTGGGCTGTCCCCAGCTGACTTCCAGGTGGCTGGAGGAGGTGCGCCGAGGCAGGCGAGGCAGGCGGGTGCGACACCCCCAGGGAGTGCACATGGCCTTCGAGAGCCACACCTCCGGCCCCCCGTTTCCTTCTAAGGAATCCCGAGAAAGCAGAAAGGCTCCTCTCAGGAGAACACCACCTGAGGGACAAAACCCACCCTCCCACTTCCCCAAGCCACCAGGCTGCCTCCTCCAGCTCCGCTGTTCCCTCCCGCTGCCGCCAGAAACCCAGCAACGCCCTGCTCCACACACCCACTGACACCAGGCCAGCCAGACACCAGAGCCCACAGATTCCCACGCCACCAGCCGCTCCACGCCCCCTCAGCCCTCACTTCCCACAGTCGTGCTTTGTGGGCACACGCGGCTGCACACGCGTGTACTTCCCGGGCAGCCCAACGGCCCAGAGCCCAGTCCCTGCTCTCCACCAGGACCTGGCAGAGGCGTGGGTGTTGCTGCAACACACCCCAGGAGAACGACACCCTCCCCTCAGCCCACCAAGCACCTCCCTGCACTCCTCAGCAGCAAAGAAGTCCCCGCCAACAGGCAGCTTTCTGGGTCTCCCAGGCCCACGTGCACGGACGCTTCCCAGTGCGACCCAGAAAGACCGAGCTCAGCTCAAGTTGTTATCAGAAAGGAAAAAAATAATCAAGATAAACAGTTTTCAGCGCTGCCCGCGGGGGAGGTAACCACATCCTCCAGTGTCCTGGGCTCCGCGGTTCTAAAAGATTTATCTTCCTCTGACCACACGCTCATTGATATTTCCTCAGCGCCACTTGCCCGGTCCACTGGAGTGTACTGTAAAGCTATTCTGGTGAGAAATTAACTCAGATGGAGTGCTGGGCCAACAGGTGATTACACGCCGAGGTCCCCCTCTGGCCTGGGAAGAGGGACAGAACAGGGACAGTGGCTTCCCCTGATAGGCTGTGTCTTTAGCTGTGGCCATCTGACCCAGTGCTCCCAGCTCTGGTCAGCATCCTCTGGCCAGAGATGTCTGATTCCTTGGCACCCCTGGAGTAGAGAAGCCAGGCACCATGATCTATGGGCAGCTGAGGAAGGAGAGGTTGCCAGGAGCTGAGTACAGCAACTTTTGGAGAAACAGATAAAGAAAATGAGAATGGGAGCGAGGACAAGAGCTGCAAAATCTCAGCTCCAGATGCAGCTTGCCCTCCTGGCCAGTCCTGCGTTACTAGCCCCTGCCTCAGCTGAAGTCTGTCTAAACCAGCATCTGTGCACCAGGACAAGGGCTGGCCACCTGACTGGGCTCCCCACTGCCTCGAGCCCCCAGGACTGGGAAGAAAGTCCAGGAAGAAAGCTGGACTCTGCCTTTGGAGAACAGAGGCCAACTCCTCCTCTCAGAGTCTTCTGATCTGCCCCGCCTGCAGCCAAGCTCGGCTGTGCAGAGTCCCAGCATCCCAAGCAGATGGCAAGGGGTGGCTGAAAAGGGCTCCTGGAGCCCAAAACCATCAGGCTGAGCCACAAATCAGAACAAACAGGCGGAGGTGTGCAGGGTGAGCTGAGGGGACACGAGTACTGGATATGCACAACAGGGAGGCTGAAGGCTTCCTCCTTAATGGACTCTGCACTTTGGAGAGCTTTCCAGGCGGGAGCTTGAAGTGCCAACTGATTCCCTAGGGAGGGAGAAAGCCACTGCAGAGTGTGCGGGAGGCCTCTGGCACCCCTCAGACCAACCCAGGAACGACCAAGGAAGCCCTTGCAACGCCAGGCCAGCATCCAAGCAGCAGCCTGGGACAGGGCGAGTCCCACAGCATGGAAAAGTCAGCTCACCACCCTGGGCCTGAAAGGCCATGTCCGTCTGCACAAGTGGTTCAACCCTGCAGCCTGGTCACACACCAAGAACTTTCTGCCTTGGGGAGCAAGCTTGAGAAAGGGGTTGCTGGCTCTGGCAGACATCCACAGGGAATGCTAGAGAACAGGATTCCCCGAACCAAGCCTCCCAATCACGAGGGTCTGTAATCCAGGTGCTGCGGCCCCTTGTCAGGATGTAGGTCGTGGTAGCTGAAAGCAAAGCAATGTGCAGCCTGCCTCATCTTCTCCACCTGGGAAGGTCCTTCAGGCAGAAGTAGAGCCACCTGTCTGCACCCGTGGCACACCCTCTAAGGACATCACCTGCTGTCCCCAGTCTCTGCTATTCGGCTTCAACTTCCCTCACAGGATCACCCAGCCCTGAGCCCACTCTGGATGCCCTGACCCACTTTACTTTCTTCAGGCCACAGTCCCGAAAATGCTGATGTGACTGCTCCCTACCCCCAATCTCAGAACCCGGAGCCAAGGGGAATTCTCCAGAGAAAACACACTTCCCAATCTCCCTCCCACACAGGTACCCTAGATCTGTCAGCCACAGACACCTTCCAGACCTACTCAAACGATGAGACATGTCTGCAGCCCAAGCAAAGGGCTTCATCCTGTTTAGGCCACTCCTGCGGGACTCCACTGTTGCTGCGGCCATACTCGAAACCGTCCTCGGGAGACCTGGGGCCTGGTTCCAGCTCAGTAGCTGACTCACAGTGTCAACAGATCCCACTTTCCCCACCAGCATGTACGCTCAGGGCCTCTAATTCCTTATGACAGGCCCTCGACCTTCCGGCTCCCTTCCTCCCGAATCACATTCCAGAACTTCCATTTCCTATGGCCTCCGGCCTCCTGCCCTAGTCTCTTTACCTGAAGAGAATCCCTGACCTTTGTACAGCCTTTCACTGTTACAGAGGGTTTCCACCTGCACCATCTCCTTTCACTCTCTAGGACTACCGATCACCATGTGAAGTGGCTCTGAGAGGTAGTCACCTGCTCAAGGTCACACAACCAAGATTGGAATTCAAGTTATCTGACTCCAAATGCACTGGGCAATACTTCAGCTTCAGGGAACTCAGCAGTATCTCCACCTTAGCACATCAGTGATCACCTGCCACCCTAGTCTCCAATATCCTCAACCTCATCTTTTTGGGCTCCTAAAATATTTCCCCTGGACCCTCCCAAGCTCACCCTTTTTATTCTGCTACCCCAGATGCCATTTCCCCCAAGAGATCCACAAAGACTGGAAGATGTCCCCCACATCCCAAGACTTCTCTGGGGGTCTGAAAACTGGCCCTCTGTGAAGTAGGACACCCTGAGACACTGAACATAGCCCTTACCCAAAGATTCCCAAAGGACTGGCGAGGGGACACTCGATCTTAGCACACTCCTAATGGCTACGGAATCACCTCCCAAGCATCCCACAAATGATCCTCTGGACCCAAAGGTTTCTAAGCATCAAAGAAGAAAGATAACTCCCAAATACCCTGCAGAGAACCCACCAACTCCATGAGAAGGTAGAGTTGCGGGACTAGAGACAGACGGTGCACCGCACAGCCCCCGGACCCACTGACACCGCTCGGCACTTTCAGCATTCTCACGACATCTTCAGTGACGGGGATCACCACTGAGAACCATCCACCCTTCCTATCTTCCAGAAGCTGCATGAATTCATGCCCCCAGACAGTACTAGTACCTAGGTTGGTCTCTGAGTCACCATCAGAAACCCTGTGGTGGAAACATCTCCTGGTGTCTCTCATGTCCATTATAAAGGACACCAACCTTCTCCAGCCCTCAGTCCATTGTACCCAACAGGCATTAGAGCTGGGACCCCCTGACAGAAGCAAAGCCCCTCATCATCTGCAGAATGAAAGGGTGAGCATTAACCTTCCTATCCATCCAGAGTCTGAGGGCCACCAATTTCTCCCTCGTAGCACCAGACATGCCCCCGGTATTGCATTGAGCCGAGGCCATTTCTTGAAGGGAGTCATGCCAGGGACTCCTGCCATGCTGAAGACCCGGATCCTTCAAGCCCCCAGTGCCATCATCCCAGACCATGTCAAGACCAAGGCCAGAACCATCCCGGCACCTAAGCAGTGGCAGCACTTCCTCACACCCATGCCGAGGCACCACCATGCCAGCACCAGCTGTCCACCTTCCCCCAGGCAGCAGGAGGGCTGTGCTCATCACCTACCTGTCCAGAGGGCTGCAACCGCCTCGCACCTGGGCGGCCACCACCACACCAACGTGGGGGTGAGTCTTCTGACACCCGTGCCAGGAAAACCACACTGCCTGTGCCGGACCCACGTTGCCCACACCCGTGCCACGGGTGTCACCGTCCCCACACGGTGCCAGGGGCTAAGCGGACCTCACACCTGCCACGGGCGCGCGTGGCAGCCGCCCGTCGGGTCGGCCACCGCGCGCCCTGGACACTGCCCAGCCCGCCGCGCCGCTTGCACCGCGCCCGCGCCCGGGGCCGGCCCGCCGCGCCCCAGGCCCCCCTTACCTCCCGCCCGCCGCAGGGCTCGGCCCGCCACCGCCGCGGCGACCGCCACCTCCATCCTGGGCTCCCCAAGGCCCCGATTCACTAACGCCGCTTCCGCAGGGCGCCGGCGCCGGCGCGAAGGCCGCCTCCGCCCCCCGGGGGACGCTGCGTCCTTTACGTAAACCCCACTCCGCCGCCAGCGGTGACCATGGCGACGGCCGTGGGGCGGCAGCGCCCCCTGGCGCCAGGGAGGGGAGCGACGCCGAGGCCGGAGCGAGCGGAGCCCTTGGCGGGCGCGGGCCGCACGTGGGGGCGGTGGGCGCTGGGCTCTGGCCCGGGCTCCGGGGGCAGCCGGGAGGACCCAGCCGGCCGCACTGCATCTGGAGATGGGAGCTGCCTGGGTCCCCCTCCTTCCGGCCCCGCGTGACCGGGTTTAGCGTGGGAGAGGGAAAAAAAGCAAGTAGGATCACTGGAGTTGGGAGGGAGGAAAGAGATGGCTCCACCTCCCGGGGCTGACGGAGCAGCTCCTTTAGGGCTCGGAGCACATCACCATGTGTCCTCCCTCCACCCCCACCCTCGCCCCCCGCAACGTCCAGCATCGTGCCTGATATCCAGAGGGGCGCCTGGTCACTGGCAAAGGCAGAAAATCGCCCCTCCTGTTCTCCTTCACACACGCCCATTCATTCTGGGCTGTAAGTCGCTTAACGCGCCTTGCTGAAAGCGGCTCTTAGCAGGGGCCCTGCAATGCCCATGCGTTGTGCAGAGCTGAGCGAGTGGGTGGGCACAGAGAAGCAGAGCAGGGGCCCTGCCCTCAAGGAGCTCAGTCTGCTGGGGGAGGCAGACGGATGGGGGCTAAGCTGAGCCCCGGCAGCGGGCCGACAGACCCCATCTAAAAAGGACTCTGAAGCGAGACTAGGGGGTGGGTCTGGAAGGTCAGGATGACTCAACCGGGTCTCAAAGGTCAGCAGAAAATCATCAACCACAAAAAGAGGAGTGACACGCTTCAGACAGAGGTAGTGCCTCTAACACATTTCCTGAGTCCTGTTGTCATCCCAGGAAGTCAGGGTGATTGCCTGCGGTTCAGTGTGAGCGGGAGCCCCAGGTTGAGTATAAGGGCATGTGTGAGTATAAGGGAGGTGGAGGTGGCGCCTGGCCTGGGGCATCTGGCTAAAAGCGAAACTCAGTCCAGGACAGTCTTTCCTCTGTCGAAGCAGGTGCAGCCAGCCGCTCCTGGGAGGAGTCTGTGTTGTTTATGGTTATTTTGAAGGCACCCTGTGGCTTCAGTAAAAAAGGAAAATGGGGAGAGGGGACACCTCAAGGAATTCCAGGAGCAGTAACATCCTCCACCATAGTTCAGGAAGGCTTTAGGGAATGACAGTAGCAATTGCAGTCCCGGGGCCTTTTTACTAGATCTTTGCAATTCATCAGAATCAAAACAGACAATGTTGCCTTGCTCAAAGTTCCAAATTCCCGGAAAAAAGAATTATCGGTCTAACATGGACTGTAATCAATCAGCTATGGCCGAGGTAGAAAGCACTGTGTAATACAAACCTGTTGGCCCATTCTCCCATATTGAGAGAAGTCCCCAAAGAAGGAGAAACCATGAGCAACCACTCCAAAGATGGTCTACAGTCTACCCCTTAGCTGCTCCGTGCACACACACCCACACAAGTCCACATGCACACATGTGCCACACATGCACACGCGCACACACACTCCTTCCCATTCATCCAAAGTTGTCCTCACCCACAAACTCTAATAATTCATGTTGGCCACCTCCAGACTGATGAGACTGCTATTAATCAAGATCTTCCAGTGATGTCTATTCCTCCTCAGTGCTGGGGTGATTTCATCTGGGCATTCAACAACTGGATTAAAGGGTGCATTTAACAACCACCACATATCCTTTGAACTCTAGTAACTCCATGTGTCATTGGCACCACTGGGGAGCTTGTTAGAAATGCCAAATCTCAGGCCCAAGACTCTCAGCCTGTTCACCAGATCCCCGGGTGATTTGTATGCACATTACAACTTCAGAAACAGTGTTATCATAAACACTGGGAGAAAGGAAAGGAAAAGATAAAAAATGTTTTAAATTGTGATCATTCCAATTTTACAAAGACAGAGACTGGGAGTGTAGCTCACTGGTGGAATGCATGCTTAGCCTGCCCAAGGCCCTGGGTTCCATCCCCAGCATCTGCTCCTAAGAAAAGACAAAAGAAGTAGTTAATTATTTAGACTCTAGTGACAAATGAGGACAGTCAGGTTGAGGCTGCATTCTTTTCTTTTCTTTTTTTTTTTTTTTTTTTTTTATTTGCAGTGCTGGGGATTGAACCCAGGGCCCTATGCTTGCAAGGCAAGCACTTTACCAACTGAGCCACCTCCCCAGCCCCAAGGCTGCATTCTCTATTGTTGTAACTGTTGGTAAACTCCGAGGAGGAGTATATTCCCCAGGCTTGCCTCCTGCCTGCCTCTCATTTGATCAGGGTTCTTTGCCCACAGACTGACCTAAGTGTTTACCCTCGAGGGCTGAGCCTTTGGTGAGTCCAGCTGCAAAATGGTGAACGGGCTTCCATTACATTTACCACCAGGGGCAAGGATGTAGAAGGTACTCCATGAGGCTCCGGATTCCACACTTACCCTCGTGTATGTGATGAAGATCCCCAAACAGCCGGTCACACAGACACTCATTACTCAGGAGACTGAGACAAGAGGATCTCAAGTTCAAGGACAATCTGGGCAACTTATGAGACCTTGCCTTAAAGTAAAGAAAAATAAAAAGGGCTGGGCATGTAGCTCAGTGATAGAGCTCCCTGGGTTAAATCCCCAGTACTCAGGGTGAGGGGTCCCAAGTGGTTGGGCGGTAGTCCCAGTTTCCAACTCAGTGGAACCACGATTGTGCCTTCTGGTGGAAATATCCTCCCTTCAGTTCTAAAGCCACAGTCCAATCCCAGAATTGCCAGCACAGGTAGCAAACATTCTGATGGTGGTGGAGCATGCTATCATCACCTCCACCCCTCTTTCTGAGACCCCTTAGAAGAACAGCCTGATTTTGCAGCTATGAAGCTCTAACACCATGGTTTTCTCTTGGAGAATTGGCCCAATTCTGACAGAGCGTGGCCAGGGGCCTTTGGAGATAATCACCAGGGGCATGGTAGACTGGAGTGAGGTCACTGGAACCAACAACAAGCCATAGACTGGTCCTGGCCCAGCTACTGGGCTGTGTTCCCTCTGCTCCATGCTAAATTCCCACTCTGGCCTCAGTTTCCCTGTGGGTCCCAGTGGGGATAATAACATGGCTCCTCCTCCCAGGGGACTGTGTGGATTAACTAATTAATGAGTGTGACATCGCCTGCTTCCACAAAGGGGCTGATTAAATGCTGAGTGTTGTTATTAGAGGCGATGGAGGGTGTGTGACAGGCACAGTCGGCTGGAGACAGATCTGCTCCCCTTGCTTCCTCCCCACCCCCTTCCTCCGTCTGCCCCACGCTCCACAAGCTGAACATCTTGCAAGACAAAACCAAGGCGATTTTTGGCACCCCAAAGACAACGGAGAACTTTTCCCCTCTGCTGGAATGTGAGTCATGGTGGAGCTTCAGAACGTAATCCATCTCTGACAGCTGGCGCAGCTGTACCCTGCTGCAGACCCTCAGCTCCCAGCAGCTGCAGACCGGGATGGTTTTGGCCATTGACTGCAGTAGGGTAGAATTGCCTGAGGAAAGAAAACTGCAGAATTCCTGAGCTGAGCACCACCCGCCGCGTGGAGGCAGGAATTGAGTGACCACCTTCCCTCAGAGCTTGAGGGAGGGAGGACCAGGACACATGGCTGAGTTGGGGGGAGTTCAAAGCATGCAGGGTTTTAGAGTATTAGGTGTCCGCTCATGGTGGAGGGAGATCCAATGACTCTATTTTAGTTTGGGTTTAGGGTGTAGAATAACTGGATGAAATCACAGCTCTGGGGCATGATGACTTGAGCCTTTTCCAGATGTAGAAAGTCCAGACAGGCTTTGGAGTTACTTAGTGACTGTGACTTTGCAGTCCCAGCCCTGGATCCCCATGGCTGGTGTGAGATCATTGCCGGCCCCCAGAGGCTAGGTCTTTCATCCCTGAGTGTTGTAGGGCGCTGGCCCCCACCCTGAGTCCTGGCGCCTCTGATAGGGGTGGGCGGAAGGCATTGCTCAGTCCTACCACCAGGTAAATAAGTCTGCCTCTGACAACGAGGGGACTGTTGTTTACCCATGAAGCAGACTCAGCCTGCCTGGGGAGGGGAGAGAAAGCTCTGGAGGCTGAGCTGTCAGACTCCCACAGGGAGAAAAATTAGCCAGTTGCAAGGTCTAGGAAATGCGTGTGAACCTGGTTTGAGCCAGTTCCGGATCATCATCTGGGGCACCCCCTGGTAGATTTTCAGACCTTCTTGCCTCTGCAAACAGCTGCTGTCCCGGCATGGCCAGGCCTTTGCCCTGACTTCCTTGGCTTGCCTGCTGCTATGAAGTAACAGGGAGGGATTTACTGGGCAAATGGGTTGCACGTGGGGCTGAACCACATGCCTTTGCTGGCAGTTCAGGCATTGGAAGGTCAGCCACTGCAGAGATAGCCTGCAGTCCTCTCCGAGAGGTAGGCCGTTCCCGTCCACCAGAGGGGTGCGTGCAAGCCCGCATCTTTGACCTGAGTTACCACGATGCGCAGTCCTCTGAGACTCAACAGATCGACATGACGGACGGAGTGCGGAGGGTGATGCTGGAGATGCTGGGGAGGAGATAGTGATGGTGGTTTGGTGGTGGCAGTGATGATGGAGAGGAGAGAGACGGCCCCTGCTTCCAAGGGGGCGTTCTGGAAGGTTTTTCCACTTCTGCCTCCTGCATCCCCCAGCCCCATTCACTTGTGCACCTCCAGCACTTTCCCTGCAATGCCCAGAGGGTTGGGAGATCCTTGCATCTCATCAGACCAGCCTATTTGTAAGTTTCTGCTCCCCGTGGGCATTGTAGTAACTAGTTTTTCTCCTTGGGCCACTGGGGAGCTCCAAGAGTGTAAACACAGATGCCTCGGGGGAAAGCTTGTGTGTTAGTGACTAGCGTGATTCATCTCCACTCTCTGGACACCAACCACCAGAGTCGAGTCTGTCCTCCGAAGGACGTCTGCCCCTCCACCCACCTACTCATTCTGCCACCCACCTGCTCCTCCACCCATTTGCCCACCCATCCACGTGTCCATTCGTCCATCCATCACTCCTTCTACCTGTCACCCATTCATCTACTCAACTGCCTCCTAAATCTTGTCCTATTGATTCTTCCTCCCAAATATCTTTGAACCACCCACTTCTATCATTTCCACCAGTCCTCTCTAAGTCCAGGGCAGCTTTGTTTGTCTTCAGGGAAACTGCAATGACTCTCTCTCTTTTCATCTATTTTCCACCCAGAAGATAGATCACCCTTTTATAAATGAACATCAGAGAAGATGTCACCTGCTGCTTAAGACCCTGTTGCAGTTTCCCAATGCTCCTAAAAGACAGGCTCCTTCTGGTGGGGACAGAGCTCAGTCCTAAAACACTTGCCCAGTAAGTACATGGGAGGCCCTGGGTTGAAGCCTTAGAACCAGGAATACACACACACACACACGGGATAGACTCCAATTTTTCTTAGGTACAAGACATACATGGTAAAGCATGCAGCGTGGTGAATTTCCACACACATACATAAATGTGACTACACCAAGATGAAGATTCAGAATGATTTCCAGTTTTTCATGTCCTTCATAGTCAATATCTACCTCTCAGAAGTAACACTATTTGAACTTTGGAGCCATGGATTGGTTTTGTTTGTTTCTGAACTTCTTGAAAATGAAATTCTATACTCTGCACCCTCTGTTGCTCACTCTCTCTCGACTTTACTCTGTGAACTCCATCCTTCTTATTGGGGGTCACATTCTTTTTCATGGCAATGCAATATTTTATTGGATGAATAAACCCTAATTTTCTAGTCTCTTTTGCTATTGATGGATATCAAGTCTTTTTCCAATTCAGAGCTCTTATGAATAAATCTGTGCTCTAGTTGAAATGTATGTGTCCTTTCACAATTCATCTGTTGGAACTTAACCCCCATGGTGATGCTCCTCAGAGGTAGGGCCATTGGGAGGTAGTTACGCCATGAGGGCCATGGTACAAGGGAACTAGCTAGCCTGCTTTGTCCCTTCTGCCCTGTGAGGGCACAGCAAGAGGCACTGTCTTAGCCTGCTTTTCATTGTTCATACCTGACATGAACAACTTAAGGAAAGATTTATTTTGGCTCCTGGTTTCAGAGGTTCCTGGTAGGCTGACTCCATTGCTCTGGGCCTGAGCTGAGGTAGAACATCATGGTGGAAGGGTGTGTTGTGGTGGAGGGAAGCTGCTCAGCTCATGGCAGCCAGGAAGGAGAGAGAAGGAGGAGAAAGAAAGAGAGAGAGAAGAGAAGGGGCCAGGAACATGATAGACTCCCACTCCCAGTGACCTACTTTCTCCAACAATGCCTCGCCTGCCTACAGTTTTCACCTCCTCCCAGTTGTTCAAATTGTTAATCCATCAAATGGATTAATCCACTGATGAGGTCAGAGCCCTCAGGAGCCAATCACATCACCAAAGCACAACCTCTGGACATTGCTGGCTTGGGGACCAAGTCTTCAACACGTGAACTTTTAGGGGACATTAAAAATTCAAACCATAACAGGCACTACCTTGAAGACAAAGAGTTTAAACTTCACCAGACATGAATCTGTGAGCACCTTGATCTTGTGCTTTCTGGTCCCTGGAATTGTGAGAAATAAAGTTCTAATGTTGATATATTTCTCAGCCTAAGATATCTTGCTGTAGTAGCAGGAATGGATTGAGCCTCCTAGGAACTTTCTCGTACAAGAGTTCCTACTCTTGGACCTTGCACTTCCTTTCCTTTGACAGCATGGTAGATAGAATAATGGTCTTTTGTCCACATCTTAATCTCCAGAACCTATGAATATATTAGGTTACATGAAAAAGAAAATCAAGGCTGCAGATAGAATTAAGTTGGAAAATCAGTTGACCTTGAGATAGTGATAATATCCTGGATTATTTGGATAGATCCGGGGTTATCCCAAGGATCCTTAAGAACGGAAGTGGGAAGGAGAGTGACAGAAGCAGAGAAGGGCAGCATGGGAAAGACTCGGCCAGTCAGGGCTGGCTTCGAAAACGAGCCAGGGAATGTGGCGGCCTCTAGGAACCGGAAGATGAAAGGTGATGGGGCTTCTCCTTGACCCACTGGAAGGAGCACAGCCTGCTGCCACCCTAATTTTAGCCCAGTCAGACCCCCTTCAGATTTCTGACCTTCAGAAGTGGAAGATAATAGGTTCGTTTTCAGTTGCCAAAGTCAGGGTGATTTGTCGAGCAGTATCAGGAAGCTACTGGAATTGCTGGGCCAGAGAATGAGGGAAGGCTCAACCTCTTCACGTGGTCTCCACCACCCCGCACCACTGGCCTGTCCACCACCCAGGCAACCTGTCTGTCCTCTTCGCCTGCCACTCTCTGCCCTGCCCTGCCTCCCGGGTTTCTACGATGGCCCTCCTCGGCCTGCCCCTTAGATAACTGTTCAAAGGACACTTCCAGGAGGAAGAGGGTCAGGCACACTGTTTGGCCCTCTCGAAGCATACCGTCCGTTTCCTTCAGAGCCCTTACCACAATGTCCTCGTCTTAGTGATTATTTAACTTTGTCCCCTCATGCCTCACCCTCAGACTAGAAGCTCCATGCAGGCAAGAACTGGTCAACATCATATCTCCAGCACTTAGTAGGCTATTTACCTGGCACATAGTAGGCCCACAACCACTAATTGGTGACATGGAATGAAGGCTTTCTGTTTATTAGGGCTGGGAAATGTCTGGGTGCCCTGAGGATATCAGAGAGAGTGAGAAGAGGAGGGAGAAAGAAGAAGAGAGGAGAGAAAGAGAGACCAGTACCTTGGGAGTCTCCTGGCTCAAGTTCTGCCCTGGGCTTTCCTGACACTTTAGCAGCCCCAGGGCAAGAAGGCTTTTGAAAGCTATTCAGGTGAGTTCAACCGCAGGAGGAAAATGCTGATTTCTGAGTGAGAAAGACCCTTGTCCCTTTACAGACAGCTCAGTGTCTTTCCGGGTCTGGCCCCTGAGGCGGGGGGGGGGGGGGATATTAACAGTAGGTAACCTGACACAGGCGCAGAGAGGGGCAATGCGTTGGCAAGGCCACCAATGTGTTAAAACCTAGCTGGGCCCCAAATCCAGATTCCTGTCTCTGGGCTCAGTGTGTGTTGGGTAGCGGGTGGGATACGAGTGGCCAGATTTAGCACAAAAAAAAGGAGGACATACAATTATGAATTTCAGATACATGATAGCCACTTTTTAAAATAGAAATTCAACCCAATGACTGCACGGGACATACTTACACTGAAATGTGTCATCCTTCTGAAGTTCCAATGTAACTGGGTATCCTGTAATTTTTCTGGGGCTGGGCTTTGGAGTGGGGGTGGGGTTGTTCCCTGTTCCACTACCCTTCTGGGGATCCATGCCCATACTGTCCAGAGCACAGCCTATTTGCTCCTGGGACGGAGCTGGCCACCCTCTGACCTGTTTGGCCTCTGTGCAGACTCTGGTATTCCGCTAGGTCACTGATTCCCAACCTAATCCATTAACCTGTCCTGCCCAGGCTTTACCCCAAAACCAATGACAGCAGATTCTCTAGGAGTGAGACTCAGGCATCTGGAGTTTTTAAAGTTCTGCAAGTAACTCCAGCCCACAGCTGAGGACCCCTGGGCCAGAGGGACCCCCTTCCTCACTGCCCAAGCTGCCCCTGCCCTGCTCCACCTGCAGAAGAGCCCTGGGGCCCTCGGGGCCTCACCTCAGCTCTCCCTACCTGCAAACCCTGCTGCAGAGGGACCTTCTGCCTTGGCTTCTTCCTGGTTCCTTCTGCTTGGTTCTGAGGAGTTGGGATTTGAGAATGACAGGTTTTTTTGGTTTTCTCGTGTTTTTTTTTTTTTTTTTTGGTACTAGGGATTGAGCTCAGGGATGCTGTACCACTGAGCTATATCCCCAGCCCTTTTTATTTTTTCATTTTGAGACAGGGTCTTACTCAGTTGTTTAGGGCCTCACTAAGTTGCTGAGGCTGACCTCTGACCTTGATCCTCCTACTTGAGACTCCCAAGTTGCTGGGATTATAGCATGCGCCACCATGCTGGCCAGAACGACAGTTGGTGTCTATTTTCAGGCTCATTAGGAAGACAAGGGTGAGAGCCCCTCATTTGGGATCTGAAGCCCCTGATGCGCTAACTCCAGGCAGGAAGCAGGGGATCTGGAGATTTTGGAGAACAAGGAGTGACTTAGGATTCCAGGGTAAAGCCCAGGGGAGACCAGGGTTGCTATTCAATCTTACAGCCAATCCCCAAGGTTGGGCTGAATGTTAGCCCTGGGTTCCTGCAGCCCCTCTAAACTTCTCCCCCAAAGTTCATGGCACCTTTTTATTACTTATCAGTATCTGTCTTCCCCACTAGCTCAGAGCTTGGCTGGTAGCTGAAGTAGGGACTCAATATTTGTGTGATCAGTGGATGAGCCTTTGGAAATCATGAATTCCAACCCATTTGTTCTACAGATAAAAAAACAAAGGTACAGAGAGAGTAAGGGATTTGCCTCAGGTTGCACAGCAAGGTGGAGGCTGAGTCAGGACTAAAACATCTGATTGCCACTCTAGCACTCGCCACTCAGTCCTACTAGGAGTACCCCTGCCCTGTTCCGCGCTCCTGAGTGACGCCTCAACCCCACCCCTC
Organism: Sciurus vulgaris; assembly: GCF_902686455.1. Taxonomy (NCBI): domain Eukaryota; kingdom Metazoa; phylum Chordata; class Mammalia; order Rodentia; family Sciuridae; genus Sciurus; species Sciurus vulgaris. The sequence continues at coordinate 12,457,801 of NC_136472.1, forward strand.
TTTCTCTTTTCAAAGCGTCCCTTTCCGGGAAGGGTCAAGGTGACTCTGGCAGTAAGGAGGGAGAGTGGAGCTACCCTACAGGAGGCATGGGGTCCCTGCAGCCAGAAACCTCCTCTACCAAGTGCACATCGGGTGAAGAGCCCGGCCCGGGCAGGGGCCAGACGTCTATTCTGGTAGGCGCGGGCTCTGTCCCTTCTTTCCCACCTGCCCTTACCTCTGAGAAAGGACTGTGCTGCCGCCCAGCTCACTGAGCTGGCTCTTCCTCAGGCCAGTCATGGGCTGGAAGGTCCACAACTGGGATCTGAAGGCACATGGAGCCAGTTCTAAATCCTGAACCCCCTTTTCCGTTTGTGGGAACCTGCTTGAGGCTTGGTTTCTTAGTCAGGAAAATGGGTTGACGGATATCGGCCTTGTTGCCTGGTGGTCAGGAATCGGATGCATAGTGGGTGCTTTCCCTGACCCTTCGCCCTGGGCTCGGGGACCTTCCAAGGTGACCTGAGCATTGTGAGTAGAAACCCAGGACTGATCCCTTGGGGACTATCCTTCCTTGGGGCCAGAAGACAGGCTCCTCATTAAAGTCAGGAGGAACAGCGCTTCTTAATGGGACCCCCAGGGACTGGAGCGGTTTTCAGAGAGAGCCCTGTCTTTTGAGTTGGCCTCAAGAAGGGCGCCCCATGGGCTGGGGCTGGGCTCAGTGGTGGAGCACTTGCCTGGCATGTGTGAGCCACTGGGTTCAGTGCTCAGCACCACATATAAATAAATGAATAAAATAAAGGTCCATCGACAACTGAAAATATACATTCGATTTTTTTTTTTTTTTTTTTTTAAAAGAAGGGTTCCCCAGAGCTCTGGAGGCAAGTTTGCGGTGGGATTCTCAGAACGGCACATGCTGAGGGGCCTGGGGCGAATCCAGGAACACTCAGGGCAGCCTTGGATCTCAGAACCCCTTCCAGGACCTCCTAACGACACTGAAATCCACCAACGCTCAAGCCTCGTATCAAATGGCACGACACCTACACGTACCCTATGTGTCTCCCATATCCTTAAAACCATCTCCAGAGGACTTGCCATACCTAACTCGCTGTCAATGCTGTGAGTATGGGTTATTCTGTGTTCTTCAGGGAAGGGTGACATATTCAGTGCAGACACAATTGTTTCTGAAAAAAAATTTTTTTGATAGCAGGGATTGAACCCAGGGACTCATAACCACGGAGCTACACCCCCAGCCCTTTTTTATATATTTTATTTTGAGACAGGGTCTCGCTAATTTGCAGAGGCTGGCTTTGAAGTCGCCATCCTCCTGCCTCAGCCTCCTGAGCTGCTGGGATTATAGGCGTGCACCACCGTGCCCAGCTTTTTCTGAATATTTTCAATCCACACTTGGTTGACTCTGTGGACAATGAACCCATGGATACAGGGGACAATTATAATTTTTGTTTTTTAAATTGAGGTAAGGAATGCAAAGCATGAAGTTGGCCATCTTGACCACTTTTAAATGTGCAGCTCGGAGCTTTGGGTATGCTCACCTTGCTGTGCGGCTGTGCCCCTCGCACCACAGGACTCCCATTACCCTGCCTGACACTCTGTCCCCACTGAACAATAGCCCCATCCCCCAGACAGCCCCTAACAGCCACAGTTAGGGAAAGCCACGGTCTTCCTTTCCATATCTATGAATCCGACTGTCCCACTCGTTCACCTAAGGGCCGCCCTGCGGTCCTCCAGCTTTCCCGTCTGTCCGCATCGCTTAGCACAAGGTCTTCAGCCTTTGCTGGTGTCGTCTTGTGTGCCAGAGCTGCATTCCGTGGCACGTGTGTGCCCTCTTCCCATCCGTGGCTGAAAACCACGTTTCAGTCTTCCCCGGACGCGTGCGTCTTCTATACCTTTTGGCTATTTTGAATAAGGCTGCAGTGAACACCGCGTGCAAATATCTGTTTAAATTCAAGCGGGGCGTGGCAGCACACGCCTGTAATCCCAGCAGCTTGGGAGGCTGAGGCAGGAGGATCGAGAGTTCAAAGCCAGCCTCAGCAGTTTAGGGCGACCCTAAGCAACTTAGCAAGACCCTGTCTCTAAAATGAAAATATAAAAAAAGGACAGGGGGTGTGGCTCAGTGGTTAAGTGCTCCTGGGTTCCATCCCTGGTACTAAAAATATAAAAACCTTGCTTCAGTTCTTGGGGGTGTGTAGCCAGGTCGCATGGGGATTCTGTCTTTAATTACTTCCGGTCCGCCTTGGTGCTTTCCACATCGCTGCACCGTTTTATGTTCACAACCACGGAGCATGGTTTATCCGAGTCCTTGCCAGTGCTCCTTATTTTCTGGTATTTTTTTTTGTTGTTGTTGTTGTTGTTCTGTTTTGTTTGATAACAGCCACTCTAGCAGTGTAGAGTGGTATTTGTTATGGTTTTGACTTGCGTTTCTCTAATGATTAGTGATGTGGAGCATCTCTTCATCTGCTTATTGGCCATTTGGAATAAGGGGTTTTTTGTTTGTTTAATTGAAATGAAATGTATGCACTAATCCTAAATGTACAGCTTGATTACTTTGTTTTACATATGTATGCAACTGGGTACTCATCACCCAGATCAAGAGTTAGAACATTCCAGCACTCCAGAAGGGTCCTCCGTGCCTCCTGCCAGTCAGGACTCCCCAAGGGAAATCGCCGTTCTGACTTCTCTCACGTGGGGGATGGAAGCTGCTCCAGAACTTCACATCAGTGGGAAAACAAAAAATAATCATCTCTGTAGGTGATTGTTCACAGTGTGCTGTCCGTGAGATTCAACCTTGGCCCTACATTTAACAAGAGCTCATTCTTTTTTATTGCTTGTAGTATTTCATTGTAGGAATAACTATCATATGTTGGGTTTAATCCTATGAAATTGCTATATTTTGCCCTATTCATGTACAAGAAAAGCCATCTCTCAAGTTTCGGCCTCACACTTCTCTAAATGGTAGTCAATGGATTCTTGGTGCCAGAGTGCATGCGTGTGTATGTGTGTGTACGCACGTGTGTAAAATCTTGTTGAGCCTATGTTCTCACTTCCGTTGAATGCATTTCCAGGAATAGATTTTCGGGGTATATTAGATTTGTCAATTCTTACAGTTTTCCAAAATGTTTTTACCATTTTATTCCCACCAACCATGGATCCCAGTTTCTGTTGGTCCAGATCCTTGCTGACAATCCTTTCCCTTGGAGCCAGTTTTCCAGTCACTTTTGAGGAATGTGGCCCCCAACTGGCTCCTTTGCTGTCCATTGCAATGGCTCCACCGGCCACAGCTGATTGCCCCAGGCCAGCCTCCAATCTGAAGGCACCTCTCTATGCCCCCAGCGGTTCATAAAGACTCAGACTTCCACCCATGGAGTTGGTCGCTCTTCAGTGAGTGGCGTTAGGAACGCCTGTATTTATCTGTTTTCTGTTGTTAGTGACACAACAGCACAGACGGGGTGAATTCTAAAGAAAGGAGGCTGATTTTGGCTCATGTGCTGGAAGTCCATCCAAGGTCAAGGAGTTGCATGTGGTGGCAGAGGCCCATGGCAGCCTGGGGCGCCATGTGGGAAGAGTCAGGGAGGGAGGGAGAACGAGTGTGTGTTCTGGACTCTCTCCCTTTTCTTATAAAGCCACCAGGATTTGATAGTGAGGGCTCCGCCCCAGTAATTCACTCCTACTCCTACTCCCCTCCCTGAGGCCCCCCTCCAGACACCACAGTCGGTTTCCATTTCCCCTCTCTGGATACCTCGTGGGGGTGGGGGCATAAATTCCCACACATGACACCTTAGGGCATATATTCAAACCATATCCAAATTATGCCTCTGTTCCATCAGAGCGTGTCTTCAGTACCTATATACCTGCAGGGTGTAGGTGACACGGACCAGGATGGTTGTGGGGACCTTGAACCACTCCAGCTGGATGGAGCTCTGGGGACTGGGGGGTGGGGGGGCTGGTGTGGCAATTGCTCCTGCTATGCCTTTTCCTGGTTTCCACCTGCGCATCCTCCCCTGCATTGTCTCTCAGTGCCCAAGCAGGAGCTGGAAAGCATTTGGCTTCCGTGAATCCTATGTTTTTCCAAAAGTATTCGGGTGCCATTGTGATGAATAACATTCAAATTCACTGAAAGCATTTCTGAATTCGCAACAGTCTTTTATGCTGTCTTTTCTCAGCCAACAAATACCTAAAAATGCAGCTATTAACAAATGGCGTAGAAATAGGTGAGGCTGTTGAAAGTTAGAGTTCAGAAGATAAGAGCTGAAATGGGCTGTGTAGAAGCCACTGTGGTCAACTGGGCATTCTCAGCAAGACAGAATACTACAAGTCTTCTACCTCCCTGGGGTCCCCCTCCTCTGTCAGATCCGGCTAAAATGGCAGAGTCCTTATTGTATGTACCCAGGACATCTAATATCCATCTTGGTCTTTCTGAGAATTTCCAGTGGACATTTCTGATCCCCTGTTATCTCTTTGTTATGGTTTTGAAATTTGGTGTCCCCCAAAAGCTGGTGTGAGACAATACAAGAACATTCAGAGGTGAAATGATCAGATTCTGGGTTGTAACCTAATTAGTGGATTCAACCACTGCTGTGGATTAACTGGGTGATAACTTAGGTGGATGGAGTGTGGCTGGAGGAGATAGGTCACTGGGCGCCTGCCTTTGGGTTTAGATTTCAACCCTGGTGAGCAGAGGTCTCGCTGCTTCCTGGGTGCCGTGTCCTAAGCTGCTTTCCTCCTCCATGCCCTTCCGCCATGATGTTCTGCCTTACCTTGGGCCCAGAGCAATGGAGTCAGTCATCTATGGACTGAGACCTCTGAAACTATGTGCACCAAATAAACTTCTCAAATTGTTCTAGTTAGGTCTTTTGGTCACAGCAGTGAAAAAGTCAACTAAACACTCAGTCTAATTTCCAAGCCTCCCCCGGCTCTCTGCCTACTGCTGCTGTTTCTCCCCACAGCGCTTCACCCAGACACAGGCCCTCACTGGCAGGATGAGCGAGCATGGGCCACAGGATCCAGGGCTCGAAGCCTTGCTCTGCCATCCACTGACCAGCTGGCTGAGCTTGGGCAAAGTACTCTGGCTTCCTGGGCTTCAGTTTTCCCTTTATAAAGTGGTGGTCAGTAGGCTTCTGCCTCTTAGGACTTGATGAGGGTAAAACACCAGCATCTGGCCGTGAAGAGGTTTTATCCCCCACCAAGCACTGTTGTGTACAACTGGCTTTTATGGACGGCTTGGGAACAGAGAAGAGGGATTACAGCCCAGCACTGGAACAATTCACAACCGGCCTGTGGACTGAATCCTGTTGTGCATCTTTTGTCCGAACTATCACAGAAAATGTCTCAGCAGCCAGCTGTCTCTTCTCATCCCTGGTCTAATGCCATTTCTTGGGGCCAGGCCACCGTCCCTCTCTCTGGACCCTCCTTCCCACTCTCCTCCTACCCGACTCTCAGCTACCAGGACAAAGGTACAAAATCGATTTCACAGGTGTCTACGTTTGAGTCTCAAGTGCTGTCATCACAGATGTGGCTCCAAGACGACGATGCTTGGTGAGGCCAAGACACTCGCTCCCTCGAGGAGTCCTGGGAAATGTGCCGGGGCATCTCTCTTCGGCTCAGTGTGTGTGTGCGTGTGTGATCTGTTTATATCTAAACACAAAGTGATTTTTGCATGCTTTCTAATATACGCAGAATTTTCTGGAAATGAGACTATCATGTCCATGGAGAGAAGATCATCCCTTGTTTAGTTCGGCATTTTGCCAGGATTCCGTGCCCCATGCATGTCACTGCTGCGGCGCCGCTGGTGCCGGCTGAGTCACCTCACAGCCACCTGTGTCTGGCTGCTCTGCGGCTGCCACGACCCCGTGAGTGGGGCCACATGCAGTGAGCGTGGGGCCACGTCACCCCAGCCCCCCCTGTCCTCAGCTTGTGCTGTTTCTTCCAGAAACCTGTATTATTTTATTAGAAATTCCTTTTATTGCTTCTTCATATTTTAGTTGGGGTATTATATTGATTTTTTAAAAAATAAGCACATGTGAGGGTGATTGGATTATTCGTGAATTTCCTCTCTGCTCGGGGAAGGGGGCATCCGCGCGCCTGTGCCATCCACGGGGTGCGGGGTCTGCTCCAGGGCCACCTTTGCATAATTCAAGAAACCCCTTTCTGCGCTCTCCTCAACCGGGAGTGATTTGTTTCTGAAATGAAGCCCTAACGCCCTCGCTGTGGGACAAGCAGCCACCACCGTTGAGTGTTTTAAATAATTCTTTTCCTCTCCTCACTCTAGGACGGGTGTCCTTGTCCCTTCCATCTGTCCTCCGCAGAGCGGGCCCCAGAAAACCTGCCTGATGTGCAAACATGACCCAGCTGGAAACCCTGTGTGGCTCCACATTGCCGTGGTTGAAACCGGTGTCCCCGAAACCACGTGCTGAAGAGGCTCAGCCTCCGCTCGGCCTCCCCTCCCCCAGCTGCCACCCCACCTCCTTACCTTTGCCCCCCCCCCCGCCCCTGCCACCTTTGCCCCACTTCCAACCGCACCTCGGAGCTCCCGTTCTCCTCTTAGGAACTCAGTCCTGAAGTTCTTACTTCTAGTCGCCTCTGGAGCATTGGCTTCCACCTGTGCCTGGAGTTGGACAGAGAAAAGTGGCCCCTGGGGGAGGGGCGGCAAGATGGTGGATTTTAGGGGCTCTTCCCGACCACGTTCAGAGCCAGCTGAGAGACTCACACAAGGCCCATGGAGACCCCGGTATTTCCCTACAGCGACGAGTTCAGACAGATGGCCAGGTGGGCTTCCGACTATCCCACCCTCGAACTTGATATTCATCAATGACACTGCCCAGTGCCTGCCCAGTGGGGACACCAGAGGCTGCTGACTACCAGGCTGGAACAAACTACTTGGAAGACTTGGAAGAGAGGGACTGGGCCAGGAATGCCCTGGAACTCCTCCCAGACTCAGCCTTCTTCTCTGAGGGGGGTGAAGGGCAGCACAGAGAGGCTGGAACATCACTGGAATCACACAAAGGTGTGGGAATGCTCCCTGGATCCGAGTGGGGGGAGAAAGTGTGGTCTCTGGAGGTGAGGGAGGCCATGGCCTGAGATATCAGTGCCCAGGTCAGTGTCGACGGTGGCTTCCAGATGGGAGAAGAGGCTGTGGCCAAAGGACCGTCAGAGTTAGCACTGTGCAGAGCGCTTCCCTGACTTCAGATAAACTTTCTGGTTGGTTGGTTGGTTGGTTGGTTGGTTGGTGGTTTGTGGTACTGGGGTTGAGGCTATGGCCTCATGCATGCTAGGCAAGTGCTCTACCACTGCGCCACACCCCAGCCCTTTTTATTTTGAGACAGGGTCTTGCTTAAGTTACTCTGGAACTTGCGATCCTCCTGCCTCAGTCTCCTGGGGAGCTGGGAGCACAGCGTGCCCCATCACGCCCAGCTAAAACAACCTGTTAAGGGCTGGAATCGCCATTCAGGGGCAGAGCCCTTGCCTAGCATGGGCAGGGCTCCGGATTCAATTGCCAGCACCCCAAATAAATAAAGAAATAGAATAAACTGCTGGCTGGTTGTGGTGGTGCATGCCTGTAGTCCCAGCTACTCAGGAGGCCATGGCAGGACAACGGCTTGAGCCGAGGAGAACTATATCAGAGTGGGCCGCACAGGGAGACCACATCTCAGAGGAAAAAGTTACTATTATGATGATATTGTTATCACCAAAGTCGTAGGAACACGCAGATGAGCAAACGTAAGAGACAAAACAGTTCCACTCTTACCCCTGGTGAGGGTCCCTCTAAACATCCTTTTGGCGTGCGTATAAATCAGAATGAGATCAGACCATCCTCTTCAGTTAAAAATTACAGTTTCTTCCCATCCATACATCTTCATTTCATGCAATGAACTGTCCCTATTCAAGTTCCCTCGTTATTCCCCAAATGCCCTTCATGCTGCTTCTCGTAAACCCGCTTGAGTCAAGGACACCGCACAGCCTCTGGCTGGGGGCCCTGGGCCTCTTTTGGTCCAGCAGGTCCCTGTTTTGTGATAGTGACTGACTGGGTAAGACTGGACCAGTTGTTTGGCGAAATCCCAAACCTTGCCCATTTGTCTCTAGCTGGCTCCCTCTTGTTTCATTAAGGTTGTTTCTGTGTGTCCTATATTTTCAGTCAACTGGAAATTGCTAGACTTGTGTCAGTAGGCATCACAGGGGATGCTGGCACCTCCCGCTGCGTCACACTGGAAGCATCGTAAAGCTCAAGAGCGAGAGGGACAAGTTCTTACAGGACGGGGTTGGAGGATGTCCCGGCTGCAAGGCCCCTTAGTATTCCTTGCTCGACTTTACAGACGTGGATACTGAGGGCCAAGAGCAGCCTCCTGGACCGCAGGCCCTTTCGGTTTACCGAGGTTCTCCTCCAACTTCCAGGGACCCTCTTCGGATCATCTGCACAGTCTCGAGATGAACGAGTTATGAGTCTCCTCATTTCAAGGAAACAGAGTCTGAGAGTCAAACGGCCACAGCTGGGAAATTGTTTCTCTTTCTACTGTGCCAGGCCACCGGGCTCTGCCTGACCTTCGCCATCAGCAGGGGCCTCAGCGCATCTGCCCCTTAGGCCCCCAGGACCCAGCTTATATGGCAAACCCTGGGCACGCTGCTGCCCCAAGGAGGCCCTGCACGGTCCTTGCCCTCTGGAGGGACAAGCCTTTGCTCTGGGAGAGGCGGTGAGGGACACAGCTGTCTGGACCCCACAATCTGCCAGCTCAGCAGGGCTCAGGTGTCCCTCTGGAAAGGGGGAGGCTTTCTGCAGGCAGCAGGGCCCAGAGGGGGCGGCTCTGGGACTCTGAAGGTGGCCGCCCTCGCTCCTTGGCTCTCCGTTCTGCGTAGACTTGGAAGTAAGGTGAATCTTACTTATTCTGGAAAGCAACTGGCCCTAGACACAGCCGGACCTGCTTCCCAGACCAAGGCAGCTTCCACTCTTCCCGTCTCCCCAAATCAAACTGAGTGAAGTTCCTGCTGGCCCGCCAGTACCCAGCCCAGCTAAGAGCCAGATGAACCACAGACAGTACTGGGAACAGACTTGGACTCCTGGTCCAGTCTGCCTCTCCTTCCTTCCTTCAGTGACATTGTCCATGCCTGGTGTGCAAAGATAAGAGATGGTTTTGGGACTGGAGATGGAGCTCGGTGGTAAAGTGTTGGCTTGGCAGGTCTGAGGTCCTGGGTACACACACACACACACACACACACACACACACACACACACACAAACACAAGCCTTGGACTCAGATGGAATGGTTTCCATGCCTTGTCTCAGTGACTCATGTGCTGTGTGACCTCAGACAAGTTATCTGACCTCTCTTAACCTTAGCTCCGTTATCTAAAAACGGTGATAAGATTCTGATCAGTTTGTCGAGCAATTGAAATGCAGATGGGATCTCCTGCTTATACAATGTTTACTGTGTGCCAGGCTCTGCCTTATGTACTTTATACAAAGACATATTTAATCTGCACAATGAGGTGGTACAATTAATTTCATCCTTATGTTCCAGAGGAAGAATCTGAGGCCCAGAGATGTTAAGCGGCCTTTCCAAAGTCACACAGCATACAAGTTGTGGAGCTGGGTTTCAAATACAGCAAGCGGTAATTGCAAAAAAAAAAAAAAAAAAGAAAAGAAAAAAAGGAAAGAAAATCGATGCTTGCAATTACTATGCTTAAACTAAGTCCTGGCTGTGACCTTCATAAATGCTGGATGTTACCATTAGGTCCCAGGAGGGGTGGGGTGTCTGTTCAGTCACTCTCTGCTATTGTGCTAGGCCCCTAAATTTAGTCCTCTGGGACCAAAAGTGCGAGTGTTGGTTTATCTGTTCACTGAGGAAGTTGCACTAGGCGATTGCTGCTCATTAACGCCGTAAGCTCAGGTTTCAAACAGCAGTGTGGTTTGGGTTGGTTTGGTTTTGGTTTTGTGGTACTGGGGGTCGAGCCCAGGCACTCCACCACTAAGCTCGATCTCCAGTCCTTCTCTACGTACCCAATCATACATTCTTGCCTTCATAAGTCTTGGTAGCACTTGGCCAAGTGGCTCTGCTCCAGGAAGCTGGTCCAGCTCAGTTTAGCTGTATATGTCATCCGGGGATCACGTACCAGTTGCGGTCATCTCAAGAAATACGATCAACAGTGTGTACGTGATGAGGGCCAGGGACGGGGCTCCGAGGGAGAGCACTTGCCTGGCATGTGTGAGGCCCTGAGTTTGATCCCCAGGACCGAAAAAAATAAAATAAAATAAAATAAAAATAAACACATATGAGATTCATTATGGAAACTGGCTCACCTTCCAAGGGCAAGAAAACAGGGATGTCCCCACTCAAGAAGAGAAAGCGCTTTCCCCCTTCCTTCACGTTTCCCTATGGCCAGGCCCTTTGTGGGATGGCTGCTATCTACCCCCACTGGTAAGGGTGATCCCCGAGAGACTGAAATGCTGAGCTCTTCTGGAACATCCTCATACACTCACCACAAATGAAGTTTTCCGGCTATGGAGGTATCCCTTAGCGCAGTCAAGTTGACATAACATTGGCCGTCCCAGGCTGGCTCAGGCTGACGGGGCAGCAGCCATGCTGGTGTGGTCTTCCAGGGGCTGCAGAGGAAGTACAAGGGCCAGACCACCTGCCAAAGGACATTTCAGCCTCTGTTCACGCTTGTCCTGCTGGTGGATGCGAGCAAGTCACATGACCAAGCTCCAAGTCAAGGAGCAGAGGGTACGTTTCTTCCCACGAGGCCTGGGGAAAGGGGCAAAAGAAAATTGGGATCAAAACGGCAAGGTGTCACAGAAGGGACAGATTGGGGCTGGGGTCCGGGGCTCCTCAACCTGCAGCTGGACACCAGGTTTGAAATTTCTAGGCGTCAAGAGAGGCCTGGGCCCCTTCCCGTTTTGGAAGCTCCCAGGATATTAAAAAATCAAGACATGCTTACGGGCTTACAATAATTGCAGCATATTTCAGATGTTTACATTAACAAATTAATGCTTTTAGCACACACACAAATTGCCAAGCAATATAATTATGCTATTCACAAGAAAATTACAGGATTTATTAAAATTATTAATTGCTGGCACACTCGGGCGGTGGGGTCTAGCAAGGGGCCATAGGCGTGGAGTTTTTGGATGAATGTCTTTGTGCAGCTGGGCCAGGCTCCTGGTCACTGGGAAGAGGAAGTTCCTTGGAGATAATGCCCCGAGTCTAACTCTGAGGCCCACTGTGTGTTAGAAGTACCCGGCGAGCTTCTGGAAATGCTAATGTCTGGACATCACCCACAAAGTTTCTGATTTAATAGGACTGGAGTGGTCCCGGAGCATAAATTTTCTTTTCTTTTTTTTTTTTTCAAAGTTCCCTGAGTGATTCTGATGTGCATTCAGAGTTGAGATCCATTGGATTATGGGATGAGCAATTCTAAGCCAATTTGGGTTAATGAGTTGTGAGATGAGACTTCCTTGTGGCTTTTGGGAAAGAATCATCCTCATTCTTGAAAGAAAACCCTGAAAACTTAGTCTTTCTTTTGCTGGACAGGAATAAGGAAGAATTTCCTGATGGCTCCTAGTGGCCGTCTCAAAGCCACAAGGGAAGCCAGATAAATGGGAGACAGAAGGTGGCAGAGAAGCCTCCAGGGCCTCGATCCCACCTCACCTGAAGTCTGCTAACCTGTCATGTGCGCCAGTAAAATCCCTTCTTGCTTTAAGTCAGTTTCAGTCTTATTTCTTGCACCTGCACCCGGTAGCCCTGGACTCCTATGAGGATTAAGTGGGCAGGCTCGTGTACTGGACTCGACCCAGCACAACATTCACGTCCATGCCCCGCATTTGTTAGCGGTGACCAGTCACCCCCACAGAAGGCGGGGGGGGGGGGGGAACGGAAGTCTGAGCTCATGCTGCAGCAGGAACCTGACAGATATCTGCCCGATGGATCGGATGTTTTATGCCTTCACTTCTCTTTGCTGAACGCACTGATCGCTGCCAGATGCAAGGGAGGGGAGTAATCTGATTATCTGATTAAAGTAATATGGCCCTCGTACCAGCAACCCAAGGCTTAAGCCACCAGGGCAGATTTGTGCAGGTAAGAGGCTTACCACCCGAAGGGGGAAGCAGCCAGGCAGGTGGGGCAGCAATTAAAGAGAAGCTTACTAAGGGCCTACTAGGTGCCCATCCCTGGGCCAAGCCAAGGACGTTGAGGAGGCCCCTGCATCTTTGCCCCCAACAGAAAGTTTATGGGATCTTCAAAGAGGGGAGAAGCACCCCGTCCCTCACCTATGTCCTACGTATCTGAGCCAGTATAATGGGGGTCAAGACCCCAGAGAAGCTCCAAGGCTTTACCCCTGAGCTGGAGCAGACACCCGGACTGATAGGTGCCACCCCAAGGTGGTGTCCAATGCTCAGGGCTCACCCTAGTCCTCCAAGCCCTCACTCCCAAGCCTCCCCATGCCTCCGTGAGGGGGAGTCTGTGGGAAGCCACTCTGACATGTGGTGGTTTTTATTTTTTATTTTTATTTTTTATATTATTGGTGCTGGGGATGGAACCAAGGGTGCTTAACCAGGGAGCCACGTCCCCAGCCCCTTTTTACTTTTTATTTTGAGACAGGGTCACTCAAAGTTGCTTAGGGCCTCGCTACGTTGCTGAGGCTGGCTTTGAACTCAAGAGCCTCCTGCCTCAGCCTCCCGAGACGCTGGGATTATAAGAATGTGCCACAGTGCTCAGCACATGCGGTGTTTTTTAAAATGATGATTCTTTTGCAAATAGACAATAACGCCCCGGGGCTTAAACATCCAAACAGCATTAAAATGTAGGGGTTGAGAAGCCTCCTTATCGCCCCCTTCCTGCTTGCCCCGTTTTCCCCTTTCTGTGGGTGACCCTTCTTTTGTCCCGTGGAAATTCCTTCCTAATGCGGACACAGGCCAGCTGCCTTCCCCTCTGGATTGCTTGTCAAATGTTTTAACCATTAGCCTGCCTTCCAGCCTCTCGGAGGCAAAATAAAGCAAACCCACCTGGATGTTTGCATTCCCCAAATGCATATGTTAAATCCTCACCACCAACTTGAGGCGCGGAGGGGCGGGGCCTGGGGAAGCTGATCAGGCCAGGAGGGTGGAGCCTCACAAATGGTATTAGCATCCTTATAAAACCTGCGGCAGAACTCCCCAGCCCTCTTTCCACTGTGTGAGCACACAACATGAAGCTGGCAGTCTGAGTCTGAAGAGCATCCTCCCCTGAGCCTGACCATGCTGCCACCTGATCTAGGACTTCCATCTTCCAGAACTATGGGAAATAAATTTCTATTCTTTATAAGCCACCCAGTTGATGGCACACTGTTACAGCATCTTGAGCTAAGACACCTCTATCTTTCCTACACAGAAGTGACATTAAAAACACACTGATCTGTGTGTTGCCTTTTTTATTGAAACTATCCCAGTTCTCTTTCCCCATCAGTACAGAAAACTTCCTTGTTCTTTTTTTACAGTTGTATAGTATTCCTCAGTTTATTTAACCTGACCCCTGTAAATCACATACTCAGGTTGCTTCCAATCTTTTGATCTTGTACCTCATCCATATATAGCTCTACCCATGGGAATAAAACGTAGACTCAGGACTGCTGAGTCAAAGGGCAAATGAATTTGCAACTTTGATAAATATCACAAAATTGCCCTCCCTAGGGGATATACCACGTGGAAGCCCTACCAGCAACATATGAAAGTTGCTTTTTTTTTCCCCCCTAAGGGAGCCAAATGAAAAAGCTTTTTTTCTTGAAAACAAATCATATTCCTCATTAAATATTGGGAAAATACAATCACAAAGCAGAAAGTAAAAATTACTCATAATCTGAATGTGCAGAAATCCCCTCCATTGGCAACCTGGCCTCTTGCCTTCAGGATTTGATTCACACTCACCTGGTTATCTCCATAACCTGATTTATTCACTCAACCAATATTTTGTGAACAATTTCTCGTGTCAGTAAGTATGTTTTCCCTATCCCCGGAGAGGAGGTAGAGCCGAGATATTGGGTAAGTGGCCCCTGTTGCACACTGCACATCTCAGCTCTGAGCTTTCTTTCCGGGTGACATTGGGAAAGTTCCTTGCTGTGCCCTGCTTCCTGCTGCCACACTGTGCAGAGGGGATCATAAAAGCACCTTCCTGTAGGGTTGTTGTGCGCGGGCCCAGTGAGTCAGCCCCAGGGAAATGCACAAAGAGGGCTTGGCCCGGAAGCCAGATGTGAGCCGTTTGGGACTCCGCCGTGTTCACCCATGCTCCTGGGGACAGCCACGCCACAGTTCATTACCGCGGGTTATTACATCCTTATTGTAGGACATTTGCGTGATCTCTGGGTTTTCATTGTTTCAGCAATTCCGCGAGGACGCAGCCCTGTAAATAGAGCTTTGTGCAGACCCCTGGTTATTGTTGCTGAGGGATGGAGGGCACAGGGTGGCCCCGCGCTCATGGCCACTCAGGGTCTACCCTGACACATCCCCTTGTATCTCTCTGGGGTTGATTTTCACACCGGTTCTTTGATTAGTCCTTCCTGCAACCTCAGAGGTGGCGCCCAGGCTTCCTGATGCCTCTCTCAGTCCACCCCCTAGGGCAACTGAATCACCTCTCTCCACCAGGAGACTCTCGGGGCCTCGAAACCATCCGCCATGCTAGGTGAGGTGGCCCACACCATAATCCCTGCTACTCAGGAGGCTGAGGAAGGAGGATCACGAGTTCAAGGCCAGCCTGGGCAACACAGTGAGATTCTACCTCAAAAAAGAAAAGTCATCTGGCAATGGGTGAGTGCATTTTAAAAATGCACTCTTGCCATACAGTGGAATGTCATTCAGCATAAACGGGAACGAAATCTGTACATGCTACAGTGTGGCTGGAATCTGAAAACGATGTGCTAAATAAAGAAGCTGGACACAGAAGGCCACGGAGCCCACCATTCCGTTTGTATGCACGCCTGCAATGGGCAAATCCCTAGACGCATGAAGCAGTTTAGGGTTGCCAAGGCCAGGAGGGCTGGGGAGGAGAGGGGCTGAGAGTAGGTACAGGGTTTCTTTTGGGGTGGATGAAGCTGTTTTGCAATCTGATGGTGATCCTTGTACAACCTTGTGAATGTTAAGCCCCTGTACACTTACAGTTTGTTAAGAAAACTGTACACTTCAAAGGGATGGATTTCATCTAACAAAAAAAAAAAAATAATCAAAAGTGATTGAGAAGGCCTGGCAGAGGGAGCCTCCCCAGCTTAGTACCTTCCAGAATAAGGTTTAACCCCAGGACTGCAGCCTGCAAGGTCCTTCTCAACCCCGCCTATTCATTAGACCCACTGGCAGGCTGCAGAAATCCCAATGCCCAGGATGTACCCAGACCAGGTGGATCCAGGGAGTCGAAAGGGCAGCCAGGGCCGGGACCCAGTGCCACAGGGCCTCAACATAACAGCCAACGAACAAATCAAAACATCTGGCTTGACGGAGGAGGACTCCGAGGCCCAGAGGTAAGTAGCCTGGCGAGTCGTGAGCTGCACTGTTAAGCAGATGCAGCGCTGCATGAATGGGAGCTCGGATTCTGGAGCCGGGGATCCTGGATGCAAATCCTGACTACCACCCAGACCTCCCGAGCATCAGCTCATCCAGACTCGTGACGCTGTTCCTCAAAGACTGGATGAGATGCCATCTGCAAAGGGCTTCTTCCAGTTCCTGCGCGTGATGAGAACAGACTTGAAGCATGGATCTGGCTGTTTCCAACAAGCTCAGAGAAGGTAGCAAATCAGAGGCCGACCCGATCTATCCGCCTATCATACCTGTAATAAGCATACGCATATGTGAACTCTTGCTCATTCCAGGCTCTCTGTGGGGTCCCACTCCCACACCCTACATGGAGAGCGAGACACCCAGATGTCTCTGAGTGAACCTTGAACTCTTTTCTATATAAATGTACATAGGAATGGGAAGAAGGAATGGGCGGTACAGCCCCTGCAACTTTCCTGCTGGTGGTCTTCTGGGGACTGAATATCACCTTCTGTCTTTGTTAAGCCCCGGCACTCTTCAGGAAACCTTTGCAGAGCTCGGGAAGGTTTGGGGAGGCAAGGTGTAGTCCCCAGTATGGCCACTAGGCGTCTCCATGCTCCGCCGAATGGCTTCTCCCTGGCACAGCCAAGGGCTCTGCAGGCCCTGGTTCACCTGCAGCCTGAGAATCAGGTGGATACCGGGTGCAAGGCCCGGTCCTCCCTGCTGTCCCTGGGCGTCAGGTTACAGATCGCGGTGAGGCCCAGCCTCTGAGCTGTCTAGTGCAATGTGAACGAGGGGAAGAAGCGTCCTGCCCAGGCTGAGCACCCGCTGTGTGCCAGTACCTCCTGCCAGCTCACGTTCTTGAATCCCTGCTTGAATCTTGAAGCACTGAGCCGACAGGCACCGGTCCCGAGGACAGACCGCTGGGTCCAGTACTGGCCCTTGGTGTCCGATCTCCTAGCAGGAACCCTGTGAACCAGACATTGTTCCCGCCATTTTATAAATGGGAGAACTGCTGCTTTGGAAGGAGAAGTGGCAGGGGTTTGGTGGGGCTGGAACTCCAACCCAGGTCTGCCTGGTTCTGAAACCCTGTGTTTTCCGGGCCACGCCACAGCCATCAGCATCCCTGCGGGAGAGCCTTGATCCAGCTTCTGGGGGGACCTGCTGTCTCCCCAGCTCAAATGCTCAGTCACTCACACTCACAGTCACACACACACACACACACACACACACACACACACACACACACACCCTGCATCCCCACCTGGACTCTGATGGTCCAGTGGGGGATTTGATCCTTCTAGTCCCTCAAACCAGGCTCTCCTGGAGGGAGGGAGTGGTGAGAAATTACAAGATCAATTGCTCTAATCTCACCATCTCTGTATTTTTTATTTCCTTCTCCTTGAATATACTTTGCATCAGGGGCTTGTCTTCGTTCCTATGAGAACGCTGTGCTTTTTCTTAAATAGAGGCTCATTTATAGTTTTTTTTTTTTTCCCTGCTATTACAAAAGCAATTTCTGCGACTGCTGAAAGCACACAGCAGCCAAGAGAACAGAAACTTCCCCGTGCCCGCCCCCAGGGACAGCCCAGGCCAACAGGCCTTCCCGCACCTGCCCCTCTGCACACCTACCTGCCCCAGGGCGCCAGGAGCCAGAGCTGCCTCTTCACCCTACCCCACCACTGGGTCCTGTGTCTCCTGGGCCAGGGCCTTGCTCTCTTGGGATGGACATGGGATGGTTTCAAAGAGCCATTTGCCCCAACACTCAGGGCATCTGCTTCCTCATACTGGACAAATGAATCTGGGGTGGACTAATGAGAATGTCAGGAGTCCCTAGAAAACAAAGGTCTCTGCTGGAATGATCTGGACAGGAGAAGAAGCAGGGACGGGGAAGCCTCCCCCCAGTGCCAGCCCTGAGCCGACAGGCACCGGTCCCGAGGACGGACCGCTGGGTCCGTTACTGACCTTGGTGTCGGATCTCCTAGCAGGAACCTCCTGGGTTGCAGCTGCCTCACGCAGAAGGGCCCCCCTTGGGTTTGATGCTCTGGTTCCACCACCTTGAAGTTCTTAATCATTTTTTGAGCCCTAGTCCCACATGTCATCCAACAACATGCTCTGCAAACCCTCCAACTGGTCCTGCTCCCGATTAGACCTGTTACTGACAGAGAGCTCGCTGGCCCTTGGCGCGCGGATTTGCATGTGTGTGATTCGCCTGCTCCTCGCGGCGGCCACAGGAAATGCCTCTCTTAGGCTCACCCAGCCCGCGCAGTGAGGCCCGCCGGGTGCTGGCGCTTGGTGTCTGCTCACACCTTGGGCTCTCAGGTTTGCAAGAGGTGCTGCCACCATCCCAGGAAAGCCCAAAGGTGAAGCAATCACCCACAGTTGCAGAGCCCGCGCGAGGGGTGGAGCCGCCTGTCACCCTCTACCAGCTGACGTTGCCAGGAGCCAGTTGGATGACACTGCCCTCCTCCCCTGCCTGGCCAGGGACCATCCTCTGCAGTCTCCTCCCCTGCCCTGGCCCAGCCTCCATTCCAGCTGTGATGGGCCCCCAGCGGTGCCCGGGTGGGTAAGCAGCTCATCCACCCCGTCAGTTTCCATTCCCACCACGTCCTGATCGGCCAACAGCTGCTGCCCTCAGCCACCTCCTGTGCCCAGGTGTGCGATCTGCTCCCCCGATGGGCTCAGAGAGTCGTGGGACCCAGAGATGTCAGATTCCATCTCTCCCCGCCATGCCGAGCTCCCTGAGCATTCTGGGCTGCAGCTGCGGCTCCCGGGACCCTGGCTCGTCAGTGTGGTTAGAGCCCAGACAAGAGCAGGGGACTGGACTGGGTGGACAGGTCAGCCCTGGGAGGGTCTCAGACTCAGGCTGACCTGCTCAGCGCCCACATCTGTCAAATGGGGTAAAAAACCCAGGTCGAGCAGCTAAGGACGCTGGGTCTGAGGGACGTACTGCTGAAGGGACTTGTACCAGTCACTTACCTTTCTGAGCCTGGGCATCCTGCCTATCAAATGGGGATGATCCCTGTGGCCTCCTCCTGGGGTTCTGTGAGGACTGAGTGGCCTGGAGCCTGCTGGTCTCTTTTCTCGGGGTCTGACACTTAATAAGCCCTCAAGTGCAACCAGATTGGGGGCACCTCTGAGACCTGGTCCCTGCAGAGGGCTCTGGGCCAGGCAAAGGCAGGGCCGTGTCCCCACCGCCAGGTCTCCTGGTGATTGGCACCTGGGGCCTGGAGAGTTGCCCACGAGGCAGGTGACTGAGGTCCAGGTGTGCGGGGACAGCTTGACTCCAAGGCGGTGAGCTGGGAGAGACAGAAGCAGGTCACTTCAGCCTGGCTACCTCCTGTTCCCTCACACCTCCCTCCCCGAGGGTCGGGCCTCCTTCCCCGGCTCCAGGGCCCCCACCCTCTGAACCCTGAAGCTGTGCTCCCCACATGCCATGCCCGGGCGCCAACCCCCGGGCGCTGCCAACATGCTCATTGTGGTTCCAGTGAGGGCTGGGGCCTCAGAGGGCTCTCCTAATGGGCTTGCGGGGATGCAGTCACACGCGTTGAGCAGCCAGTGTTGAAGGCGTCACATAAATGCAGGTCATCAAGATTAAGCCTGACGTGGGATGTCGGGCGCTTTCCTGCTCTGACTCAGGAGACTTTGGGCTCCTCTGGGAGAAGAGTCACCCCAGGGGTCAGAGACAACTGCCACTCAAGAATCAGGACTAGGCTCTGGTTTTGCTCCTAAGGGTAAAGAGGGAAGGAGAGGGCACCTCTGGCCCGAGTGACATGGATGGGTTCCCAAATTCCAGGCCACCAACCAGCTGCCCCAGCCACATGAGGATTCACACACACACACACACACACACACACACACACACACACACACACACAGATTTTGAGTCATGAAGTGACAGTGCATGATTCCCTCTAAAGTGGTCAAATTAACAGACACAGAAGTATAATGGGGCTGCCAGGGACTGGGGAAGGAAGACTAGAAAATTGTCGTTTCATGGGTGGAGAGTTCCAGAGGAACGATGAACAAGTTCTGGAGAGCTGATGCACAACTATGTGAATATACCACCGAACAGTACACTTACGAATAGTTAAAATGATAAATTTTATGCTATGCTTTTTTTTTTTTTTAACTAGAATGAAAAATAAATTTAAAAACAATTTCAGCCCCGGTGGGTGTGTGGCACATGCCTGTAATCCTAGCTACTTGGGAGGCTGAGGCTGGAGGATGGCAAGCTCGAGGCCAACTTTGGGCAACTTAGTGAGACTCTGTCTCAAAATATAAATGAAGAAAGGGCTGGGGCTGTAGCTCAGTGGTGGAGCGTTTGCCTAGCATGTGGGAGGCCCTGGATTCCAACCCCTTTACTGGAAGAAAAAAAAAATCTGACCCTGAGCCCTGAGATCTTATTAAAGTGCATCTGAGGAATCTATTTTTACGTCTCCTCGGGGGATTCTGGTCCGCGGCCAGGCTCGGAGACCACGGGTTGTGGGAGGCTGTGCCGCGTGCATCTCTCAAGGCGCTCGACCTCCCCTGCCTCCCCACCGCACGCTGCCCGTGAACTTGTAAAGCACAAATCCGATCCTATCGCACAGCTCCATTAAGACCATTCCCGGCCTCCCTCCCCGTCTCTTGGTACCAAAGAGAAGAAAAGCGCAACCTTCTCAGCAAAGCCGAGTCAGGGCTGGCGTCCTGCGCGGAGCATGACACCTGAAGCCCCCGGGTTGGTGGCGGAGGTCCAGGAGCTTGGTTCCATTGGTGGGGCGGTCGGGGAGCTTTTCCCAGAAAGAGCCAGGAGCGGAGGTCAGCAGGAGACTGGGGAGAAGGCATGAGGGGGAGGGCGCTGGGGCCAAGCCGAGGGTCTGTCCCCTGGCAGGGAAGGGGTGGCTGAGCTGGTGGCTGTCCAGCAGGGGCTGGGCTGGGAGTCAGCTCGCCTTCTGCTCCCGAGCCATCCACCCTGTCCAGGCTGCCACTGGTCACCAGCTCCAGACCCTCGTCCTGGGTGCCTGGCCTGCCTCCCCTCGGTCCTCTCACAGCCAGCCAGCCGCCCTACCACCCAGCCGCACCCCCAGGCCCTAGGGCTCCTTGAAAGCCAGAGGCTCCGTGTGGACAGGGGTGTCCACGGTCCACCAACCCCGGGGCCTTCCTAGGGTGTGAGGGGGATTCCAGGGGCTGCAGCCAGTGGGACCCTGGCAGAGGGAGGCCTCCAGCCCCGCGAGTCCGCCTGCCACCCTGGATGAGCCCCGCGGAGGCCCCCAGTCTGCTCCGTGCCCGGCACCAGCCTCACCGCCTTGGCAGAGACCCGAGCTGCTGCCCTGCAGAGCGCGCGTCTCGGGAGGACCCTTTCGCCGCTGCGAGAGGCACGTAGACGGCCTGAGGCCCCTGGGACCCTCCTTCTGCGTCCCCTTCCCACTAGGAGCCCCTTCTCCCACCCAAACGCACCACGGCTCCCCTCATAGGACAGAAGCCCCGGGGAGCCCCGGCCCCGCGTGGCCCCAGTGGGGTGGCACCATGCGGGAGGCTCCCGCGAGAGTCTGTCCTCCAGGAAGAGGGGACAGAGCCGTCCCTGAACGCACTGGAAAGGGGATCACAGCCCATCTCGTCAGCAGGGGGACAGTGAGGCCTCCTGGGCCAGCTCCTGGGACACTAGGACAGCGGAAGGGGTCCAGGCCCCGGAGGGACGCCGAGGCGGCCCCCAGGGGAGCGGGCGCAGGAAAGTGCCCTACCCCCTGGCTCTCACCCGTGCTCGGGGCGGACCTTGGACTCGCCCCTGCCCCTCTGGACCAGGAGAACCCCACGGGGGCAAGGCGGGCTGTCCTGGCCACCCAACGGCAGTGTCCAACTCCTGGAGGAGGAGGTCTGCGGTGACTGGTAGCCATGGGCCCTCCTGGGCCTCACCTTCGGGCTGAGCCACCCATGAATCTCCCACAGGAAGACATGCCCTTGGGGGCCACCAGGGGGCGCCCCAGGCCGAGTCTCCTGGATGGCCACACCTTGGTCTCTGCGGGAGTGGGCCTGGGGTCTCTGAGCTGTGGCACTGGGGGCCGCAGCGGCTGGGGTGGGGTACAGGGGTACAGTGGCCCTCACTCTTTCCCAACTCATCCCACAGAGGTACCTGCCCCCTGACCTTCCCAGGGCGCTGGAGGAAAAGTGGGTTCTGAAACACACAGGGTTGGAGGACAAATAAGTCCCCTTCTCAGGTCTCTCGGGAGCCCATGTATCAGATCAGAGTCGGTAGGGCAGAGGCTCAGAGCGGGTTAGTAACTTGCTTCAGGTCACACAGCCAGGTCCATCTGATTCTAACGCTGAAGAGTCGGGCGAGGCTCCGGGCAGAGGTGCCAGGCTCCACCTGCCGCGTGCCCACACCTGGCGGAAAGGTCTGGCCACTGGGGCTGCAACCTTAGCCGTGACCGTGGGGCCGAGCCTGGCACAGGGTGTTCCTACCGTTGCTAAAGGGTCGAGGGCTGGGTCCAGGTAGTCAGGGCTGGGCGTGGGGGCTTATAAAAGGGCGGGGGGGGGGGCTCGGCAGACAGCAGGGGTGCGTCCCTGGCGTCAGCGCCTCTGTCTTTGGAAGTGGGGCTGGAAGTGGGGTGGGGCCAGGGGCACGGGCCTGACTCAAGATCCCAAGTCCCACCGGCCCCCATCCAAGTTTGTCAGCCCTGGAAGGAGCCGGGTGGACATCTGGAGCTGGAGGACGGGCCTTGGGGGGGCGGGGAGCCCTAGGACCCAGCAGTGCTCAGATTGGACTGGGAGGAGCTCCTGAGTTCCCAGCTGGCTCCGGTGTCTCCACCCAGCTCCTCCCCCGGAGCCTTCCTGGGGTCCCCCTACCCGGCCCGGTCCCCTGCCACACAGCGACCATCTAGCCCAGCCCGGCTGGCTCAGGGCGACACACACTCCCGGAGGCAGGGCCGGATCAGGGTCTGGAGCCCACCTCTGGGTCTCCAGGTGCAGAGAGGAGCGTGTCCCGTATCCCCGGCCACCGGGCACACAGCGTGTGATCCCGGTGGCCATCTCCTCTGCAGCTGGATATGGTGAGGGGGACATGAGGCCGGAGGAGCCGCCCTGGAAACCCCAGCCTTCCCTGCCCAGGCCCTTCCCTCCAGCAGCGTGTCCAGGGGCACCTGACTTGAACTATAAATAGAGGGATGACGGAAGGCTCCGGAAGCCCAGGGGAAGGCGGGAGAAAGGGCGAGCCCAGCGGGCCGTGCTGACAAGGCCCTGTTTCCCTCCTGGGTCTTCATGGATGCATAGGAGCCCCTGGCCCCTGAGGCGGAGCGGGCAGTGACCCCGAGTGGCCGGCAGAGGCTGCCCGGTGGCCACAGGCTCCCAATGCCAGAGTGAAGGCTTCATTCTGGGGTCCGAGTCTTGCTTGGCAGGCAAGCCTGGCTTTGCATGGGGGAAGCAGGAGTGACAGACAAGTAACATATAAGGACAGAGAACCAGGCTGCCTGGAGCATGGTGCCAAAAAAGGACCAGGCCAACCCTGCCCAGGGGAGGGGAGGAGTACCGTGCCAGGCCAGCTATCTCCTGCTGGTCCTCAGCATCTCCTGCTGGTCCTCAGCATCTCTTCTCCTGTCTTCTTTGCCAGAGAACCTCTGATTTTTAGCTGGGCACTAAACTACCTGAAAGAAAGGTTGCATTTCACAGATGCCATTACAGTCTTGTACAGTCGAATGAATGAGTTCTTCCATGGGGTGTAAGAAGAAGGGTCACTCAGAAACAAGGAATTGCACTCTTTTTGTCTCTTCTTCCTTTCCGCTGGCTGGGATATACATGTGAGTGCTGGAGCTGGAGCAGCCATGTTGGATCACAAGGTAGAAGTAGCATGTTAAGGATGTTTGGCGTGTGCCATTTTGGATGCAGATGAGTTTGGTTCCTGGGCCAGGCCCCCAGCCAGATGGACATGTCCTCTGTGCTCCGGGGCTCAGGGCCCCTTTCTCGTTGACCAAAAGACAAGAAAGAAGTGATCTGGATTCCTGTTTGTGGAGCTGCAACACCAGCCCTGGGCCAGATGCCTCCAAATGTTGTTTACTTGGGGAAAATTCAGCTTCTATAAGTCTTGCCACGCTTGCTTTGTTTTCTGTTGTTTCCACACAGGCTGGGAATGAACCTCTCCACAGCCCTTATACACACTTACACTGCCTGCGAAATGCACGGATTGGGCGAAGGAGAAACTCTCCAGGGGGTCGTCACACCCCCCCAAGCAGCCGCAGGCAGACTGCAGTTTCATTCCAATAGCAACCCAAACCCACGGACCCTTTCCAGAGTCTGGTTTTGTGATACTGTTTGTGGTTGGGGAAGGAACGGGGCCGTGGATGCCAGGCCAGTGCTCTGCCTGAGCTGCGCCTGGCCTCCGGCGTCTCCTCCAGGAAGGCCGTCTGCAGGGTGTTTGGAAGCTTTCCTGCAGATGAGCTCGGTCCCCGGGGCCAGGCCCCCAGCCTGATGGGCGTGAACCCCGGGCTCCAGGGCTCAGGGCCCCAGACCCATGAGCGCACGGAGACCCCGGAGCCGAGAGCCGCTCACGCGTGGAGGGAGACCCGGGAGGGACCCGACCTTTCCGCATGGCTGGGTGACTCCGTCGATCCTCTCCCAACTCGAAGGGCATGTGGTCCGACCTCTGCTGTGAGGGGCGGTAACAAGGGCGATGACGGTCACGTGGCCGCAATGACGGTCACGTGGCCGCAGCACGAGGACCGCGCGCCTCTCAGGCCCCTCCTCCCCTTGGCTCCGGTGGGAACCGCCACGCAGCCCTCGGCTAAGCCTTTAGGGGACCACCCTGTGCGTGTGTCGCGGAGGAAGCGTCTGTTCAAGGCGTGAGCGCCTCTGCGGGGCCATGCCACTCACTGGAGCTGGCTGGGATCGCACTGTCTTCCCCGCAGGCCCAGGCTGGTCCGTCTCCAAGTCCGAGGGCCGGTCTCCGTGTCCGAGGGCCCGTCTCTGAGTCCCAGGGTCCGTCTCTGAGTCCCAGGGTCTGTCTCTGAGTGTGATGGTCCTTCTCTGAGTCCGATGTTTGCTGCGGGAGAACTGAGCTGCTCCCAGGCTTGTCGGCGAGGGACCAGCTCAGGGAGACTAGGGTGGTCAGGAGGGGCGTCTCTGCCTAGGATGGCCACAGGTGCCAAGCCCGCCCCTCCCTGCCATGCTGGGACAGCCATGCCTGGCCACTCCTCGGTACCTGGCTGCTGTTGAGGGTGGGACGTGCTTCCCTGAGGGTTAAGTGAGATAGTACGTGCAGAGCCAGAAGACGTCTGGTGTGGGTGGCCGGGGAGGGCAGTAGGAGGACGGGGACACCCCAGGCCTTCCCTGCTGGTGCCCCTGAGGCTTGTGCCGGGAGCCCCAGCGTGACCAGGAAGCGGGAGCCTGTGGCTGAGCCTTAGGCTCCCTCCAGGGACCCTCCAGAAGTGCCCTCTGTGCGCGTGGATACCTGAGTGGACGCCCAGGTGACAGGAGCACCTCAGGCTCTGAACTGGAGGCTGCCGGCCATAAGGGAACAGAGCAGGGCCCTCACTCCATCCCCCTCTGCCCAGGAGGTTGGCCTTCACTGCCCCCTTCTGCAGGTGACCGACTGAAGCGGAGGCGCCCAGCACTAGGACTGGATTCCAGGCTGGTGACCGGGAGCCCCCCGGGCCTGACCAGGCCTCCCTGGCCTCCCCTGGGATGAAGCCACCCTCACCCCCTGAGTGCAGACCTGGCCAGGCATGCTGCCCCTCCCGACGCCTCTCCTCAGGGTCAGTGGTCACCCAGGTTCCTTCCCGTTCCCAACGCTGATCCCCCTTTTCCTACTTCCTGTCAAGATCCGGACATGGACTGTCCTGGAATCCGGAGGACTCACGGGAGCAGCCGGCTGTTCCCCTCCAGACCCTGCCCTGTTGGGGAGGGTCACGTCTGGAGCCAACACTCTGCAGCTGGGGGGCCCGCTGGAGGCAGCCAGGAGGCTCCCCAGAGGGGGCGGGCTCTTGGGGAGGATGGGAAGAAGTGAGCCTCAGCGGAGGCCACGCAAGGAAGCACATCCCTCCAGAGAGCTGGGGTGCCCTGGGTGGGGCTCCAATCCCAGCCTTACTGCCAACTAGCCGGGCGACCTTGGGTCTGGTGTTAAGCTCTCTCTGCCTCGGTGACCCCATCTGAAACAGAAGCACCAGGGGGCAGTGGTTAAGTAGGTGTGTGACTTTGTGGAATGAGTCTGCAGGCCTGGTCCCACGGAGCTGCTAAACTGTGGAACTTTGACAACGACCAAGGCCATCCCTCTGGTACTTGCTTGGTGTCACCTGCATCACCTAGACAACTTTATTTAAATCTCATGGCCCCTTTGCTCAGGAAGTGTATTTTTCAGTTGAGGAAACACGCCCAGAGATGTCTGGTCACTTGCCTAAGGACACACAGCAGATAGTGGAGTGGAGGCTGACAATTTGTGGCTCTCCCATCTCAGATCCTGTACCCCTTTCTCTAACCCTCTCTCCCAGGCTTCCCCATCATTAAAAAAAAGGGCAGGAGTGGACGAGTGCCCTTCTGCTCCGTCATGACTCACTGCCCCAGCTGCCAGCTGCAGTGGGAAGGGTCTCTGCCGGAGCCTCGCACCCCCCCCGCCCCCCCCCCCCCCCCCCCGCTCCACCTGACCCAGCCCCAGCAGGGTGAGAAGCCCGGGGCTGGGGAGCGGGCAGGAGGAGCTGTCCCGGTGCCCAGCCTCTGCTGGCTAAGTGCTGGGATGCAGGAGGGTAATTAAGGGGTGTTATGTCGCTTTCCAGCTGCCTCTCACATCCCCTGAGTCACACGTCACTTGGGAAGGAGGACAGAGGCCCGGGTGACATAGAGGAGGGGAGGAAAGGAGTGGGTGGACAACCGGCTGGAGGTTGGAACCCCAGGCCTCCGCCAGGGACCCGAGGGCCGCCAGGAGCAGGGAGGCACTGCCGGGGCCAGGACACTGCCGGGCGGCCCTGGGACCCTGCAGAAGCAAAGCCAGGAGGACGAGTTCCAGCCAAACACCCCAGGGCTTCCTCCAAGGTGCACCACCCACAAAGGGACAGTCCTGCCCGTCGCCAGCCCTGTAAAGACGTCCTCTCCCCAGGGAAAGGCAGCGGGTGCTGCAAGCGCAGTAGCCCATGGGTTCTCAGCGAGGTGTCCGTGGCTCCGAAGAACAGTGTTCTGCCATTACAGCTGCCCAGCTGTGCCTGGCCAAGGCGGGGAAGCGGGGCTGGGGACCATGAGCCCGAGTTCTCCACCAGAGCCACCAGCTGGCCCAGTTGACCGTCACAGCCGGGCAGAAGGATCGCCACCAGACCTGAAGAGGCTGTGCCCGGAAGGCGGGGACGGAGGGCGTCCAGGCAGCCGTGACCGCCTCTGCCAAGCCCCAGGGACATGTGTGTCCGCCCCCAGGTCACAGGCCGGTGGCAAGGCAAGCAGCAGAGCTCGGTGCCGCAGCCCTGTCCCTGTGCTAGAACCAGACCCGAATCGCCCACCAAAAACAGCACAAAGGACTTGAACAGGCATTTCTCCAAAGGAGATCCGCGAAGGGCGACGTGCACATTAGAGATACTCACCCGGTTGGCCAGGGACGTGCAGGTCAGCTATGGAGAAGCACAGTAATAAGTGCCGGCGAGGACACGGAGAAACAGGGACCGCGCGTGACACTGGCAGGGATGCTTTAGAAAACCACTCGGCAGTTCCTCAAAAATAAAGCAGAGCCCAGCAGAGCCACGCCTAGGCCCGTGTCCATGGGGACGGAAAACACGGGTCCTCAGAAACAGAACCACCCTGTGCAGGAACCGTCGCAGGACCTGTGTGCATAACAGCAAAGTAAAGAGGTAGACAAAATGTCCATCAGCGATGAAGGGGTCAGTCCACGCGGCGGACACTTACGACGGGATGTTCTTTGGCAATAGGAACGGAGAACTGGTTCCCGCCAGGACAGGGATGAGCCTTGTGAACAGGTGAGGGGAAAGAACT
This sequence comes from Sciurus vulgaris, assembly GCF_902686455.1. NCBI lineage: Eukaryota > Metazoa > Chordata > Mammalia > Rodentia > Sciuridae > Sciurus > Sciurus vulgaris. The sequence goes on from NC_136472.1 coordinate 12,485,204, forward strand.
GGATGCAGGGTGAGTCGGTTTATGGGAAACGTCCAGAATTGGCAAATGCACAGAAACACCAAGGCGAGTGGTATCTAGGGACTGGCATGGGCAGGAGTGGGCACTGACTGCCAACGGGGAGAGATTCTATCAGAAGGGGTAGAGACGCTTGGGAATTAGTGGTGAATGATGGAAGACTTTGTGAATACGTTAAAAACCACCAGAAGCGGCGGGCTGTGGCCCAGGCTGGTGATCCCAGCAGCTCGGGAGGCTGGGGCAGGAGGATCGCGAGTGCAAAGCCAGCCTCAGCAACTTAGCGAGGCCCTAAGCAACTCAGACAGACCCCATCTCTCAATAAAATGCAAAAAGGGCTGGGGATGTGGCTCAGCGGTTGAGCGCCCTTGGGTTCCATCCCTGGTACCCCCAAAATCAAAAAACTCACAAAAAAACCACCGAGGCCGGGTGTGGTAGTGCCCACCGGTAATCCCAGTGACTCTGAGGCAGAGGCAGGAGGATCACGAGTTCAAGGCCAGCCTCAGCAACTTTCAGAGACCCTGTCTCAACATAAAAAAATAAAAGGAGTTGGGGATGTGGTTCTGTGGTTATGCACCCCTGGGTTCAATCCCCAGTATCAAAAAATACAAATAAATAAAATAACAGGTGCTATAGAAGTAGCTCAGTGGTAGAGTGCCCCAGGTTCCGTCCCCAGTACTGAAGGGGGAAGTCCCACCGAAGTCCACCCTTTCAAAGGTGAGAGTTAGGGTCTGTGAATTATGTATCAATAAAACTGTCATTTAAAAAAAAAAATCCAGGTCCGCCTCTGGGATCTGCAGAAGCAAAAACAAAGACCCATATACCAGGTCCTTAAATATTTAAAAATCAAGCAAACAAGCTGTTAAATAAAGAATGCTCTCTTCTCTTGCCTTGGAAAATAAACCTTTATAGTGGCAAAATTAAGAAGTGTGTCTGAAGCCCTGGATTTCATATGCTAGAAAGCTGTCGTATTTGGGTATTCCGCTGATGTGCCGGCTATGTTTAGACAAGTGGTAAAATAAAGACATACATAATTCATAAATTATTATTGTCTTAGTCCATAAAGATATTCATGCTTTCGCTTCGCCAAAATTATTAATTTGTGTTCCAGCTACCAGTATAGTCCACAAGACTAAAGAAATAAAATACGGTTTTCATCCAAAAAGATAAATCAGAGCAAATGTAAAATCTTTAAAACATTTTTTTTAAAAACGGATCTTTCTAGAACATTCAAAGTTATTTACTGAAATGAGAAGGCAAAATACAAATTATAATCAATATAGCAGTTGAAATGAAATCTCGATTTTTTACTTTTTTTTTTAAATTGTAATAAAATTTTATTTGCCATTTTTGAACAATCATACTATTGGCAGTTCTAGTGTTCAGGGGGCCCGTGTAGTTGGTACTAAAGAATCAGTATCACATTTTGTGCATGTTATATCTAAATTTATATATACAAATATAAGAGTAATAGGATTTGTTTAAACTTTGCAAAAGGTCCCTCAGCCGCTGTGGGCATCCTTGTGGATATTACATTAATTCACAAGAATCTCTGGAACCAAGAGTTGGTACATGAAGAAAAGTCAGAAAATGGACATTTGACCCTGCTGAGAAAAGTCGTTGGTCTGTAAGAATCTATCGTATCTGTGTTCTCCCAGGGGAGGATTTGACAAGTGGATCAGTTTGTCTTTTCTCTCAATGTGTTAGTCAGCTGTTTGTTACTGTAATAAAATACCTGAGATAATTGACTTAAAAAGAGAAAAAGGTTTCTTTTGGTCACAGTTTTGGAGGCTTCAGCCATGGTTAGTTGGGCCCATTGATTTGGGGCCTGGGGTGGTGCAGCTGCCCAGCCCTCAAACCCACACGGTCAGGACTCAGGGCATCTTTTGCATCCAGGAAAGAGAAGAGGCGCCAGGGTCTCCTGGGACATGGGTCCCCAGAGCAGAGATTGAGGGTGGTGTAACGGTGGCCAGCACTGAGCTCAGGACCTGGTGCTTCCGCTCCGCGTGCCTAGTGGCACTGAAGAAGTGGCAGACCTTGCCGGGCCCGGGTCCCAGCGAGTCAGTTCTCGTGGGCTTTTCTCATGATGGGGGCTCCTGCTGCAGCTCCGGCCCCAGAGACCCAGGATGCCAGAGCCAGGAGACCTGAGGCTCCGGGCCCAGCTGTGCCTGGTCCTTCTTTGAACAGTCTGAGCTCATTGCTGCTGTCCACCATGGTGCCCTCTCCACACAGGTGACAATCCCATGTGGTTCCTCCAGCCCCAGGGCCCCTTGCTGGGCCTCAGGGCCTTTGCACAGGCAGGTTCTGTCCTCTGGAGCACTCTTCCTGCGTCTGGCCCGGCATCCCCTCCCTTCCTTTGGTTTGGATCTCCCGCGGTCCTCAATGTTGGCGTGGGTGCCCTCCCCTGGAGCAGAGGCCAGAAGGGGCGGGGCCTGCTGCCCACTCACTTCTTCATCCCCAGACAAGGCCCTGGCCCGGGGGGCCAAGCTGGCTGAGCCAGTGGGAGCCACACTGAGGGACTCAGAGAGCGGCTGAACCCCGCATCCTCTATGTCCTTCCCTCTCCTCCCTGCTGATGTGCCTGGGGACCTTGTGGGGACCAGAGGACTCTGAGGGGCAGTGGTTCAGGTGGATGGTGGCTTGTGGTCCCCTAAGACCTGGATAGCTGAGGCCTGGGGCCCTGCAGACCGGTTCCTTGTTGCCTGGCTCACCGAAGTCCTCTGACTCCCTTCCTCCCGGGTCCTCTCGTCCAGCCGTCTCGGCTCAGCTCCTCGGGCCCCACGCAGCCAGGTGTGACAGGGTGCTCAGCGGCCACCTGTCCTGCACGGCGGCTCTCCCTCCCATACTGCTGAAGGAGGGAGGCGAGGGTATCAGAAGGTGACTCATCCGAAGGCGACTCTGGAGCCCACGCACTCAGGTCAAGCACCAGTCTCAGCACCTACGAGCTGCGGCACCCATTCTCAGACTCGGTTTTCCTCATCTGTAAAGTGGGCACAGTCAGGTCCCTACCTCGTGGTGTTGCTGTGGGGATTAAATGAGATAATGCTTCAGACAGAGGGGATAGCGAGTCCTGCAGACGCAGGGTTACTATCGTCACAATAAGGACAGGACAATTATTATGGTGAACTGGTATGAACTTGGTATGTATGATTCATTCCTCCTCCGTCAGTCAGTCAGTCAACAGGTATTCAGTAGTGCCACCAAGGCACGGGCTCCAGACATCCTCTCATGCCTAGCGCAAGGGAGACATCCACAGCCAGATTCCAACTGGTGTCAGGAGGAACACTTTGGTCACAAGTCAGCCTGAGAACTGTGGCTTAACACTTCAAGTCTTCTCGCCTAACAAGGAATCTGGAGGCGAGGGTCCCAGGGCCAGTGCCCCGGCATCAAGCTGACTTCTCAATTCCTAGTCTCCAGTTTTAGATGTTGACTTTCAGTCTCGTAGTGCCATAATGGCTGCTATACCGCCAGGTATCACATGTAGAGTCCTGCAAGATAAAGAGAAGTGGAGGCCAAAAGGAATCCAGCTAGCCCAGTCATCCCCTCACTTAAAAAAAGCAAAGACTCTCTTGGAACCGCGAAGAGACAACAATTTAGGCTTCATTGGTCAGACACAGAGTCAGGGGAAGCTGAGAAATCGGGGAAGGTGATCCATCAATGGGGATGGGAACCGCACAATTTTGAACAAAACTGGAGCATGGTCAGCAAGCAGAGAGGGAAGGAATAGTCATTAGGTGAGCAATCAAGAGTCTGCACCATCACACATGTAGGGGGCTTTGCGACACCCCCCCCCCCATCCTGGCCCTTTTATGTGTTAGGGGAACAGAGTTCAGAGAAGGTGAACAACTTGCCCAAGATCACACAGCAAAGCAAGGGCAGGACTGGAACCCAGGCCTTCTGGGGCCACAGGCACAACTCTTTCCACCACCCCCAACGTGGCTCAGCTCCGTGGTTGACAGGACCCTGGAAGGACTGGGAGGTTGGGTACACTCAAGTTTCCTGCACCCAGCAGCTCATGAGGGAAGGAGCGATTGGCCACGTGGGTGAAAGAGGCCTTCCCTGTTGTCACCCAGTCCCCAGGGCAGAGCCAGCCCTTCAGGGTGGCTAGCTGGCAGGCGGCTAATTACCCTCCTCACCCATGCCTTCTAGGAGATAGCCATGTAATTCGCCCATTGGCTGGGGAGGGGGCGGCCCGTCCTCCACCCTCTGCAAGGGGGTGGGGGCAGCCGGGGGAGGTGTTGGGGGAGCCGGCTGGCGGCAGATGGACAGGCAAGGGGGGACCGGGGGATCTGGGCACCGCCCATCCCCCTGCCCCGGCCCAGGGCAGCTCACGGCAGGTCTCCTCTGTTGATCAGTCTCCAGGCTCCTGGGAGACGTCCCTGCGGTCACCCCGCCTCAGGTAGGTCGGGGCGGGGGACGGCTCTTGGAGGGGACCAGGGACATGGGGGAGGCGTCCCCAGCGGGGGAGGCGTGGGCAAAGGCAGCGGCTCCCCAGGTCAAGGCCGGCGCCCGGTCCGGTGGGGCAGGGGCCTGCTGGGGCCGCAGTCCTCAGTCTGCCGCTCACCGGGCCTCTCGCAACCAGGAGGCCCTCTTCTCCTTCCGGGTGTCCAGGCAGGGGGCCGAGGGCCAGGGCCACACTGGTGAAGGACAGACCAGGGCTCAGACTCAGAGGGGCCTCACTTCCCATCTGGCCCTCTCTACCCAGGAGCTGGCTCTCCCTTCACCAGATTGGCAGGTGGCGGAGGGACGGAGGTCGGGCGAGCGCCCCTGCACGGCACCAGAGCCAGGAGGCCGGACTTTGAAAACAGGAAGCTGCTGCAGGTCTGAGCAGCGGGACGCAAGGGGGTCTGGTTTGTGCCTGAAAGGATCTGATTCTCCTTCCAAAGGGTCCTGTGCCCCAAATTCTGGTCCCTCTTTGCCTTCTGCTGGGGCCCAGCAGCCTGGGTCTGGATCTCCTCCCCGCCTTAGGCCAGGTATGCAGCCTCGCCCTCGGTCTTCTCATCTGTGAAACGGGCACGGCGGCTCGGGTGCAGGAGCTCGGGGGAACGGGAAAGCCCCATGGCCAGCGGGGCCAGGTGGAGCATGCCTGTGGTCCTGGCTACCTGGGAGACAAGGCGGGAGGCTCTCTTGAGCCCTGAAGTTCAAGGCCAGCCCCGGCAACGTAGCAAGACCCTGTCTCAACAAACCATCCAGCAGAGGAGACCCGTACAGTGCCCGACAGGGACCAGCATGCCACAGGGCCAGCTGCGGGCAGCCCAGCGCTCGGCACGCACCTTTTCTCCTGCCTGAATCTCTCTCCGCCCACACCACCTGCAGGCCCAGGACCCTAATGCACTCTGCAATCGTGCCCTGGGGCCGCCCTGACAAATGACCACAAACTGGACACTTGAACCAGCAAATGCCAGCTGCCTCATGGCCCCGGAGGCCAGAAGCCCGGAATCGAGGGTCCCAGGGCCTCTGTCCCACAGAAGTCTGCAGGGGGACCCGGGCTTCCCCTCCCTGGCTCCTCGGTGGTTCCCGGCCTGTGGACCCATCACTTCAGCCCTGTGCCTGTCGTCACCCGGTGTCCTCTTGTGTCAGTGCCCCAAGCTGCTGGCCGTCTTCCCTCTTCCGGAGGACACCAGTGTCCCAGCCCCGGGGCTGAGGACAGAACCTGCTCTCCTGGGGGCCAGAGAGGGATTTAATCTAGATGTATCTTGGGGCATTTGCCCAGTCAGCTGGCTGCCCAAGCCACTGGTGATGAGGGTCCCCGGGGCCCCGGCGTGGGCCACCTGTCAGAGGACAGGCCTGACACTGCAGAGCCAGAGAGCTGACAGTGAGCTCAGCTCTGCTGCCACTCACGCAGACAGGAGTCCCAGGGCCGTCTCACAGCCCGGGGCCACTGACGTCTGGTGACACCGCTAATCCGGGGCCCAGGCTGCCGCGTGCCAGGCAGCGACTCGCAGTGGGGGCGAAGGGGATTCTGGGGGCAGGTGGGCAGCTGATTCTGAGTCAGGGGGCAGTGAGCTGCGGGAAGAGCGGACACCGGGGACGGCAGCGTCACCTCCCAGCCCTGCCGGCCGCCCTGGGCCAGGCGCCCTGGCTCCGAGTCTCCAGCCTCCATGGGCAGCGCAGCTGAGCCCCAGAGGCCTGGAGGGGGGCGAGGATGGAAGAGGCAGCCGTAAAGGTCAGCGGCCCTTGGGGCCAGGAGCGTCCGCCATGCAAATGTGGAATTTACACTCCTGGAGGCCGCTGGCCATCCGCTGCCCGTCATGCTGGCCGGCAGCGGGCCACACGGGCAGGCAGAGGCCGCAGGCCTGCCGGGGCGGGCGGCTCTGGGATGCCCACAGCTTCAGACCCTGCTGGGAGGAGGCCAGGGTGCGGGCAGAGGCCTCCCCGTCCTGCAGGGCCCATGGCCAGAGGCCCGTGCAGCGCAGTGAGGGTAACCGGCCAGCTGACCTCCCGCCCGGCCCGCGTCACCGTCCCTTCAGGTCCAGGGAGACCCTGCAGGTCTCCCCGTGAACCTGGGGTGCGGGGAAGGAAGGGCACCACGGAGCCCTGCTGCGCGCCGGGGCTGCCCCTGACCGCCCACGCCATCACCACCGGCACTCCAGGAGAGGAGGCCGAGCACCTCTGGCCGGGCGCCGCTGGCCTGGGCTCAGCGTCCACCCCTGCTGCTCACCTGCCAGCAGCCTGGAGGCAGGTCCTCGTGCTTTGCACCAGACACCCAGCGCCACCGTGTGGGTGCGTGGTGTGTGCGCACGTGCGTGTGTGTGTGCAGGGTGTGGGTAGGTGCCTGTGGTGTGTGAGCATGGGTGCACGTGTGTTTGTGTATGTGTTGTGTGTTGTGTGTGGTGTGCGGTGTAGGGGGGAACATGGTGTGTGTGGTGTGTTTGGTGTGTGTGCTGTGGTGTGGCATGGTGTGGTGTGTGTGATGTGGTGTGTGTGGTGTGGTGTGCATGGTGTGGTGTGTGTGTGGTGTGTGTGGTGTGGTGTGCGTGGTGTGACATGGTGTGGTGTGTGTGGTGTGGTGTATGTGGTGTGGTGTGTGTGGTGTGGTGTGTGTTGTTCATGGTGTGGTGTGTGTGGTGTGGTGTGTGTGGTGTGTGTGGTGTGTGAATGCGGTGTGTCCCCTCAGTGTGTGGGACTGCGGTCCTTGGACTGAGCTGGACCTGGGCTCTGCCCGAGCATGAGCTGGGCGCCTGCCTGGCCTCTGACCCTCCTGCGGCAGCGTCCCCAGGGGTCCTCCGCAGTGCTGGCCCAGTGTGCATCTGGATGCCCAGGGCGGAGACTCCCTGCGCTCCCGCTCTGCCGGCTCCCAGCCCGGGCGGCCACCGCAGAGCCTGATGTGGGTGCTTGACAGGTCTCACCTTGCCTGGGCAACAGACCTGCCCCCTAAGTCCCTGGAGTCACCGACCGCCCTGCCATCCTGCTGCCCGTGGCCTCTCGGGAAGCTCGGTCTTCATTTGCAGCTCGCTGTCCCGCGACCCTTCCCTCCCTGCCCCTTCGCTGGCCGCTCCTGGACCGCCCTCCGCCCTTCTCCTTCTGGGCTTTCCTAGATGTCCCCTCCTTGCTTGGTCTCTCAGATTCCTGTCTCTCCTTTGCTTCTGTCTGCGACTTCTCTCTTCCGCGGTCCATCTCCATCCCTTGTCTCTGTCACACCCGCCCCCAGGCCACCCTCTGCCTCCCTCTTCTCCCCCTCCCACCCCCAACCCCGTCACTTCAGGTGACGTCACCCTTGTCCTGCACCCTCAGAGGCTTTAATCCTGTTGACATTCAGTTAACGAGGCTCTCCCACTATTGACAGAATGTCCTGCCCCGCCCAGCCTGGACGGGCCAGGGTCAGAGTTCAGGGTTGTTGCTGGGCCACTTGCAGCAGGAGTGGAGCAGGGAAAGGCCACCACGTCGAAGACCTCGCAGTCCCAGGAAAGCCACTGATGGGCCACAGAGTGGGGAACGGCCCCTCCTGGCAGCTGCTGTCTTCTCAGGCTTTCTCGGGCAGAGGCCAGCTCTGGAAGAAGAGCCGGCAGGTCCAGGGGGCACTGTCTGCAGGAGCCATGGAGGCAGCGAGGGCCAGGCACGGGAAGCCACCTGCCCAGGGCCACATGGCAAGGTAGACTCAGGACTGCTGGCTCCTGCCCCCTCTATCCCGGGGAAGCCAGGAAGAAGCTGGAGGATTCCCCAACTGGCCGGAGAGCAGAGGGTGTGCGCCCCGGGTTCTCGTGCCAAGTGTGCGCAGGCAGCTGGGAGGGCAGGCAGGAGGACGCCGTGCGTGCGGAGGGAGGTGGCCTTGGCTCTGCCCTCAGGGGGTGCCAACCCGCCTGCCTCCCACTGAGCCACCCTGGGAGGGCAGAGCTGTGGGGGCCAAGCCTCTGAGAGTGTCCCCAGTCCTCAGGAGCAGTATTCTGGCTGGGCTCAAAACCCAGGTGGGGGTGGTCCTCAGGCCTGGGGTACTGTCACAGCTGTCACTGAAAGGGAGCCTGGCATAGAGAGAGAGCATGGGCTCTTAAGTCAGATGACCTGGGTTCAAATCCCCACTCTGCTCTTTGAGGCTGTGGGACCTTAGGAAGGTATCTTAACTTCTCTGAGTTAATGAGAAAAATGGAGTGACTTTCATCTACATTCAGGGGTCCTTTGGGAGAAATGAACGTCGTGTCACATGTTACGTGCGCTTGGCCTGGTGTCCTCCTGCTCAGTAGATGACCACCGACATAATTGATGTTTTAAGATTTCGAACCACAAAAACATACCATTGTTCAACTCTCAGATGGGGAAAGCTCACACAGTCTGATGACTCACTGGTCAGGCAAAGCCGTGGGGGCAGAGGGGAGCGTAGAGCTGGTGTGAGTGGAGCTTGAGTGGCATGGGGCAGGGTAGTCACCCTCAGAGTCCCTTCCCGACGTGGCCCCACCTCACCTAGCAGCCGGGCCAGCTCCAGGATCTTCACTGCAGGTTCATTGGCACACATGAAGGTTATTTATTGCAACATTTAATGCCAATGGCTAGAAACAAGCTAACCGTGCCTCCATAAGGGATCAGCTAAATAACGTGTGGTCCCTCCATACAAGGAAGGGCCGTGCAGCCATAAAATAAAGATGAGGAAGCTGTTTTCAAATGGCATGGAACAATAACCAAGATAAATTTTTAAGGGAAGAAAGCCAGGTATGGAGAAAGGTGTGTAAGCACTTTAAATAGAGAACAATTGACCAGGGTGTGGTGGCACACGCCTGTAATCCCAGGGACTCGGGAGGCTAAGGGCAGGAGGATTGCAGGTTGGAGGCCAGCCTCAGCCACTTAGGGAGGCCCTGTTGCAAAATAAAGAAAATACAAAGGATGGGGGATGTACTCAGTGGTGAAGCGCCCTTGGGTTCCACCCCGGCGTCCTCCCACCAAAAGAGAGACCTCGTAACACATGAAGGTCAATGCAGCCCCGCATCGGCACCGCTGACCCTGACCCCTGGCAGATGCCGAGTCCTTGTGGACAGGTATGTCCTCAGTGTGTTCTCCCAGGTCCGACTGCGGCCGGGCACCAGGTGGGACCGGGTGAGTGGCCCTGGGCCAAGGTCAGCAGCGCCGCTCGTGTGGAGAAGGGTGGAACCTTCTATGTCCTCCCAGGGGCCGTGGTCAAGGGTCCCCTCCCCCTCCGGGAACTCTGACCCTCCAGGAGCAGAAGTCAGGATCCCACGGAGGAGAGGTTGTCCTCGTCTCTGACCTGCCACCCCCCTGTGCTGGGTCCTCCCCTCCCCGCGGCCAGGACTGCCATCTCCCACACACAATCCGGGGTAGGGGCTCCATGCCTGCAGTGCCCCCTGGCCAGCGGGCGCCTCAGGCTGCAGCCTGGCCGGGCGGATCCCCCTTCCTGCTCCGGGGTCTGCTCAGGCGTGGTGCCTGCGCCCCGGGGGGCGTGGCAGCATCAGACACCCTGCGGGCCGCGGAGCTCGGCTGCCAGGAGACGGTCTCCCTGGATTCTGAGTCTCCGAGGCGGCAACGTGGGGGAGGCGCGTGCCACCCACCCACTCCCAGCACGGGGACAGGTGGCGCTGGGCTCCTGGAGTGGGTGAGGGCTCTCCACCAGGACTGGTCACCAGGGCCACCTGGTGTCCAGAGTCCCCTTCCCAGCCTGTGGTCCCTGGTGACACACCAGCGCAGTGGGGCCTGGAGGGTAGGTGGCTCTGCAGGGACAAGGGCCTGCGTTGCCGGCGTCGCCAGCACCAGAGGCAACAGCCTGACTGCCAGTGGAGGAGGCGGGCCCTGCACCCAGCTGCTCTCGGGCCTACTGTGTGCCCACCCTTGGGATACACTGGCCTCACCCTCGAGGGAAGCCGGGGCGAGGGGCCCCCATTTGCCGATTCTGAGGCTTGGGGAGTGAGGACTCGGTGGCCGGCCCTGAAGTCCCGGAACTGACCCCAAGACCCGAATTTCCTCAGCGCCCCCGACACGCACACGCCGCCTCCTCACCGTGACTCGGGGGTTCTTGCGCCTCCTGGGCCAGCTCAGGGGGACAAGCAGGCACAAAGGGGAGCCCGCTCCAGGCAGAGAGCACAGGGAGGCAGGGCCGTCAACGAGTGGTGAGACTGGACCGCCTGTGGTGGACCAGGTGTCGGAACGAGGGGACCGTGGGCAGTGGAGGGGCCCGGAAGGCTGACCAGGCAGGACGGGGCCAGGTGCCAGGATGGAAGCCTCTCGGGGCGCACTGGGCCCGATGGGAGGATGAAGGTGGGGGCGACGGTGGGGACCAGCTCAGGCAGAGAGACACGGAACAAGTGCAGTGTGGCCACAGAGGTGGTGGCCAAAAGAGAGACTCTGGGAGCAAGGATGCTTGGCTGGAAGCCCAGCAGTGCTGCTCCCCTGCTGTGTGGCCTGGAGAAAGTTACTGAACCCCTCTGGGCCTATAGAATGGGGATGGTGATAACACACCCACGTGCGGATCTGCTGCGAGGACTCCGTGGGCGAAGGCGTGCCCGGCACTAAGGCCGGCGCTCTGGAACACAGCAGCAAGCCTCTGCTGCTTGCCACTCGTTATTACCGGCCCTGGTCCTCCGCCCCGCGTCCCAGCCGGGGCCACTTGGAAACGCTGGTTCTGTTCCTGCTCTGGGAGGGAACACAGGCAGCACGCAGGCCACTGGGGGAGAAGGCTGCCCTCCCTGGGGACAGGTGTCCCTAGCCCAGCCCCGTTTTCACTCCCCCAGGGAGATGGCTGGTGGCCCAGTCCTTCCCTAGTTCCAGGGGGGCAGAGGGACTTTGTGCCTTTCTCCCTGACCAGAGATCACTGTGCCTGCTTCTGAAGGCCCCCCTGTTAGTGTCCGTGTCCCCCTGCCAAGCCCAGGAGGAGGGCAGGAGGGGGAGGTCTGGGTGGTGGGTGGTAGGCACGCCCAGGCGGCCCTAATGAGGCGGGAGGTGGGCGGTCAATGGGGAGGCGAGGACCAGGCGGGGCTGCGGCCGCGATCAGCCTGCTCAGCCCCGCAGGCGCCGTGGCGGTTGCTCGGGTGAGTGGGTGCGCTCCCAGCCATTCAAGCCCCAGCCTAATCCCCTCATTACCACTCCTGCAGCTGACGGTGACTCAGGCCCAAGTTGCCAAGGGTCCCTGCTTCAGCGCCCGCCCTCCTCCCCCCCATACATCTGTGCCGCAGCTGGGCTCCAGGGTAGCTGGTTCCTGGCAGCCCTGGCACCATCTGCGGGGGGGGGGGGGGACTCCGCAGAGGGCGTCGCAGGGAGCCAGACCCCTGGGAAAGACGGGCATGGAGCTGCGGTACTCTTGACCTTGCGCTGGGGCACTCTGAGCCTCACTGTTTCCTAAAAATAGGGCAGGGGTCCAGGTTGGGGGCTCAGGGTGCACGGGTCTCTCTTGACTCGTTTCCTTGACACTTAGGCCCCAGTGTCTCCATCTGTGATGGGAGGACTGTCCAGTGTCCGCCCTCCTTCTCTAGCCAGCCAGACTCAGCGCAAGAAGGTGTCTTGCTGACACAGGACCTGGGGCTTCTGCATGCACGTGTTGGGGTGAGGGTGTCCAGTGATGGGCAGTCGTGGGCTGGGCACGGAGCTCCACGGCAGAGCATTTGCCCACACGCACTGGGTTCAATTCCCAGTACCACAAATTTGCAAAACGAACAACTGAACTGCTGGCTTGCTGGGCATGAGTCGTGGGACAGGAAGGTGACTGGCAGGGGCGCTGCCTCCCAGGACCTGTGGCTCTGCTCAGTCCCAGTCTGCCCACAAATTTTGGGGGCCCTAGAACCCCTCTCTCCCGCAGGAATTTTTATCCATGGCCACCCCTTCCTGGAACTTAGCAAAGCTGTCAGGAACTTGGTAATGATGAAGCTAAATCCAGCACCTATCTTGTACCCTTGGAAGCCGTGTGCAGGTGGCCTCAGAGTGACGGCTTCCCTCGGGGAGGAGAAGCTGGCTGAGGCTGGAGAAGCTGACTGCTCTCTTGTGTCACCCCCACCCGCCAGGGAACAGGCAGGCAGCAATTGTTCAGTGCGTGAAGGAGTCAGCAGACAGCTGCTTCAGGAGGAAGGGCTCTGGAGGAAGCAAAGATGGGGTCCCGTCGGCAAATTCCCTCTCGTTTCAGAGAGTAAACTGAAGTGGACAGAGGGAGGGGATTGGCCCAGGGTCATCCGCCAAGTTGGTGGCAGAGCCAAGACAGAACTCACATGGAACTTCCGCAAGGGGGCGAAGCAGGAGCCTCAGGAGCAGGCACCCTGGCTCTCCCGCCCACGGGGGGCGATGGGACACACCCCTGTCCCCTTCCTCAAGCTGAGCCTGGGGAAGAGGGCTGGGGACACAGCCTGGGCTGAGTGCTCTGAGCACCCCGCTTAATGGGGTCACTGGGCTCCACAGGCTCCTGCCTGCCAGCGCCGGATGGCTTGCTCGGGGACACCATGTGTGCAGTGCAGGGCCACCTCGTTCCCCACTGTTGACACACCGGCTCCCTTATTCCATCAGCAAACACTGGGCCTGGAGAGAGAGTCTAATTGGCTGGCAGTGTCCTGCTCCTGGCTCTCCTCCTTGCCTAAACAGACAGCCCTGTTTGTCCTGCCTGCCCAGCCACAAGGACCTCACTGTCACCCAAGTCCCTGCCTGCCAGCACCTCACCCTTTCTCATGCCCACAGAATCTACCTCGCAGAGCCGGAAAAGCCATGAAAACTCTGAGGACAACCTGTTACCCCCTCTGCTGTGACAAACCAGATGAGGAAAGAGAGTCCCATGGTGGGGGAGGGGGCAAGACCACAGGGAGCAGGGGAGGGCCAGCGTCCAGCCACTTGCTGGTGGCAGTGTCTGGGCAGCTTGGCACCTGCTGCTCCTGGAGGAACCTGTACCCCCACCTCACCCCTAAACCCGCCACCTCCTCCGTCTCCCTGAGAGTTCCAGAAGGCCAGGACCTGGGCTGATTCATGTCAGGGTCCCCTGCTCCTGCTCAGGCTGCCAGAGGGAGGCCCTCCCAAGAGGCTGGGAATGCGTGAACCCGCGGACCTGAGCCGGTACGGATCCTCTCCCTCCGGCCCAGCTGGGCCCATCAGATTCCATCCCTGCTTCCCTAGGACCAGAGCTGGGCTGGAAGGTCTCTGGGGCCTCGGCTGCAGGATCCTGGCGGGCTTTGGAGGAGGCCTCCCCCACTTTCCCGAGTCTGGGCCCGGGCTGGGCAGAGCCTGCTCCGGGCTGTTGCGGGTGAGTCACTGGCAGGCTGTAAACAGTTCCATGGAGCCCGGCTGTACCGCCAAGGCCCTGGCCCTCATCCTCGCCGTGCTGGGGATCTAAAAGAAGACACGGCGCCCACGCACCCAGGACGGAAAGGAGAAGGTGGAATAGAAACGGGGGGAGTAGAACTGCACACAACACGTGCACAGGAGTCTGTGCAGCCCGGCCCTGGAGGGCACCCAGCAGAACCTGGGTGCCGGGAGAGGGGGCTAACCGGGAAGTATGGAGGATGAGCAAAAAGGCACTGCTCCAGCTCTGGGGTCATCGCCGCAGCAGAACCAGGACCCCGTATCCCAGAGATGAGGAAGGCACAGCCAGGTGGCCACCTCATCTGTCATGTTCTACGAGGACAGGACCTTTTGCTACTTGACAGAGGCGGGAAACTGAGACCCAGACAGGACCAAGGGTTTACCTGAAGTCACACAAGACACAGGGCAGAGGCCAGGTTGACCCCTTTGGCTTTTAGGGCTTTGATGTTTAGAAAGCCCCGAGCTGGGTCCTCCCTCAGCGGGGCGCTTGTGCAGCCTCATTTCCATGGTCCTGGGTGGGAAGGCACAAGCCAAGGGAAGTCCTCCCCGTGACCCCTAAGGGCCAAGTCTCAGGGCACTCAAAGCAGCAGAGGCTCACGGGTAAAGCCAGGCTCTGAAGCCACTCAGCGGTGGGTTCCCTTGGCTAAGCGTCCTCTGTCCCTCTCTGCACAAGGGCCACTGTACCTCCATGCTCCTGAATGACCTTGCCAAGACCAAACATGAGTGTTCCTCCTCAGGAGCAGCTGGCCGCCGCCGCCAGGGTGGTCTAGTGTCTGAAAGCTCATGTTTCCTCCAGGACCACACCCCTCCGGGCCCAGGGCCCTGTGTGGGGCTTCATGCGGGTGGGCCGACGGACTCCGCTTCCCTGGCTTCAACGGCTCCAAGGCTGCAGGGCCGACGGCGGGCGCTGACATTTCAGAAGCCCGCACTCTACTAAGTGAGTGGTAGACACGGAATACTTAGTGCCTGCCTCCAACATGCCATTTGATAAGCTTTTATCATCACCTTCCTCTGATGCTGTGTCCCCAGAGCCTGTGGCAGTTCCTTCACCTAAAGCCAGGAGGCTGCCAGGTGGGAGGAGCAGGGCAGTGGCAGTGCTGCGTTACCTTGACCCTGATTCTTGGCCTTTCTGGTCTCACCTGGAGATGGCTCTCCATATGTGCCTCAGCTTCCCTCGCCAGAACCCTTCACCCCACCCCACTGGTCCATTCTTGGGCACAATCCTGTGCTCAGGACAAAGACGCCTATTCTTAGGTCACTAAGTATCTCCCACCCAACCCTGCCTCCTGCTCCAAAGGATTTGTCATTCAAGGCCCCTGGGCCTCTCTCTGGAGCCTCCTAACTTCTGACTGCAATGCTCTCTCCCTCCTCTGAACTCTCACTCTGGCTTCCCCAGGTTCACCCTCGCTAGCCTCCTGGGCCATCATGCATGTGGGCATGAGGCCGGGCGGGATCTTATTTGTCACTGGACCCCCTGTTTGGGCCTGGAATGTTGTTGAGCTCTAGAGGTGTCTATTCCATCATTCATTCACCCAACAAACAGCTCTTGGAGCAAACTACGTACCCGGCTCCATGCTGGCCATCCTGGGGTGAGGGGAGACCAGGCGGCAGCAGGAACATACAAAAACAGGGCTCCACAGTCCTGGGGAGACCAGGAAGGCTTCCTGGAGGAAGCAACAAGTAAATGGAGACTTGAAGGATGAGTAGGAGTTAGCCAGTTGGGAGAACCAGTTCCAGGAGGGAACAGCTCAGACAGGGATCTGGAGTACAGACAGGGGTGGTGTATTCTGGGGACTCTTAGCAGCTGGGCCAGCCTCTTTGCCCTCCCACAGCGGCTCTTTCCTACCTCTTTAACAAAGGGGATGATTTCCTCTTATCAGGTGCATTTCCCAGACTCCACCCCTGCCTGAAGAGGCCAGAGAACTCCCAGGAGGCACAATATTTGTCCCACGCTCCATTATCTGCCAGTCACTTCTTTGCTCTGAGACTCAGTTGCCTCATCTGTTAAGTGGGATGAGGCAGCCACACCTGCACCCCATGTTAGGTTATGAGAGACCTGGAGGAAGGAGAGCAGTCCCGACTCTCCTCTGTCCAGCTAGGGGGTGCAGCCTGGGCGGGGCCTGGGTCTGCAAGGGGATGGGATGGGGGGAGACCCTGAATACTTGTGCCCGCCCATCTGAGCCAGGCCACGGGTCCCTGGCTCATCCCCCTTCTCAGGAGCCCTTCTCCCTGGGCCCCCTCACTCCCATCCACATTGGATAGTGATAAAAAAAGAAAAAAAGAAATGGTCCTCCCACTACCTGGCAGGCATGCCCAGGATGAGGAGTGCCTTTCCAGCTGAGCGTGGTCTCGCTGAGCCCGCCTCACCACCCAGCCCTACCTGTCATGATTCTCTGGCTGCCCACCCTGTCTCCTCCACGCCCCCAGCCTCCTCCTGACCCCTTCCCGCGGGGCTGAGGACTCAGAGCCCAGTCACAGGGCAGGGGATAAGACGGATGAGAGGGAGCCCCAGGATCCGGGGGGACAGATCATTCTTCCTTTCCTGGGGTGGAGGGAAGAGGAGGCCCAGGGGCGGAGTGGAGCTCAGGACCAGCAGACACTCCCAGGCTGACTCAGTCCCCAGAAGTGCTGGGTCCCCACCAAGGCCTCAACACACCATGCAGACTGATGAGCCGAGCCAGGGGAACAGAGGCCCAGAGAGGGGCCAAGGCTTCCCCAGGCACACAGCAGGTGAGCAGAGCCAGAGTCAGCACTAGAATTTGGGCCTTTGAGTCCAGTCCAGGGCCAGGATCATGGGTGGACATAAAATGCAGCATCGCCTAGAGGACCGGCAAGGCCAGACCGGCCAGGTGGCTCCAGGAGCCCAGGCCTGACCACAGCTTCTGTTCCCCAAGTTCCTGTCCCACCGACTTAGGTACAGCCAAGGAATCCTTGCCTGGATCTTCCTGGAAGCCAGGTTTCCAGGTCTTTAGACATTCCAGAATTGCAGGAAGGAAGCTTCTGGATCACATACGGATGAAGAATCTGAGTCACCTGAGGTCCGCGGCGAGGAAAGCCATCCCCAGATCCCTGTGAGTAGCCAATGCACGTTTTCTGATTCCCAGCTCCAAATCTTCTTGGTACATCCCAGTGGCTACCAGGCCAGGCTGGGACAAGGTAGGACATAGCTGGGTTGGAATCCCTGCTCTGCCACTCACTGGCTAGGGGACCTAACTGTGCTCCCCAGTCATTTACATGCTCTGAGCTTCAGTTTCTCCATCTATAAACTGGGGACAGCAGCGCTAACCATGTGGGGTAAGAAGTTTTGTTTTGTTTTGTTTTGTACTAGAGACTGAATTCAAGGGTGCTTTACCACGGAGCTATATCCCCAACCTCTTCTTTAAAACTTTTAAAATTTATTTTGAGATAGGGTCTCACTAAGTTGCTTAGGGCCTCACGAAGTTGCTGAGGCTGGTTTCGAATTTGTGGTCTTCCTGCTTTCAGCCTCGCGAGATGCTGGGATGACAGATGTGCACCACCATGTCCTAAAATCTACTTCCACGAGGTGAGCTCCATGTGCAGACCCTGTCTCATTGGCCACAGTGCTCCTTGTCCCTGGAATACTGCCTGACATGTAGTAGGTCCTCAGTCACAGGGACCCGGGATTCTCACGCTGTACTATGCTACTTCTGGCTTGACCCCACTGGTAGGGGCAGAAAGAGTAACTTCTTTTTATCCCCTTGCTCCTGAAGAGGAGGGAGCCTGGCTCTGTCAGAGGGAAATGGCAGGCCAGCCTAGGAAAAAAGAGCTTGCCTCCGTAGGCAAGTCCCATGGCCTTTCTGTTGGGTTTCCCCACAGGACGGATAGAGTATTGCTAAGTGACGATGAAGTCCCCCAGCTTTAGTATTGCTCCTGGAGACCCTGTACCAGAGCCCTGCAGAGGGCACTGACCCTTCCCCTTTGAGGGGCCAAAGGGCAGGACTAGACAAAGGGACAGGAACGAGCCAGGACTTGGCTGGGCTGGCTGCTTGCAGGACATGAGTGAGCAACCTCCACCAGGGCCTGAGAAGGAAGCTTCTGGTAGCTGCTGGCATTTCCTTAGGAGAGTGAGAAGCAGGGCTAAGCCTTTGCCGAGCACTTTGTCTGCCCCCACCGCCATCCAGCCTCAGCGCCACCTGGCACTTAGCAGTTCCTCCCCAGCCCTCCCTATAGGCACTTGGGAATGGGCAGGAACTTGTGGCTCTCATAATAGTCTATGGAGTCCATTCTGGCCCATTAGCCCTCGCTCCTGTGAGAGAGGTTTCGGGGTTGGAGGGTAAAGTTCCAGCAGCCAGGCCCCCTCCCAGGCTGCTGGCTCTGTTCCTGTGGTCTTTCCACGGTCTGTTGCCAGCCAGGCAGAGAGCAAGACTCTTGCCCCTCCTTACACACACACACACACACACACACACACACACGACACACCCCCAGCAGAGTCCCACTTCCCATCACAGCCCATCACAGCCCCCGAGGAGGGGCGAGCCAGCTCTGCTATTTTCTAGAGGTTCCAAAAGCTCACTTCCAGAGGTTTATGAGTCCAGAAAGCTCTGGGCTCTGGAGAGAGAAAGTAACCCCGCCATAACCCCATGGAGGAAATGGCTTTCATGGACGAGGGAAGACAAACAGGAAGGGCCAGGCTGGTGAGGAAGTCCTGAGGGTGGGCCAAGGGACAGAGGCCTGTCCCTGCTCTGGGTTACTCTACTGAAAGTGACCAACGTAGCCTGGACTTGGGCTATGCAAGGGACTATCCTGGGCCTCACTGGTGGCTCTGTCCCCAGTGGGTCGCTGTCTACCTGTGAGCCCTTAGGTGGGTCTCAGTTCACATAGAGAGGGTGAACACTGGGTATGGGGAGGCCTTCCTCTGCCGGGGCAGAGATGTGACATCGCCCTATTCTCCCTCAGGCAGGGCCAGAGCAAAGTCCCCACCCCTCCCTCACCCTGCACTCATTTACTTACTGAGCTCTCGTGGAAGCCAGGCCCTGGTACAAGCCTGCCCCTACCATTGCTCCTATTTTTCAGAGGGTATCACAGGCATGGGGACATTTAGAAAACAAACAATGACAAAAAAGCTTGTCCCACAGTACAAAGCAAATAGGTAGTGTAGGACAAAGCCAATGCTGGGGTGTCCGACTGCCGGGCCTGCTGGTCACTGGAATGCTAACCAAAGAAAGGACCCTCTCCTGGAGGAGCCAGAGTTTCAAATGCAGTGCATCCTGGGAGTCCTAGGAGCCCAGAGGTGGGCAGCCGACTCGAGCTGGGGCAGCTGAGGCAGGAAGGCTCAGGGGTGTAGATCCCTGCTCCACCGCCCCTCGCCCTGCCTCCTCCGCCCCTCCCTGTCCTCACTCTTGGCCCTTGACCTTGTTTCCCACTCCCCGAAGACAATCAGTCTCTCAGAAGTACTTCCAGACTCGCAGGGGCACCCACAGCCCCACCAGCCTCTGCACCCACACTCTGCCTCCCAAGTCCTGGGAGAGACGGCTGCCCACGCTCCTCCCCATTCACACACAGGCGCTCAGCCCCTCTGATCTGCTCAAGGACATCATTCCAGCAACTTCTCACCCCACCCCCACCCCGTTGGCATCATCAGTTCTTCCCTTTTCACCTGGTCCCTCCTCTTAGACATGCTGAGCTCCCTCCCATCGCAGGCAAACCCTCCTCAATCCTGGCTCTTCCCAGGCCAGCTATTGCCCATTTCCTTGGCCCCCTCTGCAGCAAAACTTCTCCCAGATCCTCTCCTCCTGTTCTTAAACCCACTCCAATCTGCCTTCTGTCCCCACCACTACATCAGAGATGTTCCTGGAGCCAGGCAAGGTGGTGCACGTCTCTAATCCCAGCTACTTACTCAGGAGGCTGAGGCAGAGGGATCACAAGTTTGAGGCCAGCCCAGGCAAGACCCCATCCTAAAATTTAAAAATAAATAAATAAAACATTAAAAAGGGGGGTTGGGGTGTAGATGAGTGGTAGAGCACTTTCCTAGCATGCATGAGCTCTGGGTTCAATCCTCAACACCAGAAATGAAAAGATGTTCCCCACAAAGTCTCCAGCAGCCTCTTGGCGTACTTCCTTCATCCGTTCCCAGCCTTGCTGCTTCTTGCTCTCCCTTAAGCACCTGGCACAGTGTAGCCTTCCCTGCTCCCTGAAACATGGTTTCCACTGGGCTTCCATGTCCTCTGTTGTGTTTCCCTCATCTCCTTGACACCTCAGACTTCTTTTCTGGTCTTTCCTCTTCTTCCAGACGTCTTGAGGACTTGGGGTACCCCAAGCTCCTTCTTTGCTCTTGGAGTATCTCTACATACTCTGCTGGCTTTTAGCAGCATTCACATGCCTGCGGATGGCTCCCAAATCCACACCTCCAGCCTGGACAGCAACTGCCCAACTGTCCACTGTTCCCTCCTGTATCAGTAGCTCAGTTCCAACGCCGGCCACCCTGACTCTGCTCTCTGCTCATAACTTGTGCGAGCACATGCAACCTGCATGGGGTTGCTCTCTCCTCCAAAGGGGCCAAAATTGGTTCTTGGGGGACAAAAACATCATAGATATTGCAGTGGTCTGTGACTCTCCAAGGAGCCAGAGTACTTCAATATGTAGGCATGATAGCTGCTGTATTAAAATTCCAAAGGAGGGCTTCCTGGAGGGAAAAGTCTGCAAAGAATTCTTGGGGTGGGCGATAATAAAAAAAGACTGGGGAGCAGTGCTCGCTCACTCAGACTCCACTCCAGCCATTGGCAAACCCATCCTGCCATTGCTCAGGCCAAAACCTTGGTGGCGATCTCACCTCCTCCTTTTTTGTCACAACCCACATCCAATCCATCAGGAAATCCTGTCGGTTCTGCCTTTAAAATAGATCCAGAATCCAGTCCCTCCCCACCACCCCCACTGCATCCGACCACCATCCTTTCTCGCCCAGATTATTATGACAGCCTCCCTTTGGTCTCCCTGCCGCTGCCATGGCTTCCTCCACACACAGCCAGAGAGATTCTCTTACAAAGTAAGTCAGCTCCCGTCCTTCCTCTTCAAAACCACTCCGGTAGCTGTCCATCCCCCAAAGCCCTTACAGTGGCTTGGCCTCCTTCTCTCTCTCCTGACCCCCTCCCCGCTCAACTGGCCCCCCCAACACACACCAGGCCACACCAGACGCAGCCTCACCTTGGAGCCTCTGAGCTGGCTGTTCCTTATCTCTGGCGCACGGTTGCCCAGAGGACTGCAGGCCAAGTCCCTCCAGTCCTGTTCAGATGTCACTTTCTCAATGAAGCCTGCCTATCCACCCTGTCTCGCTGCTGCCAACCACAGCTCCCCATAAAGCCCTTACTCTCCCCCAAACTCATCATCTGACATACAACACATGTATTGCTGATTGCCTGTCTCCCCGGTTGGAAGGCCAGCTTCCCAAAGGCAGGGGTCTCTGTTTTAGCCCCTGCTACATCCACTGCATGAGAACAGTACCTGAAACACAGTAGGTGTGCCTAATACACCAGGACACTTATCCCAAGCTCCTGCCCTACCAGATGTTCCACTTTTCCCACCACGGGCGCCATGACACCTCCATATCTTTGGACCTGCTGCTCCCTCTGTCTTGAAATGTGTCCCCCAGGACCATCCTCTGACGTGCTCTTTCTTGCCTCGAACCCTCTCAAAGATCATTTCACTGTTCTGGTTAGGTCAGAAAGGGACTTTCCTGCCAGACAGGAAGTCCCGGCATTTTCCTAGGAGCAGTGAGGGTCCACGGAAGGGCTTGGAGCTGAGGAGCAATGTGGTCACACTGGTGGTCATGCTTGTGCTTTAAGGAGAATGGATGACAGGGAAGCCAGGCTGGAGGATGAGAGGGGGCCCCGGAGGAAGCCCAAGAGAGATGAGAAGACCCAGGCTGGGCAGGGCAAGGGGGAGAGGGACTGCAGGGGCAGTCAGGAGTGGGGGAAGGCCAGGACCTGCCACCAATTAAATGTGCTGGGTAAGGAAAAGAGGGAGGTAGAGACATGGCTGTGGTCTCTGCTTTATAGAAGTGGGGGACGGTGACACTAGCCAAAGGAAGGTTACAGGGGCCCAGACCAGAGGGTAAAGAAGGCCTATGTAGTCAGGGAAGCTTCTCCCAACTACAGTCCTCACTGTCTCTCCCTGATGGCATCTTGTACCCCAATACTCCTAGCCATAAAGGACAAGGCCTGTGGAGACTTGGGTGCCCAGGGGAACCCAGACCTTGGACCTGGGATATAAGGAAGGGGTCCACCCAAGGGGTATTTTTAGAAAGTCAAGCCTGAAGCCTATGCTCCAGGATTTAAATGGGAACTTCTAGCAGAAAAGTCAACACTTCTTCACTTTCTGCATGACCTTGTTTGACCAGAAAGACAAACATGACAGGGAGTGGCCTCTGTGACACCATGGGGACTCCTCAGCTCAGCTAGGGTGTGGCAGGCAGGAGGACAGATGGCTGTTCCATGGAGCATCTCATGGGGGAACCAGAAATCCTCAGGACCACCTCCTCCCACATCTTTACCTGGTGGATGGGAACTAAGGTCCAAAGAGATCTGGTATTTCCAGGGAAGAAATTAATGTTTCATGGAGAGAAATTTACCTTGTCTTCTGGGGATAGACTAATAATATCACCTTTGCATGTGTGTGTGTGTGTGTGTGTGTGTATACATCATCCTGTCTCCCCAAGAGTTCAGAGCACTGCACATCCATGATCTCATTTGCCCAGAAGACATCTCTCTGGGGTAGGTGACAGGGCCACTTTGTTCAGATGTTGTGAAAATGCCCCTCTCACAACCTTCTTTTCCCTCGTTAGTCTCCACCATGTCCCTTTCCTGCCCCCAAACAATTTAATTCAGCGAAGATTGATAAGGCTCATGCTCGATCCAAAGTTCTGGGCATCTGGAAGGCCGTGGATCTCCCCAGGGCTAAGGTCATTGTTGGCATCCCAGAGCACTTGATTCATACCTGCCCTTGTGTCCCTCTCATTGTTCCGTCCTGGAACAATCTTAAGGCTCAGTCTTATTTTAGCTCGCATTTCTCCATCTGCCTGGACGCAGGCCTGGCCTTCAGAGACCTGAGGGAATGGAAATCCTTGCCCAGGGCAGAGCTACCCCCAAGTGCACCCTGAGCATCCCTCATTAGTGCTGTTTCCAGTGTGTGTCTGTTACCCAGAGGTAACCCACAGTAGGATTCTGAATATTTGGTGCTCAGCACATAGTAACTACTCAATGTTTGCCAAATGGATCGATAAAAATGTGGGGGAAGGAAGATGAGAATGGATAGTAATTGAGTGGCTCTTGCCTTTAAAGAGCTCCCAGTCCTTTGCAGGATTAGAGAGGTGCATAAACACTGTTAGATAATTCCAAACTGCTGAGGAAGTACCATGGGGCTACGGAAGAGGAGAGAGCCCTGGATCCCAGGGTCTGAAGGAAGCAGACAATGGGTCAGGAGCTGCTGCTGAGGCAGAGGGTGTGCATGTGTCTTAGGAGGTGCCCTAGGGACACCTAAGGTATGAGAAGCTTTGTGGAGGAAAGGGGCTGAGAAGCTGGAGGAAGAGCATCAGGAGGACTATGGGGAACTGACCTGGGGCCGGGGAGAGTGATAAGGCTGGTGCTTCCCTGGAAGGTGATGAGTTCACTCCCCTTGGGTGGAGAAGCTTTATTAAGACCTAGATGCTGGGCCTGGGAGGGAGGTCCGGCCCTAGAGGCAGGGCTGGGAGTTGGGCTGAAGCAAAATCCGAGGCCTTGGGAGGGGATGAGATTGAGTGGATGAGATTGCAAGAAGATAGTGTGGGGTGAGAAAGAAGAAAAAGACAGGACGGAGCCTTGGGGCCACCCACAGCTGGGAGGGGTGGGAGCAGGAAGGGAAGGACCCAGGAGGAAATGGAGCAGCTCCAGAGGTGGTGGGGGTGATCCTTCATCGGCTCCATCCTTTCCAAGCTACCAGGGCCTCTGTTGCCCCTCACCTCCACGAGCAGGGCCACATCCCACTGAGGAGCTGACCCTGGTGCCTGCCCAAGCCTCCCAAGCCTTGGGGAAAGCTCCAAGGCGGCAAAGCGCGCTTGGTCAGATCCAGGAGTGACTCCTGGCTGATCCATTCCCACCCGCTCCTCCTGGCTGTGACTTCAGACAGGCCACATCACCACCGATCCTCAGCCTCCTTGCCTTCCTAAGGGGATCACAACGGGACTTCTTCATCGAGTTGCTGTGACTATTAAGTGGGATAATGCGTGTTATGCATTTGGCACTCGGGTCTGGCAAGCCCTCAGAGCTCAATAAATGGTGGCTGCTGCTATTACGATCATTACAGAGCGGGGATTGAATTCTGGCGCTGGGTCTGGCAGGGCCAAGGAACCCAGAGCCCCCAGAGACCTCGGCGACGGAGGGGGCTGGCGATCTGAACACTTCCCCGCGTGCTGGAGCCCCTCCTGACATCCTCGAAGAGCCCAGAGCCCGGGGTGGCGGGTCGTAGAAGCCGGGCAGAGGTCGCTGTCCCAGCGCTCCCACCGCTTCCACCTGCGGAGGGATAGGACCCCACCCCCACTGCGGTCTTCAACTCCAGCTGGGGAGGGGCGAAGGGTGGACCTCATCCCAGGGTCGGGGGTCCTTCCAGCGTGCCGTGTCCCTCTACTCTGTGTGCCGGCCCCCTCCTCTTCCTCCGCGCGGCCGGGTCCTCTCTGGTCCGGGGTAATGTGCCTGCTCACGCGGGCTCCGCGGCGCCCCCTCCGCGCACGCGCATCCCGGTCCCGGTCCCCCGCCTGGGCCGGGACAGTACAGAGGCGCAACGTGGGTTGGTACAAGTTGGGTAGAAGGGCGCCCGTGCGGAGGTCGCGAGTCGCGGGAGGGAGCTGGCCATCCGGGCAGGAGGAGGCGCCTCCCCCACCCCCAATTCTGCAGCTGGAGCCCACCCCGGGCGCCTTCCGCGCCGCGCTGGAGAGCCCAAGCGCAGGCTGCTGGAGCACGCCAAGTCCTGGGTCGGTGTGTTCAGGTTCCTGCGCCCTCACACAGCCCGAGCTCTGCACCCGGGACTTCTGAGCGCCTCGGTTTCCCCGTCTCAGCCTGAGGCTGAGATCTAATTTACTGGGAACAGGGCGACGGATCTGTGGGCCGGCATGCTCATCTATGCATCCTGGGGGATGGGAAGCAGAGGCGGCGTGGTCAGGTCCGCTGAGGTCTGGGGACCCTTAACTCCACCCCGTCCTACTACCCAGACCGGGCTGGGGCTCCGTGGGAGGAGCGGCACTTGACCCTCTATCAGCTAGGATGGATCTGAGGTCCCAACCAGTTCAGGAAGAGTGGACAAGCACTGGGAGGCCCCCATTAACTAGGCCATGGCTGAGGATGGGCGGTGGAGGCTGGAGCTGACCAGCTTGGGTCTCCTGGGGCTGGGGGGTGGCAAGGGTAGGGCTTTGAACAAACCACAGAAGGCTTCTGCAATATCAAAAGAGCTCTTAGAGACTAATCATGTGGGGGGAAGGGGAGCAGTTGGTGAAAGAGCCTCTGCTTGGTTCCCATCAGTGGAGGATCAAAAAGCATTTGGTCAAAGAACCTTTAAATACCTTGAAAGGCAGGTGAAGCCGGTTCAATGGGTTCCAAGAGGGATTAAAACAACAGTCTGAGCTGCAGACAGGCTGGCTCCAGCCACAGCAAGTGCTGGGGGAGAGAGAAATGATAGCGACAGCCCACCAGCCCACCTTCCCCGAGAGTCGCTGGCGGGGAGGGCAGGGAACTGGGCTTGGCCCCTCAAGGGTTGGAAGCCACCTTAGGCGGGGAGGGCAGAGAACTGGGCTTGGCCCCTCAAGGGTTGGAAGCCACCTTAGGCCTCCAAGCTAGGGATTTTTATCTGGATTGTCACACACCCAATGACAGGCACAATGTTGTGGTTGCATGTGCATTTTTCCAGGGAGGAGAGATCTGTAGGGTTTAGGAGAGTCCCAAAGGAGTCTGAGATGTAATCAAGATTCAAAAGCAACATTCCCATGATACACACTACTGGGACATTGAGAAAGATTGAGTGACTTACCCCCCAGGTCACTTAGCTTGGAATTGGCAAGCAGAGGTGATTCCGTAGGACCTTTAGTCTCAGGGGTCCCAGAGGTGCCCACGAGCAAGAGCAGAGGCCAAAGACAAGATTCTGGCAGAGGCTGTAGCTATTCCAAGCAGGGGTGGTGAGGTGAGGGGCACTGGGTCTCATCTTTCAGCGGTGGTGAGGTGTTAGAGGGGCTGAGCCTGGCATAGCGGGTGTCAGGGGGTTGTGGAGAAGAGAAAATCTCAGAGCAGAATCTGGGTGGGGAGTAGGTTATAGAGAGAAACGAGGGGGAAGGACCACTGGGGTGGGTTGGGGTTTCTGGCAAGAGAATGTTTCTGGTCCTGCAACCTGTGACCTGAGAGACCCTTGAGGGTCGGTAGCTACAGAAGGTCAGCCTGAGTCAGGATCCTTGGTGCCTGGAGTTACCTGCAGGAGCCAGGACAGACACCCAGCCCTGGCCATCTCCTCATTTCACATCTCTGTGTAGGGCAATTATTTCTATCCTATGGTTGAGAAAACTAAGGCCCCTGGTTGTCAAGTGAGCAGCCAAAACCAAACAACTAGAACAACAGAGGCAGGAGCAGAGCTCGAGTCTAGGATTCTTCTTCCTCCTCTTTCTCTTCTTCTCCTTCTCCCTCTTTCTGCAGTACTGGGTGGCTAAATCCTAGGGCTTCACACAGGCCATGCGAGCACTGAGCTCCATCCCCAACCCCTTTTTTAAATTTTTATTTTGAGACAGGGTCTCAGTAAGTTGCCTAGGCTGGCCTTGAGTTGAAGATCCTCCTATCTCAGCCTCCCAAGTAGCTGGCAGGCATGTGCCACTGTGCCCAGCTTAGTGTTCTTCTCTTGATGCTGTGGGGACAGACCCTGACTCTTCCGGACCAGACCTCCAAAGAGAAGCCCAGCAGAAGTATGGCAAGTCTGGGTCCTGGGTAGGCCACGAGATTTAGTGGTGACTGGGTCTGGAGACAGGAGGTAATTAATCAGCAAGTATTGATCCAGTCTTTCTTATGCTGAGGTGGGCATGGGGACAGCTGCAGCTGCCATCCAGGGGCGAGCTGTCATGTCCTTGCTGGGAGGATGACATCTGTTAATTCTATGCTCTTGCCCTCTGCAGAGGAGGAAGGGGAAGGCTGGGGGCCAGCTGCAGGGACAGGGTTGCAGAACAAGGGTTTGCTCCGGGCCAGGCACCTCTGGCAGGTGCTGGTGTTGCCCTCCAGCTGGTCTCAGGCCTGCCTTCCTCGGATCAGGCAAATGCTCAGCCTGAGCCTCTCGCCACACGGATGGTGGCAAGGAGAGAGGTGTGTTTGTTCTGTCACGTGACCTGTACAAACAGCTTCCTCAGCATTTTTATTAATAATTCATCCTGTAGCCCAGGGGGTGGGGGCAAGGGGACGGGAGCTGTGGGTAGACAGCAGTCGCGGAGACCATGCCAGGTAGAGGCCAGAGGGGAACCCAGGAGCCTTGCCTCCTGGCTGTGGCCTAGCAACATAGCCAGGTGGCCTCAGGGGCCCTGTTTGGGAGAGTAGAGGCCTGGCATCTGCTCCCGAGGGACAGAATGTCCCTCCCTGCTTCCAATCACTCCCTGAAGCTGACCCAGGACACCTGGCCCTGATGACTGAGCCAGATCGGAAACAGGCCTGAGGGGTCTAAGCACGCAGCAAGCCAGTCCCTGGGGAACTAGGTGCTGCCAGCACTTCCTGCCACGTCATGGAACCCAGGACACAGGGGCCAGCAGCATCACGGAATGAGAAGGCCTCTCTGGGCCCCCTCCAAGGGGCCAGACAGAAGAAGCAGAACAGCAGAGGCCCAGCCTCCCCTGTGAGAGACAGGACCTGAAGGCAAGGCAGGAGTGATTCACAGCCTCCCATCTCCTTTCTCTGAGGACAGCTTGCTCCTGCAGACTCCATTTCCTGCCTCTGTCCAGTCTTCTGTGAGTGCTCAGAAGGCAGGAACTCACAATTGGCTTGGATCTCATGATACTCCAGCAGCAGAGAGTAGCCTTGAAATGCAGCAGAATGGGTCTAGGTTAGACATCTGAAAGGACTTCCTTGACAGGCAAAAACATGAGAATGGGCAGTATGTGATATCTCTGTCAAGGTTAAACAAATAACAATAATAATGGCACTCAATATCTATCCAGAACGAAGTATATGCTCCAAGTGTCATTCAAAGTGCTTTAATCATATCATTACATTTAATCTCACAAAAGTGAAAGGAAATAGGTATTGTTGTTCCCATTATATGGGACAAGGAAACTAAGGCTCAGAGATGTCTGTCCAGGGTAAAAACAGCTATGAATGGCAAAGCCACAGAAATCTCTATTCTTTGCTCCTTCCAATAACTCTGTGTCCCTTAAACAATGTGACTGAGGCCCAGAGAAAGGGCGTGTCCAAAGTTTTTCATGAAGCAGTCAAGAAATAAAACACTGCCCAATATTCCCAATGCCCCGGAGGCTCCGTTTGCACAATGTTTATGGGGTTTATCTAGTCTGCTTGAGGACTGTCCGGCTCCTACATTCTGGAACGAGCGTTGCCTAATGCCTGCTGGGAGTGAATGCGACTTCTTTTTATTTTTGTGAAGGACAGGCTGTAAGGTGGTGGGTGGGGACAGGCACAGGGCCTTCTCCTGAATCCCACAATGGCTGGTAAAATGCTGGAGTCAGGACCAAGGGTTTCTCCAGGTTCTCTCAGCAGCTCCCTGGGCTGTGAGCTGTCTGGATCAGTTCTTTCTCCTCTAGAGGCCTTGTCTTCACCCTCTGTCACCCGAGGAGGGGTGCCCGGGTCATCTCTCATTTGTCTTCTCCATCAGCTCTGAGAAAACAGGAGTTTCCGGATGTCCAGTAAAGACCTGTTGCACTGCTGTGCTGAGGGGTTCTGCTGTCCCTCTCCAGGCTCCCAGGTTGATGACAGGGAGGGCTGTGGGGTGGGGAGAATCCTGAACAGGACCTCTGTGTGTGCAGTGACGGTCTGGCGTAGTGGCGTGTGTGAGGGGTGCATTATTTGCTCTTAATAAGAGCAATGAGCGATGCAGTTGGGGGTGGGAGGAGGAAGCCAAGGCAAGGGGCCTTGGAGTCCCAGCTTGTGGCTTGGTTTTCTGGGGTTTGCCAGGCCCAAAAGAGGGTTGTGGATAGCTCCTGGATTCTCAGCTGCATGTGGGTGAGGACAGAGGCAGAGTATATGGAAAGAGGGAGGGACGGAGATAACCCTTGATCAGAAGGAAAGGGCAGAGATTTCTGGCTACTGGGGAATTGCAGGCCTTAACCTACTGATGCCTTTTTTCCTTTCATTTTTAATTAGAACATTCAATCCCAGGAAATCTGTTCTCCACCGGAACAGTCTTCGAGAAGGTTTTCTGGGGGAATTTCCTTATCTGTTTCTCAACCGGAAAAGCTGTGGGTGGAGGTGAATGTATGTGTGTGTGTGTGTGTTGGTGGGGAGGGCGGAGGTTCCCTGTGAGTTCCAGGGAATGGGGTGTGTGTGTGTGTGTGTGCGTGTGTGTGTTAGGGGAACTTGGGACTGAGATCTGTCCCTTGGGTCCTGGCTACCTACTGTGCTGTGGGAAGGTGGGGTGTGGCTGGGCGTGAGCTGCTTGGGATTAAGGCAGTTAGTTGGATTTCTGGACTCGGAAAAGCCTGGTTCACCTGCGAACTGCATTCTCAGCAGAGGAAAAGGCAGGATGCTGCCAGAGACCTGGGATTTTGCCCACCTCAGCTCAGGGTAGGGGCAAGACCTGCACCATGGGAAGTGTCTGTGTCTCTTTGTGTGCTAGGCCTGTCTGTGTGCTTGTGTGTATGCAGACAATTAGGTGTGTAGGTGTGTACAAGCAGGTCTCCATACCTGCTACCGCCAATGGTTCAGTTACAGGCCTTTACAATTCTTGGGAGATGAATCTCTCCTCCTTTTCCCAGAATCAAATTTTTTCCCCATTCTGTGAAGGAAGGAGAAGTAGAGTTTACCAGAACTTGGGCTGTGCTGAGAGGGCACAGAGGCAGAGAGGGTCAAGAGATTCCGAGGGTTAGCAGGGGAAATGGGCATTTCTTTCCTACCAAAGAGGTATGTGCTGGGTCAAGGAAAAGAGGGAAGGGACAGAGGAAGAACAGCAGCAGAAGGATGAGCAGAGGCTGAAGGATATGCTTCTTCTTATGTGGGGTGAATGAGGAGGGTCATTAGATCAAGCGTCCCACAGAGAGCAGCGATCCTAGCCCTTTCGGCTCCCACTGCGTGCAAGCTGTGAGAATGATCAGAGTAAGCGGGCGCAGGCCCTGTTCTGGCAAAACTCCACTCCGGGTTTTTGCACACACCATCTCGTCTTCCCAGTACCGCTGCGGAGTCGAGTCCAGAGCTGACGCCCTCGAGCGGCCACCGGGCGGAAAACCCGGAGTGGAGCTCCATGCCTTTCGGAACGGAGCCAAAGGGCACCTCGGAGGAGGTGGCCGGCTCCGCCGCCCTGCCCCATGCGAGGCTCCGGCCAGCTGGGGCGCACGGACAGAGTTGGTCGCGCAGTGCGGAGGGACCCGCGGGCTCAAAGAATCTAGCCGTGGGGCTCTGCAGCCCTCCCCGCGGGGGCCACGGGCGGGCGGGGCACGCGGGGCGGCGGCCGTGCCCTCGGGGCGGCTCCGGGCGGCGGCGGGCGCGGGCTGCAGTGCGGCGCGCGGCCGGCAGCGGGCGGCAGCGGGCGCAGGCGGTGGCGGTGGCAGCGGCGCTCGGCGTTAGGCGGGCGGCGCCGGCGGTGCCCCGGGCGCGCTCACACACGCGCTCACACACACACATACACACGGCCTCGTACACACTTACATTCGCTCCGGCGCGCACACGCGGCGCGCAGGCCGGAGGGAGGAGGCTCAGCGCGGCTCGGCAGCGGCGGCAGCGTGCTCCGCGGGCGGGCGGGAGGGCTGGCGGGCGGCCCCAGCTCCCCGGCTCCGCGGCTCGGTGCAGCCCGCGCGGCCCCCGCCCTCGGACCCGCCCCCGGGGGTCGCCCGGCCCCATGCCCTGCAGCGGCGGCGGAGCAGCGCTCGGCCGCGGGCGGCTCTGAGGAGCCCGGAGGGAGCCGGCGACGAGGGGACCATGTACCGGGACCCGGAGGCGGCCAGCCCAGGTAAGCGCGGCCCCGCGCGGGCTGGGGCGCCCCGCACCGGCGGGCAGGACGGCGGCAGCGCCAGGCGCCGTCTCGGAGCCTCAGCCTGGGGCTGCTGTCGGCTGGAGCCTTACCGACTGTCCCCCAGGGTCATCCCAGCCCCGGGGGCTCGGGTTCGAGTGGCAGCGGCTCGGACCTCGACCCCCGCAGTCCCGACACTGCCAGGCTTGATGCCTGGGGCCGGCTTCGCAGTGTCCCCACAAGGACCTCCCCCCCACCCCCCAGCAGCCCAAGGACAACGTGTGTGGCGGAGCGAGGAGCCACTGCCCCCGCGGGAGCAGGGCAGTGCCCTCAGGGGTACCCCCCGCTCCCCAGCACCAGTGCCCTGGGATGTTAGCGCTGGGGGACCCCAAGGTGAGGATCCGGTTGCTTTGGGCCACGATCGTGGGCACAGGGGAGCAGAGTGGCATTGGCCGTGCCAACTGTGAATTGAGAGGGTGCCAGGGGGCAAGTGGGAATCTGGTGCAGCAGCAAGGCTGGGAAGCTTCTGGGGGGTGGGGAACCGCAGGAGCGTTGAAAGGGGAGGTAGGGGTACCTGGAGGGAAAGAGCGCAGTGGCCGGTGACAATGGGGGGTGCCCGGGGAAATGTTCTCCCAGGCTTGAGGAGGGGGAAGCAAAGAACCCCAAACTCACTCCAGTTTCGTCGGGGGTGGGAGGGGGAGGGGCGGCACCCCTTTGCATTTCTCCTCAAAGGGAGTGGCCGCGAGCCCACTATCTGCTTATCATCCTCCAAGCCCAAGCCAGCAATCCCTTCTCCTTCCTCGGGAAATTGCTCTGCCATTTCCTCCTTGGTTTCTGACGCCTCCTCACGCAGTGCCCACCTGTAGGCAGGTCCCCTGCAGCTCCTGCCCAGGCTCAGTCCCAGCTTCTATCTGGGGTGCTCCCCCTGACTCAGGACCTCCCCCAGCCTACCAATTCTGGTATGGGGTCTCTGTTTCTGGGTTGCTGTCCAACACTGAAAGCACCACTTCAATCAAGGACCTAGTCCCAGATGAAGGGTCTGGTGGGCTCTCTGCTGCACCTGGGGTGCAGGTGCTGGAGGGAGGAATCAGCCGCAGACCCTCCACAGAAGGCTCCTCCTGAGATTCCTGAGGGCGGGCTGGTCGGAGGATAGGCTGGTGGGCGCCGGCTTTGCCTGCTCTTGCCCCAGCCCGCACTTGCTCTTTCTCCTGGAGGAGCAGCCTCAGCCCGTCCCTGCCTCCTGAAAAGCAGGCTCTCACCCTTGTCAGTTCATTCCAGCCCAAGTGGACTGGGGACCACCTACTGGGCGCCAGGTATTGTGCTCACTCAGCACTTGGGTTTGGGGGGAAAGGAGACTCCTCTTCTCCTCTGGAACCTCGTCCCCTTCCATGATTGTCCTCTAGGTAAGGGCTGCAGGGGCATTGCCTTTGGAGAGTCCTCCCTTCTTCTGGACCCAGGTCACAACCCTGGCATCTTTCCCCAAGAAGAACCAGCTTCCAGCACCAGGCAGGGGGCAGGGGCATTCTCTCGCTTGGTTCACCCTCTCAGAAGGCAGTAGCTTAGTTGAGAGACCAGTTCAGGGTATGAGGCTGGAAGCGGGGATGCATGAGGACCGTCCCCTCCCCTTGCCCTGCCAGGCCCTCTTCCTTTCCAGTTAGGCCACTGGCCTGGGGCCCTGCCTTCCACCCTCTCCCCGCTCCTCAGCCCTCCCACGCCTGGGCACTATGACATCACCATTCCTCCCTGCACCCCTGCCCTCTCCATGGAGGCCAACTTCGATGGGCTTGGCATCTTCTGGGCAGAGGGCCTGGACTGGCATCCCATTGGCCTCTCCTTCTCCCTCCCTAGTGGAATCTCTCTGTCTGGGGTTGGGACCTGTCCTGCCCCCCTGCAGCTGCAGGGCTCCCCAGCACCTCCGGCAGGGGCACTCTGAGGAGGAAGGGGGCTGACCCGAAGCACTCACTGGGTGGGGTGAGGAGAGGCTGGGGAGGGCAGGAACTGTTTGGATCCTAGGCATCCAGGAATCCCCAGAGGGTCAGAGACCTCCATTTGGCCTCTGTGCCCACCTCCTATACTCCCTAGAGCTCCAGTCAGCTTCCTCTCTCAGCTCACTCAAGGGCCCCCTGATGCTGTTCCCCCAGCCAGAGCTCTGTGCCCCGTTTTCTGCCTCCCCCCCCCCCCGTTCCCTTTTCTTGGTGCCAGGTGGGAGTAAGAAATGCATATTGATTCCTGTGTGACTCAGGCCAGTCCCTCCTTTCCCCTCTGGTCCCCCAGGAGCCAGAACCTCTTAGATCCTCATCTTCTCCTCCACCCCCCTCAGGAACACCTGCGGACCGATCCTGCTTTTTAAAACACTTCTTGTCCCCTCCTCCTCCCCCAAAGCCCCAGACTGGATCCAGAGTGTCCCTGGGGTGCTTTCTCCCTCCCTCTACCTACTCATTCTGCAGGTCCCCACAGGGCTCAGTGTAGGGTTAAGACCTTACCTGGTGGGTGCTCTTCCCTCCCCACTTAGGCTCCTATCCCCAGGCACTACACACTCTGCGCCGGTGTATTATGAAGAAAGGGACTGTGGGAAGAAACGAGATCCCCATGGGGAACAGGAGCGCAGACCTGTCCCCTCCCATGCACACCCATGGCTCCTGCTCTGAACTCTGGTCCAAACCTGCAGCCTCCCCTCTGTCCTCTCCCTACCCTCTATCTCTGTGCTTCCCGAAACTGAACTTCCCTCTGTCCCTCCAATTGCCTGTCCCCAAGCCGGGCAGGGCCTCAACAGGCCTGCAGGGGTCAGCGTTGCAGTGGGCAGGCAGGATGGCAGCAGGGAGGAGGAGGGAGGGAGAGGTGACCTTGCGGTGAGCTGGTGAGCAAGGCCAGAGAGGGGCCTGCTGGGAGAGAGGTCTGCTCCGGGGGCTGCCCCCCAGCCCCAGCCCTCTGTGAACTTGTCCCCTCAGGGGCAGCTGTACTCAAAACCTTCATCTGTCCCACCTGTTAGTGGGATCTGTCCCCTACAGACACTCTGTCAGGCAGGTCATTTCCTGGGGGCATGGGCAGCAGTGCCCTTCCCACTGCATGGGCAGGGGCCCTTGGCATGGCAGGTCTCCTTCCTAAGGCAGAAGGACCCACAGAGTTGGTCCAGGTAACCCTCCACTCACTGGGCACAAGTTAGGTGCAGAGGCTGATGAGGCTGTGTGTATGAATCAGGAGTTAGGGGTATGGGCTACAAGGGCAGATTAGGGGTACAGTAGGAGGATCCCCAGGGTCAGGGGCCAGGGCTGGGGTGTGGGATGGTCCAAGGAGGCCTGACTCTGGCCCATCATTTCACTGACAACCTTCTCTCCCGACCTCCCAAGCTCCATGTGCCCAGGTCACCCTGTCTATACCCTGGGCTTAGGCCAGAGTCTTGTCTCCCAAAAGTCATGGCAGGAGAGGGATCTGGGGCTGAGCAGGTCTCACACCCAGGGTGGGAGAGGATGCCCTCTAGGGGGTGTGGGCCAGAGTCACCACCTCCAAGCTGTAGAGTTGCTGTGGAGACCTGCCCCTCCTTGGCCTTAATCATGCTGCTCTGTGGCCTTGTGGGCACAGCTCCACCAACAATCTAGGTGCTCAAGAACTGGAGGATGGTGGGGACAGAGATGGCCCCAAAGCCCCTCAGAAAGCAGCTAGAGCAGGCTAAAGGGGGATGGGAACATCCAGGCCAGCTGGTGGCAGGTGAGGGGACAGCTGGGAGGCAGAAGTACAGGTGGGCATCAGGTGATCAAAGACTGCCTTAGGCCAGCCGAGTCCTGACCCCCTGAAGCTCAGGCCTCAGGGACAGTGTAGCATGCCAGTGGGGGCTGCTCCTCCTGGCCCCCCAGCACTGCTGTGTGGGGAGGGCAGAGAAGAAGGACATGGTCCCCTTCCCCCCACCCCTCCTCCTCCCCACCTTTCCCCTCACCCCCACTCTTGCCCACCCCGTTCTCTCAAGGACTCACCCTCCCTCCATGCTGGGCATGGAACCCAGGGCCTCACGCACACTAGGTAAGCGCGCTACCGCTGAGCCACATCCCCACCCATCCTCTCAGGGACTGCATCCTTATTGAATCTGATGGACCGTTTTCAATAACTGCTTCCGCCAAGCGAGTAAAACTGAGCACAGCAGGGAGGAGCTGGTGAGGGGGCCACGTGGAGGAAGGGGACCCAGTGCTGAGCAGAGGACTCTTGCCTGGGGGAGGAGTCTCGGCTCCATGGCCTCAGAGGCACTGGGGCATCTCAGGTGGGCAGAGCCAGCCCTGCTTGGAACCTGCCCCCTGCTCCATGGACAGTGCCTGCCAGGTGGTACTTGTAGCCAGTGAGGTCTGCTTTCTCTCCCAGGGAGGTCACTGGTCTGGCCAGGTGCCGGAGTCAGCTTGTGCCAGCCCCAGCCTGGGTGCCCTCCTGCCTTGCCAGGGAAGCCCAGCCAGTGGTGCCAAGCGGATCATGCCAGTTCCATGGACACGAAGGTCCCTGACCTTCCAGGCAACAGGGCAGCCTTCCTGGGCCCTGTCCAATTTGTGTCTGGAGGGCAGGGCTTTGGTCTCACCCAGCAGAATTCCCCGAGGGCTGGAACAGAATTGGCAGACGGCGTGGGACCTGTGGAAGGGGCTGGATGGCGCCCAGAGACTGCGCCTGGAATTCCAGACCCGTTGGTGTGAAGGTGGACTGGCGGTCAGGCCTGCTCTGGGGGCTCTGCAGCCTCTACCTGGAAGGTCCCCTTGGAAGAGGTGTGTGGCCGGTGGGGCCAGGCTGGGAGTCCACTTGTACGGTGAGCTGGGATGTCTGGGGAATTGATCTGTTCATGTGACTGTGCGTGCAGGGCTCCAGCGCCGGTGGCAGAGGAGGCGGGGCGGTGTGCGCTGCACCGGGTCTCTGTGTACCTATGTGCGTGTGCGTGTGCGGGCGCAGGCGGCAGCTGGCCGGCCGTAATAGCTGCACTCATCTGAGTGCCGTGCCCGCTGTAAACAGCAGCTAATGAGTGTATTTGTAGGGAGGTGCGTTGAGGTGCGCAGGGAGCTGTGGCGGCAAGTATTGGGGAGGGCTCCTCCCTGCTCCCCCCAACGCCCTGTACTCGGCCAGGCGGAGCCAGTGACCTCTAGGGACCCTGCCTGCCCCCTGCCACACCCTCCCACCTGCCTGCTTGGCTACCTCCAACACCTCTGTCTGCAGGGAGGGCCTCACCTGGTTGTAAGCAGGCTTGCGTATGGTTGTGGGATGTTCGTGGGAGCTTCTGTGGGTAGGACACAAGCATCACCGTGACTGTGTGTGTGTGTGTGTGTGTGTGTGTGTGTGTGTGTGTGTGTGTGTGTGTGTCTGGCGTAGTCACTCTTGTCCATGGGTGTATGTACCCCTCCCCCAGAGCCCTAAGAGGAGGGCCGCCCCCTGTCTCAGTAGTGACCCTGACAGCCACAAAACCAAAGTTGCTGTCAGAACATGCACATGCCACGGTCCTGCTTCTTCAGTGTCCTTCCTGAAGACCAGGAAACTGGGGACTTCTAGGGCTGCCAAGGGACAAAAGGGGTGACCCCATTCTGTCCACTGGAAGAGATAGCAGAAGAGGTCTGAACCCCAGGTTCAGTGGATCCCATTGTTTCCTCCTGCACCAGAGAAAGGTGAGAACTTAGCCTGGAGAGCCCTCTGGTGCTCAGGCCCCCAGGAACTCCAGGGGAGAGTGCTGATGGCCAGTCCCGGCTGGTTAGTGGGGCTTGCACCCTGCCCCCAGCCAGGGTCTGGTGGCATGAAAGGGGAGCCGGCGTGAGGCCCTGCACGAGGGGAGTGAAGGAGAGAGCCGTGTGGCTAATGTGTCCAATTAAATTACTTCAAACCCTGCTGCGCAGCTGCTCCCGGCGGGGCTCTGGGTACAAATTGGATCCGTCTCATTACCATGGGGTGGTGTCAGCGGGACCAGAGAGCTATAGCCAGCACAACCAGCCCATGGTCAGCCTTCTCAGGCTCGGTCCAGCCTGGGCCCACACAGCCCCCTCGAGTAGTTGCTCCCTCTAGCACCCCTCACATTCTCCCAAGCCCACCATGTCTGAGAGTGGGGCTTCCTGCCCACCTCCTTGCCATCCCTGACCCTATCCCTGGCAGCCAAGGGCTCCTTGGAGCTGCTTCTTTCATGAGGAGTCGGGTGGGGGGTCTGGTGCTTAAGCAGTCCCTCTCAGTCACCCAGCACACCCTGCCCGCTCTCCTGATAACAGCAATAGTCCCCGGACAGCAAGCTCTTTGGAGTGCCTAGTGTATGCTAAGCACCTTATATACGTGCCATCAGGAATGGCTCGCTTAACCCAGGGCTCTGGTCTCAAACAGCTGTCGTGTGAGTCCTGGCAGAGGTGTCATCTGCTATGTCCCCGCAGCACTTTGCTCCACCGCTGTGACCTCCGGTTTTTCTCCTCTCTTAAATGTGCATGATGACGGCTCTTCCTGGGTGGCTTGAGGATGAGGTGGGGTAAGGCAGGAACAGTCTTTCAGGAGGGCCTAGCACGTAGTAAACACTCGGCTGTTATCAACATTATCTGTACCGAGTGATTGATGTGTGGGATGAGGGTTCTGGAAGCTCTGAGGAGGACACGCCTTGGTGGAGGAGCTGGGGAGGGCTCCAGTGGGCCAATGCCAGCTAGTTACCATCAGAGTGGCACAGACGTGCTGCCGGCTCTCTGCACGCTGGGTCTCAGAACGCCCTGAGAAGTGGGAACTTGGAATTAGAAGTTGGTCCAGAAACCTGGCCCTGTGGTGCATGTTTGTAATCCTGGCGACTCAGGAGGCTGAAGCTGGAAGATCACAAGTTCAGGGCCAGCCTCAGGGACTTAGCAAGACCCTGTTTCAAAAAAAAGAGCTGGGGATGTAGGTCAGTGGTAGAGTGCCTCTGGGTCCAATCTCCAGTACTACAAAAGAAAAAAGGGACTGTCTGGGATCCCAGCCATGCCACTGCCCAAGATCATGAGCTATGGGTGCAGGGCCTTGGATCTTGAAGGAAGAATAAGAGTCTGCAATGTGAGCAACCACAGGTGAGGTTTTTGGCAAGGTGGGGCCCAGTGTGCTGAGGGTCTTAGCCCTTTGAGGTAGCAGGGAGTGCTTGAATGTGGTTGGGAGGGTGACCTTGGGGGACTGTAGAAGGAGATGAGACTTGGGAAGATAGGTCGGGCCAGATTACAAATGGACTGCCATTCAGAAATAGGAAAACTGGATTTTTGTTTTAAAATCAAGGCAATGGAGGCTTTGGAGCAGACCGCTAGAAAGAACTTCCGTGGCGCAGCAGTGGAGCCTGGAGGCAGGCAGGTAGATGCAGCCAGAGTCTCGGCTGTGAGCTACCTGGGCCTGTCTCTGTGTAGCCCTTCCTTTGTCTTTCACCTGGCTGCCAAGGCATTAGTACCAGGAGATCTGTGGTACCATGCTGGACTGGGGCCCTCCCTGCCTTTGTCAAGCTTGTGGCAGGTAGTGGGCGGTCACGGTAACCTGACGCATCAATGAGCGCCCCAAGGAGGCTTGCCCTTGTGCCTGAGGCATCAGAGGAGGCCTCTCTGGGAGAGATGTAAAGCTAAGGGGAGCAGATCCAGGGCCCCAGAGACAAGGTTAATGCTCCCGAGGATGGGTTCTGCACCCAGCCCACTCCGCCACGCGCTCCAGGACCAGGCCTGGGGAGCCACACAGCTCACACTCCATCCACCAGGCCTGAGCTCCAGAGCCCCACCCAAACAAACCTGTCTCCACGGCAACTAGGCGGGCCGCCTCCCTCTCCATGCCCACAGCCCCTGGCACAGGGGCCCATTCTCAGCAGGGCCTGGGTACATCTTCCCACTCCCATTGGGGGTCATCCAGGGCAAACGCCCCACGCCAAGGTGCTGGAGTATGCACACATGTTGACATTTGGTTCCGTGTGCACACTTGATGTGTGTGTGTGCCCTGCAGCAAGCAGCAGGAAGGTGGGCTAGGGCACTCACACCCCGCAGCTGGGGATTCGTTCCATTGGAGTGGGGCAGGTGGTCAGACCGTCACCAGAGAGCCTGATGACAGGATGAACTGTAAGCCTCTGCTGCAGGGATCACAGAAAGAAAGCCAGCCCAGAGAAGGGGTGGTTGGGACAAAATTAAAGGCCAGGGAAGCAGCCAGGGAGGATCTCATGGTTCACCTTGTTCTTTTTATACATTATTTCATCTTCATAGCTGTCCTACAAGGGCACTATCCTTACCACTGTTGTACAGATGGGGAGACTGAGGCCCAGAGAGCTGGAGGGTCTTGCCAGGCCATTCAGCAGAGCAAGGATAAGGATTTGTGTCAGCCTCACTAGAAAGGCTAGGACTTAACCATTGGGCTGCACTGCCTGGCACCTCTCGTATCCTACTAGGATCCAAG
This sequence comes from Sciurus vulgaris, assembly GCF_902686455.1. NCBI lineage: Eukaryota > Metazoa > Chordata > Mammalia > Rodentia > Sciuridae > Sciurus > Sciurus vulgaris. Next base: position 12,524,392 of record NC_136472.1, read on the forward strand.
CCAGCCTGTCTCTCAGCCTGTCTCTCAGAAGAGAACACTAGGAGTTGGTATTGGCTGCAGAGCTGGACTCGGAAGGTGTCCCTAGCGCCTCTTTTAGTGCTTGGGCTGTCCTCTGAAGCCTTTGTTCTCAAGTCCCCGAGTGAAACAGAGGCTCCATCCCACCCGGTCTCTGTTCTCTTCTCCAGGCAAGGTGGAGGGATCTCTCCCCAGGGGAGACTCAGGGAGAAGGGAGGAGCCCCTTACTCCCTGCTTGGCACCTGCCAGCCCTGAAGGAGCCTGGTGAATTGTCTGTGTGCCCCCCCCAACCTCATTCCTCCCTCTCCAGCCCCCGCCTGGTTGGGGAGGTGCGAAGGGAGCGATTTCACAGCCTGTCAGCTGAGGCCTAAAAATACCCAGGACTCTGAGATGCTTGGGCAGGGGGAGGAGAGAGCAGGGACCAGGAATGGGGTGAGGGGTGCAATGGTAAGGAGCCCTAGTGGCACCACAGTCCTGCCCAGACCCTCTGTCCCCAGATCCGCATCTGGCCCCATATCTGGCAATGACCAAGGAGGGCCAGTATCCCTAGAATCTCAAGAACTCATCTGGGCACTCAAGACTGAGAGAGGGCTCCTCCTCTGATGGGATCTGTGGGCCCCAGGACCCCAGAGCCTCTGGCTGCTGCCTGCTTCTGCCTCCCCACCCCCGGGCTGGCTGGCATCCGTGGGCCGTGGGAGCCAGGCTGTGCTCCAGCCTGCTTCCTTCCTGGAGAAGGTGCCCGCTTCTGTGAGGGGAGAGGCGTGAGGAAAGCAGCGGGGATGGGGGTGCGGCAGGTGTGTGATGTGACGTGTCAGCCACCCAGGCACTAGAGGGAAGCAGAGGAGAAGGGTGTGGTGGCCCACGTCACCGCCACGTGGCTGTGTGCTGCAGAGTGCCATACCGTCCCCACAAATCAACCAGTGCCCAGAGAGGGGGACACGTGCGTGTACCTGCTGCAGTTGGCCTGGTTGTTGCGGCTGGGAATCGTGGGCATGTGTGACCCAGTGTGGCTGTGCCAGGTGGAAGCATGAGCAGACACGTCACTTCGCGCAGGCACCTGACAGGATGTGCTTCCGTGTGAAAACGTGATGGCACAGGTGCCTACGCAGAGGGCCGTGGACAGACCTCTCAGGCACCCCACAGGGCGGAGAGAGTCCTCAAGGAAATAATGCAGAGCGGGAACGAGAGCAGGGCTCGGGGCTAGGGGTGTTGGGGTCCAGATCTCAGGTCCACTGTGCCTGGGTTGCTTTGTGACCCTGGGCATTGTGCTTCACAGTGCTCTCTTTCCTGAATGGAATGGAGATGACTCCATTTCCTGAGTGGAATGGAGATGACTGTCCCAACTTGGGGCCACTGGGAGGACAGGACGAGTTACTGTGTGTGGACCCCCTAGAACTGGGCCTGTCAGCACCACACGGGTAGGGGCTGTCATTATCCAGTCCCACCGTTTGATGGTGTAGGTGAGAGCACCAGGGCCCAGAGAGGGCAGATGACCTACCCAGAATCACATGGGAAGCTAGTGGCAGAGCCGAGTCTGGATATCAGACAGCAGTGCCTTCATAGAGGGCTGTGCAAGTCTTGTACTGCCTCCACCCCATTGGGGCCACAAGAAGTCCCCACGTACACAACTGCAGTCCTATTGGCTTCTGGGGCCTAGATTCTACTACAGCTGGGTTCGGATCCTGGGAGCTCACGGACCTCAACATCTTCAGATAATGCCATATCAGAGGCGTCCCTCAGGTCAGTGGCCTCAATGTGGCTAGTGACCTGAGTTCCAGTTAAGCCATTGGCTTGGCTGTCACTCATCCTCCTGAGGCTCACTTTCTTCCCTTTCTTGGGATAATAGTGATATGTACTATTGACAGGGTTGTCTTGGGGCCAAATAGGATCCTGCAGGTCATGTCTTAAGTAGCTGGCACACTGTCCTTGGTAAGCGCTCAGTGAGGTGAGCTGCAGAGCCCTCCGCTCCGTGCTCCATAAGTGGCCACTTCCTTTACTTCCCTTCCAGCCCCTGGCCACCCTTTTCCCTTCCATTTGCCGCCCATACTCCACAGGGCTCTGATCAGGGACCGGCTGCTGGCAATGGAGATCCATCTTACCTCCTGTGTCCCCCAGAGAGAACAGGACCCACCTCTGGGACTCAGCCCTTGAGCCTTCTGCATCTGGCTTCATCGCCCACTTGCTGTATGACCTTGGACAAGCACCATTTTCTCTTTGGTCTTGATCTTTCTAAAATGTAAAGAGGCTGGACAACACAGATGCAGAGGCACCTGGTCACAGTGCTGTGGGACCCAGGAGGGTCCTGGCTTGGCCCGTGGGTTGGCAGGGAGGGAGATCGGCTGTCTGCCCCCAGTGAGTGGAGCTTCTGGGGCCTGAGCCGGCTGGTGGCCTGCCATCGTGCCCGCCTGCACCTGTGGCTGCGTAGGAGGGTGTGCAGGCCCGGCTGGCTGGGCACTGACATTGGGGGAAGCTCAAGGACAATGACATAGAGAGAGCCCTTCTTGGGACTCTGGGAGCTGCCACTCCAAGCTGTCCTCCCCCATTCTCCTCCCCCTTCTCCCCGGGGTTTTCCTTCAGCAATTCCTCCTTCCTCCCTGTCCTTCCTCTCTCCTTTCCTTCCCTGGAGTCTCCTAGTCTCTCCCCTTCCCTGCCTTTTCCTCTCCTGTAATCATAGCCATTTTCCAGGTACCGCCTTGCTTCCTCTTCCTCTCAGGGGGAGATCCTCCCTTCTCTCTCTCCGATTTCTGAGATTCTTCCTTTCTTTCTCCCTTGTAGTCCAGGTTCTTTCGATCTTCCTGGTGCCCTCTGCTACTTTGGAGCCTCGGTCTCTCTTACTCTGCTTGGGCGCATATAGGTGCCTTCAGCTCCTTGTTCCCTGGCTCTCTCCCACTTCAGAGGCCCTCCTTCCCCAGCGTCCCCACCTCCCTTCTTCCAGTTCCTTGGAACTCCTTGCCCCCTCACTTCCCCCTTGCCCTGACAGGCCCTGACCCAGGCAGTTTCCGTGGCTGGTGCTATTACCCAGTACCTCCACACCCCCACTCCTGTGAGTTGAGAAAGGGGTCAACCTAGGGCCCAGGGACTGGCAGCCTTGCTTCCTAATTAGCAGGAGGTAATTGCCTGGAAAAAAATTTCATTTAGAATGAGACTCCAAGACTCCAAGTTAAAGCTGAGCCAGCTGATGGCCCCTAGGGAGCAGGAGGGGAAAGCAGCCCTGGTCATGGCCTCAGGAAGCCCCTTAGGAGATGAAGGTCTCTAGGAATCCCTGCCTGGTGTACCCTTAGGACCCCTGCCTTGGACAAGTGGAAAGCGAGCCCTGGGCGGGCACCCCCATGGTCTTCAGCTAAGGTTTGGCTTATTGCTCACTGCAACTTGGGACAAGCCACTTATTCTTTGGGGTCTTAGTTTTCTCTCTAAAATCAGAGCCAGGTCATCTCTACCTGCCTTGTCCCTCAGTAGCATGAGGTTTAATTCAGACAGTGGCTTTGCAAGCACTTTGAGGGCTGTAAGTGCTGCGGAGTGTGAGGCGTATTGTCTTCCTCCATGTGGCTCTCTACCGAGCGCTGAGAGGGGAGAGGCGGAGTGGTCCTGGAGATACCTAAGGGGGAGTGAGGCTCCAGAGCTTGGAAGGATGGTAAGGTGGATCCAGCTGAGTTGCAAGATTAAGGCAGGCAGATGCACTTCCCCAGGTCAGTCTGGACACTCACCAGCTGCACCATCTAAGTGGTCACCTTGCCTCTCTGAAACCCACCATCTTCATCCATAAGATGCTGGACATGGTGCTTCCTCCAAAGGGGGTTTTGTAAGCGCTCTTACTACAGTGCTTGGCACATAGTAAGTGTTCAGTAAATGATACCAGACAGATCTTACATAATTCAAAGTTATTATCTTTAGTCCCTGCCTGGATCCAGAGAAGCAATGATTCAGGGTGTTGTCCTCAGGTGGTTTTATTTGTTTTGCTTTTTGTTTATGGAAAGAGGGGAGTTTCTATACCACTTAGGCTAATCTTAAGCCTAAAACTACCAAGTATAACTGCTTCTCAAAGAACTCCCACCTGAAGGGCAGGGAAATCGGGGTGTCCTGTGATTGTAGTCTTCTAACCCAGCCCCCCCACTTTTTCCTAGGGAGGGGCAGTGGGCAAGGCTCTCTTTGGATGGGCATGAAAATTTGGGGCCTCTGCCCTGCGGGGAGACAAGTTACAGGTCTTTGCATTCATCCTGGTGGATTGGCCCTGCAGCAGGAGAAAAGGTTGGTATTGTTTTGACAGGTCTATCCCACCCACCAGGGGGAGGGAGCAGAAGGTTTTGTCTGTCCCAGGTCTGCCTGACTGACCGGAGTCTGCTCTGTGACCTGGGCTGCATGGCACCCAAAGAGGCCAGAACGCAGTCGGACAAGTTGGAGCGTGCGGGTGTTGGGCAACAGTGCAAGCTCAGAGTGCCAGATTGCCCCGGGAGCGGTGAGGGGGCGGCGGGGGCCGGGCCGTCTGCCGTTCCTTCCCTGCCCGCCCAGCACCACCGCTGGGGACCTTCTGTGCTCCTGCTCTGGGTGCAGTGCGGCGCCAGCCACCAGGAGGCAGTGTGGTGGGCTCACGTGGAGGGAAGAGGGTGTGGTCTTTACCTTAGCAGGGTAAAGAGCTGAGAGCTGAGGAGAGTGGAGAGGCGGAGTGGTCCTGGAGATACCTAAGGGGTAGTGAGGCTCCAGAGCTTGGAAGGATGGTAAGGTGGATCCAGCTGAGTTGCAAGATTAAGACAGGCAGATGCACTTCCCCAGGTCAGTCTCGACGCTCACCAGCTGCACCATCCAAGCGGTCACCTCACCTCCCCCAAGCTGGACGTCTCACTGAGGTCCTCGCCATCTGAGGAAGCAGAGCCCTCGAGGTTGGCTAGTCTCTGCTGTGGCTTCAGCTAGGGGTTGACCAGGGAGGAGCTGGCAGAGGAAAGTGGAAACACTGCTACAGTCGTGACAAGATTCCAGTCTCTTGAGTTCTGCTTTCCAGGAGCAAACGCAAAGGGCCACCTAGAGGGTCCAACGGCATCAGGACCGAGATCTGTTTCAGCACTAAGGACAGGGACAGGGTGCCTGGCGTGGGTTTCAGCACCATGGACAGCACTCTAGCTGGCTGGCTGCAGGGCTCTGTCCTGATTGTGGTGTAAAGGATAGTGCCTCCATAATATACTAAAACAGCACCTACTAGAGGGACTCTGACACCCTAAATCTTAGTGAGAAGGCTGAGGACCAGAGAGGTAAGTGAGTAGACCGAGGGCACACAGCCAGTGAGTAATATAACTTGATTCAGATCCCCATTGGTCTGTCTCCAACCCTCTCTCCCACACCTGGATTCCTCTTAGTTGCCTCTCTCTTAAACATCTCTGGGAACTCCATCACATTCTGTCGCATCCTCAAGAGCCCTTGAGCTGGCAAAGATTAAGAGCACTCCCCTCCCCCACCAAAAGCCCTGGCTGAGGATTTGAATCCCAGAATGAACAATTCCTTGCTCCTGTGCCTTCATGGATCCAAGCCTCAGGTGGGAGGGAGCCAGGGAAGAGCAGGTGCCCTGGCCTGTAAGGAAGCCTGTGGCCTGGGGAGGTAGAGTTGAGTCATCAAACTGAGGAACCTACAGCACTCTGAGATCCTCACATGAAACACAGCACACTCTTCCAAACCCAGCTCTTCGCAGCCGTGTATTATTAATAACAATAAGATGCTGATTTAGGCCAAGGCACAACAATGCATTATTCATAGGAGTAACTAGTGGTCAAGGCCTGCACTTAATCATCACACGTCCCCGATCCTGCCTCCGCTCCGCACTCCGGAGGAGAGGCCCTCCATCTCAGCTCCTCCTTTCTTGGGCTCCTGCTGCTCTGATAGACATGATCATTTTCATGGCTGCCCAGGCATCTCATCAGCTTTGGGATCGAGGTGGGTGGGGAGGGCGGCACGTTCCTGGCTAGCTCTTGGCTACATACCCTTCGGCCTGGGCTCCCTGCTCAGAGCTGACACCTGGCCATGTCCATCCTGAATAGCTTTGACCCTGGTGACTTCCGGCTCAGCAGCTCTCTGGGGTCTACAGATGGCCTGCCTGCTCCCTTCCCCCTCTTTGGAGGCTGAATACTGGGGCTGGATGCCTCAGACCTTGCTAAGCCAAGAGCTCTGGATGGTGGAGGTGGCGGGCAGAAGACACCACCCCCACCACCTCCATTAAATGTGACAGTGGATGTGAAACCTTGGTAGAGTGTGCGGTGCTTTGCAAACTGTTCTGTGTGGTGCAAATGTGAGACAATCTTCCCAAGGCCATTCTCTCTGCTGGAGGAGAGAGCAGAGGTAGGGAAGGTGTGACGAGGCCCTCCTGGTTGACCAGGCCTGGCTCCCTGGTGAGGAGCCGGAGTGCTTGTGGATCCCAATATGTCCCCGTTCAATTTCTTGCTGGAAAGACTCCTGGCCCATCCAGATAATCCTTCTTTCGCTGTTTACTCACTTGGCATCTCGTCTGAATTCTAAACCGTCTGCATCCAGCCGGCCTCTGCGGCCCCTGCCAGCAGGCTCTCCCTGGCTCACTCACGCATTATCTGTTTTTATTACCGTCAAGGTTGAGGAAGCTTGCTCGTGCTAAGCCCCTATTCTCAGCTACTTGTAACTTTCCAAAACAGTTCCCCTCGGGGTTCCTCTTTTGTCAGCCTTGCACCCACCCCAGGTGAGGCCGGAGGGGTTGTGGGGACCTCTGCTGCTTTCTGAAGGACACGCAGAGGGAATGTCCCTCGGGCACAGGGGGAGCCTGGGAAAGGAGTGCTGCCCTTCTCTCTGCCTTCCTTTTCTTTTGTCCTTCTTCCCGCCCATCTCATTTTCTTTTTCCTTTTGCAAGAAAAGAGCTGCCCCGTTCCCAAGGTGGGTGGCCCGGAAGGGGCGTTTCAGGGTGGAGAAAGGGCAGAGATGGCTGCATGCTGCCAAGAAGCAGAGCTTTGCCGGCTGTCCAGGCTTCAGGGTTTGGCTCTGTGGTTTCTGTTCCTTTCTGCCACCCCTGCTTCTCGCTGGCTTTCCTGTGCGTGCTGGGTCCCGGGGGAGAAGGGAGGATGTTCAGGCAACAAAAATGTCCCTCTTCCCATGCCCATATTGCCCTGGGGCTGGTGGGTTCTGCCCACTTTCAGTGCCCTCACGTCTTCCCCCTTTCCCATCTGTGCAGCCTGTGTGTGGAGGGTGCTTCCTGTGACAACCTATGACTCCAGTGTTCACTGTCCTCCACCTTGAACGTCATCTCGGGGGCTGGGAGAGGAGGCGGGCTCAGGATGGGAAGGTGCTGGCAAACGAGCCCTGACCACCCAGGGCACCCTCTGCTCCATCTCCAAAGAGTGACTGGACCCTCGTCAATACCAGAGAGGGGGCCCTGGGCACATCATTGGGCAACGCCATCCTCCTTCCACTCCTAACCTGCCTAGCTCCAGCACCTACCCCCCAACCTATTCTGGAATCCTCAGGCAGCCTGAGGCTCAATCTACAAAGGACGCTTTACCAAGGCCAGTACCCGGGCTGGTGGAGGGGGAGTTCCAAGAAACGTGCGTGTCCCAGGGGTCTCTGAAGTGCTTGGGGAAACTCAGCCCTGGCTCTCTTGGGTAATCTCCTGAGGCGGGTGCGGGCCATTTCCCTAGCTGCTCTCTAGTTGGTGCGCATCAGTCTCCTCCTCTGGCCTCTGTCTTCCAAGTGAGTTGTTTCAAGGCATCGTTCCCCTGGGGTAGAACAAGAGGGACAGCCGCAGACGTTAAGTCTCACGACCTCAGGTCCAATCTTGGCTTTGCCTCTTTTCTGCTGTGAGCTCCTGAGAAGTACTGAACCTTTCAAACCTCAGTTTCCCTCACTGTAAAATGGGCATGAGAGGTTTACTTTCAGAGGGGTGCTGAGAACTGTGGACATGATTTGATGCCCAGCACACTTTAGTTACTGTGACAAAAAGCACTTGGTAAGGAGAGCAGAGCTTGGGATCTGGGGGTGCCAGCCTGCAGGAAAGGGGACAGTCTACATCGGATGGTTTGGGGAGCCCCCGCTGGGCATAGGGAGTATGCATGTCTCCATCTAAGAGTGAAAAGACAAGAGAATTCTGGGGAAGGGCCATGTACACAGATGACCACTGTGTCCTGAGGCTTCTCTGACTGTGGTCTGGGCTGCAGGCTACGGAAGACTCAGCAATGGGAAGACAAGGCTTTATCCCACTGGCTGTCTTCAGGGGACAGGCCTAGTCCCAAGAAAAGGGGATGGGTCAGAGGTTCAGTTCTCAAATTTGGAAAAGGAAGAGTCTGCTGTGTCTGTCACAGGGGAGGGCCTCCTGTGGGAGGTGGGCTTTTCTGGGGCCTTGAAAAACTCCATGCCTGTGCTGAGCAGGTACTCACCTAGCCTCTCCTATGTACCTGGGGCTGCAGAGACGAAGGCTGAGACTGGGGTCTCAGTCCTCCAAGGGCCCCCAGTGTGGGAAGGACTTAGAAAGAACTAATTATGGACCCAATATAGTTCCTGGGAAGGCAGAAAGGATTGTGGGAGGGAACAAAGGCCATCTTTGGCTAGGTGCCTTGAAGACAGAGAATGCAAGGAAGGAGCACAGGCAGAGGGACCAGCTCATGCAAGACCCCAAGGTGTGGAGGAGTGGCCTGCTGTGGGAAGGAGGAGAATTGGGTACGGGTGGGTCCTGCCATGGAGCAAGGTACAGAATGTTGTCACGTAGCTCTTCTCAGAGGGAGACCACGACAGCATGGCAGGAGAGGACAGGCTCAAGTGCCTTTATTTCTCCCTGTCTCTTCTCCCTGCCTCTGTCTCTTCCCCTGTGAAATGGGGATATGAATGACCTAAGGTGCGTATAAACTTCCTGACACAGTGTCTGCCACATCGTATGTCCTCAGTTAATGTTAGCTCTCCTTTGGTCCTGGCACCACCCCCGCAGGGGAAGTCAGGACTTACTCTCTGACTTACTGTCATCATTTGAAAGTAAGCACTGAGATCTACTGGGTCACGTAGCTGGCCAGGGACAGAGCCGAGGCTTGAACCCAGGTCATCTGCCCGCGTGTCTCCTGCTCATGTTCTGCTTGGCCTTGGAAGGAAAGGCAGAATTTGAGTAGACAAATGATGGCAAATTCATGCAGGAGAGAGTTCCAGGCCAGGGGAAGTATGCGAATGTCCAGATTCATGAATGGCAGAGTGCACTGGATATGTCATGGCCGTGGCCGTGGGTGTGTGGTGCTTTATGAGTGTGAATGTGCACACGGGACTGTGCCGGGGAGTCCCTGTGGCACGTGTGTGTGAGAGCCACTGGTGCCTGTATCTGTGGCCTGGGCATTTGTACCTGCCTCCCTTCTGGCTCTCCTCCTGTGCTCCCCTGGGCAGCTGGTGCGCTTGCCCTCAGAAGTCCATTCCCTCTCCAGAAGCTCCCCCGGGCATCCCAGCAGCCAGCGGCCCGTTTGATTCTGTTCATCCATAAATCATGGCTTGCTGAGGAGATGAGAAGGAACTGGGAGTGGGGGCAGAGCCCTGGCAAGGGACCAACTTGGGTCTGCAGTTCACACCTGAGTCCCAGCCTGGCTTCCTGCTGTCACCTCCACTTTCTGTCCCCATGCCTCCACCTTCCCCTTCCATGTCACAGATGTTCCCTGATCCTTGCTATGGTCCAGTCTTGGACCAGTGGGTGGGTAAGATGTGACTCCTGACCCCTGCTGTCCTGGGGAAGGCCAGAATGTTTCCCGCTCTGCACTTCATTTCACTCAGCACCCGGGGGTGCCAGCTCCATGCCCAGGTTCCCCAGTATAGGCATGGCATGGTAACGCCATGATAATAACCAGCATTCGTTGCTTGCTTACTCCATGAAGGGCTCTGTGCCAAGTGCTTTATGTGTACACTTTCCTTTAAACTTTCCAGCAGACCCGTGAGAGCTATACTGTGGTAAAGCCCCATTTACAGATGGGGAAACTGAGGCGCTCAGAGATTAAAGTCGCCTGGCTGGGAGGAATCTGAGCCAGAAATTGAGCCTAGGCCATCCAGCTCCAGCCTGGTGCTTTTTCACTCTACTTCACGTTTTTTTTTTTTTTTTTTTTTTTTTTTTCTTTCCTTTTATCTGGTACTGGGGATTGAACCCAGGGGTGCACTACCACTGAGCTATATCCCCAGACCTTTTCATTTTTTATTTGACACAGGGTCTCACTAAGTTGTAAGGGGGCTTGTAAAGTTGCCCAGGCTGGCCCCAAACTTTCAATCCCCCTGCCACAGCCACCTGAGTAGCTGGAATTACAGGAGTGTACCCCAGCACTCAGCTTCGCTGCCCTGTAAAAGCTGGGTGCAGGCACAGAGTGAGGGGAACTCAGGCGGGAGAAGTCAACTCCCATGGGGCAGACCAAGGAGGGCTTCCTGGAGGTGGTGTTTTCATTTGAGTCTAGAAAAATCAGAAGTATGTCGGGCCAAGTGGGACATGGGGAAAAAGTAGAAGGGGTCCTGGTATGTGTGTGTGTGTGTGTGTGTGTGTGTGTGTGTGTGTGTATGTAAAAGTGGCTTTGAAACTCTGTCACTGATGGCCATCCCATCTCTTCTTTTCATCTTGTGTGGGTGACTGATGCGATGACAAAAGAGCATTGAAATTCATCAAATATTTGCTAAGCAGCTCTGTGTGTCAGACACCGTTCTTTTCACAGTGGTTCTGCAGAGAGCAAAGCAGAGATAGCTCCTATGTTCATGGGCCCCCTAGTGTGGTATACTGTAGGTGACCAATAACTGGTAGCCTCCATTGTTATCTTTACTCCCAGAGGGCTCGTTTTCTTCCACATCCGTTCTTACAACAAGCATTTATTGAGCACCTGCTATCGGCCAGGCTTTGTCCTCAGCGCAGGGAATATGGTGGCAAGCAAGAAACCAAGCCCTGCCCTCACGGAGCTGACTTGCTGGAGAGGAGGCCTGTGCGTGGCATTTTGTCCACCTTTGGAGCGGGGCTACCTCCTGAGGTTCAGAGGCTTGATCTGAGATCTGCTTGGGGAACCGCGCAGCCAGGAGCACCAGCTCTGCTCACAGGACTCAGAGCGTTAATCCCGAGCTCTGATCAGCTGACGTGCCCACCACAGACCAGGGTGGGGGGCAGCAGCATGGCTGAGCCCACGCCGCACTCCCAAGACACCCCTGAGATTAGGCGAGCAGGCTTGCTTCTGCCCAGCTCCTGGCTCACCCGACCTCCCAGGTCTCCCGATGTCATCTGTCTGCCCTTGTCTGCGTCTCACCCTCAGGGACCCAGGATGTCTCCTCTGCCTGAGGATAGGTTGCAGAACTCAGCCCTGTCAGGCTGACTAGGCTGCAATATTTTCTTTCCCAGATGTTAATATGCTGACAATAGGGGACTTGGAACCATGTATGTCATCTGAGGGAGGGATGGAAGGGACGGGCGGCTGTGCCTGGAGAAGACTTGAAGGGGACATGAAAACTGTCGGCAAGGATTTGGAGGCCCATCATGCGGCAGAGCAGCCCCGGAGGGCAGGCTTAGGACCACGCAGAGGGTTCTAGGGAGACAGTCAGCTCAGCGCAAGGCACAGCAGGCCCACCAGCCTTCCGGGAGGGCCAGCCTTCTGCAGAAGTAGCTCCCTGTCGGTGCCAGGGCTGCCCAGGGCATCATGCATCGGTGGGGCCTGACTCATGACTTCCAAGGTCCCTTCCAGCCAGAGACATAGTGACTCCCTGCTCCGGGAGTGGTTGGCTCTGACTGGCAGGCGAGAACATGCTTGCACCCCTTGATGGTGAGATCACTTGAGGGCATACTGGCCAAGGACACCTTGTCACTTTTGTTCCCAACATCAATGCAATTTGCAGTGGCAAGCGTTTGTTCCACCCTGCCTTCCAGGACTGTCCGAGGGATGCCGAGGGGGCTCGGGGATCTTGGGGAGGGGAAGAGTTAGCTTCCTAGATGATGATGGCATTCTGTACACTGCAGGGGACCCCAGAGTCACCGTTGGGAGGGTTTCAACTTCCCTCAGTAACACATCCCCTTCTTCAAGTGGAACTTCCTGCACAAGTCCAAGATGCGAAGCTGAGGGAAACGACGTTGCTGTGGCTGGACAGGGTTTGAGCCTTAGCTGCTCAGCATCCATGGCGATGGCCCCTGGGAAATCCCAGGGAACCCTAGGGGTTCCAAGGAGCACACTTTGAGAACCACCAACCATCCACCTCTAATGGATGGGATGTCAAGGCAAAGAGCATACCTCAGAGTTCATGGTAGGTTTGAACCCAGGCTCTCCCACTCACTAGCTGAATGACTTTAAGCATGCATTTGACCCCTCGGTGACTGGGTTTCCCCAGGAAACTTGTAATGTTTACCTACCTGAGTTGTTGTTGTAAGGACCAAGTTACTCTTGCAGTGTGGAGCACCTGGAATTCCTGGCCCGTCCTCTGAGCAAGGAAGGGTCAGCTTTTCCACAGATGGCAGCACCGATGTCAGCCACTTGCCCAGGGGGCTGGACTTGGTTGCTGCAGGTTGTCCTGCTCAGAGCCCATGGTTGCTGTGGGCCTCGACATTGACAGGGAACCAGGCAGGGGGACTGCCCACGGTTTGGGGCTGCACACTTGTACAGGAGCAGGCTGTGTGGGCGTGGCGAGTGAATGGGTGGGGGCTGCACAGGTGGCCTTCTCTTATAGCAAGGTGGCTCAGGAAGTTGGGAAGGGAGAGAGGGGACGCAAGTGGCATTCTGGAGAGGACAGGTAGCAAATGGACTCCAGGGTCCTGGAGTGGTGGGGGGGAGCCCTGGGAGCTGGGGGCAACCGCTGGGCCTTCCTCATGGCCGAGCAGGAGGCTCCAGGAGAGGAAGGGAGGGCGGAAGCTAAAACCGCGGGAACCAGGACCAAACAGATATCGTCAACTCTTAATTACCACAGTCACTGGCACTGAGAAGCCCACGCAGGTGCCTCTGCAAATAAACCACATCTCCTTGACTTCAAGATGCATGGCGGGGTGCTCACCATGACCGCGCACGTGTGGGTGTGCCATTCTCTCCACTCGCTCCCCCGCGTGATCATTTTTGGTCAGGGTTTTGCCTTCCTTACACTTGGTTTGGGCTGATGTTTATGACCACCTGTGAAGAAGGCAGGGGAGGTGGTTTAGTGCAAAGCCACCCAGCAAGGAGAGGCAGGATTCCCTGAAGGGTAGGGCCGAGCTCTTAGAATGGAAGCTGCAGGGTAGCCCGAGAGCATTTAGGACGTTGTAAACAATGTAGATGGGGTTGGAACGCTGTGGGGGAGGGCAGCTCCCAGGCTATGGATGGAGAAGACGGGTGGGCAGAGGCCAGCACGGGGGCCTCAAAGAAAACTGAACTAATGTGATGAGAGGGGTCCAGAGGTTTCCCCTTTCATTGCACTTGTGGCTGATGAGCCTCAGCCAAACCCTTAAGAGGGACTGTAGGAACTAGGCCTTAGGCCATCTCACTGCAGTTGTCACTCAGTGAGGTGGGGAGAGACTGGGGATCTGGACGGGCAGAAAGCCACGAGGATGCAGTGATGCCTTTAGAGGAATTGATGGACCTAGTGCAGGCTGGCTGAGCTAAGGGGCACGTGTGGCAACTCCCTTTCAGGGTGTCAGGCTTGGAGAATGATATGGAGACACCAAAAAAGATGCCAGCCGGCACAAGCCTCCCATTTTACAGATGAGGAAACTGAGACATGGAGGGGTGAGGGATTTCCTAAATTCCTCCAGTAAGGCAAAGGTGGGAGAAGAACCAGGGCTCAGAGCTCAATTTGGGGGCCAGAAGGTGGAAGGGTGGGTGTTCTGGGGAGCTTTTGGATGAAAAGTGGCTGGCACTGGCCAATGAGGGTCTGACATGTGCCTGTCCTCCCCAGGGGCGCCCAACCGCGATGTCCTGCTGGTCTCTGCCATCATCACCGTCAGCCTTAGCGTCACTGTCGTCCTCTGTGGCCTCTGCCACTGGTGTCAGCGCAAACTGGTGAGGCTCCTGAGGGCCCCTGGGCGGGGGGCCTGGCCCTGCACCCCTTCACCCAGCAGCCACAGGCTTGTGCATTCTCTTAAGTGCATGCCCCGGATGGACCACTTGCCCGTGGAGGCACAGTTCCATGGAAATTCCCACTATACGCACACCCTGTTTGCCTGGGACTTGATCCCATACATCTTTACACTCAGAGCCACACATCTAGGGACACATTCATGGACAGACTTTGGTCTCAGTCATCGCACGCTTGCAACTACACACACACATACACACACACACACACACACACACACACACACACACACACACGTGCACTCGTGCGCACGCGCCCCACCTCCCGCATAAAGAACCGCAGACTCACACGCACAGACTGAGAATTGAGGCCCCTCAAACGCCAGCTCTGCGCCGCTCCCTTCTCAGTCCCCCTAGATGGGCGTGGTTGAGCCGAGTCTCCTGGCCAATGAGGAGGCACCACCCGCCCCGCCCCGCCCCCCAGCAGCCGGCACATCCATCCTGATTCTCCGGTTTGTACAAGCACAAACGGCTTCTTTTCATTTTTAACGAGGGCTGGGAAATTAAAGAGCAGGATTAGGCCATCAATAAGTAACGAGATCGTCTGGAGGGACATTCATCACCCAAGGGCGCCGGGAGGGAAGCCGGCTGAGCCACCTTCCCCGCTCACCAACCCGCAGTCCGCAGCTCTGCAAGGGCCACTGCCCGCAGGCCCCCGCTCCCTGCCACTCACGTGGTGTTCCACAGCCCTGCCCTGCAGCGTGGTGGGCTGCAGGGGACCACAGGGGGCGCCCTTGATGGATGGTGGGCCCAGAGGTGTCCAAGGTATGGGGCTTTGCAGGCATCCTCCATCCCGAGTGGAGAATGGTGTGAGCAGGGGACAGGGTGCCACATCGGAGACCCCCATTCTCCCCTTGCCCAGTCCCAGAGGGGCCATAAGTACAAAGGGTAAGGGCCATGGCCAGGGGCACTGAGTGGATGAGGGCTTTGTGCCCCACTACCATGGAGAAAGAGGAGGAGCAGATAGCCTTGGGAAAGGGTTATGGGATCTTGTAAGTATGAGACCCAAGCAGCCCATAACCTAGCATCTCCTTCAAGAAAGGCAAACTCAGGAGCTGGGAGTCTACCTCTCCATCCACCCTGGGCTGTTGAGCACCAGGCAGCTCTGACCCCTGGGCAAGAACCACAGAAGCCAGACCAGCTCCGTGCATACATGTATTTGAGCTTGTGTGGCCTGGCCTACTCCCTGCCTACAGGTGTGTGGTCCTTGGTTGGCTGCCGTGCATTGTTCCCAGGTCCCATGTGTCTACCCCTGTCTCAGAATTTCAGGGGAGGTGGCAGAGGGAACTTGGCCACATGTCTTGGTGTGCAAGGATCCTCCGAGGCCATGGGAACCAGCTTACACTGCAGACCTGTGTGTTACATGACTCATTTGGCTGTTTCTGTCTGTGTTTGAAGGTGGGGGAAAGGTTGTAAAGCAGGCACTTCTGGTGACCTTGCGTGTGCATGGGGGCAGGGTGTGTGTGTGTGTGATTTGTGCAGAGGGTGTTGACTTTAAGGGCACTGGTGCAACGTGTGTATGCGTGTGTGTTTGTGTCTGTCCTGATCCGTGAGATGTGGGTTATAGCATCAGATCTTTGTGTGGCTGGAGCTGAGGTCTGCCCCCATTACCCCAACCTCTCCTGCATGTGGCACAGTGCGTGTGCCTGTGTGTGTGTGTGTGTGTGTGTGTGTGCTGAAACACGCCTTCTAGGACCAGGTTACAACAGACCCCACTCTCAGCCCCACTCGCCTCCAATCAGGGCAAAGCCTGGGGACAAGAGTTCAAAGATGACAGCTTTAGTAGCTGGAGGAGGCCAGTGTGCAGGGAGAGCTGGGAGATGCAGAGCAGCCTCTTCCCTGGTCCCAGCATGCCCCCAGCCACCAGCCAGGAACCCTCCCAAGGCTCCAAGGTACAGTCTGTCCTTCTTGACTCTAATGCTTGAAAGAAAGCGTTACTTTCTCAGCCCTCCCACCGGCCACCTCCAGCCCCGGCCCCAGGGGTCCCAGGTGTCATGAAGCTTTATACCTTGCTCCATGGACTGAGCTTTAAAATGCTGTCCCCACACACAGTTGCTGGGTTCTCCTTGCCTGCCTGTCCCCTCAGCAGCAGTGACGTGATACCCTGACAGCCCAGATCCCATTTCCAAACATTAATAACTTCCTTAATCTCCAGCTGGCTTTTTCTGGATCAGCCTGGCCAGCCCCCTCCCTGCTAAGCCCGCTGGTGGTATGGGCTTCTTTGCAGCCACCTAATGTCTCCTGAACCGTCCTGGATTTCCTATTGACTTGGGTTGCCCTATTCAAGTCCCCCCGCCCCCCCATCGAGCCCTGCCTTGGTTCTCCTCCATAGATCCTCCTGCTGCCAGTGATAGCTGCAGCCAGAGGGGAAGGTTCTCTGGGCTGTGGGAGGAAGAGGGACAGACAGAAGCTCCCAGAATGTCCTGGATGAAGCAGGATCACCAACCCAGCCCAGGCCTGCTGCCTTGGGGAAGGGGCAGCCAACCAGCCTGAGGAGAGGGCGTTGACCAGGGCAGGTTCTCCTGTAGAGACCAGAAAGATGAGCGGGGCGAGGGGAGCGCCACGGTGCCTCCTGCCAAGGGTCCTGCCGGTGACAGCGTGGCCCCTAGGAGTTCCAGTCAGCACTGGGAATAGTTTGAAATTTGAACTTCTGGGTAATGATGTGGGTGACAAGAGATCTGGGAGAGAACAACTTTTATAGACCCAGAGGGTCCAGCAGCTCCGAATTTTAACTCCGGGTTCTGGCTCAGAGGCGCCAGCCGGGCCCAGACCCTGTGGTGGGTGGGTCCATAGAAGAGGCACTTCCACTCAATGGTTTTTGAGAACTGCCTGGTGAGTACCAGGCCCCCTCTCAGTACCAGGGGCAGTAAGCTCTGCCTTCGTGCGGCTCCATTCCAGGGAGAAGGAGCTGAAGCGAGTCAACAGAAACAGTGAAGTCTGGGGCAGGGGTATCATCCTTTGGGAGTGCATCTAGTGATATCACACCATTTCCGGAAAGAGGAAAGAGACCAGAGGGGAAGGGACTTGGCCAGAGTGGCACAGGGAACACCTGACATCACGGGGGCCAAGATCAGGAGCTCCAGAGATGTGAGGGTGCTGGCGGTAGAGCGAGGGCCCTCCCCTACCCCGTCCTGGGAGCTCCCTGGCCTCTCCCCGGACAGGCAGCTCCCGTGGCCGGGCAGGGGCTGCAGCTGGCAGGAACCCGGGGAAATGCCACTCTGATGACTCTCATTTTTCTTTTGGGAGGATGAAATAATTGACTGTTGTGGCTGTGGTGTCGGTGCGCATGACAGAGTGTCGAGGAAGCATGTGGAAGCATGTGTGTCTGTCTGTCCCCACTGTCCCTACTGAGCCAGGAAGGGGCAGGCCAGTGCCAGTGGGCAGGTGGACCTAGCGGGGGAGACAGTCTCCGCCCCGTGCAGCCTCCACCCTCCGCTGCCTGTATCAGCCTGGAGCCCGGTCCAGACCCGGGGCCCACGGGTGCGTGTGAGGACGCTTGGTGGCAGCCGGGAATGTTAATGGGGCCGGGCTCTGCATGAGCTAAATTTAGAAACCCAAACCAAGAAGGTGAATGGTGCTCACCTTCCTGGCAGGCAGGCCCACTGGCCGCTGCAGCGTGGCCCTGCCTCTAGCTGGAGGACCTGGGTGTCCGGCCCCTGCCCTCCCCCAACCGCCTCCTCCTGCTGGTTTGAGGGACTCGGGGGGATGTCTGGGGGCAGGCTGCCACCCACGCCCATGTCGGAGTCAGCCCACAGCCTCTTCCCACAGCTCCTCTTCAAAAGGCCCTCGCAGCCCCGGGGCACCAGGACCCCAGGGAGCCCCAGGCAGTGACGGAGGCAGCATGGGCAGGACCGGGCATGCAGCCTTCTCCCCGCCCCCACTGCTCACGTCACTGGCCACTGCCAACCTTGCCCTACAGGGTGCCACCCCCACCATCTGGGGGTGGTGACGTGAACAGTGTGACGTGGCCAGGCGCCTGAGAGCCGTCTGTCCATGGCAGAGGGAACTGTTTCTAGGAGCCAGGCCAAGGCCCAGGAGCCGGGCAGACAGGAGGAGCCTGGTACCTGGGGGTCAGGCTTGAGGTGGGTGGCAGTCAGGTCCTAGAGCCCGCTGGGGCCCAGGAGCCACCAGCCAGGGAGCAGGTACTGCTAGGACTGGCACCGCCCAGTGGTGATGCCCACACACAGGCCTTGGACCGTGTTGCCAAGGCTGCACTCTGATTTCCTCCCTCTACTTTGGGGTTCCTGTTCTGGGGAGGGGGAGAGTCCAGCCCCGGCCCCTGAGAGTGACCCTCGTGCTGTCTCCACAGGGCAAACGCTACAAGAACTCCCTGGAGACGGTGGGCACGCCGGACTCAGGGCGTGGGCGCAGTGAGAAGAAGGCCATCAAGTAGGTGCCAGGCTGCCTGCGTGGGGGGCACACAGGCCACCCAGGTGGGAGGAGGCCCTCCCCTCCTCAGACCTGACCCCACACACGACCCACAGCATCCCACTCACCCCCAGGCCGTGCTCAGAGTCCACTATGCACACTCCCGGCACCTCGGGGTGACCCCAGCACCCTCCTCCTCTGCCTGTCCCCCAGTCCCTCATGACATTTCAGAGCCCCCAGCTCCTTTTCCCAGCTGTCCCCACCCCAGCACCGTCACGCTTCACCTCAAGTCCTCCATCTGACCCTCATATCACACCCTGTCCTACCCCTGGCCGGTCCCCTGAAGCTCTGGTCCCCTGCGGCTGGGCTGGAAGCCGCCTCCTACTGGGCTCAGGTTGTTTGCTCCGATCCTACTCACGGCTGGAGGGTGGGGCAGCCAACCTGGGGACCCCGGCTGACCCAGAGCCCGGGCCTCTCTGAAGCAGAGCCTTGGGGAGAGGTCCCTCCCTCCCCTGTCCCCACCTCAGGTCCTGCTGCCTCTGACCTGCTCTGGGACCCCATGTGGCAGACAGGGCTGGCTTCCCCTGCAGACCCATTGGCCAGCCGGTTACTGAGGGTTGCTGGGAGACCCAGAAGGCCCTGCCCTCCTGGCGGGAGTGGGCCAGGCTCTGGTGCGGAGGCCTTCTCCAGAGGCTCCGTGCCCACCGGCCATCCCATCCCGGCCCTTTCCTCCCTGAGGAACCCAGGCTTTTCCTGGAAAGCCCAGGGAGGGATGGGCCACCCTCTCTTAGCCCGTCCAAGACCAAACCTGCTGGCTGAGGGGCTCTGCTGGGAAGCTGAGACCCCCAGCCCCTTCCCTCCAGGCCTCCAGGCCTCCAGGCCTGCTGCCCCACAACCGCCCTACCCCGCCCGCATCCCACGCCCTTGCCAAATGTTTCCTTCTCTTCTCTTCCTGCCGCTGTCCCCCTGGGTCCCTCCTTCCCACTTGGAGGGCCCCCTCCCTGCCCCTCCTCCTTTTTCATCTCTTGCTCTGACCCTGTTTGGGCCCTTTATAGAAACTGCAGTGTGTGTCTGGGTGGGGGGAGGGAAGGGTGGGCCACCACGGCTGGGTGGGCGGAAGGCTGGGAGGAGGCCGCGGGGAGTCTTTGAAGCTGGTTTGGTTGCGTGTTCTCAGTCTTCAAAGCCGAGAGCTGGCAGGTCTCAGGGGCTGGTGCAGAGCACAGGCCCCCAGCTTTCCAAAGGTGGGAGGGACAGTGTGAGGGCAACATAGGGCGGCACCAGAGCCACCTCCGGGCTGGGCTGTCCACAGCCACTGGCAGGGCAGAGAGACTGTCTCTGCCAGGGGATCAAAACCTGCTTGAACAGGGCGCACGTGCAGAGCCAGGAATCCTGGAGGGGCCCTGAGGAGCACGGTTCCCAGCAAGGGGAGGCAGGCCAGCAGGGCCAGTGGGGCCAGCAGCTGTCTCTGGCAGGCTGGGACCAGTGCCCATGAGGGTTCCCTGAGTCAAGGGGAGACAGCAGCACTGTCCAACCCACCTCTGAGCCCCACCATCCACAACCCAGGCCCACCCCCACCCCGCTGGGCGGTTGTACCCTCTGCCCAGGAGAGAGGAAGTCCCTGCTCATGTCCATCCGACCCACATTCCCGGGCCTGTGCTATGTATTTACTGCACAACTCCTGGTGGGCCTAGGACCTCCCCAAGGGATCATCTCGTGAAGGATTCTGGGAAGCTGCATTCCTTATCAGTGTTTCCTTAACTGTGTTCCTTGGAGCACTTGTGCCTCATAAATGATTAATGGTTTACCATGACTCGGGTTCCACGTACAATCAAGTTTGGGGAACACAGCATACTCTGTCTCCCTTTCGGTGATACTGATAGCCATTGGCACATTAAAGACTCTGACAAGTCCTGCAGGAAAGGAACCAGTGTTCCCCACACTTCTTTAATCGAGATCCTCTTTTCTTGTGCCAAAGTGAAAACCTGAGGGACCCTGGAGCTCCATGAACACAGGGCAGGAAACCAGCCTGTCAACGATGATGCTGGAGGATCTTTTTTCTCTAGGACCTAGTGTTGGACCACTCTTGATTTTGGAGATCTGAAGGGAGAAGGGGAAGGGAGGCCATCTACCCGCTCCATCTCTGTGACATGCCTGATGCAGGGAGGCCCCGCCCACACCTTCCTGTGGTGCCCTGTGGCCAAGGTACCCAAAGGACAGCCCCGATGGGGACCGGTCATTTGTCGAGGGAGCAGCTTCCCCTGGGCCTACCCCAGCCCTCACTGATGCCGTGAGCTGGCTCAGGGCTGGCGCTTTGAACATGGCGCACGCAGCCCCCCAGGAGGCTTTTCCAGTGTGCACTCCACACAGTCAGACCCTGTCTACACCAGGGAGGCCTAAGGCTGCTGCCTCCTCTGAGCCTAGGGTGGCAGCTCAGCTCCTGTCACCTTTTGGGCCCTTGCTCCTGAGTCTGAGATGCAGAACCAAGCCAAGGTCAGATTCTCAGTGGGGAAAGAAGCAGGTCCCCCAGAACATGTCTGCTTGGTCATCGGGGGCATGCCCCCACAGTGCCCGTCCCCTTGGCCTGCTGCCTCGGCCCCCTCCAGGCACCCTCCCAACTTCTCCCAGAGCCCCTTCCCCTAGCTGCATCCCTATGGGTCAGACATGGCTCCCTTCCAGAACAGTCCTTTGGCCTGGGAGCTACCTCTCTTTTCTCTGTTCCTTGGAAGCCTAGGAGTCTGACAAAGTGGTGGAGACTCTTGTTCTTAGCTTCTAGGGTCTTCCGGCCACCCCCTCTGCCCACCCAGACTTCTGCCACCTGCCCTCTTGGAAGTTCCCACATTCTGTACGTGCCTAGCATACTGGCTTCTCCAGCGTGACAAGCCAGAGCAGGAGGGGTGGGGACCCCGAGGTGAGAGTCTCCTAGGAGCCCCACAGCTCCACCTTGGAAAAGGACAGGGGCACAGGGAGGGGCTGTCCTAGCTGGCCAGCCAGGGACTTGAGGCTGAGGCCCCACATCATCCCCATCCAGAGAAGGGCAGCCTCCACGCAGCCCCCAGAACAGGCCCCCTGTGCCGGGCTTTTCTCAGCAAGGCAAAGGCCGAGGGGCACTTCCTTTCCCGGGGGTCTAAGCCCAGCACCACGTCTGTCCTGAGTGGAGATGCTCTTCAGCTCACAGAGACCCCCAATCTCACAGACACACTGCACCCCATTCTCGCCAGAGGGGGAGAGAGGGCAGAAGAGGCCAGGGGGCACCTCAGGCCAATGCGGGGCTGAGAGAGACGGGCAGGGGCAGCTCAGTGGAGAGAAGGGGAAAGAGCACCTCCAGCCTTCTCCTTTGACAGGCAGGGAAACTGAGGCCAGGAGAGGTCATTGGCAGCAGGATCGGATCTACTTTCCATCGCCTCACCTTCTCCCACCCCCCAGGCCCCACCCCGCCCCCTCGCCTCGTGCCCTGCTCTCATTGTCTCTCTCTCTCTCCCACCAGCTTCCCAGGCGCGAGGCTCCCGTCTGCCCATCCGCAGCTTGCCTCCTCCCTGTGCGGCCTCTCCCGGCCGGCCCTCCAGTGTGTGCGTGTGTGCGTGTGTGGGCTTGCACAGGTGTGTGCGTGAACAGGTGCCCGCTCAGGCTGTGGCGCCCGCCTGCCTTTCTTCCTCCTGCAGGAGCAGACCCTCGAAGCCCCGCCCTCAGGGTGCCCACCCCCCGTCCCATGTCCCTTCTGCCCCTGCAGGACTTGGAGTTCTTGTTTCTTCTTGTATCTCCCTGTTTTCTCCCCTCTCTCTCTGCCCCTCCAGCGATCTAGACAGAGACTTTTGGAATAACAATGAAAGCACAGTGCAGCAGAAATGGAGTTCCTACCCTCCCAAGGAGTTTATTCTAAACATTTCACCCTACGCCCCTTATGGTGACCCACGACTGTCCCTCAAGTGAGTGACTTTACCTGGTTTGATCATATGTACAGTATCTGCGCACGCCCTCCTCCCCGTCCCTCCGTCCCCTGATTTCCTCCCCTGCTCCTTGCCCCCCCTCCCCCCATGGGCAGGCTGGCCATGGAGACGAGCAACCCCTCCTGCCCCGCGCCTGCCTGCCCTGTCCCGCCCCTGCCCCAGGGCCAGCCACGCAGGAGAGCCCCCTCCGCAGCCGCCTGGCCCCAGCTGCCCGCCCGCCCGCCCTCTGTGCAGTCAGGATGGGGTTGCCCGTTCGGTCCCTCCCTCCGGTTGTGGCTCGCTTTTTCCTCCCTGCTGTGTGCTGCTGCCGTGGCTGCTGGTGGTCGGTGGTCGGTGGTCGGTGGTCCGTGGCGGTGGTGGCGGTGATGGTGGTGGTGGTGGTGATGAACTCTGACTAACATGGCTTTCTCTCTCTCCCTGCCTGGGGGCCTCCTGGCCTGGACAGCCCGCTCTTCCTCCGTCGTTAACCCTCCGTTGTCCTGTGGGATAGAGTTGGAGGTGGCTGCCCTCCCCTACCCCCGCCGCCCCTGCCCCAGGCGGTGGGGAGGGGCCCCCCTCCATTGTCGTGGTGCGTTGTTCTCCGACCCCAGCCCACCCGGTGCCCCTTTCTCCTCTGCAGGCTCCACTGTTAACCCATCTGCAGTGCTGATGTCTCTCTCTCTCTCTCTGTCTGTCTCTTGTCCGTCTGTCTCTCTCCTTCTCTCTCGCTGTCTCTTTCTTCCTTTTATCTGTCGTTGTTCTCCTCCTCTTCCACCCCTCCACCCCCACGTGTGGCCTGTCCTCTCTCCCCCACCGCCACCCCCGGTGCCCTCTGGCCGGGCTGCCTCGTGCATGCCTCAGTGGCACCCTCCTGTCGGGCGCCAAAGTGGCCGCCGTGGCGGGGCTGGCGGTGGAGCGGGAAGGCCGGCTGGGGGAGAAGCCGGCGCCGGTGCCACCACCCGGAGAGGACGCCTTGAGAAGCGGCGGGGCTGCCCCCAGCGAGCCGGGCAGCGGTGGCAAGGCGGGGAGAGGCCGCTGGCGGACGGTGCAGAGCCACCTGGCCGCAGGGAAGCTCAACTTGTCCAAGTGAGTGATGGCACCCCATGGCCGCCGGAGCCGCGAGCTCAGGCCTGCCCCCGCCAGGGTGGACAGCGGGACCCCTGGCATGCCCGCTGCTGCCCCCAGAGGTGCCGTCCTCGGCCTCTGGCTCATTCCATTCCTCCGTGAGATCCTCCCATCGCCTTGCCATTGGGCACAACTAGTTCAGCCATGCGGCTCCATTCCAGCCTCAGCGGCTGCCCATCCGTCTCTTCCTTTGCCAGCACCAGTCATTCCATTCTCCCCGCCTGGAGCAGCTTCATTTCAGTCCTGGGGCCATCCCACCCTCTTTGACTGGCCACCCCATCTCAGCTGTCAGGTCATCCCTCCCCAGGCAGCAGGCCTGTGGTAGTGGCACCATGAGACCATCCACCCTGTGGAGCCAGCCCACCTTAGCCGTCTCTGCCATTCATCAGCCCCTGGGCATTTCCTCTTTCAGCCGGCAGATGGCTCTAGACCCAACATGGAGCCTTTCCATTCTGGACCCCCTGGTGACTCCATCAGCCTACCCCAGTCTTGCTTGTACCATGACACCATCCGTTGCAGAGTTTCACCCATGAGTAGCCACCAGGCCGCCCCATTGGCTCATCTCATCTCAGCCATCCCCACTGGCTGTCCCAGTCTTGGTCAGTGAGCTGTCCCACTGTCAGCTGCTGGGATTTGGTGTTCTTGGAGGTTGGATTCTTGAGCCCCAGCTAGCTTCTCTCCAGATGCCAGAGGATGGTCTGGATGTAGGCAGAAGAGCTGTCCCTTTTTAATAGCTGTCTGAGATTGTCAGTCAGTCCCACTCTTGGGTGATAGACATAGGCTAGGGTTGGTCCCTGTTTTCCATAGATGATATGCACCCCGCCCCCCGGGGGCAGGGTTTTCTCATGTTGGCTTTTAGGAACGTCCAGTTCCCCACAGTGGAGCCCTTCCAGTCCTAGGTCCCTCCACTGTGGCCATTCTCATGCATGGCATGTGGGCTCCACTTTCAGCTAGTGGAACAGCCCCACTAGTGGATCAGTCACCCCTTAGCATGCCAATAGCCGTGACCCCTTCTTAGCCCTGGGCCTTCCTGTTGCGCAATACGGGCCCTCCTGGTCTCTTTACAAGTCCCACCAGCAGGACCGCTGAGGGCCACCAGGCTGAGGCGTCCTTTGCTTGCTGGCTTAAGTGAACCACGTCTACCTCTCCCCTCACATCTGGCCTTAGGAAAGTCCCAGAGGAAAGCCCCACACCCTGCCAGAGTCAGATCCTGTGCCCCACTCTCCCCAGGCCACCCCGGCCAGTCTCTAGGCTGGCTAGGCCGCCATGCCATTTGCTGGCTTCAGGCCTGAAGGAACCAGTTTTAGTTTCCTGTGACTGAGAGGTTGTAAATTGGACTAATTTTGGATGTGATAGGAAACCAAAATGAGGTCAGCAAGGAGGAGGGGGAGGAGGCTGCCAATGTGCTGTCCTCCCTTTGCCTCCATTGGCCCCCAGGGAGCCATGGGCCTACCTGGCCAGCCAGACCTGGGCCTGCCCCTGGTGATAGCCCTGATTCCAGGCCTGAGGCAGGCAGGGTTGCTGCCCCTCCAAGACTGCAGCCGAAACCATGTTTTGCTTTCTTCTTTCTCTTTCATTCTCTCTTTACTATACTCTCTCTCTCTTCTCTCTCTCTCTCTCTCTCTCTCTTGCTCTCGCTCTCTCGCTCTCTCTTTCTCTCTCTCTCTTTCTCTCAGCCCACAGGGGCAGCCTAACTGTTGTCTTTTGGTTCCCAGGGTAGGTTCAGGGGGTGAGCAAAGCTGAGGTCTGGCTGCAGTGGTGAACGTGGCTCCCAAAGGCCCTGGGACCTCCTCTCAGGTACTCACAGGGATGCTCAGCTGTCCGGTGGTCCTGGACCAGGGGCCTGTACACATCTTCAATAAAGGGCCAACTAGGAAACACTTAGGCTTTGCAAGCCAAGCTATCTCACGCTGTTCAACCCTGCTATTGTAGCCCGAAAGCAGCTATAGACAGTCTGTAAACTCACACCAGTGGCTGTGTTCCAGTAAAACTTTATTTACAAAGCAATGTTGGGTCGGATTCAGCCCACAGGCTACAGTTTACCAACCCCCTCCCTAGGCACTTGGATTAGAAGAGAAGGTTTGAACTCTGAAGTGCAGGGAGGAGAAGTGACTGACCTAGAGCTGTTCGGGGTCAGGCTCTGGCCCAGTCTCTGGTGCTCTAGTGACAGCCTGCCTCTGGCCCTGCCTGTGGGATGTGCTGAAATCTCTGGTTAGGGCACAAAGCAAGCAGGTTATGTCCAGGGAAACCACAGACTCCTGACTTCAGACACTGGCCTGGGAGTATTCACAGATACAGCACTTCCCCTCACCTCTGTGATGGAGGTGACTCAAGTTGTACCATTGTTCTGAACTTCCATCATACAGATGAAGAAACTGAGGCCCAGAGGGGTGAAACTTTCCCAAAATCTTGCAGTGAGTAAGTGGCAGAGATGGCTTTGATCCCAGGTCTCTGACCCTACACTGCCTCTGACCTGCCAGGTCCGATTTCCTGCCCAGCTTCCCAGTGTTCTCCAGAGATACTGGTGGACCTCATGAATAAGACAAGATAGTTCCCCCAGTTGACTGTCAGAGCTGGGAGAAGTGGCCGATAAGTGGTTCCTGGGACTCCCCCTCATCTGTCCTCTTTCCTTGGTCCCCTCTTCTGACTGGGAGTCATTCCCAAGCTACCAGGAGAGGATGCTGTACCTTGGAAACAGAGTCCTGGGAGGAGGGCAAAGCTACGCCCCATAGCCTGAATCCTGAGGCAGCCTGGACCTCAGAGCAGAGGTCTGCGGGCCCAGGACTCCTCCCTCCCCTCCAGGGACAGATTCTGAGGCTGGCTGGCCACTCCACCTTACCAGGCATTACTAGGCCAGCCCGCACGCTGGCCTGGATTTCCTCACGTCTCCAAAGGACAGCAGTACGTAGGATGCAGAGACAGGCTGTCCTGGTGCCCCTGTGAGACAGCAGAGGGAGCAGCAGCAGCTCCATTCCAAGCCCACAGGCAGCCTCGGGCCCAGGGACCTGCCTTCACCACGCAGCCGCCGCCCTCAGGTTGGCAGAGAGGTCGGCCCAGACAGGAGGTGTCAGGGCACTAGCCGAGCGGGGCCAGAGGGCAGAGCGGTGGGGCCGACCTGGGGGCCTCAGGGTGGGCACGCGGGCTGTGTGGCCTCCTGGGTGAGGCAGTAGCAGCGATGGCGGCAGCGACAACTCGGATGGCGGCTCGGCGATGTCCGGCTGAGCGCGCCCTGCGGCCCTCGGCTTCTTTCTCCTGCACTGTGATCCCTTCACCTGCTTCTCCTTTCTCTCCTCTCCTCCACCCGCCCCAAGTTTCGAGGACTCCACCCTGTCCACGGCCACTACCCTTGAGTCTATCCCCAGCTCCGCGGGAGAGCCGAGATGCCAGCGACCCCACACCCTGATGCGGCAGCAGAGCCTGCAGCAGCCCCTGAGCCAGCACCAGCGGGGCCGGCAGCCCAGCCAGCCCACCACCAGCCAGAGCCTGGGCCAGCTGCAGGCCCACGCGGCCTCGGCCCCGGGCTCCAACCCCCGGGCCTATGGCCGGGGCCAGGCTCGGCAGGGCACCTCGGCCGGCTCCAAGTACCGGGCGGCCGGGGGCCGCAGCCGCTCCAACCCAGGCAGCTGGGACCACGTGGTGGGGCAGATTCGAAACCGAGGCTTGGACATGAAATCCTTCCTGTAAGTCCTCCCCTTGAGCAGGCCAGCCCCCCACCTTCCCCTTCCAGCCTCCTTCCCCCCAAATCTCCTTGGGAGCCACTGGTCACGTGCCATCCTTGGGCCTCATATCCTAGGCCGAGTGCCAAGCAATCTCGGGGTCCCCTCGGCAGCTTCCATGGCTGGTGCCCGAGCATTCCTGTAACCTGAGCTACCTCCACTCTGAGGACCCCAGAACCTGCTCGGGGCTCAGAGAAAGTACCCACCCCTCCAGAGTTAAATGGAGACGTTAGACATGTCACAGAAGTCCCTGAGCCCTGTCTCCTCCTGGTCAGTCCCGGGCTGCTCTGGGCCTCCCCGCCAGCCTCACCTCTGCCACGTCCCCATCTACCCCTCTCCACCCTGAGGCCACTCCAGCTCCAGAGCCCTGCCCTCCTCTCTGTAACCTGACTCTGCCCCACACTTCCTCCCTCCCTCTCACTTCCCCTGTCCCTGCCATCAGCCTTGTCCCCTGTCTCTTCGACCTTCTCTAGTCACCTGTCCTCCAGCGCCTGCCATGGCTTCCTAGGGTTGCTTCCTCCCCATAATGCCCCATCCCCTGAGGACAAACCTGAGATGCTCCCAGCGCTTCTGGATGTGTAAACCGCAGCCTTCTCTCAAGCGCACAGGCCCAGAAGGAACCTGCCACCAGCATCCATCCGACCTTTAGCCACTTGCCCAGCTGTTAGCACCCCTGCTGCCTGCCCTAACCAGTGGGCCCCTGCCCAGCAGCCTTCTGGGCACCTGTACTCACTCTCAGCCCAAGGCCGGTGTGGCCACAGTGCCCAGCGTCACACCCTCCAGCCTAACATGGGCTTCCTTCCAGGCTCTGGGGTCACTCTGGGGTCTCCCCTGAGAGCCCTCTTCAGGAGCTGGTGACCAGCACAGTAAGCCTGGGAGAGGAGAAAGGGGGGAAGAATGGTAAGCCCAAGACAAAGGCCCAGCTCACTGGGGCAAGATACCAGAATCAGGAAGGCATGCAAGCTCCTCAGAGCATCTGTCTATCCAGCTCAGAGTCCAGCCAGAGCTTCCAGGATGGACGGGAGCCATGCCCCTGGAAAAGGCCCTTGGGCAGAAGAACCAGCTTTCCACGCTCATGCAAGAGACCTGTGGCCCCAGCCTAGCCGGGTGCCGGCTGGTCTCCTTGACAAATCAGGGCAGCCTATTTGCTGACCCTTCAGAATCCCCTGGATCCCTGCACCAGACAAGATGCCTGGCAAAGCCTCCTGCCTGGGATGGATGTGGTGGCCCTCACGTGGACCTAGAAGACTCAAGGAATTGGTCTACAGGCCCGCTGGGGCCCCACGTCCCTCTGCTCTCGCTTCCTGTCCTTTCAGCCTCAGGCTCTGTCCAGGATCTCCCCAGCTGCAGGAGGAGTCCTGAGTACCAAGTTCTCCCTGCCTCACCTTCCTCTCACCCAGGACCTGATGAGTGTCACTCTCATGCCAGGATCTGTGCCTGCACTTCTGCCACACAGCAGCGCTCCTTCCCCTTACCTGCCTCCCAGCTCACCCCACCTCTCAGCCCCCACCTCCTCTACTTGCCCATTATGGCAGCGGTCAGCAGGTTCTGCCTGGAAAAGCTGGATAATATCTTAGGCTTTGCAAGACTCGTGTAGTCTCCATCACGTGTTCCTTTTTCCTTTCTTCTTTTTTACCCTAGCCCTTTAAAAATATAAAAAGCAGTCAGGCATGGTGATGCATGCCTATAATCCCAGTCACTCAAGAGGCTGAGGCAGGAGGATCGCAAGTTCAAAGCCAGCCTCAGCAATTTAGTGAAGCCCTAAACAATTCAGCGAGACCCTGTCTCAAAATAAAAATATTCAAAAGGGCTGAGGATGTGGCTCAGTGGTTAAGCATCCCTGGGTTCAATCCCCAGTACCAAGAAATAAATGAATGGATGGATAAATAAATAACAGATAAATAAATAAAATATACAAAGCATTAGCTTGTGGATTGTGTACAAACAGACCATGGACCACCATTTGCTGACCTGTGCCATACAGTTCAGGTGGCCCATTTCTGAGACTCTGTCCTTGCTCCCAATACTGAGGCCCCCTTCAGAGTGTCAGATTGGGAGGGCTGTCCACACGCTGCAGGACCCCACCCTTTGGTCAATGAGTACAGCTCCCTCCAACATGGCCAGCTTCTCTCCCAACTGTCTGGCTCCCGCCCCTTGTCCCACCCTTGTGGCCCGCAAAACTGCAGAGAATGACAAATTGGGTATTTATGCAGAGGCCGCTCTGTTTTTTAAGAAGAGCAAAAGGAGTATCTGAAAAATGCATTAACTGGGGAAAAACATGTTGTTTTCGCTGGGTTTGCCTTCCCCCAGCTCACCAGCTCCTGAGCAGCCAAATGGAATTTTACCAACTCTGAAAGTGGACCGGTGGGCAGAACAAAGGACACAGGGTTCATCCTCAGGGAAGTGGCAGAGTTGCTCCCCAAAAGTTAAATGCAAGAACAAGTGTCAGCCTGCAGATCTGTGCCCAGGACAAAGACACAAAGTCAAAGAAGGATCCTGCAGCTCCTCAGCTTCCTCCGGGTGCTCGGTCCCGGCGGCTTCTTCCTTTCTCCATGACCCCTGTGCTCTGGTCCCTTGTGGCAGAGACCATTTCTCACCTGTTGGAGTTCCCTTTTGACAGTCTGGGGAATAGTACCAGCAAGCTCTTGCCTTCCTTCAGTGGTTGAAGTGGTAGATTCCTGACCCAGGATCTTCTCCCTTCCAGAACATTCCATCCATCTTGTCATCTTTCCTTTGACCCTTCCTGTGACTGGCTTTCCTGCCTGCCCCATCCGAGAACGCCTCTTCCTTTGTTTTCATGAAAGACATAAAGCCAGGTGAGCTCCACAAAGCAACCAGAAAGTGCTCACAGACTCCGATGGTTTTGAGAGGCAGCGGCCACCTACGCTTCCTTTTCTTCCCCAGAAAATGCAGGTGACCCCAGCAAAGATCTTGGGCAGTTGTCCAGTGGTTCTCAGAGAATGCACCATACCCAAAGTGTGCAGCGTGATCTCTGACCTCAGACTGCTGTCCACTCCAAGATACTTGACCTTCTCCTTGCCTGCCCACCCGTTCTGCCCTGCGTGCCTCTCTCAAAGCACAATCGCTCGCTGCAGGCGCAGGCTCCGACAGTCCTGCCAAGGCTTCTCCGCATCTTGCCAAGTTCCTGCACCTTCTCTCTGCCCTTGCTTTTCCGTGCCTTCTGGACTGCTTCTCCAGTGAAAGGCCCCCGAACAGGACCCATATTCCCTGGCGGGCATTCCCTGGATCTCTAGAAGGGGAACACAGGAAAGGGTCTGCTGTGCCCAGTATACTACATGCCAGAAGGGACTTCCATTCTCCTCTGATGGGTTATGTATCTGGAAACCTGGGGCTTTGTGTCCTTAGGCCCCTCCTGGCTTCAAAGACATCTGGTTGACCATGACCCAGAGAGGTCTGTGATGGGCTTCCATGAGCACAGGGTATTGTGCTCATTGGATTTCAAGTTTCTAAGATGCTGCCCGCTGAGAACCTTAACCCGCATGCACAATCCTAGAACAAAATGGTGACAGACCCTCCCCCTTCCCCCAGGGACCCAGGTGGTCAGAGCAACTTCAGCCGGGGATGCATTAGCCTTCAAAAATCTGCCATGTCCCAGGACCTGAGCTCCACCCCCACCCCAGCTACCTCTACTTGTTCCCTTGGAACTGACCTGCCACCAACAATCTTCATCAGCCCTCTGTCCAGCCCCTTCCCCATGTCACCCCCGACAGTCTTGCTCTTGGCCTGAGGCAAGTGGGGTCCCAGGCTGTGGACACCTTCCCTCCGGGCCCCCTCCCGCCTCCCTACTCTGTCCTACCACTGTTGACAGTGCTGAAGTTTTTTTTCCTCCCTGCAGGGCCAGTTTCTTACGCTGTTTTCTTCTCTCTCTTTGTCTCTGTCTCTGTCTCTCCTTTTCCCCCTGCCCCTGCCCGTGGGGCCTCCTGGTCTCGCCCCGGCTGGTGGGCTGCCTGCCGGGCAGGGAAGGCCGGATGGTGGTGCTATCCTTGGTCTTAGGGCTTTCGGAACAGGATGACTTTGCCAATATCCCTGACCTGCAAAACCCAGGAACCCAGCAGAACCAGAACGCTCAGGGGGACAAGAGGTACGAGCACGGGCGAGGCCCACGGCGGCGGCGGCAGAGAAGGAGGCACGGAGAGGCCGCCTGCCTTGACCGGCCCCGGCTGCTGGACCAGGCGGTGGTGCCTTCAGTGGATGCTGGAGCAGGAGGACGAGCCCCCTCCCCAGCTGGTGCCCCCTCACAGCCACCTTGGTGGTGTCCCTGAGGCTATGAAGGGACCATTCTGGATCAAGCCTGCTCCCCAGCATGCTTGCCCGGGCGGGCCGGGAGCAAGCCCAGCCTTCTCTGCCCCATCTCCCTGCTTGGCTCCCCTCTGCTGCCCCCTTCATCTTTCATCTCTGCCCCACCCCTGACCCTGAAATCCCCGTTTCCCTGGTGGTTGGTGGACTGCGGAGGGGATGTGAGACCAGCCTGGTCTCCCTCATCCCCGCCACCTCAACCCCCCTGCTGGGCTGCTCAGCCACGGAAGGGGGCCCTGGTGAGGAGGGCATGGGGCATGGGAGAGGTCTGGCAACCAGAAGGAACCAGAAGGGCAGTCCTTGAGCCCGGGTATCAGGAGGAGGGAGTGGGGTGCGGGGCCAAGAGCAGCTGAGGCAGCTGCTGGCGCAAGAGGAGGCCTGGCTGTCGGGCCCCAGGGTCGCTGCTGCCCTCAGGGCCCTGCAGAGGCTGAGCATTTACACCTCCACAGCCTCGGCCATCAGGAATTCAGGGAAGCGGCTCCTACGGGCCCCTGTCTCCAGGAGGCGGTGGGCACTGCTTCGTGGGAGGGGGAAGGTTGGAGGTCTCAGAGTGGAGGAGGCAGCCCCCAGTCGGAACCATCCTGCACCTGGTCCAGCCTCCTCCCCACACCTGGCCTTAGGCTGAGCTGATCACACACCTGTGGTCCCAGGGATGAGAGGAGGGCTCGTCACCTTGGTTAGGTTTGCTTCCCTTGAGATCAAAATCCTGTGGGGGGACGGAGGCCCAGCAGCCAGGACACCTGCCCAAACTGCTGGTTTGGCCAGAGCTTCCCTCTACAATGGTGGGCAAGTCACAGCCCTTTCTAGGCCTCTGCTTCTGCAGCTGTCAAGTCAAGGACCAGCAGGGTGACCTCTGGGGAGCAGCCCTCTGGCTCAGACATGCTGAGCTTCTAATGAGGAAATGGGCCTTGGGCTGGAGCACTTGCCAGATCCTGTGAGCTGGACAGGGACTGTTTGGACAGGTGACCCTGAGCTTACTAAGAGGCCTTTAGGGGCAGGAAGGGACTGGCCCAGGCTTCTGCCAGGGGCCAGTGGGTCAGGGAAGAGTGGATAGCCCGAGACTGCTGGCTGGCTGCCCCTCCCGCGGCTTCTGGAGACCAGCCCTCTCATCTCCTTCCCACCGAGTCCATGTCGCATGTCTGTGGTGGGCCGCAAGCCCCTGGAGAGTGGGAGGGGCGAGTGGGGACTGTCCTTTCGCTCCGTGGCGCCGATGATGTCAGGCTCTGGGCCCATGTCTAGGGTGCTGGGAGAGGCAGAACCTGCCACTCCCAACCCACCTGGGTCCTCCAGGAGCTGGGGCTTCCCAGTGCTGGGCTGCAGGCAGGCCAGAGGGCCACGGGGAGAGGGGCAGGCTCACGGACAAGAGGACGCAGGGGTGATAGAGCCCTCTGACAGCCTGCTAAGAACCTGAGCCTCTGGCTGGGGAGAGGTGGGAAGCGTGAGGGAGCAGCAGGCTGGAAACGAGATTTCCCCCCACCGTGCTGATCAGCCGGCGCCATTGTTGCCCGCGGCTTGTTTTTACCTCCTCGCCACTTAGGTCTCACTCCATATTTTAACACACCCATCCCTTCTGATCATGACATCAGCTTGTCCTCTGCCTTCCTGGGAAAGGGGGGTGTGGAGGTGGAAGCCACCGGCTCTCGCCCCACCTGACCTGACTTTCCGAGTGGACACCTGCCATTCCCACCTGGTCATGCCCACCCATCCTGGGAACTCATTTCTCACGGCCCATGGAGCGTTTCCCCAGTGGTGGGCCACCACAGGGGGGCCACAGAGTCAAGTGCCTCCCCCAGCAGGCTCTCCCCATCCCAAAGCTTGGCATGGCCACCCTTGCTGGGGCCGGGCATCTTAGGTCCCCATCTGCTGGGCTCCAGTAACCTTGACCTTGCAGTATGGCTGGACACCTGTCCCTCTTCAGCTTTCCCCTCCAGACCCAGAGTCCGCCCTTCTGCCCCCGCCCCACCCCGCCCAGCCCAGCGACCCCGTGTCTCTTGTTTGAGAGAACATGCTCCGTTGGCCTCTAGCAACAGGCTGGTGGGAGACAGCGCCCAATGAGAAGGAGGAGCCTCTGTAGGTCCCAGACAAGGTGGCAGTGTGGCCATCCGACCACAGGAAGATGGGAGGGTAGCCCCTACCTCCCATCCCTTCCATTCCAGGTGGCTCCCACACCAGGGTCCACAAACCCCTGCTCCTCTAGGAAGGACCTGGAAGCCTCTTGGGCCTGGGAGGGGAGTGGCCGCTGGCCCCAGGCGCGCAGCTGGCCTCATTCATTCTGCACCGCACATCCACCCACCCACCTCATGTGCTCAGCCATCCTCTCCATTGCTCCTGGGATCCAAATGGTTTCCACGTGGCCCCACCCCCCGCCCAGCGGGGCCGGGCCGGCCAGGCCACCCCCATTGCTCGCCTCCTCCGAAGCCACCATGTTCCTCTGCCCCTGTGTGTCCCCTGCCTCCTCTCTGCCTCTCCTGTTGGCCGCCTCGCTCCTCCTTGTCCCTGTCCACCCAGCAGCCTTCTCCACATGTCTCTGACTAACCTTTCTTGGCCTCTGTCTCTCTCTCTTCTCTTCCTCTCTTTCTCTCTCTGCCTCCTTCCTCCCATCTGCTCCTCACAGGGATGTCCCTGGGCCAGTGACGGGCCCCTCGGCCTCTCCCTCTGCCTCTCCCTGTGCCTTTTGTCTCTCTGTCTCTCTGTCCTGTGACCTCCGACAGCTTGGGTGGCGCTGACCATCTTTCCCAGGCTGCTTTGCAGCTGTGCTGCCGCTGTGGCGTGGCCAAAATAACTCGACTTCTCATACCTTCAGCAGTCAACCTTGCGCTCTCCTCCTCTCCTGCTCTATTTTTAACCTGACTTTACCTCTCCAGCTATTTCAGTCTCCTCTTCCTCCCCGCGCCTGTCTGCGTGAGCACATGTCCACACGTGTGTGTGTGTCTGTGGGGGGGCCGTACGTGCGCCCCGCGCTGCGTGCGCTCCTGTGTCCGCGCCTCTGGAAGGGGTGTCCAGCCTGTCAAGGGCCGGTGGGGGTCTCTGTGTTGTCGCAGCAAGGCCAGGTTCTTACAGCAGGTGTATCAGCACCTGACCATCGGGGTGTCTCTGTGTCTGCTCCCTCCTTTCTGTTTCAGTCTGTCCCGATTCATGTGCGCTCCTTGGCATGCCTGGGTGTCCCTGAATGGGTTTCCTCTGGGGATCTAAGCGTGCCCATCACTGTGTGTGTCCTCACGGCTGCTCTTGTTGACCTGCCCGACGCCCATACCATTCTCTCCCTGTCCCCCGGGTGTCTGCCAGCCTTGTGTGTTTCCGTGTGTGTGTGTGTCTGTGTGTCTGTGTGTCTGTGTGCACGCGTGTGTCTGTGTGCACACCCTGCTATTGGGTCCTGGCCCCTCTCCTCCAGGGCCTGGCATATTCCGTGCATGTCTGTCTGTGCCTGTCGTGGCCGCCTGTGTGCTGGTGGCCGGTCTGTACTAGAGGGCCGTGGCTTGTGTCCAGCCTGTGTGGCTGAGTCTGTGACTCTGCTCTGAAAGCTGTTCGACTTTAGCCTGCCCCAAGCCCCCTGCTGCCAGTCCCCCATCACCTCCTCGCTGCCGACCCCCACCTCTCTTCCTCCTCATGGGACAGTCCAGCCTGGTCCCCGGGCAGGCTTTTAGTAACCCTTCCCAAGTCCCAGCTGAATGGAGCCCAGGTGCCAGGCCTGGCCACTGAGCAGAGACGGGAGCCTTCTGGGAACGGCATGGAGTAGGGTGCACACGGGGTTGCCTGGGGGTCCCTGTCTTTCTTTGATTCCGGGTGAGAGCCTCCTCAGATGTGCAGACCTCCCAGTAGGGGCAGGGTGGGGACTGGGGAGCACAGGGACGTCAGCTCGTCCTGCCCAGTAGGTGCCATCCGGTCTAAATTCGCTTCTGTTGAATAAAATCAACCTCAGTGCTCAGTTGCACTGGCCTGATTGCAAATGCCCCCTTGCCTTGTGTGGCCAGCGGCTACTGCCTCAGACAGTGCAGACTGAATGCTTCGTTTGTGATAGAAATTCTGCCCGAGAGCTGTGTGGACAGTGGTCATGACCTCACCTGGTCTGGAGGGTGGACGAGCAGCTGTACTCTGAATAGCCTGAACAAACAGGTGGGGCACCTGGTGACAGACACTGACCTGTTTGCAGAGGGTAATGACACATAGAGGCACCTGGCCTCCACCCGGAGCCTCCCCAGTGAGCCTCCCCCTTCCAGGCTGGGGGGACATGGCGGAGCAGCCCTCAGCAGAGGGGTGCAGGCTCAGAGACCAACCATGCAAGTCAGTGACTGGGCACTAGAAGGCTTCTGGGGAACGGAAAGAGTGGGATCTCCACCCCAAACAGCCCCCCAGGGCCAGTGAAGGCAGAGTCACTGGGACAGAGGCTGCAGGGCGCAAGGGCCCTGAGCAGGAGGCTGGGGAAAACCAGGCCTCCTGATGGACAAGAGCGCTGCTCCTGCCCGCCTGCAGAAGGTGGCAGGGGCTCCGGAGAAGATCTGAGAAGGTGCTGCTGCGGGTCCAGGCCCATGGCGCCCAGCCCAGCCCAGCTCCGGCCTGCACTCATGGGATTCCCTCTCCCAGGTTGCCGGCAGGAGGGAAGGCGGTGAACACAGCCCCAGTGCCAGGCCAGACGCCCCATGACGAGTCTGACCGCCGGACCGAGCCCCGCTCCTCCGTCTCGGACCTCGTCAACTCCCTCACCAGCGAGATGCTCATGGTGAGAAGCGGGCGCCTGTGCCCCTCGGAGGGGCTGGGCGGGGAGGCAGGTGTGCGTGGGAACCTGAGGACCTGGAGTGGGCAAGGGACCCAGCCTGAGAGCCAGGCAGAGTGCAGTGACCGTGGGACCTGAGGGAGCAAGGCCTGGGGTCTCTTCCCGGCTCTTTCACCCAACAGCCTCTCTGGGCTCAGGTTCCTCACCTGTCAAGTGAAAGTAGGAAGGCCGGCCCTCCGTTGGTGCCCCTTCCAGACTGAGAAGTGGCCTAGGAAAGCCTGCTCCTGGGACACGTTTTGATGTCCCTGGCAGGAAAGGCTGGGGGGTGGCCCTTGGGGCAGAAGGTGTCCCCTGCCTTGGAGTGGCAGCCCTGGAGTGAAGGTCTGGGGTGGCGCACCCAGCCGAGGCCATCTCGTACCCCCACGCTGGCCACCTCCCCCGCTTCCCATTGCTGGGAGGCAATGAGAGAAGAGGAGGAGCAGAGCCCACGGTCCTGGTTCTTGGGAAGGCCCGCTGTGCTGCGGCGCCTCCACACTGCGCTGCGGACGCAGATCGACGCAGATCCTAGAGCTTCACCAAGGCCAGGTGTGAGTCACAGGGCGCCCCCTGGTGGCAGCAGCGAGGCCACTTGTCCCTTCTGTACTTTCCAAAGAGCCCCTAAATTCGGCCGCAGGGGTTTACAGCAGGCATCAGTTAAAGCTCTGGCAGCTCAGAAGTCCCAGGAACCAGTGCCCGCCCCCGTCCTGCTGGACATGACCGGGGCAGATCATTTCTTTGGTCGCCTTCCCTCCGTAGAGACAGGGAAGTGGGCTTGGGGGACTGTCTGGCCCTTGCCAGTGCTGGCGTCAGTTCAGAGTGCCCTTACCCGCTGCGCTGGCCCCACAGGCGCCACCTTTCCTGAGGCCCTCAAAGCCTCCAGCCCCACCCCTTCTGCGGTCTAGGGTCGCAGCCAGCTCTAACCACCCCCCCACACTGCCCCTGGCTAGCCTGGCATTTCTCAAGTTCTTGTGGACACACAGACCCCAGGCCACCTTGTGAGAGGCAGCCTTCCAGCGGAGATTGGTGGAGAGTCCACCTTTCTGTCGGAGCCGGGTTAGGGCAGCCCATCTTCCCCAGCCCAGATCTCCCCTCGCCCACAGCCCCCCACCCCCCGACCTCGCCTGCATTGCCTCCCATCTAGACAGTCCTGGCCAGCCTCTGTCCTGGATGCCCCTTGCCACCGCCCACCTGCCTCTCTCACAGCCCTGCGATCAGTTATGTTTTCCAGGAGCCAGGTTCCCCAGAGAGACGGCCCATTCCCAGCCAGCTTGCCTGCCCCTTGCTGCCCCAGGGAGGGGCTGACGGGCGTGGTGGTGGAAGGCATGGCAGGCCCACCTCCCTCTCGTGGTCAGCAGATGCCCAGGGTAGAGGGCAGAGTCTAATAGCCCAGCCTTATGGCAGAGCCGGGTCTTCAGCATTAACAGTGACGGTAAAGATAAGCAGGCCAAATAAGCCCCGGACTCCCTCCTGCAGAGGCCGGGAGTCAGAAGACAGGAGTCAGGCACCCAGAGCTGACCAGCACGGTGGGGAGAGGGTGTCAGGACCACCCAGACATCTGAGGTGCCCACGCCCTGGCCCAGGACCTGGTGCTGTGAGGGACTAACTTCTACTGGGGGTGGGGCTCAGGTGGCACCTGCGGGGGGCTGGATGGGGGCAGCCGGCCTGGGTGCCGTGGAGAGAGCTTGTCAGGGCTCAGGGCTGTGGCTTAGGAGGGCTGGGAGTGGGTGCAGAGGCACTGCCTCTTTCTGCAGTGAAACCCACCTGGCCAGCCCAGTACTACCCTAGACCAAGTGACCCAGGACCTCAGGTGGGGCTGGGGCCCCCGGGGCTCTAGTCACCCACAACTCCACCCCCACTTCAGAGGAAAGGGGAAGGCTAGTGGCCCTGCCTACTCATGCAGTGTCCTAGGCTCTTGGTCCCTGGGCCAGGGGACCAGGCTGCAGAGCAGGACTGTGGAAGGAACGTGGGCCCATTTAGACCTGCCGGGAGCCACGCCAGTCCTGTCCCCTGGTACCCATTCTGAGATGCAGAAGCTGAGCTCAGGGTGCAGAGGAGCAGATGGAGAGAGCACAGAGAGAGCAGAGCCTGGGTCGGTGGCCATCCTCGAGGACAAGCCTCCTGCTGTGAGGGAGGGCAGCAGGGGCCGCTTGGCACCCCACCCACGGGTGGAACCAGGGGTAAAGTTCCAGGTCTGGGCAGGACGCGGAGCCAGGTGCAGGGTCCTCAGGACGGCTGGCACCTCCCGGGTGCAGGTTCAGTTCGCCTTCAGTCAAGGTGACTTGAGGCAAGTTACCCACCCTCTCTGTGCTCCAAAAGCAAACTGGAACACTGCCTCACTGGGAGTAAGGAGTAAGGGTGGAGGCCCTGGCACAGGGCAGGGTGGCAGGCGACTGGCCTGTACCAATAGTGACCATCATTTGTTGTGATTTGGATGCTTCTCACCTGGCACAGGGAAGGCTTGGCTGGTTGGGGGGAGTCTCGTATCACCCTGGGGTGTGGCCTGCTCTGGTGGAAGGAGCAGGCCTTCAAGTCAGAGAGGGTTCATACTGCTGTGCCATCTTGGACATGTGACTTAACCTCTCTGAGCCAGTCTCCTCAACTAGAGAGCGGTGACAACTGCCTGGCCTGGCAGTAAGAAGGTGACATGAGTCGTCTGCCATGGTAGGTGTACCCCGTCTGCATCAATATTACCTGTATCATGAAGCATGTCAGAGCCTGTGGCCACCACTGTAGCAAGGAAGAGGGGGACATGGAGAAGGTTTCTGCAGGGGAGAGAAGACAGCCACCTGGAGCTTTGTCTCACCTGTGGTACCCTGGGTCCCACTCCTGCTCCCATCTAATCAGCAGAGACAGGGATGCGGGGGCCAGCAGACTGTCCGATGGGTCTGGACCCCAGCAGCTGGAGGTGGCAGGGCTTAGGGCCCAGGGGTCCCCGCTGACCCTTGACTGGGAGACCTCCCCCAGTTGCTGCCGACTTTTCCGTGTCAGGATGGGAACCCGATTCCCACCTCACCCTCTGCGCTGAGCAGATGGGGACTGGGTGCCTTCCCGGGTCCCGAGCCGGGCACACAGTCCAGCCATCTGAGGCCCTTTGGAGACAGTATGGATGCCCAGACCCACCCCAGCATGATCCAGTCAGACTCCCTGGGGACGGGAACAGGCAGGTCTGAGTTTCTCATTTCCCTGGTGACTCTGCCTCACAGAGACATCACCCCAGGGACGCTTGCCTTTCTCGTTTTGTGAATTGCATCACCCAGCACCCCAGGGAGTGGCTTGCATCAGGTACATGGCAGCAAGCTCTTGAAGCTGGAGCCGCCCCCATCTGCCTTGCAGCCCAGGCTTGGGCCACGTGTCTGCAGGGCCCACAGGGCTAGGGACAGAGGAGACCCAGGGACCCCCCATGCACCAAGGCTGGGCCTCCCGGCCTGGGGAGGTGAAGGCAGCTGTGGTGGCCAGGAGGATCCTGGACTGTGACAGGAAGTGGGAGAACATGTGTCCACACACAGATCAGGTTCAGAAGAGGGGGCCGTTTCCGGCTCTGCCTCCCTCCCTCCCCCCCCTCCCCAGGAGACCTTGGTCAAGACACCTGCTCGCTGGCCTGAACATCTTCCTCCGGCCCTGAGTGCGGGATGGGCCACTCTTCGAGCCGGCCCCGCACGTGGCCATCAGGAAAGGGCAGCTCGTGGTAGCTGGACCCGCCTCCAGTGCAGAGAGGCCTCGCAACCCTGCTGGGTTTCAGGGGGTCCTGAGCAGCAGGACCCTCCCCAACCTGCTGCCTCTTGCCCACCCCCAGCTCTCCCCGGGCTCGGAGGAGGACGAGGCCCACGAGGGCTGCAGCCGAGAGAACCTGGGCCGCATCCAGTTCAGCGTCGGCTACAACTTCCAGGAGTCCACGCTCACCGTGAAGATCATGAAGGCCCAGGAGCTGCCGGCCAAGGACTTCAGCGGCACCAGCGACCCCTTTGTCAAGATCTACCTGCTGCCAGACAAGAAGCACAAGCTGGAGACCAAGGTGAAGCGGAAGAACCTGAACCCCCACTGGAACGAGACCTTCCTCTTTGAAGGTGAGACAGCGCCGCCCTCCCTACCCTGGTCACCTCATGCCCCACCCCACCACACACGCGTGGCCCTGGGCACAAGCACGGGCGCATAGGCACGCTTGGGGGCACACAGGTGCACAAACGTGCAAGCCGGTACAGGTGTGGGCTCATGGACAGATACGTGTGCATGTGAGTGTGCTTGCACACGCCCAGGGCACGTCTTGGCCCAGTCAACCTGATGCGTTTTGTATGTAGCTGGATCAGGTCTCAGGAGCCGGGAGGAGCCAGCAGCACATCCAGAGGCCAAGGCAGGCAGCTGGTGCCCCTGGGCTTCAGCACCGGCACAGCACTCATCCTGAGGAGGGTCGGACAGGCAGGAGGCACCCACAGCATTCAGCAATGGAGTGCCCTGGGGCAACCGGAGTGCATCGTTAAGAGCACAGGCTGTGGCCAGGCTGTCTGGGTTCAAATCCCAGCTCTTCCACTTACTAGCTGTGTGGCCTTGGGCAATTCCCTAACCGTCTCTGTACCCTGGTTTCCTCATCTGCAAAACAGAGATAATAATGGTGAGGATTAAACAAACTGTTAACTATTGCAAAGCACTTAGAACTGGGCCCTGCACTCAGAAAATGCTGATAGCAGTTTGTTAAACACATTCTGTTGTTGGTCTCCAACCCCCACTCTCGCCCCCGACCCCAAGCTGGGACAGGAATAAGGATGCTGAGCCATGTCCTCTGGCTCCAGGAGGCCACTGAGGCGAAAGTCCTTCCCCTCTCCTGAAGGCCTGTCTTTATGTTTCACGTCTGAGGAATGAGTGTAACCCAGAAGCTGGGTGCATGCTGAGGAGCAGTTTCTATCCAGGGCCCCACTTAGAGAGGCCATCACTCTTTCCCAGGAGCCTGGTTTCGACCAGTGAGAATAACCCCCTGTGATTTCCACTGCCTGGTCCCCTGATTTCCAGAACCTGCAGTGTGCACCCCACGGACTCTTACCCAATTGGTGTCTTTCGGCACCCCTCTGGTTCTGCAAAATGACCTCGCTGAGTAAGTGAGGGTGAGCTCACGTGTTTCTAGGTCTCCTCCCTGTTCAGTGCGGGGGCCCAGCAAGCGGTCTGGCCATCTGGAGGCATACGTGGCCAGCTGATGGGGGGAGGATGATGGACAGAGCCGCAGTCGCCCAATCCCTTCCACAGACAGGTACCCAGCATCAGTTCCCAGCTAGGAACTGAGAGTTCAGAAAAGAACGAGGCCCTGTTATGGCCCTCAACATTACTGCTCTAATGGAGGACATAGATGGGTTGGTACTGGAACCTCACACAGCATGACGGCTGCTACAGGACCCCAGTGCAGGCTTCCCTTGGTGGTGCTGAAGGAAATTTCCCCAGAGAGGGGCCATTCAAGGTGGGTCCTGATGGATGAGTAGGAGTTCACCAGATAGGAGCCTGCCTGCTCTGGCGTTGAAGACAGCTGCAGGTGCACAGACCTCTTGGGGCTGCTGGTGTTCCCGGAACGTTGTCCACGTGCATTCCACCTGAATAGATGCCCAGGGACACCTGGGCAAGATCCCTTAGGGCCTCCGAGAGAAGCAAGACCCAGTCCTCCTTAACAGGAAGAAAGGGGCCTGTATGATTTTGGAGGATTTCCTCTTCCCCTGCTCCTGTCAGGGGCTTCTTTTATGCTTCCCTTGCTTCTGGGTGAAGGTGCTGGAAGCCTCCAGAGCTCTTGCCTTCAGTTTCTCCACCGGTGGGGCTGCGGCATTAGAGGCCCTCTCCTCCCTGCCCACCCCTCATCCAGGATCTCAGCCCCGAGGCCTCCGGGTGGCCTGTGCCCCTTCCACCCCCGGAGCCAGCCCCACCTCTCTAAGTCTCCCAGGGGACAATGCCTCCTGACCTCCCCTGGCTCCTTCCCCCCTTCTCCACCCCACCTCCCTCCCTGCAGCCTCGGCTCCTGCTGCTCCATCAGACCACTTCTTTCCCTGGCACTTATTCGTTTGTTCAATTATTTATTCTCTTAACAAATATTTATCGAGTGCCTACTACGTGCCAGGAACGGTGTTAGACGCTGGGGTCTGGTGGGTGATGACAGGGATGCCTTTCTGGAAATCCTAGCCCCACGTGCAAGTCAGGTAGCCCTTAAGGAAATGGACGAATAAACCTCCTTTCGCGGTGCTTGTCGCGAAAGCAGGGCGCCCGGTTTCGCGGGGCGTCCCCCCCAGCCACCGCCATCAGGAGGAGAGCTAGGCTGAAAGGAGAGCCAGCGGGTGCAGGGGGGGCCAGCCTGAGCCGGGCAGAGGCACAAAGAGACCAGGAAGGAGGCTGCGGCCTGTCGTCGTTGAGTGGTCAGGAGACGGGCAGGGGCTGCCAGATTGTGGCAGGACTGTGCCAAGGCAGGGTGCCTAGCTTTTATTCTAAGTGCACCGGGAACCATTGAAAGGCTCTAGCAGGAGAGGGCTGGGATGCGCTGCTATATTTAAAAGCTCACTCTGGCCACTGCCTTGAGAATGGACCAGGAGGAAGCGTGGAAGTGGGGAGGGCAATCTGGAGACTCTTGCGGCTGTCTAGGCAGGAGGTGCCCGCTGGTGGCTGGGCGAGGGAGGTGGCGTGGAGGAGGGGCAGGCTGCAGGATCTGCTCAGGAAGAACGGAAGGAC
This sequence comes from Sciurus vulgaris, assembly GCF_902686455.1. Taxonomy (NCBI): domain Eukaryota; kingdom Metazoa; phylum Chordata; class Mammalia; order Rodentia; family Sciuridae; genus Sciurus; species Sciurus vulgaris. Next base: position 12,567,299 of record NC_136472.1, read on the forward strand.
AGGCCACCTTGGAAGGGGAAGGAGGAGTCCCAGGGCACCAGTCCATCCCTACTTCTCCGCCCCCGACCTCAGTCCCCCCAAGGGACTTGCTGGCAGCCTGGTCCACCTCCAACAGAGCCACTTGTCCAGACTTGCCTCAGGATGATGGGCCGTGGCAGCTCAGAGATGCCCCTCACTGGGATAGACACCTGGTGAACGAATGGATGACCCCAATTCTGCCCTTTATAAGCCATGAGACTGGCAGGTAATTTAAGCCATTCGAGCCTCGGTTTCCTCATCTGTGAAATGAACAAGACCCTCCAACCAAGGAAAACCATTAGCGGTCCACATGGACAGTGGCATTTCCTCCTAGCACGTTCGGGAAGCCCTGACTGCAGCCAGGTGTTGCTGCTGTCCTGGGTGTCAGGGCAGCAGGAGGCCATGGGCCAGTCTCCCCCCCATGGAGTCTTCCTCCTGGGCCCTGGGTGACACCACTGTGCCCTTCTTCACCTCACATGTCTGTCCCCCAGGTTTTCCCTACGAGAAGGTGGTACAGAGGGTCCTCTACCTCCAAGTCCTGGACTACGACCGTTTCAGCCGCAATGACCCCATCGGGGAGGTGTCCATCCCCCTCAACAAGGTGGACCTGACCCAGATGCAGACCTTCTGGAAGGATCTGAAGCCATGCAGCGATGGGAGTGTAAGGCCTCACCTGTGGGCCTCTGGCCGGAGGGGGCTGCCCTGTCAGGGCCGGCAGATCCTCCTTGTGCCCCGGCGGCCTTAGGAATGCCAGCCGGGCTCGGAGAGGGGTGAGGTGCCCAAGGAGGTGCCTCCCACCAGTGGTCCGAGCACTGGCCCTGGGCACTTGAGTGACTCACCTGAGCTGTGGAAAAGAACTTGGGGCTCTGTTCAGGAAGTGGGGGTCCTTGGGTGGGGGTGCAGGGCTTCCAGAGGCGGGGACACAGTGCGACAGCAATGACAGACAGAAGGGATGGGTAGGCACCAGGCCAGGCCAGAGGGGCCCCGGAGGCAGTCGGGAGGGGAGCCCCACGCCCCTCCCCGTGGCCCCGTCTCATCCCTGACGCGGTCCCTCCCAGGGGAGCCGAGGGGAGCTGCTCCTGTCCCTCTGCTACAACCCCTCTGCCAACTCCATCATCGTGAACATCATCAAAGCCCGGAACCTCAAAGCCATGGACATCGGGGGCACCTCAGGTGCGGCGCTCTTGGAGGCAGCGGGCAGGCCAGGGGAGGCTCTGACGGGGTCACTCTGGATGCAGAGGGCAGGGTCTGTGCTGTGGCCTCATCCCTGACCCCCATCCTCCATTTCGGGTCCTCTACCCTAGAGATGTTGGGGACCCCTGTGGGTGACCCTATGGGACAGCAACATCTTGGACCCTGTCCTTCATGGAATGGAGAAGAAAGGGAATGTCACTATTCTGGGGAGACCTGGGTTCAAGTGCTGGGTTCAAGCCACTTGTCTCTGACCTTGGGCACCTGGCCTCTCTGGGGCTTGGTTTCCTCATTGATGCTAGCAGGTGGCTCCAGGTACTGATGGCCAAGGTCCCCTCTGACCCTTCCATCAGACCTTTCCCCCAGATCTTTCCGGTCCTTCCTTGGGCCTTTCCCTGCCCTCTGGGGAAAGCGCACAGCCAGCCCCGCCACCTTGGCTTCCACGGCTGGAAGGGGGCAAGGATCCTAGGTGGTACCCCCACGGCCGTCCCTCTAACCCCCCCCCTCCTTCCCAGACCCCTATGTGAAGGTGTGGCTGATGTACAAGGACAAGCGGGTTGGAGAAGAAGAAGACGGTGACGATGAAGAGGAACCTGAACCCCATCTTCAATGAGTCCTTTGCCTTTCGACATCCCCACAGAGAAGCTGAGGGAGACCACCATCGTCATCACCGTCATGGACAAGGATAAGCTCAGCCGCAACGACGTCATAGGCAAGGTAGGGCCGGGCTGCGGGGGCCTGTTCCTCCAAGGAGGTGGCAGGGGTGGGTGAGCACAGGACTGGACACCAAGAGAGACGACGGGTCAGTTTCTTCCTGTCGTGGGTCATTTCTTTATCTGAAAAATGAGGGCATGGGTGAGACCTTGATGAAGGTCCCTCCCCAGGCATCCTCCGAGGGCACGCTCATCAGGACAGACCACTGGAAGGGAAGGGGAAGAGGGACGTGAGAGGGAGGAAAGCACCTTGGTTCACAAAAACCAGGATTTTCTGGACAGGATCCTCCAGGAAGGCCCTGGATTTCTCTGAGGGGTCAGTGTCAAGTGCTTACCACCAGACTCCAAGGAACCTACTGCAGGTCCCACCTGATCTGCCCACTGAGAGCGGGTGACCTTGAGGCCCACCACCTGGTCTCTCCCAGCTTCAGTGTGTAAGATGGGGCTACAGAACTTTCCAGAGTGTTTAGAAGAATTGCCCAAGATATGTAGAGGTCCTCCTTACCGAAGGTGACCTTCTCTTCTCATCTGTTCACCTACACATCCATGTCCCAGTCTTGAGTTTTTCTAGGACGTGACTCCGTGACATAGACCCTTCCATTTCTCTACTTTGAAGTGTCTGTTCTTGGGTTCGTGTATGGCTCAGTGTGCACGGGTGGCCTCAGGAAGTCAGCCTACCTGAGTCCAGTTCCCGCCCCACCTCTTGTTTCTGTTTGACTGGGGATCAAACCCAGGGCTTCCCACAGGTAGATGCTACACCCCTGGCTCTGCAGCTTCACCTTTAACAGCTGTCCCCCTCCCTAAGCCTCCTTTTCTCCTCTGAAACGAGTGGGGACGATCCTAACCACAGTAGTGTGCTGGGAGAATTGAATGAGGTGACACAGGCCAGGTGCTTGGCATAGGTCTTAGAGCCCGCCTGTTAGCTACTGTTAGGATAAAGGTTATCTTTGGGCTTGTGCAGTTTTGCCCAGGAGCCAATGGAGGAACCAATGACAAGGACAGGCAGAGTGAGCGAGGGCGAAACAGACTGCCTAGGCCATCGCGTTGTCTGGGAAACACAGGGAAGAACGTTCTGGGCACCTGCAGGGGAGGGGGGCTGAACTGGGGGCGTCCCTCAGCTAGGAACGGGGAACACGGCTGTGCTACTGGGAGTGAGGGAGGCAGTCTGGCCTCACAGAGGACAGCTGGCCCTGCCTGCCATGAGCATGACCAGCCAGCTTGTCACAGGACACGCCACCCCTATTCCAGTGAGAACGTGTTTTTCTGGGCAGAGCCTGCTGAGTCCTCCCGTGCCCAGCTCAGGCCAAGGACCATGGAAACCCTCTGTGTCTACGTTCTTCCAAAGCTTCTCCTCTGGGAATCGCATGTTCCTTAGACAGCACAGATAGGTCCTTTTGCAACAGACCTACCTTCTGTCACTGAACCGAGGCAGAGGCAGATCTGTTCTTGCTCTGGCCTGGGAGGTTAGGCAACCCTCTGAGTCCCAGGCCTGCTCAGCCCTTGTATCAGTCCAGCACAGCTGGACTCAGGTTGCAAATGAGGACCTTTCCCAGAGTGGCCCTAAGGCTCTGTGACCCTATGGAGTGGACAGCCAGCCAGCTGCAGAGACAGACCCATAACGGAGAAAGTTCACTATGTACAGTATACCTCGTGCCCCCCGAGCCACAACACTCGCCAAGCCAGCCGGAGGCAGAGGGAGGTCTCTCCAACCTACATGGCAGAGCTGGAGTTTGCCTCCATTTTTTTTTTTTAAATCCCTCCTCTCTCCTCCCCTCCCCTCCCCTCCCCTCCCCTCCCCTCCCGTCCCCTCCACCATTATTCCTCCTCCTCCTCTTCCTTCTCTCGGTCTCTCTCTCTCTCTCCTCTCTCTCTCTCCTCTAATCTCTCTCTCTCTCTCTCTCTCTTTCTCTCATCCCCTCCCTCCCTCCCTCCCTCTGTCTCTCTCTCTCTCTCTCTCCTCCCTCCCTCCCCAGTACTGGAGACTGAACCCAAGGGGGCTCTACCACTGAGCTACATCCCCAATCCTTTTATTTTATTGTGCAATACAGTCTTGCTAAGTTGCCCAGGTTGGCCTCAAACTTTTGATCCTCCTTCCTCAGCCTCCCGAGTCGCTGGCATTACGAGCATGCCCTAGCATGCCCTGCTTTTATTTTTTCCATTAAAAATACTTTTTATTTGGATATTTTAGATTTATAGAGAAGGTAGTACTGATAGTCCCCACGTCCGCCTCACCCTGATTCCTCAGTAGTCTGCCTCTCACGTGAAGATGGTACATTTGTCACAGCCTGAGGCTTTTACTAGGAACTAAAGTTCAGACTTGTATTTCACCAGTTTTTTCCATCAATATCCTCTCTCTGTTCTAGGATCCAGTTTAGGGTGTCACCTGGCACTGAGTTGTCATGTCCCCGTCTCCTCTGACAGTTTCTCAGTCTCCTGTATTGTCTGTGACCTTGACACCCTTGGGGGGTACTGGCCAGGTGTACTATAGCACCCACTCCTCTTCCCACACTCTGGCCCACTCTCCAGGCTGTGGTCAGCTAGGTTCACGCTGGAGGGTTCTGGAGATCTGTGCACACAGCCCCACTAGGCTGGGAAGGCCCCAATACAGGGCCAAGCAGGATGGGGCAGGACAGGGCAGTAGTCTAGGGCCCCAAGACCCGTGTTAAACACCTCTGCACCCTTTTAAACTCTGCGTCTGTGGACTAGGAAGGTGATTATGCCTTGCTCCCAGCAGTAAGGACGCGGCCATCTACTGATAGAAAGTCCTAGCTTAGTGCCTGGCGTGTAAGTACCCGGGAGGTGGGAGCGCCTGCCACCACGGTGAGCTAGACAGCGTCCCACAGTAGGGCAGGGAAGGCCATGGACACAACTGCCTCCACGGCTGCCTTTGCCAAATAGGTCACAGGCTAATTTCAAAGGGCCAGGCAGGCCCAGGCTCCTGCGGGGGTGGGGCGGCACCGCCAAGAATGTCCTCTGTGGGCTTGTGGGAGTCACTATCAGCGGGGGCGGGGCAGACCGGAGATGGCCCTAATGCATCTTCCTCCCTCTCTCCCCAGATCTACCTGTCCTGGAAGAGCGGGCCAGGGGAGGTGAAACACTGGAAGGACATGATTGCCCGACCCCGGCAGCCTGTGGCCCAGTGGCACCAGCTAAAGGCCTGAGTGGGGGCCGAGGGAGGCCCAGGGGGCCGAGGCCCAGGTCCCCATCATGGCCTCACCACTTTATGCACAATGCCTGGCCTGCCCCTCTGCCATCACGGGTGAGGGGAGGGCCCTGAGGGCTCAGCAGGGAGGGGTCCCAGGACTCAGCTGGGCCCCGTTCTAGGAAGTACCAGCCCACCCGCATCCGTCCAGCTCAGGGTGGGGCTCCGGGAGCCATTTTCCTGCTTTGCCCCTTTCCTTCCTGACTTGCTGATACTAAAGAAGTGGGGGAGAGCTCGAAAGCCAGCTGGGCAGACGGGCAGATCCCTCCAGAGGCCCGCCAGGTGGGCATGGCCCCCCGTTTTCTTTAAGGCAGTGCCTGGAGTGGAGAGAACCACCCCTTCTGCAGCCGTGGTTGTGGGCCCGAGCGGGGAGACCGGGGCGTTTGGCCCTGGCCTAGCCGAGACAGGCCGTCCGGGGCAGATTCAGGTGCCGCCTGGGCCCTGAATGCTGAGGACAGTACATAGCCCGCTCCCGGGTCCTGGAGCCCAGGCCCTGTGCACTTGTGTTGTGTCCACTGTGTGTGTGTGTCTGTGTGTGTGTGTGTGAGAGAGAGAGAGAGGGGGGCACTTGCTCCCTGTCCCCCTGGGGCCAGCAGTGCTACGGACTGTGGGGAAGCAAGGCTTCGTGGAAGGCAGGGTGGGGCTGGAGGCCTGGAGAGGTCCAGGCTGGGGTCAGGGCCAGTAGAGGTGGGACGAGGGGCAGGGCCATCCCCCTGTCCTCGCCCTGCCCCTCAGGGCCCCCCTCTGCTCAGAGTCCCCCCAGGAGCTCCTCCCCCAGTGACTCATCCCTGGACATGTGCTGACAACTCCGAGGCACCTCCTGTGTGCACAGCTTTCACAGGATGCACCTGCTCCCCTCCTGCTCAGGGGTCCCCAGCCCCCACTAGCTCTTCCCTGACTCCCCCTCTTTCCAGAGTCTCGGGTTCCAGCCAAGTTGGCACTATGCTCCATGCTCTCCAGCTTCTGGCCCTTCCTCCCCTCTCTCTGCCTGTGCAGACCCCCGCCCCATTCCTCACTCCCCACCCTCACCCCACTGGTGGGCAGACACCTTCCCTTTCCTTCCCTCTCCTCTGGTGGTTTCTGATCTTCCATCACCTGTCTTCTCAAATCTCCCCCACCTTCCCTGGGCCTCCAGAACGCTCCTTCTGCCCCTCCCACCACCGGCAGGCAGAGAAAGCAGGGACCATTCTAGGAACTCTGAGGTGGCCCCACACAAAGAAGCTGTGTTTCTCCTCCCAGCTACTGCGAGACTAGAACTGGTTCCTCCTTGGAGACAGCAGACTTCAGGATGATCCCTGCTTAAGCCCTGTCATCCCTACACTGGGCCTGGTACTGATACAAGACCCAGCTGGTGACAAGTCTCAATCCAGTGGTTCCACGTGCCTGGGCCGAACATTCCCAGATCACACCGCCAAGGTGGCGCGAGAACACCACGTCTGTGTCGCGCTCTTGCACCACATTCTTACCCGAGGTGGGCTGCCACCCCGAGGGAACCCGCACAGGGTCCCCACAATCCAAAGCACTGGCGAAAGCATAGTCGTCGGGAACCAGTTTCCTTTAGCGGGCTTCCCCTTGAGCGTTTCCTTCTATGCCATTGTCAGGGCCACCTTTTGCCCATATTAAAATGCTCTTGAGTTGCCTTCGCACCGCGGTCCCCCCACCCCACCCGTCCTGCCTGCCCCCCACCTGTCCATGGGATCCGGAGGATAATCATCCGTAGTAGGTGAACCGTTTTGTAGAGTGAAGAATGCTAGTTATGTAAAGCAAATAGTCCACCCACATTCTTTGTAAACCCAAATGTTTCTATAGCGTAGCTTGCTTTACATGGGGTGGCCTGGGGAGTGGTCCCTAGGGGACCCCGGAGGCCTTGTGGAAGTAGGAAGGGCAGAAGTCTCGAGAGGCCGAGGGAACTCGCAAGTCTCCGCCCTCCCTCGGATCCGCTTGGGGTTTCCGATGCAACGCCCCCACGACCGGCGGGAGGCGGCGAGTCCACGAGCCCCGCCCCAGGGCCCCTGCCTGCCTGCGAGCCCTGGGGACCCAGTTCCCACCGAGGCGGTGAAGCTGCTGCATCCCCCTCCGAGCCCCGCCCACGGAACTCTTAGCCAATCACATTGCAGGGAGCCTCCCGCAGAGTCTGCCCGGTCAGACCCCCTCCTGCTCGCAGATGCCCCGCCTGGATTCCCCAGCACCCGGCGCCGCAGGAGCTCGCTCCCTGATGCAGGCGGGGGGCTGCAGGTGGGGGTCTGAGGGCCAGGTGGGCTGGCACGAGAGGCCGCAGGTGATCCGGCGTGGGGACGGGACAGTCTAGGGCACAGCGAGCAAGGAATGGGGGAACTTGAGGGCAGGGGAGGGCTCCGGAGCCCTGCCACCGTCCCAGGATCTTGGGCAAGTCACCCACACTCCCTGGGCCTCAGTTTCCCTTTCTGTAAATGATGGTAATAATACTTCCACCTACCTCATAGGGGAGGTTGTGAGGCCACCACCTGACCTGGGGGTCCAAGCAGGAGGACTCTGAAGGTGCTACCTGGGAGCAAAGTATTATTGCCGCAGCCTGAGAGCAGGCCCACTGCCCTTCCCCCAGAGAGCCTCCAGGGACAGCGAGGCCACCAGGGCCGTCTGTCTCTTCACTGTGTTCCAGCCCCCCCATGAGTGTCATCTACCCACCTTTGTGGGCACCCTAGACTTAGTTGTTACTTTGTTCCGGTATCCTTTCTTGTGACCATCTCTTCCACATTACTGCTGTACAAATTCCACCTGCCCAGGACCTGTCTTCAGGCACCAGAGGCCAGGCAAGGGACAAAGGAAAACAGCCACAAAAATAGCCACGGGGGGATGCCCAGCCCAGTTGGGGCCCCAGGGGTGGGGATTGGTGGCCCTGTTTGTATTGTGTTTGAGTCCTTGAGCGCAAGTGTTTTATAAAAAAATAAACAAAACCCAGTACCACAAAAAATTTTTGCAGCAAAGAGAAGTGAAGAAAAAACTGGAGAAGAAAAAAAAAAAAAAAAAGGAAAAAATACAAAATTTTCCACCACACGCACCCTCTAAGCCAGCAAGATTTCCTCTTTGCAAAATCATATTTTTGTGGGAACCGGCCCTGCTTTTTGTGGCAAGGCCTGTTCTGATTAATAAAGGATCGTGAAAAAGCAGGGCCTTGGTTCTTTCCTCTGTTGGTCCCAGCCGGCTCCCTCCCCAGAGAGAAGCAGCTGGGTGAGGGGATGGGGAGCCTGGGGCTGAGTCTCCCCTCACTCAGCTCATCACTTCTGGGACTTCACTGGTGACCTGGCCCTTTCTGAGCTTCCGGCCCATCCTCAGATCCAGGCTATGATCCCACCAGCTGCCTAGAGAGCAGGGGCAGCTCCCTCCCCATCTCAGGTGGAGGTTTATTGGGAGTGGAGTCTCCTGGAGGCCTTAGGGTGCCCCTTGGATCTCCACCCCGCTGGACATCCCTTCCCTTGGTTCCCAGGGGATGCTTGCTACCCTCCAAGGTAGGTCAGAAAACCAAAGGAGGCCCCTTCACCTTCCACTACCACCTAAGGAGCTGCTGCGGTTTTGGGCCAGTATCCCCTTCCTGGTTCCTGTGGGGTAAAGGACAGGAGAGCTCTGGGTCTGTTGGCTAGACCTGTGGCTTCTCTCCACCATTTTCTCTAGTTTAATTATTTAGGATTAGAAAAATCTCTCCAACCCAAAAGCCCATGGCAAGTCCCAGCCTAGGAGCCTGGGAAGCTCGGTCCCATCTGGCTCCAGCCTGTGTGGCCTTGTACGCTTCCTCCCTCTGCCCTTAGAATCCTCTGTCCACAAAGAAGCAATAACCCCGCCTCCCCACGCTGCCCAGGGGCAGCAGGCCCGCTAGATCTCAGGGCACTTCAGGAGGGAGGCATTACATCTGTTTCAGACATAGACAAAAGGAATGCTGGCATCTTTGGTCACATGCCCACCTGCTGGCCCCACCCTACTCGGGGCAAAGGGGGCCACATATTCCCGCTCCCCAGCACCTGGGGCTGGCAGCTGCCTCCTTGAGCTGCACTAAGGTACCCTCACCAACAAAGCTGCCCATCTTCTCCCTTTCTGCCCCTTCAATTTCCTAGGCCCTCGTTTTAATGTTCCTTTTTAAAGGTGGTTGTGGGCTGGGGGTGCAGCTCAGGTGTAGAGAGATTGCCTAGCACCAGAGGCCCTGGGCTCCACCTCCGGCACCACAAAAAAAGAAAGAAGAAAGAAAGAAAAGTGGTTTCTCCTTTTGGCTTCAGATCTCTGTTTCTGGAGGGAGCCCTGGGGTCAGGTAAGTAGCCTCGGGGCACTCCCTTGGTGCCTCTGTTGAGGCGCTCTGAAAACAGCCAATGGCAGAGTCGGCTCAGCCCCAGCCACGGCTCAGGGCCTCTTCCCTGGACAGACAGTCCACTCTTTGGTACACGTACAAGCACCGCCTTCACTTCATCGGATCCGGTCTCCATCCATGCTGCCCTGAGCTAGCTGCCTGCCCCTCCCTGTACCTGGAACCGCTGCTCTCCAGTGTTTTCTTTTTCCTGCAAGTCCCTCCTTGTCCGCCGCTGCTTCTGGGAAGGCCATGTCCTACACACCTCTCCCTCCCCCACAAAGACAGCCAGAAGGACCGCAGCCTGTGGCTCCCCTGAACGTGTTTCTCATGAAGACACTGCACTCCCCCTGTCTCTGTCCCTGCATGTGTGTGTGCATGTATGTGCATACGTGTGTATGTGCGTGTGTGTTGTGTCTTGTTTAGATTGTGCGCCCCCCTGGGCAAGATCCCTGTCTGAACACATGTTCTATGTAGCACGCCTGGGTGTGCTAATAAATGTCCATCTTCAGAACAACAGTGTCTTGAGGAAGCTTTGGGACAAATGGCTAAGAAAGCTGGCTGGTGGCATGAGAGGCAGGAGCCCTGACTCCCAGGTACCCTGTTCTTCCCCCTTTCCCAAGCCCCTGAGTGTGGGGGTGCCAGGGAAATGATCCTCCCCATCACTCATCTGTGCACCACTCTGCTGGCCAGGAGGCTCCCTTGTCTGAAGGCTTGGAGGCAGTGGCCATCGTGGGGTGGGTGGCGACAGGCTAGAGCTGACTGCCAGTCAAGGCGGGAGCAGCCCTCGAGTGGTGTGGAGTGAACACTGGTTGGGAGTCCACACACCCGTTGGTGGGCAAGTCACTTACCACCTGCACCTGTTCCTGCCACTTCTTTTCTCCTCGAAGATCCCACAGCCTGCCTTCCTGCTCTGACCGCCAGATGCCTTTGGCCTCGTCCCCTGCATCCCTCGCATAAACACAACTCTTCAGAGCTTCCCTGCCCTGCTCCCTACCCACCTCTGACTGCTCTAGGACGCCCTTTTCCCTGCTCCCCAGAGACCAAGGTGGAAGTCAAAGGAAGCTGTGGGGCGAGGGGTGCTAGGACTTCTCCTACAGTGCTCTCTCCATACTATGGGAGCCGGGATGCCCAGGTGGACCCCGCAATAGCTCCCTCCAAGAAGGACGTCTCCCTCATTTTCTTGTGGAAATAGAGACCCTCGTTAGTGCTCTCAAGTCAGGCATTGGCAGCTGCTTTAACCAGACTAACTTTCCAGAAGGAACTTGCTCCTGCTATGGAGAGCAAGTGAATAGCAAAGCAGGCCCTGGCACATTTCTCCTCTCTCCTGAGAGAAACAGCCTGGCAGCCCTGTTTGGTGAGCAAACAGCCATCGATAAGGGCCCTATGTAAAAAGGGAGAGCTCTGTGTGCCTCCGGATAGCCCAGGGGAACCCATGGCAGGGTCTTTGCTCTGACCTAGAGGGTGGGGGGCTCAGCAGAGAGGAAGTACAGGGAAACAGCAGAGAGAGGAAGGAAACTTGATTCTGCATGAAAAGGAGGTAGATGAACACCAGGATGTACGGAGTATCGAATTGTAGACTCGCTCAGCTCTAAATAAGATGGAGAAAAAGAGACTTCAGGTCACTTAACTGATAGCAAAACTAGGAATGAAATTTCCCCTGTGTAAGACAAGTTACTGGTCAGCTGCATCTCCTACCCCACCTCACTGATCCCCACCCTTCCAGGCACTTTCCTTCAAGTTCCCAGATCCCAGAATGTTCCCAGGCCCTGATGAAACCTCAGTGGGACAAGGTCTGCAGCCAGCCCCACACCCCTCTTCCTGCAATCTTCCCCACCTCGCCACCTCTTTCTGTGCCCTCATGACTGTGATCTCACTTGCAAGCTGCCTGCTCCAGACCCAGGTCCAGACTCCTCCTTAATCAGGGCTCAGCCCAGTGTGCCAGCCAAGCTGCTGGGCAGGATCTGACCTTTTGGCCCCATATGACATCAGTCCCTGTTGCCATGGTGATGGAGGCCTGCAGGATCTTCTCATGGGAGATGGGCCTGTAGGTTTGAGATTTTCATTTTCTTCCTTTCTTTAAATATTTTCCCCCTGAACGACGAGGGGAGAGAGAAATGTCAAAACTAAGCAAAAGGAGACTATCGGGGAGAGAAAGGGAGAGGTAAATGGAGGAGGAGACGGAGACAAGTGTAGTCACAGAGCAGGAGGAGAGAAGCACGGCTGAGGGAACACAGAAAGGTCAGCCCTCTGGTGGGAGATCCAGGAACCAGGAACCTGAGAATTAAGCTCCAGAAAATCCGCGGCCTGAGACGGGGTGAGCCCAGTGGCGAAAAGGAATGAAGACACCCAGGGTATTGAGGGAAACCAGCCTCGTGTGGCCGGTCCAAGACATTTCTGTCTGGGCTCTTGTTCCCCAGACACTCAGGACACCACTTTTTGCCAGGGTCGGCCTGACACACAGGCCGCGGATGGGGGCAGTGTGCCCACAGAAGTGGGACCCGGTGCTCCCAGGGCTTATAAATAAACAGGCATGTGGGAAATGCACATTCTTTCTCCAAGAAATATAATTTATGTTTACAGCCAGTTTTTTTTTTTTTTTCTCTTCTTCTTCCTAAAGAAAACACTATCATGTGGAGCACTGCCCCTGACAGTGTCCCCTGAGTGTCCTTGGCCCTGGCCCCCTCCTCCTGTTATTGCTTGGATGGGAAAGAGCTGGCCCTGGGAATTGCAGAGCAAGGCCCGTCTCCTCACCCCCTTGAGGCTGGCCCTGGTGACGGAGTAGAGGCACACAGTGCCCATCCCGTGCCCCATGCCGTGCCAGCCACACTGGCTGTGCCCATGTAAGGGAATGGAGAATGCAGGCAGCAGGAGAGGCCTGGAGCAGCCTCCCAGAGCGCAGAGCCCCTCTCTTCAGGGCAGGCAGCCCTGGAGGCACAGTGGCTTCTTTTCAAACTTGACAGCTGAAGGCTCAGGCTGTGGGGAAGGGAGGGAGAGCTCTCTTTGCCCAGCAAGAGTCCACGTACATGCTGGGAGAAGAGACCAGAAGGAAAGCAGCGGGGAAAGAGACCCTGACTTCTGGGTCCCATACAAGTATCATGGGGCCTGAGGAGGGAGCTATGCATGAGGAGCCCTGGCCAGCTATGGCCTTAGTCCTCAATCTGTCTCCTACTTCTGTCACGGGCGCAGGCCAAGGGTCCCAGGCCTGGCCCCTGGGCAGTATCCCCCCACCAAGGGCAGTACTATTCTAACACAGTTTACCCCAGAGGTAGCAGCTCTGGCACCGGAAAAGGTGGCCTAGGAGATACAAACCCCAGGAGGAGGGTGTGGGTGCCCTGGGCATCCAGATTCAGTGACTGGTATGATTCTGTGGACAGTGGTGACCCTGGTTCCAGGAGGAAACTGGCACATTTTGTTGTTAGTGGCTCTATCAGGGAGGAGACAGAGCTCAAACTTGTTGGTCTGAAGACTGTCCAGAGATCCACGAGGGGGCACTCTTCTTATTCCCCAGGAGTGTCTGAAGATGGCCCCCAGGCCTGCCTGTGCCCAGAAGCTAGCCCAAAGAGACTTCATTGCCCCAAGTAGGCTCCCACCGGTCCTACAGACCCAGGAAGACACAGTCTTCCGAAGGCCGTCCTTCCTGAGTGGCCGAAGACCATCACCCTGTGCAGAGGTTCAGGTGCCCAGACCTGGAGGGCCTTCCAAGGCACGGAGGTTGCCCCCCAGGTGTCCAAGGGCCCGGGAGCCAGCGCCCCCTATGAGCAGGTCTTCTTCCTCCTCATCCTCAAAGGCCCGTGCTGGGCGCCTGGGGAGCGGCCGTGGCGTAGGCTCATCGCGCTCCGCCATGCGCTCCACGGCGCCTTCGCCCACGAGGAAGACCGTGTCCGCGACGCGCGGGGGTCCGGTGACCGGATTGTGGTCGTAAGAGAAGACGCGCAGCGCGCGCAACGGGTGTAGGTCGGGGAAGCCTCCCAGGCGGTTGCGGTCGAGGTCGAGGATATGCAGGCGACCCATGCGCAGCAGCGCTGGCGGGAACTCCTCGAAGCGATTACCGTAGAGCCAGAGGCCGCGCAAGCCCGTCATGCGCGGCAGCTCCGCGGGCAGCGCGCGCAACCGGTTGTCGCCCATCTGCAGCGATTGCAGCGCCACTAGGCGCAGCAGCGGCCGCGGAAAACGCCGCAGGAAGTTGCCCTCGATCCAAAGACAGCGAAGGCTCTGCAGCTGCGCGAAGTCAGCGGGCAGCGCTAGCAGCCGGTTGCTGCCCAGGTAGAGGCGCGTGAGGCGCGGCAGGCGACAGAGGCCGTCGGGCAAGGCGCTCGAGTTTGTTGAAGTCGAGAGCCAGGATGCGCAGCTCGCGCAGCTCCTCGATCTCTTCGGGCAGCTCGCGCAGCCCGGTGCCGCTCACGTACAGCTTCTGCAGGCGGCTCAGCGCGCACACCGCGCTGGGCAGACGCCGCAGCCGCCCGTCCGCTCAACTCCAGCTGTTGCTCGCCGCTGCGCAACTGCTCCTCCGCGCCGACGGCAGCTCATCCGGCGTGGACTCCGCGATGCCCATGATCACGGGCCCCGGCCGGGGCCGCTGTCACCACCGCCGCCCGGCATCGCCCCGCCCCGGCCGCCCCCCGGCCGCCCCCCGGCCGCCCCGACGGGGCCGGGACCGCGCCGGCTTCGGGGCCCCCCGCCCCGGCCTGCCTCTGCGCCGGGAGGGGGGCCGTGCCGGGCCGGGAGGAGGCGCCCGCTTGGGGCCGAGCGCTGCGCTCAGCCACCCGCCCTCCGGCCTCCCCCGCTGCCTCTGCCAGAGGCCGACTGGCTAGAGTTCGCACTGACTCGCAGCTTAGCGACCCGTCGCCCTGGCAACCCCCGACGCGCGTGTAGCTGCCAATGAGGCGGAGGGAAGGCGGGGAGGGGCGGGGCCAAGGCGCCGCCCATGTGGGGTCCCGGTGCCCGAGCCCGCCCCTTGCCAGCCAATCCCGCCCACCTGCCGCGGGCGCCAGCCAAAGGATCCCCTCCCAGCGAGCCCAGCGCTGTGTCGGCGCCGAGATCCGACGTCCGACGCCGCCGCGAGCTGTTTGGAGGGAGGTTTTGTGCTCTCCGGGGCCCTGGGTTCTGAAGAAAAGTCCGGACCAAGAAACGCGACACCTACGGCTGGGAACAGAGAGCTCTCCAGGAGGTACTGTGGAGCGCGGTCACTGCCGGTCACTCACATCCGGCGACGTGCGACCAGTCTCCTTGTGGGGTCACTTCAGGATAGTAACTCCGAACGGTGTTGCTTTCTGTCCCTTTTCACATCTGAGGATTTGCAGGAACTCACCGCTTGACTCCGCCCCCGCTCCGTACAGTCCACTGCCCAGCAGCTTCCTGGCTAGTGCACTCACACGCCTGTTTCCTGCCTCATTCGATGCTCAAGGTCTGTGTGTGGCTACGGAGGTCAGAGGGCTGGGACAGGTGAACGCCTGAGAACCCCCCAACCACCCTCATTCTGAAACTCCTTGCGCATGCTCCCACCAACAGCTATTTACCCTGTTCTCCCCTCCCATGGGGGCCCTCCCTGCCAGAGCAGACTCGCGTTCCCATTTACTGCGAGGCTACCATGTACCCAGCGCAGTGATAAAAAACTTTGCACTGAATCCTTGCCACAGCCATTACCCAGTTCGAAAGATTGAGAAACTGAGGCTCAGAGAGGTTTGACTTGAGCTGGTTGACTGAGCTGGGTGACTCGCCCAAGGTCACCCAGCTGGTGAGCTGCTGGGTTTTAAAGTGAGGCAGTGTGACTCAACAGCCTGGGCTTTTAACCATACACTACCGCCAGCAAATGGAACAATGTCACTCCAGATGAATCCACCCCCCCCCCCAGTAAAACCTCTTATTCTCAATGCAAAACTACAAGGAAGGTATTATTAATCCCAAGGGAAGCAACCTGCTCAAGGTCACATAGTGAAGAGAGGTTGCTTCGGAGGGAGCAGATTCCATGCCTCCTCCACGCTGCACTCTCTGGAACCTGTGACCCACGTGGACTGACTGCACCATAGACCTCAGGGCAGCACCCTGCCCTCCAGCCTACCCCACCCACTTCCTTGCCCACCGCAATGAAAATGTTTAACATTTAAGAAAATGGAAGCTGGACACGTGGCATTGCCTATAACCACCTCCAGTCAGAAGGCTGAGGCAGGAGGTTGGCCTGAGCCCAGGAGTTCAAGACCAGCCTGGACAAGATAGTAAGACTCCATCTCAAAAAGAAAAAGAAAAAGGAAAGAAAGAGAAAAAAGAAAAGCAAGGCAACTTCACATACAGTGAAATGCATAGCTTCTAAGGGTACAACTGGATGCATTTGACAAATGTACTCATCCATTCGCGTTTCATCACCCAAGAGTTCCCTTGAACCTCTTTCACCTCCCACAGGCAACTGTGATCATGACCTGCATCATCCGGGACTAGTTTTGCCTGTTCTTGAACATCACATAAATGAAATTATTCAATACATACTTTTTTTTTTTCTGTTGACTTCTTTTGTTCCAATTATGGACATGTGTTTGTTGGGTGGAGAGATGAACAGAGCAACAGCAGTTGTAATTGGGCAAAGGATGTCTTGGTGTTAGAAAGCAGATGTTGGGGGACACAGGGGCAGGTATGGTCTAAGCCAGGAACCAGCCGTGGACCCTCATCCTGGCAGGGGACTGCAAAGATGAAGTTAGGACCCGAGCCAAGGTAGGGGACACAGACCAAGAAAGAGCAGAACCCAGACCCCAGACCTGGGATGGACGAGGATTCTCAGGTCCAGCAGGAGGGGTTCGAGTTCCTGCCAGACCTCCTTAAGCCCCAGGCCAACTCTTTCCATTCTGCTCTTTTGAAGGAGGCGGGGTAACCAGAAAGTTGGGGGAAGCCCAGCCAGACTGATGGGATGAACATGAGTACTCCCCACCCCCTGGCCCCCAAGTGGTTTGAGCAAGGGAACATTCGCTGTGGAGGAGGAAGCTCAGCCAGCCCACCCTCGCCACCTGCTCAGGGCTGCCACTCCAGCACCAAGCAGCCCTCTTGGGCGCAGGCAGCAGCCCGCTTGAGCCCCTGCCCTCTGGCACCAGCCTGGCATAGCATCCCTGGGCCGGGAGCGTGCCTGCCCAGCCTTCTTTCTCCGAGTCTTTGTCTTGCTCTGGGTAGATCCTGTACCTTCGCCCCCCACCAGGCCCTTCTCAGTGGGTGAAGGTAAAATGTGCTGGCGTTCGGGCCCACGCAGGCTGGCAGCGGGGCAATCATCCTGATGAATCACACTGGCTCTGCAGGCGCCCGGTCCCTGCCGAGGCGGCACTAATGAATTAGCTTCACCCTCAGTGCGGGGCCTCTCAGCCTTTCCCTACTCCCCGGGAAGGCAGGAAACGAGACCAGCAAAGGCAGCGCGAGGGGAACAGGTCTCCGACAGCTCCAGATAGGGTCCCGGGCCAGCCGTGCCCTCTGCCTACGCACCGCAAAATAACCAAGGTGTGGGGCCTCCAGGCCCCGGAAGCCACCTCTCTGTTTCTAATCATGAGCTATAACTCATGCCCACCCCCAAATCCATGTTTTTAAAGGATTTTTTTTTTAAATACAGGAAAGGCACAAAGCTCTCTGTGATAAACACCCCTGTGCTGGGTCTCCAGTGGTCACAATTGCTCACATTTTGTCATACACGCTTTAAATCTCTTTCCTGTTAAATAAAAGAAAGAAAACAGCAGTGTAACATAGAAGGCTCCTTGCGTGTCTCCTCCACGTCCCCACAGGCACCTCTGCCTCCTCCACACTGACCTTGCCAAGGCCACTTGGATTCTCCCTCCCTGCTCTGGGCCCAGGACCACTGGCTGCTGAGGCTCGAGGAAGAACCAGGCAATATTTGCCTGGCGTCTTAGAAAGCGAAGACTTGAGCCGACGAGAGGCAATCACTCCATGTCAGAGCAGGAAGCGGGCTTAGCTCTTCCAGGAGGCCACTGATTTAAATGTCTGTAAGAAGTGGGGGACCCTCGTCCCAGAGAAGTGCGCGGAGGACCGTTTCCACAGGGTCATGGTCTCCTGGGAGTCTTAGTCCAGTCCCCTCAGTTGGCAAAAAGAAAAGTGACAATGTCTTTTATGCCGTGGCGTGCTCCCCTCCTCTGCCCCGTCAGAACTTGAGTGCCTTGAATCTTTCAAGTATTCAGTCAACAAACATTTAGCACCTGCTTCTAAGCCTAGGCTCTGGGAATTAACTATAAAAGTGAAAAACTCCTGCCTTTGTGGATTCATATTCTCGCCAGTGGAGATAATTAACAAAACCCACAAATCTAGCGCTAATAAGGCTGTGGGGGAAGTAAGGCAAGGAGGAGAAGGGAGGCTGGGAGAGCTACCATTTAACACCAGTGGAGTGACGAGTGGAGGCTCCTTTGAGAGGATGGCATTGAGCCAAGAGGAGAGAGCGGAGGTGAGGGGCCAGTGAAGGAGTCTTGAGAGGGTGTGTTCCTGGCACAGGGGACTGCAGTGGGCAGGGCAGCTCAGGGTGGCTGGAACCCATGCAGCACGAGGGAAGGTGGTAGCAGGTGAGGTCAGAGAGGGAAAGTGAGGAGGCAGAGGAGGAGGAGGTGGCATATGGAGGCCTGCGGCCTTCCTGAAGACTTCAGGTGAGAGGGACTTTAAGCAGAGTCCCCGTCCTAACAAGAGCCTTGGGCTGCAGCTGCAGGAAAGGATGCAGGAGGCGTCTGCCCCCTCGCCTTGTTGCCTCCCACGCGGTAATGATAGTTGTCACTCACTGAGCACCTCCAGGCTGCCTCATTTACCCTTCCTCTCGGCTCCATCCCCACACTCCCACTCCACAGATGAGGAAACAGATTCAGAGGTTAAGCCACGGCATCGTCACCCAGCTGGTAGGAGGCAAAGCCACGATTCAAACCCAGACCATCCTGTTGCAAATCCAGGGTTTTTTCAACTCTGTCTCGACCACCCTCCCAAATGGGAGAAATTAGAGAAACCGCCCGGGGTGCCCCTGTCCTGCAAACAGCACCCATGTCCAGGGTGCCCTGCTTGGAGCTTTGGATGTTGCCAGACAAGTTAAGGATGGCCGAGAGCCCATGCCCCTCCTCAGCCCCAGGCTTCAGTGTGTTTGCCCACCTGGGGGCAGGGGGGGATCCTGAAACCTGCAGGGCAAGCCTAGGAACCCCCAAACAGGTTCAAGAGGACAGAACAAAAAGGCCCCCAAGTTCAGGGTCACCCTAGGCCTGTGAGTGGGGCTCAGGGTTCACCCGATTACAAATTCCAGGCACTCTCGGGCCCACCCTTAGCCCAGGGCCCTTCAGTGGGCAGCAAACTCACTGGCTAGCTCAGCCCCTGGCAGCCTGCTCCTCCAACACCCCCGCTGGAACCCGAGCCCACGAACGGCCTGGGATCACATTCCGCTGGAACCCGAGCTGGGGAACGTGAGGCCAAGGGAGAGTGAGGAAGGGATGAGGCTGAGCCAGCACCCAAGGCCAAGCCGCCATGCTACCCTCCTAGTGGATCCGGTGGGCCGCCTGCTGCTAACTGGGTTCCAGGCATGATGGCCCCTTCCTCCCAGGAAGATTAGCAGTGGCCATTGCTGGCAGCTGCCCTTACGTTAGTACCTTCTGAGTCAATGGCC
Source organism: Sciurus vulgaris (assembly GCF_902686455.1). NCBI lineage: Eukaryota > Metazoa > Chordata > Mammalia > Rodentia > Sciuridae > Sciurus > Sciurus vulgaris. The sequence continues at coordinate 12,586,342 of NC_136472.1, forward strand.
AAGTACAATCAGCTAGGATTGTTCATCCAAAGAATACAGACCCAGGTCCCAACCACGATGGCCAAGGACACCCCTAGCCTAGTCCCCTTCTCTGTGGTGGGAGATGCTGACTTCTGTTTTCTATCTTCCCTTCCTGAACACTGAGCATAACTACCTTTCCCAGGCCCTGCAGGGTGAGGCCTTGGGAGGAGCCCTGAGCCAACGGACACTAGCAGAAGTGAGACCAGTCACTACGTCATCTTCCATGTTCTTTTACCTTCTGCCATTTTAACAATGGAAAGAAACCTGGGCCCTGAGTCATCACTTGGATATGAGTTACCTGACCCACCTTAGACGGTGACAAGAAAAAGAAATAAATGTTAAATGTGTTTCCGTGTTTAGACTCCAGGGCTGTTTGTTATAGAATCAGCCTGGACTATCTAACATGATTCCTCTCAGTTCCCATCCCAGGACCTTTGCATATGCCAGTCCCTCTGCTGGGCTCACACTATCATCTTTAGTGTCTTCTTCTAGAAAACTCCTCATCTCTGAGAATCCTTCCAGGGTCCTTCAAAGCATGTCAAATCCCCATGGAATAAAAACTTGAGTGCCTATTTCTTTCAAAGTATTTCAGTTATCAGTTATAATTAAATAATTAACAGTGAACTCTCTAATTGAAAGCTGTTTCCCCCTGTACATGTGAATCGAGAGTAGAGAGCCTTCTGTCCCACATGTTCCGCTGGAGCCACATGGCCACTTGAGCAGCTCGCCTTCTCTGTGGTTTTGTTTTTTTGGGGGATGGGTATTGATGGTCTTTTTTTTTTTCTTTTTCTTTCTTTCTTTTTTTTTTTTTTGGCAGTACTAAGGATTGAACCTAGGGGTGCTCTATCACAGAGCTACATCTCCAGCCCTTTTTATTTTTTATTTGAGACAGGGGGCTCACTAAGTTGCCCAGGCTGGCCTGGAACTTGCCGTCCTTCTGCCTCAGCCTCCCAAGTGACTGGGATTAAAGGTGTGCGCTACTGCTCCTGGCTTTTTCAAAATTCGAAATTAATCTAAAAAATTTCATGATCAACAAAATATTAAAATTTGAAATAAGGTCAGATCAAGACAATGCTACGTGGAGCCCTTTCTTGAGCATGGGTTAAAAAGAAAAAGCAGTAGTACTAATCTTGTCTTCCTTTAAATGTTGGTGTCTTGTTCATCATGGAGTTTCAGCATTCATTTTTATTTTAAAAAAAATGACTGAAGCAAATGCTGGGATGTAGCTCAGTGGTAAAGCATTCACCTAGCACGTGAGGGGTCCCAGAATCAAGTCTCAGCAACACACACACACACACACACACACAACGATTACCATCAAACTATAACTTGATTATGAAGTTGTTTTTTGCACTTTAAATATCATACCTGGGGGCAAGCCCCTTGTTCCCTTCACCCCAATGCCAGGTCTGCTGTGGGCACGATCGCCATGCCCTGATGGATTAGCACGAAGCGTCAGGGAGATAACATCAAGATCATTAGGGGGTATTAACCGCTGTTCTCTGGTAGACAATTTCCTTCTATCCATTCCCATCCATTCAGATGCTGAGTTGGCTCTCTCTGATTCCTGCTCTTCATGGGAAAACCAGAACAAAGAATCAAATCCTTGGCTCCGAGTTGCAAAAGAGGCTTTGAAACCCAGAGCCCAGAGTATAGCCTTACAAGAGCCAGGTTTGAAAGCAAAAATCTTTTTTGTAGGTCCAGAAGCCTGGCTTTGAACTTGAAGAGCAGAGAGCTGATGCCCAGCCCTGGAGAGGAGAAGCCTGCGTCATCACAGAAGCAAAGATCCCACCCAGAAGCAGATCGAGACCCAAGCTGCAGGTGGGAGAGAAGGGACAGTGCCACAACTCGCACACGGATGTGGGCCAAAATAGGTTGGGGCAGCCTGAGAGAAGGCTCTCAGTACACTTGAGGGACGCCAAGACAGAGGGGACCAACCTGCACTTCCCACAGCCGTTGTGGTCTGAGGATGCCATGAACCTCCCACCAGTCCTCTTGCCTGTTTGGAGAGGCCTCAGTAGAGGAGACAGGAGGTGAGCCAGTCCCCTCCTCTGGATCCTTCCACACCAGTGTCACAGGGGAGAACCTAGAATTTTGTTTGTGTTCTGTCCTGGGATTGAACCTAGGGGTGCTCAAACCACTGAGCCACATCCCAGCTCTTTTTTATTTTTATTTTGAGACAGAGTCTCTAAGTTGCTTAGGGTCTTGCTAAGTTGCTGAGGCTGGCTTTGAACTTCAATCCTCCTGCCTCGGCCTTCTGAGCTGCTGGGATTACAAGTATGTACCACAGCACCTGGCGAGAACCCAGAAGTTTCTATTCCTCCAAAATGGATGCAGGTACGGCCAGAAGCAGGCTGGTAGATCCAAAGAGGTGCAGTGTTCTGGTAAGGGAGCTGCAGAGATGATTGCATAACTCTGGCAAACAGAGGCCAGAAGTCACAGTGGCTTCCGGGCAGGTACAGGGAGGACAGGTGTGGATGACCAAAGGCCACAAAGATCACACATGCATGGGTGCAGCCTCCACGGAAGGCGTGCCTCTTCCTGGGGAGAAGGGACACAACTCCTGAACTGACTGGTTTTGAGTCCTTAGTGGCAGGGCTGTCATTCAAAGGAGCCCGAGTTGGACCAGAAGTGTCCAACTAGATTGATGACTTTGTTCAGTCACGAGTGGACCCAGGTATTGGGAACTCACAGCTGAGTCCAGCCTCCTAAGGACAACTAACCTTTCCATGTCTCACAAAGGGTCCTTCCAGATCAGCAGCCCCGCCAGGTGTGCACAGCGCTGGGCTCACGGAAGGCCCTCCGGGGCTCATTCCCTTCGTGGTGATGACCCCTGTATGTGAAGGACCTTTGCACCCTTTGGGGGCCCCCAGTATCTGAAGCCCCTTCTTATACTGGAGAATCCCACCAGCCAGTGTGGACACGGAAAACACTGGAAACTCACTTTCCCAGCATCCCTTGCAAGCTGGGTGCAGGCATGTGACCTGGGAGTCACCCACCCTCAATTCTGAATGGGAAATGAGCAGAAGGACCACCTGGATTTTCTTCTGAGGGCGAGTGGAAAGGGTGGCAGCAGGAACCCACAGAGGGGCAGGCCCTGGCAGCTTCACCAGCCCTGGACCCTGGGGCAATTTGGGCCATGTTCCTGGCTTGGGTAGCCTCTAAGCTTTGTCCTTGGGGCCACCTGAAGATTATGTAAGTACCCAAAGTCCTTTAATAAATTCCTTCTGCTTAAATTAGCCAAAGCTGGTTTCTGTGGCTTGCAAGGAGCTCTGGTACCCAAGCCGCCATCATCAGGCAGCCACGTGCTCGCCCCCCCGCCCATTACCCTGGCCTCAGCTCCTCCTCTGTCCTGAGGACAAGTTTGCGTTCAGCAGCAGCAGTGTTCTGTCCCAGGTGCCAGGGCTCCGTAAAAAGGCTCTGTGGCCACATGCTGTCACTGTGCCCAGAGGCTCCTCGAGCTTTCCTGACACGGCCCCACCCAGTCTGAGGTCAGGTGGCCAGACGGGTGCCTCTCTGACCTGTTTACCCCGGGGACTTCTGAAGGCACATCCACACACACACACTCACACACACACACACACTCTCTCTCTCTCCTCTCACACACACACACACAAGCTCACACACATACACACACACACCATTCACACACACAAAAAGCTCACACACACATACATACACACTCTCTCTCACACACACACTCGCACACATACAAGCTCACACACACATACACACTCACACACACACACTCTCTCTCACACACACACAAGCTCACACACATACACACTCGCACACACACTTCACACACACACAGCTCACACTCACACACTCACACCACAAGCTCACACACACACACTCATTCACACATACACATTCACTCACACACATACACACAAGCTCACACTCATACACACACACAAGCTCACACACATACACATTCACACACACACACAAGCTCACACACACACACACACAAGCTCACACACTCCTTCAACAAAGAAAACAAAGCCCCCTTTTATCACGGGAAGATTCCAGGCCCATTGCTGCCCACCCCAGTCCCCCAGGCAAGCAAGGTCGGTGGAGAGTCCTCGTGTTCAGAACAGAGAATGACAACGTGCACTCACTAAGCAGAGTGCCTTTGGCCGAGTGGCTTCACCTCTCTGGCCTGGTCATCTCTCAGGATGCCCGGGTGTCACCAAGGTCCTCCTAGGGGAAAGACTTTCTTGTCAGAGCCAGCCTGCAACACTGCCTCAAGGAAGCAAGAGTGGGACGACCCCCAGACCCCGTGAGGCCCGGGGCCCTTCCTCAGAGGCCCCGGCTGGGGCTTCCTGGGCCTGATTCCTCCTCTGTCTTTGCCTGCTCGGTTGTTCGGGGAACGGTTCCTCAGGAATGGGTGGCTCTCCAGATGGTCAGAGAGGAAATGGGAGAAGCGACTCAGCGTTTCACCCACTCCATCTGTCTGTGTACCAGGCCCACCAGCCTCAGCCTCCCCAGGCAGGGCTTCCCGCCACCCCACCCGCCTCCGGTTCCCACACACAGATGCCTTTAAACACCCCCACCATCCCCCCCCCCAGCCCCTGGGCGCCCTGTTCTCCCAGCTGGACAGCTGTCCAGTCCATGAGCTGGTGGTTCTGTGTCATCACGTGACCCAGGCCAGATGGTACCTGTCAACATCAGCTGCCACGGTACCATGACGAGCACCAGTCTCACCATGTCCCCATGCGTCAGAGGTGGGTGCTTGCCCGTGTAGCACCCAGCACGAGTCCCCACTCTGCTGCCCCCCCCTTCCTCCTGGACCCCACACCCCTCCTGCCTGCCGTCAGCACCCCACCCACCTGCGTCCCCAACCCTCCCCCAGAGGGAGGCCCTCCATGTTCTCACTGAAAGAGGTGAAGGCCCACGGATCTTCTCAGCACCTGGCAGGCTGTGGGCGCTGCAGGAGGGTTAATCATCCTCTCCGCATACCTAGAAAGCTCTCTAAAATGTCTGCAGGGAGGAGGAGGGAGCCCTCAGCACCCGCCGGAAGAGGGGACTCGAACCAACACTCTGAGCTGGTTTCCAGGAGAAGGGACAGGCAGGCAGCTGCCAACAGGTCCTGGCAGAGTGGGCTTAGGGACAGGTGGCGGGGGCCGCCTGCTCAGGCTGTGCGACTGATCACCCACCCGCCATCAAGGGAGGCTGCCTCCCCAAGAAGGGATGGAGGGACCCATCCAGAGCCACAGGAGTCAGAGGCCATACCCTGCACATAGCAGTGGTGGCCTGGTCAAGCCCCATCCCACCTGGGCCTGTTTCCTGGGTTCCTGCCATAAAACGACTACTACTGTCAGTAACTCTGAGTGTGTCATCTCATGTCACCCACCAGGCAGGGGCTGCGATTCACCAAAAAAGCTCAGGATGGAGGTCCTGCTGCTGGTGGTAGGAACTACCCTCAGGCAGTGTGGCTCTGGCATTTGGACCTGGGCAGTCCTGACTCCAGAGCTCAGGCCTGGGACACCATGCCCTGCCACCCGCCTGGGCCTGAGGGGAGAGCACCCCGGGCGGACGCTGGCGGGGGCCAGGCTGCAGGCTCAGACCTCTGGAGGGCCAATGGGGGGCCAGGCTGCAGGCTCAGACCTCTGAGGGCCAATGGGGGGGGGCCAGGCTGCAGGCTCAGAGCTCTGAGGGCCAATGGGACGAGGCCACACTCCACACCCCTCACCGGCTCCTCTCTCAGAGCTGTCCCAAGGGGCTTGCTGCTCCACTTCTCCTTCGGAATGTCTGTCACTCATCTCCGAGCATCACACCCGCCATAGGCCTGCTGAGGGGCAGGAGCTCTCCCACACTCTCCGGAGCACACAGGGCGGGAGGGCGACATGGCAAAGCCCATGCAGCCAGCCGTCCCTTGGCCTAGGGCTCAGTAGCCTGAAGAGCCTGGGTTGGCAGAGGACACCTATGGGGTCCAGACTGGCATGTGAAGGCCCCTAGGCCACCTCAGGGAGCAGGGAGACCAGGAGGGGCCGGTGCAGAGAAAAGGCAGGTCTGAAGGGCGGCATCAGGGGCAGCTGGGCAAGCGCTGGGCATGGCGGGTTCATTGCCAGCAGCACAGATGCAGGGAGCCTGGTTGACTGACATCCGTGGTCAGGGAGGGTGGTGGTCAGAGCCCACTGGGGGCCCCTCCACTGCATTCCTCCAGCTAACATCCACTCATATCCAAAGGTGCCAGGCGCTGTCCTGGGCTTTGGGGTTTCGGCTGTGAGCAAGACCCACTCTGTATGTCCCACTGAGCTTCCTCCTCAGGAGCCGGGCACAGAAGAGCTCCCTAACATGGTCATCAAGACTTCCTGGGACTGGAACCACCTGCCTTCCCCAGGGGGGCACCTGTCCAGGTCCCTGTTCCCCTGCACCTGCCATGCCTGGGGCTCGTCGCCTCCACTGTCCTCACCCACAGGCCTCCCTCCAGGGCTGCCCCACCACGAGCCCATTCACGTAGGCCCAGCCCTTCCCTCCCCCATGTGGACGGCCCTAGTAACAGGGTGCACAGTGGCTCCAGCAGAGGTCAGGGGCATCTTGGAGGGTGACCGATGCCCTCCCAGCTGCTGCCACTCTGGGCTTCCAGTCCTCTCCTTGCCAGCAGGCCCCCATGCCCCCTTCTCCATGTCTGCCTCCGAGATGGGGAAGCTGACACCCTGCCTCCAGCAGGGGCTCCAGAACCACCTAGTCTTGGCCTTGGCCCCTCCTGGACCCTCTTCCTGCCAGCTCATGCCTTGGGCCACCCTGTCCTCACACAGCCCCTTGCCCTGGGCCTAGGAGCCGATGAAGTCAGAGGCAGGTTACAGTCCCCTGCTCTGGGTTGGGGGCAGGGCTGAGCAGAGCACCTGGGGCACCTGCCTCTCCCTTCAGGGGCCACAGCTCCCACCTGACCATGAGGTGGCCCAGCTCACATGCCCTGGAAACTGGGTGCAGGGCCATAGGAGAGGGAGAGGCTGGGGAGGGTGTAACCAGGCTCCAGTGTCCCCGACAGGGACACCCTATCCCCTTTTGGGCGGGGTAGAAGTTGGATGAACAGGAAACTCGAGCTGAGAGGAAGCCTCACGGAGGAGAGGGGCCGGGGTGGGGGGTGTCTCTTGTCAGCTCCGTCTACGCTTCTGTTTTATGTGTCTGTGCCGGTGTCCATGCTGTCTGTGGGTCTGCGTGCACGTGTTCCGTGCACATCTACATGTCCACATACACATTTGCGTTTCTGTGTGTGGTTGTGCTGAGTCTCTGTGTATTTGTCTGTCGACATAAATGTGCCTGTGCATTTGCGGGAGCTGTCTTTGGGGGTCTGTGTCATTTTTATTTGTGTGTTTATAGTGACAGTGTGGACTAGTACGTTAGTATCTGAGGGAGCTCCTAACTCTCACTCGCCCACTCTGCCGTGGCCAAGTCATGACTGGGGCCCAGCTCAGTCCCAGGGCTGGTGACTCACCCTCAGTGTTGGGGGTATGGGCCAGCAGGTCCCCACCCACAGCCTATGGGGCTGTCGTTGGGGCCTGAATCTGGCTGGGTTTATAGACTCTGTGTCCTCGAATCCCCTCCTCCAGTGCTGGAGCCAGCTGGGGCCGCCCACAGCCCACATGGAGCCCCAGCCTGGCTGCGGACAGCCCCCGGGCCTGCCACTCAGGACCACGCCGGGCACAGCCGGGATCCAGGGCCAGCAGCACTGCTCCACAGATAGCCACTAAGGAGCAGTGTGGGTGCAGGGACCCCGAGCGTCCTCTGCACACTGGGCTGGGCTGCAAGGCACAGCGGACGGCCCTGGGCGGGTGTCGTATGGCTCAACAGCTCATGGTCCCCCGTCTGAGGGACTGGTGCTGGCAGGGCCACAGCATACAGTGGTATAGTGGTGCACTGCACAAAGGCACCTGGTTAAGAGGACAAAAGAGCAGAGAGCCAGCCCAGATTATGCCTTCCGGTCTGGGGGCCCTGGTGCCAGGCTGCAGCCTGTGGAGGAAGCCTGTGCTCGGGTAGGACCTCTCTAGTGGACACCTTGGTCTCTTTCTCACAAAGGAGCTGCCTTGCTCTGGTCACTTGCCTGGAAGGAAAGAGGCCCCAGGCCTTGGGATCAGCACCCCACCCAGTGCCCATTCCTTCCAGACTCGCCTCCACCTCTGGAGACAGGCCTGTGCCCCTCTCCCAGGTCTGCTATGCCTTCTTCTGAAGCCATCCCATGAGACCGAGGAAGGACCTGGAAGTCCTGTCCTAATCGCCACTCCCATTCCGTAGAAGAGGTAACTGAGACCTGGAGAAGGACAGCGACCTGCCTCTGGACACCCCTCCCTCTAGCCCTCCCCTGGGGTTCTGCCATGCACACCTAACCAAGCCCGATCCAAGGCAGAACAGAATGAAGCGCACTGTCTGTAGGATCAGGTGACTCAAGTTCCAACTGAGCCCCTGACTCCAAATCCGGCCCCAGCCCCCACCCTGCACCCACTGCCCTCAGCTCACCCCTCCTTTCCAGCCACCCTGACAGTGACGGTTACACTTCTCTGCTTCAATGTTCTTTATTTCATCAGGAAAGTAGCTCGGGAGGCACTGTGGGGGAGGGGGTGGGAATGGGGACAGAGACTTGGCTTCTGTCCTGTGGGGTCCGTAAACCTGGGAGGAAAGAGCAGGCGTGGCCCCAGTGAGGGTCTGGGTGTTCTGAGCGAGGCCTGTTTCCTGGGAGGCCCCTGACTGCCCACCCCACTCAGGGCTCTGGTCCCAGGAAGGTTGTTTGACCCAGGCTTGGGCGGCGGGTTGGCCTGCAGGGCCCCCCACGCAGGGAGAGGTGTAGGTAGCTCCCCCCCTTACCTGGGCCTCTGGCTCAGCTGGAAGCCATGTAGCGGCTGCTGTGAGGTGTGTCGCAATAGAAGGGGTCAACTGAGGTCAAGGTTCTGTAGGGAGAGAGGACAGTGGGAGAGAGGGGCCAGTGGGGCCTGGACCTTCTCTTCTGCTGGCTCCTCCCTGGGAGCCCGCGAGCAACCCCAGGCCTGAGTCAGGGCAGCCAAGCCACAAATACTCTTCGCCTGCCAAGCCGGGCCTTTGTTGCGAAAGCATGGGTTTTGAGGAATTGAGCAGAGAGGAGTCAGGGAGAGGCAGATCTGCAGTCCATCCATCTTTGGATCCATCCTCTGCTGCCTCCAAGGGGAAGGCAGGGGTGGTGGGGAGCACAGCAAGTCACTGGGCAGGAGCAGCCCGGGAGGGCAGGAAGACAGAGGCCAGAGAAGCTGGGATGGAGGCCAGCCCAAGGAAACGGCTTCTCAGAGGGACAGACAGACGACAGAGCAGGGGTAGGCCTGGAGCTGCCCCGCGGCTGGCTGGGATGTGAGGAGGGGAAGAGGTGACAGAACTGGGATTGGGGTGCTACCTTCCCACATGGGGGTGCAGGCGCCGCAGGCTCTCTGTGGGGCTGGGAGTGGCCTCCATGCGGGAGACTGGCTGGTTGAGGGCATAGCCTCCCATCTTCTGGGGCTGGATGCCACCTCGAGTCCAGCCTTCCCGGTCCAGCCCCTTGGGGATGTTTTCAAAGTACCTAGAAGGCAGGGGGTCGTTGGCCTTCCGCTGGCCTCTACCCGCTTCCACAGCCTCTCTTCAGGAATCTTGGCCCTCGGATCCCTCTGGCCTCCTTGCCTTTGCCTGTGTCCCCTGTGCCTGGTCACTCAAAGCCCTTGTCCCCTTGGACAACTCTCACTCAGGAAGTCTGCCCTCCCACATCTGGGGTGGGGGCGGCCTGCCTCGCCCACTTCTCCCTTGGTGTCCTGCTTTCCTTCCACCAGAGCTCTGAGGGGATTGGGCCCTGCCCCTGAGCTCACAAAGAGGGGGTGCAGACAGGTCAACGTGGAAATCAATGATGACTGCCTTGCAGGAGGGGGAGGGGCTCCAGGCACACCAGTGTGGACTGGCAGGTGCTCAGGAAGTGGCCAGGCAGGTGGACCGGGGAAGGGCCCAGCCCCAACGGGTGTGGCTGGGGGCTGCTGGGTCCTCGGGAGGGGTATGTTCACCTCAGGACAGGCAGGGACATAGTGGTCTCGCAATGCCCTGTGTGAGCCTCTGCCCCTCCCGCTGGACTCCTTGGGAACTAAAGCAGCCATTTGCTCCAAATCTGAGCTCAGGGTCTGGTCCCAAAGGGCGGGTTTAGCCAGAGCTTGCAGCTCGGTCTCTGGTCTGCGTGCAGGGCTGTCCGCTCAGCACCCACACTCACTGAAGCTGCCTATGGCCCTCACCTCTTTGCAGCTGGCAGTGCCCGGTCCCCCACCCCTCCTGACCCTCCTCTCCTGCTCACACCCTAACAAGGACGTTGCCTGGCACCCAGGGCTCGGGGAGAATCTGAAATGAATGGATTCCGAGAGATGTCCCGAGCAGGAGGCAGGAGAGGTGGGTTGAGGAGCGGGGAAGAGGTGGACTTGGGAGTGGATCAGGGGTCCGGAGAGGGGAGCCCAAGAGGACAGGGAGGGTCAAGTCACCTTGGAATACTGAGGAGTTGGGGGGACAGTAAGAATCTGGACACCGTGAGGGACTCAGGTTTCCTGGCTTGGAGGATTTTGTCCCGTAAATTACACTTCCTTTATTCCACGCCTGCAAATGCCCTCCATGTCCAGTGCTGGCCCTGGAGGCTCCCCGATGGCGCTAGGACCACCTCCTCCTGGAAGCCCCTGCTGATGCCTCTCTCCAGGACAATGCAGAGCTTACCTGCCCCGGGGGCCCAAGCCCACCTGCCAGGCGCTGGACGTAGGCACTGCTCTTCCTGCTGACCCCTCTCCCATGCCCACCAGCCAGCCCTCCACAGTCCTGCTCTACAGCTCTCAGGGAGCTACCCTCGTGTTGCTAGAAGCTGCTTCACCTGAACAAGGAGACATCTAGTGTCTGACGTTCCCCCTGGGACAGTCTTAACAAGGGACCAGTAGACGTGGGGTGTAAACACACCCACTCTCTTGCCCTTTGGCTGGGAAAATTCTGAGCTGTGTGCTTTATGCTGTTTTCTAGAGTTTCGCCATGGGACAGCTGGCCTCGTGACATCCCCGTTACAGGCTGCCAGTCGTCCCCACCCCACAGCCCCTCCCCATCCCGGTTCCTGAATGCTTGGCTCAGGGCGTGCGTCTAGCAGAGCCTGCGCTAATTCAGTGTTGGTCTTCTCCCCAAGGCTGTGAGCTCACTGCCTGTCCCAGCCCCGGTCTTCCAGTCTGTCAAATGGGTTTCCGCTTTGGGCTGGGAGGGGGCCTCACCCTTGGTTGTAGGTAGTCAGGTACCGGTTATCCCTGTCTGGGTCATAGGCGCTCCGGACATAGGCGGGGTTGTTAAGGCTGTACCCCGTGGGCTCCTGAACAAGAGGGGGAGACAGGGAGCTGTCAGGTCTGGAGAGCTGGGGTGGGGACGGGGACGGGGACTGGGAGGGTGTGGGCTGGGGAGCCAACCTCACCTTGTTCCCCACAGTCTCGCGGCCAAGCAGGGCAACGTTGGTCTGTTGCAGCCGCTGTTGGGGCTGGAATTGGCGGTGGCTCATGCTGCTGGGTTCTGGGCTGGGTGGGGGCACCTGCAGAGGGCAGGGCCACAGAAGGGAGACTGGGGTGGCCAGCTGGGGCAGCAAGGTGGGAGGGAGGGTGGGCAGAGGCACCTGCGCTCCTGCCAACCTGCTCCTTTCCAGAATACACCTCTCCGCCTCAGCCCCTGGGCCCTAGCCTCCACCCCGAGGCCCTTCCTCTGCTCTCTAAAGAGCCCAGTTCTTCCCATTCTCTACCGCCTGGCCCAAGCTGCAGCTCCTCCGAGAAACCGCCCTGCCTGTCACTCACTCTGGGGTTCAGAGTCCTCTCATTCACTCTGCTGTAGCCCGTCTCCCGCTCAGAACCTCTGGACAGCACCGGCAGGAACTCACTGCCCTGGAGAGAGCAGAGCAGCTGTGGGCACCGCGGAGTGTGACTGTCCCTCCGCACCTCCCCGGAGCCACACCTAACTGTCCCCACAGATGTCCCTGAACTCCCTCAGCGCAGCTTACATGAGGGTGAGTCATGGGGAGGAAGTCCGACTTGGTGACACTCCTGTTTGGGAGGAGGACCTGGAGGGGCCACAGGAGGAGCGTCAGCCCAGCGCAGGTAGCCGACCCTGTCCCCACCCACTCAGCCTCCTTGTTCCCACTGCGCCAAACATACAGGAAGACTCGGCACCAATGGGGATCGCTGGGACAACCAAGGAAAGGCAAAAGTTTGGGGAGGGAGAAAAAGGGGGAGCACGTGTCTCTGAATGGGAGCCGCCAGGCCAGGTTCTTGTCTGAACTGAGTGGCCTTGGCTCCTTGGACCTCAGTCTTCTCATCTATGAGCTGGGGAATTGGACCGGGCGGAGGATTCCACCCCGGCTCCTGCGCCTTGTGTTGGAACAGAGGGCTGCGGCTCACATTTTTTTGACAAACTAGAAACCCAAGGACGGGTGGGCTTCCATTGCCCCGAGACCCTGGTGGGGGCCCAGGGAACTCACAGGGTCCCCGGGGACCACCTGGGAGGGTGGCTGGAAGACTATAGGGCTTTTGATGGAGTCCTCCGTGAAGCCAGTCTCCTCCTTGGCACCGATTGATTTCTTCTGTAAGAGATCTGGAAAGACAGGTCCCCATGCTGCCTGGGCCACCCTCTCCACCCACGTGGTCTCTGAGGTTCAAATCCCAGCAGGAGGACGCTGAGGAGGGAGGAAGGTGAGGTCCATGACCTCTGGGGTCCATCCAGAGACCAAGAGAGGAGGGCAGAGGGAAGGGACTGTGCTGAGGCCAGGAGCCAGCTCTGGTCAGGCCCAGGACACTGAGGTCAGCCTCAGGGGAGACCCTGCTCAAGCCACCTGTATTTCTTCTTTCTTCTGCTGGTGACTTCTGAGATCTAAGCCAGCTCCAGGTCCCCCAGGAGGGTCTCTCCTGGAAGTGGGGGATGGAGGTGGGTTGGGGACAGATTGGTTCAGACACAGGCATACCTGGCTGGATGGACGGCTCCTTGAGGTACTTGGAATTGTACTCAGAAGTCATGAAGCGTGGGCCCTGGAACACAGGGTGGGATAATGGGGGACACAAGGAAGACCAGGGCACGGTGGCATGGGGCGGTGATGGCGGTAGCTCTTGGGTTATCTGTGCTCCCGGTGGGCCTGGGAGGGGAGGGCGTGTATCGCTCATGGGACACAAATCTCCCTGGCAGCACATCATGGTGTCCAAGAGTCCCCTGCTGCAGTGAATACTAAGTCACACACCACCCTGGACTCCTGCAATGAGTCCCGGGGCACCCAGAGGCAGGGAGGCTGTTTGGGGAGGAGGGCGGCTAAAGGGCCCAGTGGGGGAGAGAAGGGAAGCCGGGGTCATAACTGTGATGCCGTTTTGGAGTCACACATCCTTTGTCTCTTGGAGCCTGAGCCCACATTGTGCCCGCTCCACGGTGACCAGAGAGCGCTCCTCTGCAACGGGCAGGAGGGACGCCACCTCCTCCCCGGCCCCTCGCCCAAGGCGGGCCACCCACTCACGTAGCGAGAGTTCTCCCACTCCGGGGAGCCCTTGGCTTGCTGCTGGTGGAGCAAGGGAATGTCCCTGGGCTCCAGCCCCGTGATAGACTGGGCTCCGTGATCCTGGGTGTCAAAATGGACCTTCCTGACCTGGAGGAGGGGGCACCAATGACCTTCCTGGACAGGTGAAGGGATGGCCACCACCTTCCTAACCTTGATTCTGCCTCTGACACCTGCAGAGTTCCTGCCCGCAACCAGAAGGGCCCCTTGACAATGAGCCAGGTGTCCCTCCTTGGCTCAGAGCCCTCAGAATGACCATCACACTCACTGAGCCCCGCATCCTGACAGCAGCCCGCAGGGCCTTTGCCCCTGCTTTGGCACTGCCCGGAACACTTCCCACAGATGGCTGCAACTGGAGAAGCACGAGCATCCCTCAGGTCTTTCCTGGGTCAAGTACTACGCTCTTTCCCAACTCCTTCCCTCCTGCTTCCTCCCTACTCCCCTGCTGGATCCCCCACATACCCCAATCTTATCACCTTCAAATAAGAAGAGATGCTCAGGGCTGGAGGTGTGGCTCAGGGGTAGAGGCTTGCCTCCCACAAAGGAGGCCAGTGCTCCTTGCCCGTGCACACACACACACACACACACACACACACACACGCACACACGCCATAGCGATGACGCGGATGGATTGGTGGATGGATGAGTGGATAAGTGTCTGCTCGGGTGTAGGTGGCCTTGCTGGTGACAAGAACAGTGGTACCGTGACTCTAGACACAAAGCATGTGGGTGATGATGACGAGGTGGTGATGGGGCTTGGACGTGTGGAGGGGCTGCTGGAGGTGACAGGATAGAGGTGGGATGGGGAGAGGGGCAGGCAGGGATGAGGAGACAGAGGTGTGGTGGGCTGGCGGGGATGGGGATGGGGACCCTCCCTCTCCTGGCTCCTCCATGCCCCACAGTTCAGCCTTGACCAAGCCTTGGCGTGCTGTCCCTGCCTTCTGGAAGGCCTCCGGGGTCCAGCTGCCCCAGCCCTGTGGGGGTCTCGGCTGGGAGCTCCGCCCTCCCCTGGCCTCGTCCTGGCACTGACCTCCTTAGTGAGGAGGCCCTCGCTGGGCTTCTCGCGCCCGTAGCTGGAGGTGGTCTGGTACATGTTCCAGGGTAGCGGTTGCGTGCCGTCGGGCACCTCCAGGGGACCGTAACTCTGACTGGTCACGGACTGGAAATTGTTCCGGACTTGTTCCCTGGCAGGGGGACAGGAGCAGAAGCTAGGACCCCTGGGGCCACCCGCTTTCACCCTCCGGAGGCTGTGTTGCTTATGCCCAGGAGCTTCCCACCTCCTCAACCCTTGGGACCCCAAGCTGGGCACCAGGTTTTGGCCAGGCAAGCCCGAGTTCCGTCCTCTGAGCCCAGAGTTGGTCCGGTTTGCTCTGACATTCCCAAGAGCTCAGGTCCAATGGGGCAGGAGTGGGTGTGAGGGAGTCGGGCAGACGCACCCCATGGCCGAGTTGTCCAGGGCATCCAGGTGGGGCTGGTAGGAGACCAGAGGCCGGTAGTTTGATTTGTAACCTGTGCCTACATGGCTGCCCATCCGGGGCTTGAATTCCTCCCGACCTGCGAGGGCACAGGACTGCAGGTCAGCAGAGTTGGGGGAGGGAGCAGAGCTTCCCGGCAGGACCAGCATCGCATCCGCCCAGAACCCAGGGGCCGCTCTGACGGGGATGCCTGGCCCTTCGGGTCTGTGAGGGCAGCAGAAGGAGTGGACGGGGTGGGGCCAGGCCAGTGTGGCAGAATCACAGAGTGATGAGGCTAAACCAGGAAGGGTCCTCGGAGGGTTCCGGGAGTGGACCAATTCAGGGTGGAGGGCTCTGCAGTGCGACCTGCCCACAGGGCTGTTCCTCTCTGAGGGCCTCTGACTTCCTGCCCAATGTCCGGGGGAGGCTCCTGCTCACCGTAGGCTGTGCAGTAGCTGGTGGCGTAGAATTTCAGGGGGTCCGTGCAGCCCCCCGAGCTCATCTTCACATAAGGAGACACAACCCCCAAAGGGAGTTTCCCCATCATGATGCTGTAGGGCAGGGCCCCCGGGGGCCTAGGAAGGAACGCAGGCGCCCTCGTCAGTCCCAAGTCCAGATGGGAAGACAGTCGCGCCCCACAGAGCCGACCCCTTCCCCCAGGCCTCCGTCCGTCCCGAAACCCATCCCTCAAATGGAGGAAAAGATGCATCTTCCCAACACCTAATCATCAACACTTCCTATTCCCATTTCACAAGCCAGGAAACAGGTCCTAGGTAATGAAGGACTGGCACATGATAGGTGGTCAAGCCAGGAGTCAGACCTGGGGCCTGTGACTCGGGGCCCCAATCTGAACCACTACCCAGAGCTCCCACCAGGGAACCCTGGGCCACCCCAGCTCCGAGACTCACTCCCAGACCCACCTACCTCCTGGTCTCCCCTTCAGCTCCCTGGCCTTGCCCACCATCCACTGGAAGTTGGCCCTGCTCTCCTGGGGCAAGCAGCAGTGGGCCCCACCCTCACCTGCCCTTCGCAGTGGTTCTGAGGTCCACAGAGGCCACAGGAGGCAGGAGCCGCTCTGGAGAGGCTGGGCCCTCCTGGCGTTGGCCAAGCCAGGAGTAACAGAGGGTTTCCTAGCAACCAGTGCCTAGCAACAGTGTTCCCAGCCTCTGAAGCCCTTCTAGGGCCAGGGCCCACTGAGGGGCTGACTGGGCCAGGAGGAGAAGGCCAGGGACTGCCCAGGCCAGGTCCCACCTCCTTAGGACAAGGCCCCATCTCCAGCCTCCTGCACCAGGCCAGGAAGAGTTTGACAAGAAATAAAAGATAATCCCAAACAATCACTCCCATTATTGAGTGCCCACTTCTCGCCAGACACTTTACATCCTTTATCTCCATCCTCCACGCGGCTCCTCCAGGTAGCTATTATTATCCCTGTTTTCACAGGGAGAACACGGATCGTAGATGAGCAGAGTGGCTTGGCGGGCCAGAGATCTCGCCATCAGAAAATAACCCAGCTGAGAGGCAGGCGTGGGCGTGTCTGGATCCCACTCTTAGGTTTCACAGTAAATTAATGTTTACTACGTTCCGCTGGGAGCCAGATCTGGGCTAAGCCCTTTTACACACATTACCTCGTGCAGTCCCCCAAACCACCTGTGAACTGGGTACTTACCGTCAGGCCCACAAACCACAGCAGCCGTTTAAAAGCGTGGTTCAAACCCGATCTGTCAACTTTGATGAGGCGCTTATTATCTTCCCGACGCCCCCACTTCCCCATCTTAACCAAGGATGTGACTGCACCCACTTCCCCGGGGCTGTTGGCAGATTAACAAGGCCGAGGTGAGTGGAGGTGATTGCAGAACCTTCCTGCAGGCCGTGCTTCCAAGATCGTCACAGCCTTCACCTCAAGGTGGCTTGCAGGCTTATAAATGCAACAATTAGATCTCCGGAAGGTGAGGGGGGCCCTGATTTGTAGCATGTGCTAATAATTTCTGGGGTGTCAATACTCCCACTGAGGCTACTTTCATTGAACAGTGGCTTGTGAAGCTGACTTGACCGGATACAGTATTTCGGCTGTACAGATCCAACAGACAGGAGCAACCTCGAAGGCACTATAAATACGAGAAAATGTACTAATGTAATTAGGAGGCCCGGAGTCTTAAATATGTCCTTCCTTTATTTTTAGTATAATTGATTACATTGTCACTTTAATTTCTATCAGTGGAGTGTGGGTGCAGATTGTGCCTCTGTTTCCCATCCTGGAGACAGAGAGTAATGATGGGATCTACCCTCAGGTTGCAGCCCAAACGAAGCATCCAGCCCAGCACCCGGCATGCACCCTGAGTGCCAGCTAAGAGTTAGGGACAGGCGCCCTGAGGATCCCTGCCTGCTAGGCAGAGTCGGGCCTGGGGGTGACGGACAGGGCCCTGGCCTCAGGGAGCTCACAGGCTCAGGGGATCCCAGACACAGCCAGGGGGGGTGTGCTGAAAGAAAGCACTCAGAACCCGCTTGTGCTGTGGGGTATTTTTGTCTCTGGGCACGTGTAGACAGGAAATAACAAGCCTACTTGGCAGGGTCACTGGCGGCTTTGAAATACCCTGTGCAGGACAGGGAGAGCCAGCAAGGGGGCAAGGTGGGGGGTGCCCTGCATGGTCCTATGAAGGCCTCAGTGGGGAGAGGCAGGCTTTGCAGGGAGAAGCAGCCCCCAGGAGTCTATGGCCATGTTCCCTGTTTGCGGGGCTGAAGGGGCAGAGAAGAAATTTTTCTAGGGCTGCTGGAGCTGACAAGCCCTCGGGCAGGAGTTCAAGGAGCGGGCTGCCCGCCCAGTCTAAGCTCTCAGAGGTCCGGCCGCAGCCTGGGTTTTTTTTGCTGTGTGGCGACACCCAGTGGCCATAATTGGGAACTGCAGGATATGCCGCAGATGCTGCCCTGATAAGGCGGGGCAGGCGGCTAGATGGCCCCACTCAACCCCGCACACCCACAAACCCACTCTCCAGAGCAGAAGGCGCAAGGCCGGCAGGGAGCAGGAGCCCAGGGGCTGCCCACTTGGATGCCCGACCCGGTACCCAATTGCTGGGTAACTTTCAGGCTTCTCACCATGGGCCTCAGTTCCTGCAGCGAAGGAAGACTACACACGGTCCTTCCAGACTTGAGGGTACGCTGGAAAATCAGGGTCCACCTCACTCCACTGTCTTCCCTTAACTGTCCCCGTTTATTAAACACTTCCTCTGTGCCGGGTGTGTGGCTTTTCACTACAAGACTATTGTCATTTTGACCTTTGACCTATGAGGAGACTGCCTAGGCCTCACAGGCCGGAAGAAGTGGAGCTGGGATCCTAACCCAGCTCGGCTCCGGAATCTGCTCTGCCTGCTGGAACATGCCGTTAAGCTCTCTGTCAGGTGTGGGTACAGCAGCAGAGAGCTCCAACGCCACTTGGCCCATTTTTCAAAGGGATGGCCTGTCCTGACCAGACAGGTGACTTCCTTCTCCTTTCTAGATCTTCCCAGTCCAGTGAGCCAGACTCATTTCCGTCCTGTAAGGAGATGGGCTAATACACCAGCACCTGCCTCCCCTCTGGGGCCTAGGGTCAAAGCTTAGGGACGCAGTGAGGGGAAGCCTTGGGTGCTCAGCCCCACTGAGCTCTTTAGCCAGGACCAATGGGGTCAGGTCCCCCAAGGCCAGAATGCGCCACCCTGAGACCTGAACTGACACAGGCGTCTGGGCTCTGGGCTGTGTGGGCTGCAGGTTCCTGGAGCAGGTGAGCGAGCACGCCCTGAGTGGGTGTTGATCTGTTTGGCTGATGTCTATCTTTTTATTTTTATCTTTATTTATTTTTTTGGTACCAGGGGTTGAACCCAGGGGTGCTCTACCACTGAGACGCATCCCCAGCCCTATTTTGTATTTTATTTAGAGACAGGGCCTCACTGAGTTGCTTGGCACCTCGCTTTTGCTGAGGCTGGCTTTGAACTCGTGATCCTCCTGCCTCAGCCTCCTGAGCCATTGGGATTACAGGCGTGGGCCACAATGCCCTTTTGATGTCTATCTTTATGGCCATCTCAGAGGGCAGACTGGGGCTCTTGTCCGGAAGAGATAGGTCAGCTTAATGGAGGGAAAAGCTGCCTAACACACCAAACAGAAAATAGGCTGCTCTTGGGGAGTGAGTTCCCTGTCTCAAGAAGCATTCAAGCGAAGCTTCACAGGATGTCAATAATAGCAGGCTCACTAGGGGCTCACCTGGTGCCAGGCACTGTCTAAGCCCTCCCACATTTAAATCTCATCACACTCCCATGTGGTGAGTAGGACCAGCATCTCCATTTTACAAATGAAGGAAATAAGACACAGAGAGAGGGTGTGACTTGCCCAGAGTCACACAGCTAGTAAGAGGAGGGCCCGCTATTTGAACCAGGCAATCTGGTTCCAAAGCCCATGCTGCTGACCGCTTCGATATGGCTTCATAGGTTAAGCTGAAGGTTCTCCTAGTTGTTTTCAAAATCTGACCTTCAGTGGCAGTTTTTTAAATCCTTTTTAAAAACCCATCCTTCCCATGATCTCTCCCATGCCCAGCTCCTTGGTCTGTGCCAGGCACTGCTGGGCAAAAATCCCGCAGAAGAAAAGAGACTTGGTATCCTTCAGATTGGCTGAGATGCTTGAGAACAGGAAGCAGGCCCCTGGGATGCAGCTGGCGGGTGGAGACGGGGAGGCTGCTACTGTCAGAGCGGGGACTTCCTTATACTCATACTTTTGAGATTGAGGCAAGCACAAGGAGGAATGTTTCCTGGCTGGCCTGGAGGCAAGGAGGTAGTCAGGGGATGAGATGGTGGTCGGATAGGATCGGTTGTTGACCCAGGAAAGGCCTAGATGCTCGTGTTGGGCGAGCTGAAGTCACCTTTTGGTTTAAGGTCTGATCCTGGCACAAAGAGTGCTGTGTGACCTTTCTTAACTAACAGCCCCTCTCTGGTCCTGCTATTTGTTAAGAGAGTCAGTTGAGCCAAAATAGGATTTGGCTTGTTTGCTTTTAGTTTGGGTTGTGTTGTTGGGCCTTGAGGCCTTGAGACTCCTTCTTCAAACAAGTACTGAAGTGACGGCTGGCTCCTCGCCTCTTCTCCCCTCCCCGCACAGTCTGAGATAGCAGGACCCAGCCCACCCCTTCCAAGGTCATTCCCTGGGCCTGTTACGGAGGAGTGTGGAGGGGCATCTGCTGACCCAGCCCACACTCAGCCTGGCCCTCTGGGACCCACAGGGCCTGCACGGGCAGTGTCTCCCAGCCCAGGCCAGCTTGTATCCCTGGAGGACACAAGCGTCCTTGGAACAGGGTACATCGGCTCCTCGTTCTACTGATGGGGACATCGATTCTTCTGAGGTCGCCTGACCACCCTCGCCCCCCTCAGGCACCTCTGGGCTGTGACCACCCAACTATCCGTGGTGGCCGGGCCGAGGGGCTCCTGGCGGGAGGGACTGACTGGGGCCCCCGGAGCTGGCTGGCCAGGGGGGAGGCCTGGCTCCCTGGCACCTCCCTTCCTCCCCATAATGAGGACGGGGGCTCCCTGGGCCGGGGTGGGAGTGGACTGAGGAAATGCTCAGGGTCGTGTCCGCACGTGGGCACTGGGGGCTACTGGGGGCCACGGGCGGTCAAATGAGGCTGAGAGGGCAGATCAGGTCCAGGGAGCCAGCTGACAGGGCCACTGTTGTTTTGCACTGTGACTATCTAGCCTTAGTGAGGCCTTAGTGAGGCCTGGCACCTCTAGGAAGCACTTCGGGGGCTCTGCTCACTGTGATGTCAGCATCTGGCATCAGTCTAAGGCCTAAGTCCACTCTCCCTCCAGCCCGCCCTCCCTCTGTCTTCCTCTCTCCCTCCCTCTCTCTCTCCCCACCACCTTCCACCGTCCAGGCTGACTTCTCCCTCCGTGGACACTCCCACTGTACTGGGCTGGCTCCATGGCTGTCCTGTCTCTGCCTGTTCTGTTCTTTCACTGTCTCCTCCGGGTGAACTTGTTGATCTTGCACAAGCTTTAAAAATTCATGACTCCTGCAGAAGAGGGAGTGAGATGAGGCAGAAAACAAACTCACCCCACCCTCAGGTGACTCGGAGACTCTCGGCAGAGAGCAGCCAGAAGCCCAGGACGAGGGCCAAGGGAGGGGTCCAGAGGCACAGAAGTCTAGGTCGGGACCCCACCCTGCCCGCGTGAGGCCCGCGCCCTCTGGACAGTCTGAGCCCGTTTCCTTGGCTGGACGACAGGATCCCGGGACAGTTCGTGGGTGGTTAGGAGGAGGATGCGGAAGAGACAGGATCTGGGCGCACGACGCACAGCCGGCGGCACAGAGAGCACTAGGGAACGCTCAAGGCCGTTGTGAGGTGTCCCAGCCTTCCTCAGGGACCGAGGGGCCACGGGGCGGGTTCTGGCCCATGTGCCGAGACAGGAACTGCAGAGAGAGGTCGTGGGGCGGGTGTGAGGTTCCCACTCTGGGGGCAGAGACCCCCTGGAGGGATGGAAGGGATGATGGCCGCAGCCTGGCCACCCAGCCTCTGCGCGGAGCGGGGCTCCCTGGAGGGCCCCTTGCCTGCGTTGGCGTGGAGAAAGAAGCTGCTGCTGATGCCCCTGAGGTCGGTTTTGGGGTTTTGTTTGTTGCTGTGGAGTAAGCAGAGTTTAGAACCTCTTGGGAATGAAATTAGGATGTGGCTTTTTTTATTATCAGCCTTCCGAGAAATATCGAATGCTGCGCACACGCAGCTCACGCACACACGCTGACTGTTTGGGTGATCGTAAGGAATTGACTTACTGTTCTGGAGGCTGGCAAGTCCCAAGAGCGTCATGACCTTCAGAGTGAATCGGCTGGTAAGCTGGAAGCCAGGGGAGCTGATGGCTTAGTTCAAGTCTAGTCCAAAGGCCTGAGAGTCAGGTGTCTGAGAGTGAAGCCCTCGAGACCAGAAGAGCTCAGGTTCAGCTTGCATCTGAAGGCAGGGAAAGAACCAACGCCCCTCCAGAGGCAGACAGGTGAGCCAGGCGCAATGGCACCTGCCACCTGTAATCCCAGCAGCTCTGGAGGCTGAGGCAGGAGGATAGCAAGTCCAAAGCCAGCCTTAGCAGCTTAGTGAGGCCCTAAGCAACTTAGTAAGACCTGTCTCAAAATAAAAAATATATAAAAAATAAAAGAGGCTGGTTATATGGCTCAGTGGTTAAGCATCCTTGAGTTCAATCCCTGATGCAAAAAAGAAAAAAGCCGGATGGGAGGATTCCCTCTCACAGAGAGCAAGATCAGCCTTTCTCCTCTATTCAGGTCCTGGACTGACTGGATGAGCCCCACCACATTAGGGAAGGCAATGTGCTTTATTCTGTTTACCAATTTAAATGTTAATCTCGTCTTAACATACCCTTGCAGAAATACCTGAGTGTCAATCAAATACCTGGGCACCCCATGGCCCAGGCAAGTCGACACATAAAATTAACTATCACACTCTGGCATAGGGAACTTACTGGAAGCAGATGAGGAGACTACCGAAGTTTTGAGAACAGTAATGGAAAGAAAATGATGAGCCTGGTCTTTTAAAGTCTGTGACTCTGAGACTTAAAACTTTCAGGGGCAGGAAGTGGACTGAGCTGTCCACACAGCTCTCCTGGAGGCAGAGCACACAATCCACACTTCAGGTGTGAGCAGGGAGGATCATGGGAAGGAAGCACCTCTGGGTGATGGAGCACTCCTCGAGCAGACAGGACCTCCCCACCCCCACCAAGCGGCCAGCAGGGTGCCTTTGCTGGGGTTACCCTGTCTCTGCCTGGGTGTGCTCAGTGTGTGGGCAGAGTTGGCAACTTGTCTTTTAAGTCCATCCATCTCTGAATCAAGAGGGGCACATCTGGCCAGGCGCAGTGGTGCGCACCTGCAATCCCAGTAGCTCGGGAGGCTGAGGCAGGAGGATCGAGAGTTCAAAGCCAGCCTTGGTGAAAACGAGGCCCTAAGCAACTCAGTGAGACCCAGTCTCTAAATAAAATACAAAATAGGGCTGGGGATGTGGCTCGGTGGTCCAGTGCCCCTGAGTTCAATCCCCGGTTAAACTGCCCCCCAAATAAAAGTGGGGACACATCTGGACCTGCTAGAGAGACCTCCGTGCACTCACAACTGTGAGTGATCAGCCTTACTTCTTAAGCCCCTGAGACCCAGGAGACCCCGGGCTGGAGGCTGGAGCTGCCCATCACCCCGGCTCTCCTTGGGTCGGAAGCAGAATGAATCAAAGGCAGGATTTGGAGACCAGGAGAGCCGGCTGCGGTGGCGACTTCCAGGGCTCAGCCAGATCAGATTCCCTCTTCCAGGACAAGGACCAGCGAGACCCATGCTTCCCAGGCCCCCTGCAGTTCAGCGAGGCCGCACGGCCAGCTCTGGCCAAAGGGCTGTGCGAAATGACACACATCACAGGTCTCACCCCCTTGGGTGGCAGCTGCCGAGGCCCACACGGAGCTGGCAGAGCCCGGGTCCCTGAGTCACCAGCTGCGGGAGCTGTCCTCGGGAGCCACTCGGCTCACCCCGGACTTGGCGCAGTGAGAGGCTAACCTCGTTCTGTTGCCGCTGAGACTTGGGGTGTCGTCGGGCCATTGTCTGGTCTGGCCGATGATGCATCTGTCTAGGAGAAAGACAGAAGCCATATTGCACATAGCAGGGAGAAGAAGCTTCCAGAAGGCGTGGTGAGTGTGGGATGTCAGAGGAAATCCCATAAAACGCTCACGATGCTCCCCTTTGCTTGCTGGGCCTCCTGAATGGCCTCCTTTAGAAACAGACTAGCCTGGTCTGGGACCCGGCAGAGGCGGCTCTGGGAAGAACCTCCACATGCATTACCCCACTGGACCATTAGGCACTCAATTAGCATTTAGGGGCACCAACTAGCTTTCGGGATCCGTGCTGAAGCAGGGGACGGAGCGGAATACCACACACAGTCCTCTCCCAAACGGAACTTGCAGTAGGAGCATGGAGGACGTAAATAATCTCGCCATGCTGGCCCGGGGACCTGGGAAGGTGACAGGCTGTCCAAGCCTGTTCATTAGAGAGAACCGGCCTCGGCTCCAATTCCCGTTCATGCTACGTAATGTCCGCTTAGCACACGTGGTCAGTGCTTCGCGCCCAACCGCCCCCACCTGCTCCAGACCACAGGGGGGAAAAAAGAAAAAAAGCAGCGGACCAAGATTCAAACCCAGGACTGGCTGATTCTGAAACCTGCACGCTTGGCTCCCATATGATGCCAGGTCAGTTTTATGGGCTTCGTAGAAAAGGTGTGCTGAGAGTATTGTCTTTGTTTTATAAATGTAGACACAGGAGCTCAGAGACGCGTAGATACTTGTTTAGGGCCACACAGCACGTTAGCGATGGGGCCAAAGCTCAGTGCCAGGATCTCAGTCTTACCCATCATGGCGCTTCTCTTCTGGTCAGGCAGATCTCTGACCAGGCCATTTCCTCATTTAAAACCTGGTTGGTGCCCAGTGCCTGGCCCACGGGAGCATGCAGGGCAGCGCCCGCACTTGGGAAAGGTTCAGAAATACTTGTCCTTGTGGTGGTGGAAATCAGCACCCTGTCTCCACGTCTCTACCACAGGGTGTGGGGTGGCCTGTGCTTCCTGGCTTCCTTGGGGCGGGGTCACTCGCCCTGGCCAGTGAGTAGTGAGTGAAAGGTGTCACTTGTAAGACGAGCACGTCGTTGCCAGGGAATGACCTCCAGAACTCGTTTCCTTGCTCTCGCCTGAACGTCACCCCACAGCAAATGGAGGCGTGGAAGCCCCGGCCGCCAGCAGGACTGTCCCAGAGGGCCTTTGAGGGGCTGATTTTGATCCGATGAAGTCATAAGTGTGACGGGGCTGCGTCCTTATAAAAGAGGAAGAGACAGCAGACGCCTCCCTCGTTCTCCCTACCCATCTCGGAGGGACAGCAGAAGGTGGCCCTCTGCAAGCCAGGAGGAGAGCCCTCAGCAGGAACCACGCCCGCAGCAGCCCTGCCCTTGGACTTGCCGGCCCTCAGAGCTGTGGCAAAGTCAACTCTGTGGGTTCCCAAGTGCCTCTCTTGGTGGCACTTGGAGGCGGGGCCTTTGGGAGCAAGCAGGGCTGGTGAGGGGCCAGGTGGGGCCCTAGTGGCTTCTAGCTGACATGCTCCTCCCTGTCCCCCGTGCTCACCTGCCCCGCCGTGGCATGACCCAGCGCCGTGGGCCTCGCCAGGAGCTGGCTCCTCAGTCCCCAGAGCTGCGAGCCAGGTGGACTTCCGATATTTATGACCTGCTCAGACAGTGGCGGTCCGACCTTGCCTCGGAAGAGAAAGGGGGCTGAGATCCAGGCCGAACGGACGGACGGCTGCTCCAGGCGTCGCTGCTCCGCCAGGGCGAGGCCTGCAGTGGGGCAGCGGGGTGTCGCGCTGCGCCCTCCATCAGCCCCCATGAGACGCGTGGGAAAGAAAGAGACTTGTGGCGGCCACAGGCCGCCTGAGCCATTTCTGGCTTTTAAGTATAGTTTAATTTACTTATTTATGTACTGACTGATGGATTGAGCGGTACTGGGGATCGAACCCCGGGCCTGGCGAATGCTAGGCGAGCGCTCTGCCACAGAGCTACGCCCCCACCCTGGGCATCGCAAGCTTTAAATATCATTATCACTACAGTGTGCGTGCTGAAAGCCCCAGAAATGTCCCTGTGTTAAGACCCTGGTCCCCGGAGTGCGTCTACTGGGAGGCACCAGGGACCTTTAGGAAGAGGGACTTCGTGAGTCCTGAGGTCATTGAGGGCATGTCCTTGTCCTTGTGGAACCCTGACCTCTTCCACATTCTTTTTTGCTTCCTGACCACGAGGTGAGCAGTGTGCTCCGGCACTCATTCCTGCCATTGCCACCCAGCTCCCCCATCGGGCAATGGGTCTCCTGACCTTGGACTGGAACCTCTGAAACTGTGAGCCAAAATAACCTTTTCTCTTTATAAGTTAATGATCACAGTTATTTTGTTATAGCAATGGAAAACTGACTAATAGAAGTATTTTATTTTAGCATGAAGTACAAAAGTCAGCACAACCCATGAAATCTGCCATCTCCTCTTCCAAGCCTCAACCTAACCTTTCCCACCAGATACCCTGCTCTGGCCTCATCAGCCCAACAGTTTGACTCTCCAGGAGCCCTGAATGTCTCCCCTCCTTGCCTTTGCCTGTACACCTCCCTCCACTGGGAATGCCTTTCCCAGAAGCCTGCCAGACACGCTTACTAAGGAACAGATCTGAAAAAGTCGCTTCCTGCTTCTCTCTGATAGTTCTTGGAGGAAATGCCCAGGGACGCTCACCCTCCAGCTGCACCCGTTTCAGTTTGATAGCTGAAGGCCAGATTTAATAAGTGGTAGCATTGCTACCACCACTAGGGACAGTGAGGGGCTGGCCCTGCGGTCCAGCAGGAGCACAGAGATCAGAGGGCGGTGGCTGCTGTGGCCTGGGGTGGTGGCCTGAGGGAAGGCTGATGGCAGGATGCAGGTCGCAGGCCCCAGAGCGCAGCGCAGTGCGCCCAAAGGAGGCGTGGGCCCCGCTGTCCAAAGAGGAGATAGGAAAACAACTTTTAAAAATGTTGAAGATATATATGTGAATAGCTGCATGATGGACACGGTCATCTCACTAACCAGCACACAAAGCCCTCTTCTTACGAGAAGGCAACGGAGAGAGGGTCTGGAGGGCGGCCACGGAGCATTTGGCTTGTCCCACCCCCGCTGGCCACCTTGGGCAAGCCACACCACTTGTCCACTCCCTGGCCCCTCTGTTGCTCCGTTAAAGTGGAGATGACAAGCGGGCTTCTACCTTTCACCATGAGAAGCAAACGGGATAAATCAGCAGCACACTCCACACCGCATTCAGTGTCGGGAAGGGAGGCCTCCTTGGGCAACAGCGGGGGAAGGAGGCGTCGTCTTGGCCTCCTTCCTGTCACCGACCAGAGCACCAGAGCCCCACGCGACCCAGGATCCCAGCCCCCCAGCCTCCTGCCACGCTGTCAGCGGACAGAGTGGACCACAGGGATCTCTGGTACGCATTTTCCATCAATGAATTGACGTACTTATCATTGAAACAAAACATTACTTTTAGACATTGATGCTGACCACTGATCTGCACCCCAGCCCTCTTTATTTTTGAGACAGTGTCTCCCTAAGTTGCCCAGGCAGGCCTCAAATGAGCGATCCTCCTGCCTCGGCCTCCCGAGTAGCTCGGATTATAGGTGTGTGCTGCTGCTCCTGGCTTTGACGACCATTTTTTATGCGACAAATGGATTAATACTTGTATTAAAGCAGGCAATTAAAATCTTGTGCTTTTTCCACCTACATGCATATGGCTTTGGCATTGCCAACGCTTGCTAATATCAGAGTTTAAAAAGAGAATTGCATTTCGACGGAGAATTTTATCTTCATTTTAGATGTAAATAATATTAATGGAGTCTCCTTTTATTTTTGTTATATGTACTTATTATTTTACATCATCACAAGGATAAACATTCATGCCATTTGATAACAAGTGTAGTGACGTCCTAAAGTGGATGCACGTCACTATAGGACTTTCCTTGCTCAGTTACATTTTGATCTATAGCAAACCACTCAAAACCTTGTGGCTTAAAACATAAATGTTTCTTATTTTTCCCACTTCTGTGTGTTGACTGGTTTGTTCTTAGGGTTTAGGCACATTTCTGGGGCTTGGTGGTGTACCAGGTCCTCATGCACATCTGGGTCCTTAGCTGGCAGGGCCCCTACAGCTCGGGACATGGGTGGCCTCTGTCTTCTCTCCCTGTGCCCTCTGGTCCTTCAAAGTGTGGCCTCATGTCGCTGAGAAGCAGCACCCAGCTGCTTGAATCCCAAGCCACGGAGAGACTAGGAACGCAGCCTTCCTCTACGACACCATCCTGAATGTCCCCGGAGTCTCCTTGAACGTACACGATCCACCACTTTCCTCCCTGAGGAATTTTTTGTTTTTGTGAGATGGGGGTCTTCCTAAGTTGTCCAGGCTGAACTTGGACTCTGGATTCAAGTGACTCTCCTGCCCTGACTCCCAGACAGGTGGGACTACAGGTACACATCGCCATGTCCGACTCTAGGAACTCACTTTTATATGCACATTTTTGTAACTCAACTAGATTACTTTTATTCACACTTAATTTTCATGGAAACATTTTATTTTAATTTTTTTTCAATTTCATAACATTGTTTTTGCTACTTTATGTTTGTTTTTACAGTGTCAGATATAGTTTTTGACAAAGATGCCAAGGAACCCAATGTGAAAAGAAGTTTTTAAACTAAATGATGTTGGAATAACTGGGCATCTATATCAGGAAAAAAAAAGAATCTCAACCAAACCCCACACAATATCCAAAAATTCACTTGAGTTATAAAGATATCTTCATAACTTGGGGACAAGAAGGGCTGGGTCACAAAAAGCAACAAACATAAGAAAAAAAGCAACAGATGGACTTTATCAAGGTTTAAAACTTTGGCTCTTCAAAAGCTATTATTAAGGGCTGGGGTTGTAGCTCAGTGGTAGAACCGATTCACAAAAAGAGTTATTTGTAATCCCAAATTAGAAACAGCTCAGTTATCCATCAGTACAAGAATGGAGACCAAACATAGCAATGTCATACAATGGAACGTGTAGCACTCAATAATAAACAGATTACAGATGCATGCAGGGACATGATTCATTCTCAAAAACATTTCTCCACGTGGAAGCAGGCATACATGAAAGAGTATATACTGTCAGGTGTGGTGGCATATGCCTCTAATCTCAGCAGCCCGGAGGCTGAGGCAGGAGGATCGAAAGTTCAAAACCAGCCACAGCAAAAGCAAGGCACTAAGCAACTCAGTGAGACTCTGTCTCTAAATTTAAAAAACTATGAAATAGGACTGGAAATGTGACTCAGTGGTTGAGTGCCCTTGAGTTCAATCCTTGGTATCAAAAAAAAAAAAAGAGTACATAGTGTACAGTTCTATCTGTCTGAAATTCTAGACAAAAGTCATCCATGGGGGCAAAAAATTAGAGAACAGCTGCCTGGAGCTGGGACAGGCATGGTATGGGAATTCATTAAGCAGGAGCATGAGGAAACTTCCAGAGGTGATGATAATTTCTGGGTTTTTTTTTTTTTTTTTTTTTTTGAACAAGGGATTAGACCCAGGAGCACTTAACCTCTGAGCCACATTGCCAGTCCTTTTTGTTTTTTATTTTGAGACAGAGTCTTGCTAAGTTCCTTGGGGCTTTGCTAAGTTGCTGAGGCTGGCCTCAAATTTGTGATCCTCCTGCCTCTGCCTCCCAGGCCACTGGGATTACAGGCTTGTACCAATGCCCCCAGTTCATTTCTGTATCTTAATAGAAATGTGTTTTTTTAAGCATCTGTCAAAACACAGCAAACATTTGCTTGAGAGTCTGAGGCAGGGAGATCTCAAGTTCAAAGCCAGCCTCAGCAACTTAGTGAGACTCTGTCTCCAAATAAAATATAAAAAGTGTTGGGGATGTGACTCAGTGGTTAAGTGTCCCTGGGTTCAATCCCCACCACAAAAAAACAAACTAACAAACAAAAACCTCAGCAAACATGTACGTAAGATTTGTAGATTTGTGGATTCCAGGGCTGGGGGTACAGCTCAGTGATGGAGTAGTTGCCTATCACGGACAAGGCCCTGGTTCCGTCTCCGACACAGGAAAGAAAGAAGAAGAAAAGAAAGTGCATTTCATTGCATATATATTTTATAGCAAAAGAAGAAACTTTAAATAAATATCAAATTCAAGTTAATAAATAGTATGCGTTACAAAACATTTAGGGTAAGAATTCTGGTGTACGTAATTTGCTTTGGAATGCACCAAAAAGTAGGCAGAGGAGATGGGCCAATGAGGGGAGAGGAGGATGGAAAGATGGACTGATAGGAGTTTGCACCAACGGAGTAGAAAGTTAAGGGTGGAATCTAGATAGTAGCCCGACAAGTGTTTCTCTTCAAAACAACTTTGCTGTATGTTTGATATTTTACAATAAAATGCTACAAAAACTTCAAGAACATTTGTTTTTGGAGTTATCTTTCTAATGTAGAAGACACTATTGATGTGATTTTTCCATTTATAGTTGTATATAAAGTTTCCTTTAAATGTATTCATTTAAATAAAAAAGGGACTTAATTTTAAAAAGGTAAGTAGCCAGGTACAGTGGCGCACGCCTGTACATCTAGTGACTCACGAGGCTGAGGCAGGAGGATCTCAAGTTTGAGGCCAGCCTCTGCAATTTAGCGAGATCCTGTCTCAAAATAAAATTTGAAAAGAGCCGGGCATGAAGCTCAGTTGTAGAGTAGTCGCCTCCCGCAGCATGGGAGGAAGGAAGGAGGAAGGAAGGATTAGTACAGACAGGAACAAGGTGACAAATGAGCTGGGTGAGCGTGGGAAAGAGGGTATTGGCAAGAACGAGTTCTACTGAAGCTGAATCGAAGTCCGAATCCCAATCCCTCCTAGCTGTGTGACCTGGGACAAGATCCTCTGAGACTCCGAGGGTGGAAATGGATTGATAGAATTTCCTGGGAAGGGAGGCCTTGAGTCTGGATGGGGTAAGCAGGGGGAACGTGCTGGGGGCCTCCAGAAGTGGCACCTGCTTCCCTGAGGAGGAGGGCCTGGAGTACTCCTAGTCCGGAGGCCAGAGCTAGGGCAGGAAGTCTGCATCTGAGTTGGGGCAGGCAGCAGGTGAGGCCTAAGGAGGCCCCTGCCATTAAATGGGGAGTCCGAGGCAGAGGAAGCCAGAACATGCTCCCCCAGACATAGCGCCCAGCTATTTTGGTTCTCCTGCCATCCTCCTCCTGAGAAATGTCACGTCCACCCTCAGCAGGGCTGGACAGACCCCCAAGCCTGGGACCCCAGGCCCAGTGAGGCAGCAACAATTTCCCATAGTGCACCTGGGGCTGGGAGTTGGCTTTTCTTAGCATCCCGGGTCTTTGGAGGCCTGGACAGACCATGAACCCTGCCCTTTGCTAAGCAAGGCAGGTCTAATGATGAAGAGCCTTCTCCTGGGTGGGGGCATCCAGCCACTGGAAAGCTGGGGTCCTTCAGGCATATTGAACCCTCGTAACTGGAGAGGGGAAAAATAAGCTCATCCCAGCAGGAAGCCCAACAGGCCCCTGAGACCTGCAGGCCCATAGCCCAGCTGTCAGAAAGGTTTCCTCCGAGCTCTGAAATCAGACTGATCCGCCAGCTGACTGATTTTTTATTAGTTATTAGGAGCACATTTTAGGCATTATGTGATGTCCCAGGCACTAGGGACAAAATGAAAAATAAAAATGGCTGGTGATGTGGCTTGGTGGTTAACTGCCTGAGTTCAATCCCTAGTACCAAAAAAAACAACAACAACAACAAAAAAAAAAAATTAAAGAGGGAGGGAGGTTCACCTGAATTTCATCCATCTTGGCCAGTAAATGACTTTTCTCCCCTATAACCAATTCTACATGGGAAGTCCAGTTACCATCTGTATCAGTTACCAATTGCTATAATGATGCTGTGTAACAAATTATCCCAAAACTTAGTGGCATAAAATAACAACCTGAATCTGTGTGTTGGCAATTTGGACAGAGTTTGGCTGCTCCTCCTGGTCTTGGCCAGGCCTGCTTTCTTGTTGGCTGTCTTTGGCTGAGGGAATTGAGTTGACTTGGATGTGGCTCTCATTCTTCAGACGTGGAGCCTAAGCAGGTTCACAGGTGGTGGCAGAGACACAAGAGCTAGGGCCAGCACTTCATGATCACCGCCACCCTGCGGGCCAATGCAAGGTCACAGCTGACCCCAGCAAAGATCTGAGGCAAAGGGCGTGGATATGGGGTGAGAATCTGTCAGAGGACCGGGCTGCTGTTCAGTGGCAGAGCGCTCGCTTAGCTCACGCGAGGCTCTGGGTTTATCCCCAACTGCAAAAAACCCACAGAGAATCTACTAGACCACTATAAAATTGCCTGGTGAGGGCAAATTAAGGACCAGAGAAGTTACTGCTATGAGACTAAAGGTAGAGCTCAGAGCTCCATGGCCTGGCAGCCACATTCCCACAGACCTGCCAGCCAAAGCTGGATGTCCTTCTGCCGTCTCTCCGGGCTCCGCGTCTAAGACACGTGGACAAATCCTCCCTTGCCTTCCATTCACTTACCCCGTCTTCAGCGTCCCTGGGGCATAAGCCAAATCTCATTGATCTGTCTGCTGCGTCTGGCACAGGGTGGAGCACTGGCTTGGCAATCAATGAAATAAAGCACAGAAGAATAAGCAGCAAGTGCCTCAAGGACAGACAGAGGCGTTCTTCTCCCTCCCAGCGTCTAGCGAAACCATTACAGCCTATCTTTCAAATTAGATTTCGGAGCAGCACTTTTCCTGTTTGGACCTAGCCCACGGCCTGTTTCTGCTTAACCTGGAAACGCAGCATCTAATGCGCCATCTATTAAAACCTCGGCGGACCCTGCAGGGATGGGAGTCGAGACAAACAGGTCATGAGGGTCCTGCTCACAGGGCGGGTGGCCTCGGAAACTTGGGCCTCAGAGGAACCAGGGCTGAGTGTCGGAAAAAGCGTCAGCGCGAGGCTGCAGGAAGGATAAGCAAACTGCAGAACCCGGGAGCGAGGTTCCTGCGCTCCCATGCACACGTCCGACGGGGCCAGCCTCGGAGGGACAGTTAGCAAACGACAGGAAGACCCCGAAAGCACCAGGCCTCATCTCTGCTGCCCAGGGTGAGGAGGAAACCCTTGAAGCATGGTGGGATTTAAACCCTTCCCTCTGCCTCCAAAGGAAGCCTGAACTTCAACCACCCCTCAGGGAGCTCAGCTGCACGCGGCCTCCTTCGACGGTTCCGGGAGTGAAGTCGGGAGTTACTGAGACTGTGACACTGTCTCTGTGAAGGTCGTGGCCCTGGGGTCCTACAGGAAGGCTCGAGGTGGTTTGTGAGTCACCTGCACCAGCAGCCTCCCAGGGACCAAGACGAGATCCGGGGTGAGAGGGCCTGGGCCAAAGAGGGTAGGGGGGTGTTCACAGGCAGTGCGGCACGTGCGCCTACTGCAGGGCCCTGGAGGCCACTGCCTGCCTTCACGCTGTCGCACCACATCCTTCCTGTGTCTGACAAGCAGCCCAATGCCACCAGCCTCCTTTTCCACCAAGTATAAGGGGAATACTAATTGGCCCAATCTCCTAGGACTGTAGTCAGCACTAAAGGACAGGACCCATGTAAGCTCTTAGTGTTGGGCACATGGTGAGCAGTAACTATCAGCCCTTTCTTACCATCTAGTGCTTTTTATTTTTTGGTGCTGGGGATTGAACCCAGGGGCACTTAACCACTGAGCCACATCCCCAGGCCTTTTTATTTTTTACTTTGGGACAGGGTCTCGCTAAATTGCGTATGGCCTCTCTAAGTTGTTGAGGCTGAAACTGAACTTTCAATCCTTCTGCCTCAGCCTCCAGAGTTGCTGGGATTACAGGTGTGTGCCACCACACCTGGCCTCCCGAGTGCTTTTACGGTGCCAGGTACTGTATCAAGCACTTTACTGGCTTTACTTCAGTCCTTACACACACGGGGAGGCTGGCTTCCTTTCACTGATGAGAAACAAGTATCTGGAGAGGTTAAATAATGTGTCCGAGGTCATCCAGGTCATCAATGGCACCTCCAGGATTCTGATGGAGGTCTGACTCCCGAATAGCTGCTCTTGGCTTCTTTCCTGGTTTTGGATGACCTCGTGCGTGGAAGGCCAGTGCTCTGCCACTGAACTCCACCCCAGCCCCCAGACAGCTGCTCTGAAGGGTGCGGAGGCGTATACCTGCAACCCCAGCAACTCAGGGGGCCAAGGCAGGAGGACTGCAAATTCAAGGCCAGCCTGAGCAACTTCATGAGATTCTGTCTCAAAATTTAAAAATAAATAGATAAATAAAATAAAATAAAAAAGAAAGACTGGAGATGTAGCTCGGTGGAAGCGTGCCCCTGTAGCCAATCCCAGTACCAGAAAACAAGAAAGCCCCGCTATGAACAACCCTTGCTCTTTCCCCTAAACACGTGTTTCAGGCATAATCAGAGGTGAGCATTTAAATACTAACGAACTGAAATCCACTGGGAAACGCATGCATACCTTAACTTCATTTACTTTCTAAAATCACATGCTGTGGTGCTTAGTTATATAAAATGATGTGTCTACCACACCCTTTGTAAAAGGAACACTCTCCTGGGCAGGAGTATTTGGAGTCAGGAGAGACCTGGTAAAAGGCTTCAATTCTTCTTTCATTATGGGATAGAGGCAGTAGATTCTTCTTGACGTGTCTTTTTAATTTTTTTTTTAGCACTGGGAATGGAACCCAGCACCTCCCGCGTGTTAGGCAAGTGGTCTACCACTGAGCCACATTGACCTACAGTCACGGCCTTATTTCTGTTTTTCATTTTGATACAGGATCTCACTAAGTTGCCAAGACTGGCCTTGAACTTATAATCCTCCTGCCTCAGCCTCCCCAGTAGCTGGGGTTACAAGGTGTCCCGCCCCACCCAGCATGTCTTCTGTTTAAAGTCTGATAATATCTTCAACAGCTTGAGCTTTTCTACACTCCCCCTAATGCCCCAATAACTACCGCCAGGCTTTTTTTTTTTTTTTTTTTTTCTTTTTCTTTTTTTGAGACAAGGTCTTGCTGTGTTGTCCTGGCTGGCCCCAAACTTCTGGACTCCTCCTCCCTCAGCTTCCTGAGTAGCTGGGACTACGGGAGCAAGCCACCATGCCTGGGAAACAGTTGTTTCCCCAAGCCACCAAGAGTACCAGTTGCCTTCAGGCATGTTCATTTACTGGGCTGGGGAAGATGGTAACATTGCCCCTTGACTCCAGAGGGCTCCCTGGGAACCTGAAGGGTCACGAGGCAGTTTAGTCAGTGCCGTCAATGGATAGCTGCAGGGCCGAGAGTCCAGCATCCTGGTATTACAAGGGGTGTCGGCCTGGGGGCCGCCAGCTCGTCTTCCTGACCTGCTTGCCGTGTGCAGCTGCTGGAGCTCACCAAGCATGTGGCCTTCCTCTCCCTACCCAGCCACGAAGCAGCAGATGGACTGGCAACCATCTCAGTGAATCACTTTCCCTGATGATGTTCAAAAATATGAACCAGGTTGTGCCGGTGCCGCCCTGGCTGGAGCGGAAAAAACAGACCAGATGACCTCTAGATAGTGCTCCACGCCAGGGAGAGAAGGACCTGTCCCGTGACCCCCAAGAGAGAGATTGCACATACGCCACCTAAGCCACACGGTGTTTGGCGTGGACTTTTAAGACTTAAAATGATGTGAGGAGATGGGGGGAAGGGAAAGCCTTCCCAGCCCACCCTGAAGCGTCACGCGGAGGCCTCTGCAGGAGGACTCACAAGACCACTTCCGACTGGCCAGGGCAGGACGGACGCTCGTGTGCCCACTGTAGGCTCTGAATGAGGTCAGTGAGCAGTGGTGCGCCAAACGAGAGGAAAGGGCCTAGCTGCTGTTCCACACGGCTCCTCCAGGGCTGCTGAGCCTTGCTATATGTTTATTAATTTTTTTGAAAATGTACTGTGGTCGGCCTAGTTTTGCTTAATGCCTAATAAAGGCAAAAACTGTTGACATAGCACCCCTGGGCCTGACACTGAGCAGCTGAGGCTAGCAAGACCCTTCACTCTCAGAGATGACACAAGCCAGCAGCCTGGGAGGAAAACAATTCCTTTAGAAGAGTGCCACTCCCAGGTGAAAGTGGCAGCTGCTGAGCCTCATGTTAAATGAGACAAAATCAGGGTAAGACAGGATCACACCCCAAGAGGGGAAAAAGCCCAGCGGCACACTTGGCTTCTGGGGTTTGTTGCATAACATGCTCAGGATAAACGGGTAAGTCGCTGCCCAATTCATGTGCTCCTGACAGTCCAGAGAGTTCTATATATAAACCCTGCCTGTTTAACATCATACCCACAGCACCTCCAAAGAGACCTGAGAGAATGGCCAGCGTCTTCTGTAAGCCTCCCAAGTCCCATTCCCCTTCCTTGCTTAGGTGAGAGTACTAGATTTTTCCACCAAAGGACTTGTCACCAGGATCTGTTTTGTTTCCAGCTTTCAGCAGCTGGTTACTTCAATAGGCTTAGCTTTCTGACCTGCAGATGAGAGACTGTCCTGCCTGTAGCTATGGTGACATGCCAGGCAATCTGTGTTCAGGCATAGGTTCCAGATCTCAGGCAGAGGCTAGGCCAAATGCTCATTCACATGTCCCAAGGGCAGGCTGTGTGCTAGGGACCACATAAGAGTATGTGTGCTTCATCTCCTCTGATCTCACCTACCCGGTCAGGGAGGATTACTGCATGCAGTTCGGGGATGAGGAAACAGGCTCAGTTCTACTAGCTTACCCAGCAGTTAAGCAGCAGAGGTGAGATCTGGACTTACCACCAGGGCACTATACTGTTTATACCTATAAAAGCTATGCGGGTGGCTAAGTTCAGATCTACCCACTTTGGGATCACTAGTGGCCTCCTAGACCCTGTGATGGAGGTTATGTCTCAGAACTACAGTTTCTTCCCTAGCTTTCCCAAGTGCAGATTTCTACTAAATTTCCAGCAATAAGGTAAGGTCTTTTAGCAAAACGCTCACGAGCTGTGGAGGCAGGCGGGACTAATCAATTCTGGCTTTGGACGAACACGCTACCTGACCTTGCAGATTACTCACCCCTGAGCCCAGCACGTGTCTGTGGAAGCACTATGCAGCTTTCATGAGATAATGTAAGTAAAGGTTGGTTCTCTCCCTAGCTAGGGTCGCTGGAGGGCAGGCTGGACCCAGGAGCAGGCTCCCAGGGAAGCATGGAGCTCAGCAATGCTGGGAACATACTTCCTTCTCGCAGCTCTGTGCTCATCAATTCTGCCCATCTTCTGGCCAACGCTCGCAGATGCTCCCAGCCAGTCTGAGTGCCTGATCTTCCAACAGGTCTGAGGGCAAAGCCCTCAGCAGAGACCACCTCTGGTAGCACAGAACTCTCTGCAGAGGCTCCAGAACTAAACACTTCCCACAGATTCATTCTAACATATTGCTTCTAACGTATTGTTACTATTTGACTAAAATAACTGGGAAAACTGTAGAAAGGAGGGGGAAAGTGTTACTTGGAAAGAAAACCCATGATTCTGACCTTGTCAAACTCCATAAACATAGGACTATGGATTACATGACAAAATGAAAATAACTGTGAGAATTAGAAAACTGTCAATTTCCTGTTTTTCAGTATCCTTTAATATTCATGATCTTTCAACTTACAAAGCGCACATTTTCAAGGAAATCTGATGATGAAGGTGTCGACTCTCAAGCCCACGCCACTCCCACTCGCTGCCCTCATTCTGTCTGCTGTTCCACTCAGAGGGCAGAAAGGATGGTCCCTGGGTGGAAGGGGGCACTTCGCTCCTACGAAGCCCTGGACCACCTGGACCTTCAGCACAGCGGCCGGCTGCTGCTTTTCGCTGAGCACATCTGGGGCTGAAGCAAAGCTGGCGTGGTTGCGTCCCCTGCAGTGCCCTCTTGTGGCAGACCTGCACCGTGGCAGCCAGACAAAGCAGGCCGGCGCCCACCACACTGACAAACGACACTACTGTCAGAGCAAGTCACCCTGCACATTTCCATGTCTGTCCTGGGAGAGCGATGTGTCCATCACTTGAGGGGCTAACTGTCTAAGGGGAAGCTGGAAGCTGAGGCCAGGGTCGTAAGCGGTCACCATCCACAGCGAGTCCCATGGCAGGCAAGGTGCAGTCCACAATTCAATGTGGCTTTTCAAAGAGGTATTCAAGATCTGGGGCACGCAGTCTCTGCTCTTTGTTCTTGTTTTTGGCAAAGTCCCTCAGCAGTGCCATGACTTCATTTTCAAGTATTTCTGGGGCTGGTTTTGCTTCTGCAAGAGAAGAGTGGGCAGAAAGAATTATGCCATAGGTAGTCAATGCTCAGACTAAAGATCTTAAACCTCGAAACGCTGGTCCTGGCCAAGAACCACAGATGACATACAGACTGCCTCCATTCCTCTAAATACATGTGACATTAAACTATACCAGGGTGGACAAGCCACGTGGGCCTCTATTTGTAAATATATGGAAACAGCCACTCCTATCTGCACCTGGTCTGTGGCTACTTTTGTGTTACGATGGCACAGCTGAGTGTCATGGTAAAGAACATCTGGGTGCAAGATTAAACCATTTGCTATCTGGTTCTTCAGGCCTAAGGGCATAAAACACGATGGACAGATGCACTTTGGTACTATGTGGCAACACAGCAGAGCAGATGGGAGGAAACGCAGGAGGCACAGGATCTGGTGTGAGCCGCAGTGTCGGCACCCACTGGGATCTTGAAATGTATCCCCATGGCAGACGGGGGACTAATGGATTGTTTCCTTTTCTATACATTTCCTGAAATAAAAGCTCTTTATCAGTTAGAAGTCCTTGGTTGTAGGTGACAGAAACTGATAACACCAGTAAACTTCAGCAAAAAGGAAATTATTAGAGGGTTATTAGAACACACAAAACTAACCCAAACCTGGAGAACAGATGTAAGTGAGCAGGCAGCCGAGGCAGCCCTGAGCAGAGAAACGCAAGTGCCAGCCTCGGGTGAGTGCGGGCAGGCAGCACGCTGTCGCCGCCAGTCTTTCACCCTTGCTTAAGAGGCCGGTTGTAAGCAAAGCCTCTCATGGCCGAGCTGAGGTAATGTGCTCCAGGATCATCCACCTAGAAGACTAAATACGATGTGACGGCAGGGAATTCCTTGACACTAAGTCAGATGCCCCACCTCAACACAGGGTTGGGCAGGTAAGTGTTCTGGGCTTTTCATGACAATGTATTCCTCATGGAAAAGGGGGGACCCAAGGACTCTTAGGCTTCCCCCTAGCATGTAGAAAGTTGGAAAGAACATCAAATTCATTTTAACAATAAGAAAAAGTCAGAAGGTGAAAAATATCATGACTTTTCTTGAAGTTGTCAAAGAGCTGGGGTCACAGGGCAACCAAACAGAATGAGTAAGGAATGAGAAGCCCCTCAAAGGAAAAAGGCACGGTGCTTGCTCACCTGTGACAGGGCACGGAGAGAGACACTGGGCGTGATACCAATGGGCGAGAAGAATTCAGTAAAACTTCTAGTGAACCGTCCAAACCAAACATGTGCTGGCCTGAGCACAAGAGCCCTGGGGGCCGCACATCCAGGCAAAGCTCGCACCCTCTCGGAGGTTCTTCCCTAGAAGTCTCCATTGGTGTCTCCTGATGAAGACTGGGTGCAGAGCAGGAGGCTGCAGGAAGCCTCCTCAGGGGCACAACCCATGAGAGGGGGCATAGCCCAGGTGGTAGAAGAGCACAAGGCCCAGGCCAGGTCCTTTTTCTCTACAGAACAAAAGCCTCCAGTGACCAAGCTTAAGAGTCTCTCCCAGGGTGCAGGTGAGGCCCCGTGCAGGCTGGAAGAAGGCTGAGAAAACAAACAACAAAACACTCCTGCCCCCGGAGAGGGGCAGCGTCACTGAGAAATAGCGCTCCAGGGGACAGACGGCCTGAAACCAAGGCTGCAGGGGGGGGAAGAAGCCACCCCCGCCCCAAGAGAACACGCACCAACAGGAAAGCACAGGGGTTCACTGCTCTTGGGGAGAGAAGACGAGGAGAGTGTCCCTCTGGGCACAAGAAGTACAGGGAAGACTGAAAGCTGAGGGCAGAACAGGAATATGGAGAAATGCCCTTGGGAAACAGCTTGGACCCTGAGCACCAGAGGCAGGTGATGCATAGAAGTCAAACCCAACCAGAGAGTTTCTCTTCTGAGCCCCTGACTCGACCCCCATAGCAGCAGCCTAGGAGAAGCGCACCCACTTCAAGGCATAATAAACACCACAGTCCGCAATCTTCAATGTCTTACCCGTGACACCTAACGTCAATTAAATCTTATGTGATACGCATACAGAAAATTAGGAAAAACAGAACAAAGTATACTACAAAGAGACACATCGACAGAAACAGACTCAAGGAGAACTCAGGTGTTGGAAGAACCAGATAGGGGACTTAGAGTAGCTACGACTGCCAGGCGTGGGGCACAATCCTGTAACCTCAGGGACAGGGGAGATTGAGACAGGAGGAATGAAAGTTCAAGGCCAGCTTCAGCAGCTTAGCAAAACCCCATCTCAAAATAAAACATAAAAAGGGCTGGGAATGTGGCTCAGTGGTTAAGCATCCCTGGGTTCAATGCCCAGTACCAAAAAAAAGTAAAAATAAAAATAAAGTAACTGTGACTCATATTAAAGTTCTAGTGGAAAAAGCAGACAAAATGTATGGACAGATGAAGAATTCCAACAGGGAGCCAGAAACTCCAAAAGTCAAATGGAAATACTAAAAATAGATACACAGAATGACTTCAATAGGCTTATCATGAGATTTGACATAAGGAACAAACCTAGGAAGCTAGGTCAGAAGGTATTAGCCAATGCAAACTACCCAAGCAAATATTCAAAGAGTAAAGAACACAAAACTGAATCCAAAAGCTGTGAGCTGTTAAACTGTGTAATCTAAATGCAACTGGAATCCCAAAAGGAAAAGGGAATGGACGAGACAAAAGGGATAATGGCTGAATTTTCCAGCAACAATGAAAGATATAAAAACACAGATCCAACAGAGAACCCCAGGTGGGACAAAGAGCAAAACAAACCGACACCCAGACACCTTGCCAGACTCTGGATCTGGAATGTTCCTCACAAGACAATGTCCGCTATATGGCTCTGTCCCAACTTGGTACCGTTGAGAGATGGTACAAACTTTTAAGAGGGGGCCTACTAGGAGGTCTTCAGTCACTGCGGGGAGCTCCTGAAGACCGGGGAAAGCCAGCCTCCCCTCCGACTGTCCTACACGTGCCCAGTTTCCTGACTACTTTGCTTTGCCACACGCTTCCTGCCCTCAGGTGTGGGTTTGCCACAGCCCCCAAACCAATGGGGCCAACTAACCACAGACTGAAACCTCCCAAACTGTGAGCCAAATAAACCTTTTCAAAGTTAGGTGTGGTGGCACATGAGCAGTCCCAGCTACTCAGGAGGCTGACACAGGCAGGTGGCCTGAGTCTAGGAGTTCAGAGCCAGCCTGGAGAGCACAATGAGACCACCTGCTGAGGGTTGGGGAATCAAACCAAGGGCTTCACATGTGATAGGCAAGTGCTTACCACTGAAATAAAACCTCAAGCCAAAATCTTTTTTTTATTTTGGTGGTGCTGGGGATTAACCCCAGGGCCCATGCAAGGCAAGCACTCTACCAACCAAGCTATTCCCCCAGCCCAAGACCTCGTTTCTTAAATGTAAATTAATTAAATTAAATAAAGCTTTCTCTATAAGTTGATCATCTCAGGCATCTGTGACAGTGACAGAAAACTAATAGGTTTATAATCCAACAGTTACAACCTAATGATAAAATACTGAAAACATTCAGAAAGAAAAGATACACTACATAGAAAGAAACAAACATACAATAGACCTCTTGTGTGAAACCAGGCAAACCAGAAAGCAGCACATTTCAACACTGCAGGAATTTGAAGCTGGTAGTGACTGAAGGTAAATAAAGCAAAGACAAACCCAAACGCAGCTCAACTCGGGACAAGACCAACTTGATCCTGCAGATTAACAGCCTAGAAACGTAAGTGTGCCCACAAGTCTACATCCAATGCTGAGAGAATTCCAAACAGCCAACTCGGACTACAAGAAACACCAAAGCAAGTTCTTCCCATAGGATTATGGTATGGACAGAAACACAGATTTACAGTATCTCCAGAAATGGTTAAAATGAAGGAGAATATAAAATGCATTTTGTTTTCTTTTCCTTAGACTGTCCAAAGTAAAACAACAGAAAGGTGCTGCGGCTTCCAGCGTGGGTAAGAACGTAGGGCACAGCGACCACGGCAGGAGACGGAAGCAGGACCTGCAGAGTGCCGCGAGGGGGCTGGTGTCACCCACGAAGCCAGCGTTTCCTTTTCTTTCCAGTACTAGGGACTGAACCCAGGGGTGCACACGTTCTATGCAAGTGCTCAACACTGAGCCACAGCCACCGCCCCGATCTGTCCTTCTTTATATGGGGCAGGGAGCGCAGACTGGGGACTGAACTCAGGGGTGCTTTACACTGAGCTACACCTCAGCTCTTTTTATTTTTAACTCTGAGACAGGGTCTGTCTGAGTTGCTGAGGTTGCCCTCAAACTTGCAATCCTCCTGCCCCAGCCTCTCAAATCGCTGGGATTACCTCCGTGCCCAGCTCAGTCCTTTTGATTTTTTATTTTGAGAAAGGGTCTTGTAAGTTGCTGAGGCCAGACTAGGACTTGTGATTCTGTCTCAGCCTCCCAAGGAGCTTGGATTACAGGCATGCACCACCACGTCTGGCAGGATTCATGTAACATTTCAAATCAGACTGACTAAAGATGTACACTGTAGGTTTCTAAAAAAAAAAACCAGACAGAAATATAAAGAAACCAAGAGTGGGGAGAAAATGAAAGAATGTTAAAACTTCCCAGAAACAGAAGAAACAAAGAACAGATGGAAGAAACAGGAAGCAACTAAAAGACAGTAGATTTTAATTCAAACACACTGATAATTCAGTAAATATAAATGATCTAAACACAGTAGTAAAAAGACAGAGACTATCAGATGGAATACAAAAGGAACACAATATATGCTATCTACAAAAAACTCAATTTAAATAGAAAAACAAAGATAGTTTGTGGTATTGTGATATATGGATTTTGGTTTTCAATCCTGGTTCCTGGCTCATAACTCCCTTCCCAAGGCAGACCATGGAAACTCTCATTCTCCCTCAGTCTTTCACCTTTGAGAGAAAATCTTTGTGACTTTTTTTTTTTTTTTTTGTGGTGCTGGGGATCAAACCCAGGGCCTTGTGCTTGCAAGACAAGCACTCTACCAACTGAACTATCTCCCCAGCACAATGTTTGTGACTTTAAATCTGACAGAGTTCTAATATATCGAAAGTACAAACCAAGCTGGGTGTTACAGCACACGCCTATAATCCCAGTGGCTCAGGAGGCTAAGGCAGGAGGATCATGAGTTCAAAGTCAGCCTCAGCAACAGTGAGGCACTCAGCAACTCAGTGAGATCCTGTCTCTAAATAAAATACAAAATAGGGCTGGGGATGTGGCTCAGGGGTTGAGTGCCCCTGAATTCAATCCTCGGTACCCCGTCCCCCAAAATTAAATAAATGTCTGAAAATGTAGCATAGTGGTAAAAAGCCCCCAGGTTCAATCCACAGCATGCACACACACACCACAACCCATTAAACAAAACTGTACTCCACCAAAATTAAAAACTGCTCCATGACAATGTTAAGAATATGAAAAGATAAATACTTGCAAGACACATATCTGATAAAAGACATGAATTCAAAGTAACTGAAGAATCCTCAAAACTCAATAATAAGAAAACAAACCACACAATTTAATAAAAATGGTGGTTGTAGGATATCTGAAGAGAAGCAACAACAAAGATATAAAATAAGCACTTGAAAAGATACTCAATGTTATTAGTTTTTAGAGATATGGCAATTAAAATTACAGTGATGTTCCACTATAGACTTCTTGGAATGTTGAATAACCAAAGTGCAAGTAACACAGAGTTGATAAAAATGAGGAATAGCAATCCCTTC
The DNA here is from genome assembly GCF_902686455.1 of Sciurus vulgaris. Taxonomy (NCBI): domain Eukaryota; kingdom Metazoa; phylum Chordata; class Mammalia; order Rodentia; family Sciuridae; genus Sciurus; species Sciurus vulgaris. The sequence goes on from NC_136472.1 coordinate 12,629,925, forward strand.
CTTCATACCCAGTCCCTGGCACTCACTCATCTGTTTTGTCCCTGATGTCTTGCTTTTTCCAGAACATCATCTAAACAGAATCATACAATAGGTACTCCTCGAGTCTGGCCTCTTTCACTTAACACAGAAGCTGAGAAACTATGGTTTGCAGTCTATTTTTGTAATGGCCTATGAGCTAAAAATGATTTTTAAATGGTTGGGAAAAAAAGTCAAAAGATTATTTCATGACATGAAAATTATATGAAATCCAAATTTGGTGTCCATAAAAAAAGTTTTATTGGAACACTGTCACATTCATTTGTTTGCCTGTTGTCTGTGGCTGCTCTTATGCTATGAAGGCAGCTGAGGAATTACAAGAGAGATCACATGGCCTGTGTGGCCTGAAATATTTACTATCTGGTCTATTACTAAAGACGTGTGTTGTTACAAATTTAAGCATATACTTACTATGTGACCTGGTTAAACTTCTCCTCGGTATTTAGTCAAGAGAAACTAAAGCTTATGGTTCACAAAATCTGTATGCAAATGTTTATGGCAGCAGTATTGGTAATGCCTACAACTGGAAACAACTGCAATGTCTCTCAACTGATCAATGGATAAACAAACTGTGGTACACCCACACACCAGAATATCACTCACAATACCAAAGAATGAATTAATGATACACAAAACAACATGGATGAATCCCAAATGCATTATACTAAGTCAGCAATACTTGTTCTGACCAAAGGGCCAAAGAGTAAATAATCAGACTTTGTGGGCTTTCCAATAGTCTATCACATAAGCTTCTAGACCATTCTTCGTACTTAGAATTTACAGAATGGCTCCTGTTTCCTAATACTAATACTGTAGCACATTCCTAAATGACAGGGATGTATTCTGAAAACTGTGTCATAGTGATTTTACTATTGTGGGAAATCAGAGAGTACTCACACAAATCTAGATGGCAAAGTCTAATACATACTTAGCCTAGATAACAACCTTATGAACTACTCACATATGCAACCCACTTTAACATAAAAGTTATGAAGTGCCTGACTGAGTAAAGACATAAAAACAGATACCCAGTGTGCAGCACAAAAGGAGATTCGCCTAATGTCCATTCTCCCATTTTCACTGTAACAAAAGCCCCAGGGTAGTTGGGTGCATGGAATGGACTATATTATTTCTTCCTCTTAGTTGGATGTAGCTGTGTAACTGAGCTACAGTTAATGGAAATAATGAACATGACAGATCAGGCTTTGACAGCTTTCTAGGATCATGCTGAGGATGAAGGAGCAGCAATTCAGGCGGAACCTGGAACTCATGACTTTTTAATAATGTCCTAGAACATAGAGTGGACACAAACACAGCCTTTAAGCAACCTGAATTCTTGCACATAGGTGGGCATGAAGCTTATGGTCTGTGGACGTAGAGCTTAAGATAGTCATCCACAGCAACAAGAAACTGAGTTATAGGAACCTTGGGAGGTCCAGAGAGCATCAACCAGAGACAGGACACTCATGATACCTGTGGCCTGCAGTTGAAAAATAATTTCTTGATATTATTTGCACCTGATTGTTCTCATCTCCTTAAAACTTTCCCTTAGCAACCCCTTGCTGGCCCTGAGCAGCAAGATTTACTTTGGATGACTATCTTCCAATCTCTCCATCAGTCAGCTTTTCAAATAGTTTTTTTTTTTGCCTTCACATCTCTCTCTCAACTTGACCAGCCTGTCATGTGACGAGCAGTTGGACAGAGGTCTGGTAACAGTTTTTCTCCATTCCCAGCCTGGTTGTTCTTCAATCTTGCCTTTGATCCTAAGTTTCACAAACCCTTCAACTAAGTTCCCCATTTTTTTTTTTTTTTTTGTACTGGGGATTACAACCAGGGGCACTTAACCACTAAACCACATCCCCAGGCCTGTTTATATTTTAGTTAGAAATATGTCTTACTGAGTTGCTTAGGGCCTGGCTATCTTGCTGAGACTGGCTTTGAGCTCATCATCCTCCTTGCCTCAGCCTCCTGAGTCACTGGATTACAGGCATGTGCCACTGCGCCCAGCTCTACGATCCTTTTTGGCTTAAGTTATAGTAAGTTTTTCTTCTGTGTTGCAACCAAAGAACCTTACCTGATAAAACACATTTTGGACATTTTGGAAAAATTTGCAGGGCTTGAGTGGCAATAACACGAATGAAAGAAGAAAAAACTACCTAGGATATAATTGCAGACTCAAATCAGCTAACTCATCTTATTTTCACATTATTCTGCTTATCATGACCAGTACCTGTGGCCCAGTAGTAAATATCCCAGTCATTACTGGGCTCATTGATCAAGCGATCGTAGAGGTTCAGCTGCTTCTCCGTCATGTGGTGCAGATGTTCTTTAGCAAAGAGGCTAAAAACAAGAAAGAGAGGTTACAAAGATTGCCTCCAGTCAAAGAGAACTAACTGCCATGCGGACTGCTGCCCCTACCTAAGGAGAATGCAGTTTTCCAGCATTCCCCTCTTCCTGCTCTCATAGAGCAGGCGGGCTCTTTTGGTTTCTATGGATTCATCGGTTCTCTCCTGCCATGGAGGCAAAGGGATTTCAATCAAGTCTTTCTGAGAATCTGTTGGGCTGTCACCTCTGTAGAAACGTCTGAATGATGTCAAGCTGAGCGAAGGAGACAACAGGCTATGCCTTGGCAACATCTGAAACAAACCAGAAACATCTTTAAAATAACAATGACCTTAACCATCGCTGTCATTTAGTAAACAATTACAGTGGTGCTGGGTGCTGAATTAGATTTTATTTCGTTGCAGAGAAGTTGTGTTGATTCTTGTCCCTACTTTATAGTCCAGGAATCTGAGGAATCCAGGAATACAAGACTAAAAGAGGATAAATAGTCATCCAAATAGAACTGCAAAACACGTGTTCTTAACCAGTCTTTCTAGAAATTGTCCCAGCAGAAATATTTTCTTCTTCCTTTGCATTCCTTTAAAAGTCTTACAGTACAGTTTGTATTCCAATCATTCGACTATGTTGGAATGCTGAGGATACACAGATGGTATGGTCCTTAATCTCTCAAAGGCTCCCAATCTAGAGAAAGCCTTTTCAGGGAGCATGGTGGGAGACTGGTTTCTGTCTTGCCTAACCCAGATAACTGGCAGCCCTGGCATACCCTAGAAGTCTAGGGACTAATGAAAATAAGAGTGCTGGAGCAACTTGCAGCAGTTCCAAAGAAACTATAGCATCACACTCAGACACCAAAGGGAGCAAGAAATTATGAACTCCTGAAAAAGACAACTGGTAAGTACCCTGAATTGAAAATTTATACCCATTAAGTCTAGAAAAGACACATCCACAGGAAAGGACAGAGGCCCTCAGAATCTCTAGCCAGGCTGACTGATCAAGGTCCTTCCTTGCATTAAGCCAGTCCATAAAGACAAGAGAGGTATGCTTTTCAAATGCACAGATGGCGATGCAAAGTTGTATAAAGTACAAAGGAACATGGCCCAATCGAAAAGACCAAAAAAAGTCTCCAGAAATTGATCACAGAGAATCAAAGATAGATAAACCAACTAATGAAAATTCAAAATGACCATCACAAAGATGTTCGATAAGCTCAGGAAGATGATACTTGAACAAAATGAGAATTTCAACAAAAAATATTTTAAAATGAAGCAAACAAAACCTGAATTGAAAAAATTCACTAGAGGTGTTTAAGGGCACACTTGATCAAGCAGAAGAAAAAACCAGAAAACTAAGGCCATTTGAATTACATCGGAGGAATAGAATCTTAAAAGAGTTAAGAAAACGTAGGGACTTATAGTACACCCTCAAGAAGACCGATGTTCACATCATGAGAGTCTCAGAAGAGGAAAGATGCAGAAATCTTATTTAAGTAAATAATGACCCAAAACTTCCAAATTTGTGGAAATGGACTTCAGGATTCAAGAAGTCCAAGAAACCCTAACTAGCATGTACCCAAAGGAGTTTACACCAGGATATATTATAACCAGTCTAAAGTCAGAAGAGACATGGGGAAATGTGCATGCATGCACAAAGACCATATGAGGACACATGACATTGCCGTCTAAGAGTCACAGAGAGGCCTCTAGAGAAATCACACCAACCATCACCTTGATCTTAGACCTTAGGTCTCCAGAATTGTGAGAAAATACATTTCTGTTGTTTAAGCCACTTTTTGACACAGGTATTTTATTATGGTAGCACAAGCAAACAAACATAGCATACAATGAAAATTCAGTTTCCTAAGCCCCATCCTGAACATTTTGGATCAGAATCTCTTGTATCTGGAAAATGCATTTTTTTTGTCTCATCATGTAATGATTTTGCAACTTATTTTCTTCTTTTTTTCTTAAAAATGTTGACAGCAGAATGCATTTTATTCATTGTACACAAATGGAGTACAACTTTTCATTTCTCTGGTTGTACACAATGTAGTCATACCATTCATGTAATCATACATGTATACAGGGTGATGTTTGTCTCATTTCACCATCTTTCCTTCCCCCTTCCCTGATTTCCCTCTACACAATCCAAAGTTCCTCCATTCTTCCTTGACCACACACTCCCCATTATGTATCATCATCCACTTATCAGAGAAAACATTTGGCCTTTGGTTTTTTGGGATTGCCTTATCTCCCTTAGTATGATATTCTCCAACTCCATCCATTCACCTGCAAATGCCGTAATTTTGTTCTTTATGGCTGAGTAAAATTCCACTGTGTATATACCACAGTTTCTTTATCCATTTATCTACTGAAGGGCATCTAGGTTGGTTCCACAATCTAGCTATTGTGAATTGAGGTGCTGTAAACATTGATGTGGCTGTATCACTGTAGTATGCTGATTTTAAATCCTTTGGGTATAAACTGAGGGTTGGGATAGCTGGTCAAATGGTGGTTCCATTCCAAGTTTTCTGAGGAATCGCCATACTGCTTTCCATAATGGTTGCACCAATTTGTATTCCCACTATCAATGGTTATGCACCTTTTTCTCCACATCCTTGCCAACACTTATTATTGCTTGTATTCTTGATGCTTGCCATTCTGACTGAAGTGAGATAAAATCTTAGAGCAGTTTTGATTTGCATTCCTCTAATTGCAAGAGATGATGAACATTTTTTCACGTTTGTTGATCGACTGATTTCTTCTTCCGTGAAGTGTCTGTTCAGTTCCTTAGCCCATTTATTCATTGGGTTATTTGGTTTTTTTGGTGTTAAGTTTTTTGAGTTCTTTATATATCCCAGAGATTAGTGCTCTATCTGAGGTGCATGTGGTAATGATTTTTTTCCCATTCTGTAGGCTCTCTCTTCACGTTGTTTCCTTTGCAGAGAAGCTTCATAGTTTGACTCCATCCCATTTATTGATTCTTAATTTTACTTGTACTTTAGGAGTCTTGTTAAGGAAGTTAGGTCCTAATCCAACATGATGAAGATTTGGGCCTACTCTTTCTTCTATTACGTTCAGGGTCTCTGTTCTAATGCCTGAGTCTTTGATCCACTTTGAGTTCTTTTTTGTGCAGGGTGAGAGATAGAGATTTAATTTCATTTTGTTACACATGGATTTCCAGTTTTCCCAGCACCCTTTGTTGAATAGGGTATCTTTTCTCTAATGTATATTTTTGGCACTTTTGTCTAGTATAACTCTATTTATGTGGGTTTGTCTCTTTTATTTTGTATCATTGGTCTACATGTTTATTTTGGTGCCAATACCATGCTGTTTTTATTAATACAGCTCTGCAGTACAGTTTGAGGTCTGGTATCGTGATACCTCCTGCTTCACTCTTCCTGCTAAGGATTGCCTTGGCTATTCTGGGTCTCTTATTTTTCCAAATGAATTTCATGATTGCTTTCTCTATTTCTATGAAGAATATCATTGGGATTTTAATAGGAATTGCACTGAATTCGTACAATACTTTTCGTAGTAAGGTCATTTGGAAAATATTAATTCTGCCTATCCAAGAGCATGGGAGATCTTGGAAAATGCATTTTTAATAAGCCCTTTAGAAGACTGATGTGCATGAGAGGCAGGGATTCCTGCTTTCTACACTAAGTAACATAACTGGTTGAATAATTTCTATAGAAATTAAAGAGGATGGGGAGAATTATCATCATCAGTGTGGGGAAACTGGATCTCTTATTATTATGGCCAAATTTCATCCTAGAAAAAAAAATTTTTGAGACAGCCTCACTAAGTTGCTGAGGCTGACCTTGAACTTGCAATCCTTCTCCCTCAGCTTTCTTAGCTGCTAGGATTACAGGCATGCAGCACTGTACCTGGCTCATCCATTTTCTTTTTTTTTTTTCCTGTTAGTATCAAGACAGCATTCCAGAAATGAAGTGATATTGGGCATGGTATAGATCCATAAGTCCAAGGCAACTGTGCAGTATTGGGCACAAATTACTACTGAAAACTTAAACTGCAATATGTTTGTGTTGTCTCTGTAGCTATCAAAAGCTTTGAAACTTAAAAAAAGTATGCTTCTCAAGTGCACATTTATATCCTTTGTTAATTAAAAATACTTGTTTTTCCAAAAAGAAATTGTCAAAAATCAAAGATGATGGCTGGGGTTGTGGCTCAGTGGCAGAACACTTTGCCTAGCAAGTGTGAGGCACTGGGTTCAATCTTAGCACCACATAAAAATAAACAAATACAACAAAGGCATTCTGTCCATCTACAGCTATTTTTAAAAAAGTTTTTATACACTAAAAAACAAAAACAAAAACAAAAACAAAAAAAAAAGATAAAAGAATTTTGTAAGCAACAGGAATCTCCCATAAGACTATCAGAGGAGTTCTTAACAGAAAACTTGCTGACTAGAAATGGGATGGTAATTTAAAAATGCAGAATGAAAAAAAAAAAAAAGGTAACCAAACTATATCTGCTAGACTGCCCTTCAAAAGCATAGATGAAGCAGGAGTAGTGGCAATGCCTATAATCCCAGTGGCTTGGGCGCCCGAGGCAGGAGGATCAAGAGTTCAAAGTCAGCCTCGGCAACTCAGTGAGACCCTGTCTCTAAATAAAATACAAAAAAGAGTTGGGGACTTGTCTCAGTGGCCCTGGGCTCATCCCCAATACAAAAAAGAAAAAAAGCACAGGTGAAGTAAAAACCTTCCAAGATGAATGAAAGCCAGACGAGAGTTCATCACTATTCTTGACTTACCATCTGACTTTAAGAAATGCTGAACAGAGTGGCTGAGATTGTGGCTTAGGAGAAAAGGGCTTGCCTCACATGTGTGAGGCACTGGGTTCAACCTTGCCACCACATATAAACGAATGACTAAAATAAAGGTTCATCAACAACTAAAAAATGTTTAAAAAAAAAAAAAAAGAAATGTTGAACAGAGAAATGCTTTGCATCCTGTTAAGTAGAAATGACAAGATGCAGGATAGTAACACAATAGCATATGACAGTATATATAGCTCACTGGTAAGGGTAACATAACATATAAAAGTATAAAGCTCACTGGCAAAGGTAATACGTAGATAAATGCAAAATACTGGCAGGGCACACTGACACATGTCTGTAATTTCAGCTCAGGAGGCAGAGGAAGGAGGATGGCAAGTTCAAGTCCAGCCTGGGAAAATTTAGGGAGACCTGTCTCAAAAAAAAAAGAACTGGGGAATGTAGCTCAGTGGTAGAGTGCCCACGGATCCGATCCCCAGTCCTCTCCTTCCCTGTCCCCAAAAAGTGACACTATAAGTGGTATGTAAATCACTTTTATTGAGGGGAGGGGATCCTGCTAGGTTGCCCAGGCTGGTCTTGAACTGCTGGATTCCAGAATCTTCCTTATTCAGTCCCCACAAAGGGCTGAACTACAGGAGGATCCCTTAGTAAATCACTTTTCATTCTGGTGTGGAAGTTAAATACAAGTGTATAAAAAACACTGTGTCTATAAAAATATTAATGGATATATAACATAAAAAGCATACTTTGTGACATCAATAACACAAAAGGGAGACCATAAAAGAGCAGAGTTTTGTATGCAAGTGAAATTAAGTTATCAGGTTAAAATAGATTGCTAGAAGACGTTTCATGTAACCCCAGTGGTAACTACAAAGAAAACATCTACAGAGGACACACAAAAGAAAACTAGAAATTGAATTGGGGTGGGGGGTCAACTGATGACAGCAAGAGGAGGAAAACAGGGACCAAAGAGCTACAGGATGGAAAACAAAATGACAATAGTAACTCCTTCCCTATAGTAATGAAATAAACATAGATTAAACTCCTCCATCAAAAGATATAGAGGAAAACAAAACTAAACATGCATACATACAAAGAAACAAAATCCAGCCTCCAACCATATCCTGTCTATAAGAGATTCACTTTAGCTTTAAGGACACACAGGTAGATAGTGAAAGGATCGAAAATGATATCTCAAGGATGGAAAAGGCATCCAAGAGAGCAATGATATCAGAAAAAAAAAGTCAAAAATTGTCACAAGACAAAGGCCGTTAAACAATGATAAAAGGGTTAACTCACCAGGATGATATAATATTTATGAAAATATATGCACCTATCATTAGAGTATCCAAACATATGAAGCAAACTGACAGAACTGAAGGGGAAAGAGTAGCGCTAAAGGATAGTAGGAAATTTCAATATCTCATTTTTAATAATGGACAAATCATCCAAGCAGAGGATCAAAAATAAAATAGTGGACCTGAATAACACTGTAGAACAAAATGTAGCTAAAAGACATATATACAGAACATTCCACCCAACAATAGAATACACATTCCTCTCAGTGCTCTGGGGAATATTCCCCAGGATAAATCACAAGTTATATCACAAAACAAGTCTTAAAAAATTTAAGAAGAAAAATCAAACCAAGTATCTTTTCCAACTGCCCTGGAATAAAACTGCAAATCAATAGAAGGAAATCTGGGAATTTCACAAATCCATGCAAATTAAACACACTTAACTGCCCCCAGTACTAGGGATTGAATCCAGGGGGCGCTCTACCGCTGCACTACATCCCCAGCCTTTATTTATTTATTTATTTATTTATTTTGGCACAAGGTCTTGCTAAATGCCCAAGATGGCCTCGAACTTGCCATCCTCTTGCGTAAGCCTCCGGAGAAGCTGGGGTTACGGGCTTGTGCCACCTCGCCCGGCTATACTACACTCTTGAACAACCAAAAGGTCAAAGAAGAAATCAAAATGAAAATTTAAAAGTATCTCAAGATAAATAAAAACCCCACATACAAAAAGTTATGAGATGCAACAAAAACAGCCCTATGAGTAAGGTTTATAGTGGTAAATGCCTACATTAAAAATTAGAGCTCAAGGTACTAAATGAAATTTCGATAGACACTTAAGAACTGGGAGGTAAAAGGGAGCACTCAGACAGCTGGCCTGACTCAGCTGGGGCTAGGGGAGATCTGAACTGGGTCAGTCTCGCACGAAAACTGACCGTTCAACCAGACATTACCGAGTATTACCAGTCTAGCACACCGCGGGCTCCCCAAAGGATGGAAGCGACCTGAATCTCCCGAGCTGACCTCGCTTTGGAACTGCCCCTGCCCTGGGCGATCGGGCAATTGAACGCTCCCTACAACCTCCACGATCACAGAAGAAGACGAAACTCAGTTCCAGCTACCGCCCGCCCGGGACCTTAGACTCTCGGCTCTCTCACCCGCGCCAGAGTCGGAAGCACAGCGAATACCGCCATTTTTCCCAGCCCGCACCGGAAGCCGGCAAGGCGCAACTTCCGGAAACTCCGGGCCTTCAGACCCGCGGACTTTGGCCGCCGCGGAGGACCTAAGCCGGAAGGTGCGTCCCTGCGTATGGCGGAAGTGGCGGTGCGTGTGACGCCGGCGGCGGGGGGGCGGGACCTGGGGCGGAGAGCGGTTCGCGCGCTTCGGGCCTAGTCCGGACTCGCCGCCGCCGCCGCCATATTCCCGGTAACGGGGGCGCGCGGCCGTGGGCCGGCTGGGCCGGAAGAAGGGTTGGGGTCGGCGCTGAGGCGGGGAGGGGGTCGGTTGAGTCTGGGGCGGTCGGAGTCGGCGGGCCGAGGGACGCGCGGGCCTCTGAGGAGGGGGCTGTGGGCGCCGGGCCGGGGCTGTGGGGAGGGAGTGGGGCAGGCCTAGCTGGGGCGAGGGCTGGGCCTGGGTAGGGAATGGAGGCGGCTGGAGGTCCCGGACCCGCTAGGGCTCTGGTTCCGGCCGCCTTGGGGCCTAGGCAGGTGCGGCGGGCTGGGGCTGCGGGCTTCGCCGCGGCCGTTCTTCACAGCCCGTCCTGAAGGGCCCCTGAGAACCGAGGCCTGGGCTTTCCCGTCGCGCCACAGGCAGCCGCGGCGCCGACTCGGCGCAACTCGGGTCGGGCCCGCGGGTGATGGGCAGCGAGCCCCGCGAGCCCGGGCGGCCTGGGAGAGCGGGGGGCGGCGCGAGCCCGGGGGCGGGGCGGAGCGGGTGGGGCCGAGCTTGGGCTGCCGGGATGCTGCGTCTCTGGAGACGGGAGGTTGGCAACCATTGCCCTCCTCCCGGCCTGGGACCCTCATGCTTTCTAATTTTTGTCCTTTTCTGAATACTGCAGTGGCATCTTTCTTGCTTTGCCCATTCTTCGGGCTCGAGATCCTCCTTACGGAACCATGTCAGAAGGAGTGGACTTGATTGATATATACGCTGATGAGGAGTTCAATCAGGTGAGGGGTCCTCAGGAGCTTTGGGATTTTCCTCCATCAGCTGAGGAATCACTTCCAGCAAACTTGCGGTGTTTTCGAGCTGTGCCTCTTCTGGGCTTGAACAGGCATCTATTGGATGTAAAAATTTTCTCCTGGCATTCCCAAATTTCCCCCTAGCGGAGACTTTAAAGACTACTGACCATTCCGCTTTATGTTAATCTGAACCCGGAGGCTTCCTTTTAAAGGGTTTTAAGAGCAAATAAAAGTCAAGTGTAATAGGTCTGTGAATCAACTTGTGGAATTTGCTCCTCCAGGAAGCCCAGGTTGGCTGTCAGTCTCCTCAAAGACTAACCACACAGAAATTCGTTTGTTAATGGATTCATGAGGACAATGTTGATACCTGATCCTTTGCTCTTCTTTCATACAGCATTTGCATTTCAGGAATGTAGTCCCCTCCCCCATAAAGATGCAAAAGACAGTGTGTAAAAGATACTTTAACAGTTAGTTTCACCTCCCAGTTGTTTCAAGTGTTTTATAATTAGTATGACTCTAGTCTTAAGATGTTCATAGGCATTTTGATGTAATAAGTTTTTTTTTTTGTTTTGTTTTGTTTTTTAATAATCCTTATTGTTTCTGGAGAGGTGGTAAAGATGTAGGACAAACTAGGTAAAAAGCAGTTATAAACCCATCCATATACCTTATGTTGGATTTATTAATGTCTTTTTATTTTATCAGAGGACATTGTACATATATTCCCGTTGAAATAATAATAATCTGTGCAGTTCAGTTTTGTGTGTGTTTATTTATTTTTTTTTTTATTTTTTTCTGGTGCTAGGAATAGAACACAGGGGCACTCTACTTCTGATCTCTGTATCCCCAGACCTTTTTATTTTATTTTGAAATGGGTTCTCACTGTTGCCTAGACTTGCTTCTAACTTGCAATCCTCTTGCCTCGCCCTTGTGTGTACCTAGGATGATAGGCAAGCACCACTGCAACCAGCCTTTTTCTTTTTTTAATATCAGGAGTTTATTTCTCTCTCACGTACAGTCCAGTCAGTATTGAAGGTGATTATAATGGAAGCAACATAGCTTTGCTCCATATAGTCAGGGGTCCAAGCTGATAGAGATGCTGCCATCTTTATTCCATTGCTCCCAAAACCTGGGCATCAACATGTGGTGGCAATTAGGGGAAAAGAGTGGAGGATCAGGAGATTTTGATGGAACAAACCCAGAAATAATTTCTGTCTCCTTATATTCCACACACCAGGATGTTCCATAGCCACCAAATAGAATGGAAGTCTGGAGTGTAGTCTAGCTGTATGCTCAGGAATGAAGAAAACAGATTTGGTGAAAACTGGTCAGATTCTGCTTCAACAGTTAGTAGTAAAAATATCTGTTATTATTGATTATTGTTATATGGCAGGCATTCAGTAATAAAAGTTCTTTAGCAGTATAACTTGTCGTTCAGACAGAACACAGGCCTTGGCCAGTGGTCACTGCTTTGTTGGGGTAGAAGTTGTTGGCCTCAACAATTTGTTTTTTGTTCTCTTCAGTTTACAAGGAACTTCTTAAATGTGTCTAAGGCCAAAAATAATATGTGGAATTTTAGATATTTATATCAAACCAGCAATATTTGGTGCTAGTCAAGATGAAGAAAGCATAGGTTTCAAATGTCTTTTGTGTTAAAGAAGGTAGAGGAAGGGGCACCACATCCCTATGAGTTAATTTTTGGCAAAACTAGTTTTAGTGTAATCTGGAAGCTGCTTAAAGATTAAAAAAACGAGGATTGTTAGAAACTGACTTAGACTGATGGCAGCTGCCAGTACAGTTTGTGTTTTAGAATGTTTAAAGAATGTCATTGATTTGCTCCAAGAATCCCCTCATGTTCACTTTGCTCCCCAAGGAAAATTAACACAGTTCCTAATTGGAACCCTGCAGTGCTTACTCCCTGATCTCTTATAGCATGTGCTACAAAAGCCTCTTCTGCACAGCTCCTTTCTTCCTGTTACATCAGGAGACCTGGCATTCCAGCTGCCATTTAGATCTGAGGAGAAAACCCTGGAAAGTTGACTGAGTATTGCCTCTCTGCTATAAGCGTTTTTAATCTCTGCTCATTTTCATGCTGAAATGGACTTTGCACAGTATTCTCAGTTCTCTTCCTTACTTCATCAATAAGTGTTTGCTAAGCACTGCACCAGGGCTCGTCAGGTAAAAGGAAGAAAAATGGATCCCCATATTCAAAACAGGTTCCAGTCCTGGTGGGTGAGGGTGAGGGTGATGGGTACTTATGTAGAATGACAGATAGATAACAGTGATGGGGAAGAAAGGTATAAGGTGAGAACTATGGAGATAAGTGTTATGAAGCCAAAATCTTGATTCTCAGCACTGCATATAAATAAATAAATAAATAGATAGATAAAAATATCCATTGACAACTAAAAGATATTTTAAAAGAAAAAAAAAATAAATGTTGTGCATATCTGTAATCCCAGTGACTCAAGAGTCTGAGGCAGGAGGATTGCAAGTTTGAGGCCAGCTCACTTGGTGAGTCCCTCAGCAACTTAGCAAGATGGTGTCTCAAAAAAAACTAAGAAGGACTGGGGATTTCGTTCAGTGGTAAAGTGCCCTGGGTTCAATCCCCAGTACCAAAATAAAAAAGAAAAACAATGGTATCAAGTTAGTCGCTTTGAGAAAAGTAAATCCTAGGCTAGTTACCTCCTGTCAGATACTGGGGACTGGAGGGTAGGTAAATTGAGCACAAGTGATAGAGAAAATCTTACTTTAAATTCAAAATCATAAAAGTTTTCTTTTGTAAACAAATAGTTTATTGAGATTTTCACAGCTATTGATACCCAATTTTTGTGCTGTTGAACCCAGTTTTTCCTGAGATAGTATTTAATATATATTTCCTGTTTAATCTTATTGGAATAAAACTTTCAACATCTCTACATGGAAAATGTTGATTGTCACATAATTTGTAGAATTAGGTTTCATTTTAACCTAACCCATCACTGGATCACTAGGTTTAGTAATCCAAAAAACCTCAGACCTTCTCTAGTTTCCTGCCTTAATAGCTGAACAAGTAAAATGAATTGGTGTTGCTAGCAGTTTTAAATCCAAACACAATTTGATACCTTGTTTCTTCCATTAGAATTCTCACCAGACCTTCCCTGTGCAGTTCCCACCAACTTCTTGGCCCAGAGAGACCATTTGAATCTTGTGATAATTTTGCATTCATTGAATCCTTTTGTTTCTGAGGTGGTGTCCATAAATTTAAGATTGTCTAGGATTGTGTGTATCCAATTTTGAAAGAGCAGATCAGTTGCCTTCAAGCTTACAATATGAAAGATTTCCTGTTAATGCCTCTGGTTTCTGAGCTGTCCAAATCTGCATGTTAGTTTACCAGCCAGTTTTTAGTGATAACGTTTGTATTACAACTTTTAGACACATCTCTGAATGACAGATACTACATAAGAAGAGTCCCAATTTGGTTCCTTCGAAAATCCAAAATGTTGTGTTTCCTTATTCCCTTTTAAGTTTCATTTGAAAATCCTTGATTTTCCCCCTCAGAAGTACTTTTTCCCTTGATGTGCTGGTGGGGGAGGGGGCGTCCCAGGGCCTTTCCCCGTACCAAAACTCCTCAAATGTTTAAGTCCTTTATATACTCATGGTATAGTGTTGACGTGTACTCTATGTGGGATCTCCTGTATACTTCAAATTATCTCTATAGTACTTAACAATACCTTATACAATGAGAATGCTATGTAAATAGTTATAGCATAATTTTTATTTGAATTGTTTTTTTAAAATTACTTAATATTTTCAGTTTGTAGTTGGCTGAACTTGTTGATTTGGAACCCACAGATATAGAAGGCCAACTGTAATGCACTCTTAAGGATAGAGCACTACCATAAGGGCAGATCACCAGACCTGATACATGAGTAGATGAGTAATATAGCACCTCTGAGCTATGTCTCCATCCCCCGCCCCCTTCTTTTTATGTTTCTTTGATGGTTATTAGCTGAGATTGAATCCTGCGAGTTTGTGAGCTTACCTAGGACCTTTGTATAAACTGAAGGATTTAAATCAGTAACTCTTACCCTTTTTTGCATTGTGGTACCTGCTTTAATGTGCTTTCCCCCTGCTTTATATTTCTAAATAAATTTACTCTTTTTATTAAACAGAATATGTGATTTTATTTATAGTATGATTTTGAAAATAGCATAGCTGTTGGAAATAAATTTTCATTGGTGTATCTTGGATGTGATCCTTAGAACCAGCCTCATTGATAACAGTAGGACTTGCCGCATATTTCCTTCTTGGTTTGCTTGCTTGTTCACCGTATGTCTTTGACTCACAGGGGGCTAAAGCTAGAAACACCACATACTGCTAACAAGGCCTTGGGAGAGAAACCTGCACAACAATAAAGTGTTATACATTGTTTTACAAAAAGTATTTGTGGAATCAGTGTAAACTAGAATGAAATACAAGTTACAAAACGAAAGGTTTGCAGGTGCATATCTTTGCCAACCCCTCATCTTTTAGGATCCTGAGTTCAACAATACAGATCAGATTGACCTGTATGATGATGTGCTGACAGCCACCTCACAGCCCTCAGATGACAGAAGCAGCAGTACTGAGCCACCACCTCCTGTTCGCCAGGAGCCATCTCCTAAGCCCAACAACAAGACCCCTGCAATTCTGTATACCTACAGTGGCCTGCGTAATAGACGAGCAGCTGTCTATGTGGGCAGTTTCTCCTGGGTGAGCAAGGATAACCGAAAGGCTTATGGGTGGGCTGGAGGGAGAGCACTGGGAGGTGATGGCATTTTCAGAAACCACTGTTGCACTGTTTTGTGCTCTGATGGGGTTGGATTTCTTTTTCCTGGGATCAGGTTGGATTGATCTCTGAAAGAGAACTATCCTGAGGACGTACTGGTGCCGAAGAAAGCAATGATTAAGTGGGTAGTTGCTTTTTCTGCCATCTTATTACTGCCCCTGACCCTGGGGCTTTATGTCTAGCAGGGTCATCTGTGGGACGAGATTTCAGAGTGAACACCTTGAACTCTTGGTGGTCATTAGATGGTCCTGTGATAATGGTGGGTGATGGGGATCAAAGACCTTGATAGCTCTAGTACACTTGGGGTAGGTGGTGACTGTTCTGCAAAAGTTATTGTGTGACTTGTTTTGGGGCTGGTGGTGGGGGTGGGTTTTCCAGATTAAGAACTGTATATACTGAGGGAGATGTTCTCATCAACTCTAGCCTGTCAGATCTGTAACTAAAAGTTACTAGCAGTCAGTGTTTGAGCTGATGACCAGCCAGCCCAAATGGCAGTCAGTGTTAAAATAGATGTTGATCTTAATTCGTTAAGATGGGAATTGGGAGGCGGGGTGATTTGAAATTCTGTATGAGTGAAGACAATAGGAAAAGCCTACACTAATTGAAATGTTGCTGGGGTCTTAGAGGGTGTTGTGATGTGACTAGATCCTAGGTTTGGGACATTCTGGGTGGGTGGGGAGGGAGTGTGTAGCTCTTGACATTTCTCCTTTTTCCATCTTGCCGGCCTCAGTGGACCACAGACCAGCAGCTGATCCAGGTTATTCGCTCTATAGGAGTCTACGATGTGGTGGAGTTGAAATTTGCAGAGAATCGAGCAAATGGACAGTCCAAAGGGTGAGGTCTGCATTTGGAAAACCCCTTTAGTTTGGAACCATTAGGGTAACAGAACTGCACTATATTTTGACCTGGTATTTTAACCCTTCCCACCCCTGGCCCAGCTTACTGCCTTAGAATGGTAACCTACCTGCAATGTAGTAGGACATTGATTTGTTTAGGGGCAAAGAATGCTGATTTTTAATGCCCAAAAAAAAAAAAAAAAAAAATCGAGGATTGTAGAAAGGCATCTTTTTGTTAATGGGTGTGTGTGTGTACATGTGTGTTTAATTTAGTGAGGTGTCTTTTGCCAGTTTTTACTAAAAATGGAAGAGAATTTTTCAGTTCCTTTTTCAGTTGTCTAAATAAATTTTACTTTTTACTTTTTCTTTCTCAAGGTATGCTGAGGTGGTGGTAGCCTCTGAAAACTCTGTTCACAAATTATTAGAACTACTGCCTGGAAAAGTTCTTAATGGAGAAAAAGTGGATGTGAGGCCAGCCACCCGACAGAACCTGTCACAGTTTGAGGCACAGGCTCGGAAACGTGAGTGCGTCCGAGTCCCAAGAGGGGGTACGTGGAGACCATCTGTATGAAGGGGGGAATGCTGTGGGTTTGTTTTCTGTGGTGTGGGCAGCCTACAACATGCAGGAGTTTGGGGGAGGGTGCTGTGCTTATGGGTGGTGGCATGATGGATGGGGAAGCCAAAAAGAGGTTTGAAGAACAATGCTCTTTTTCAAAGAGTCAGGGAGGTTCAGATTATAATTGGGTTCTGTCATTGTGTGACCTTGGGCAAGTCACTTAACTGTTAGGGCTTCCTTCCCTCATGAACTAGATATATGATGTTTAAAGTTCCTGTCAACTCTGTATTTGTATTTCTGTCTAAAAATTGACTTTTTTAAAATTTAGATTTGGTACCATGGATTAGACCCAGAGGGGCTTAACCCCAGCCATTTTTATTTTGTATTGTGAGACAGGGTCTCACTTAGTTGCTTGGGGCCTCGCTAAAATTGCTGAGGCTGGCCTTGAACTCATGATCTTTCTGCCTCAGCCTCCCAAGCTGCTGGAATTACAGACAAGCTCCACCAAGCCTAGCCTCAAAATTGGCTTACTTTTAAGATGTGCACCTCTCTACATTTTCGAGAAGCAGCCATCCTAAAAAGTAACTAGGATATATAATCATGGCTATAATGTTTTCATGAGTATATGTTGCGAGGGTGCTCTTTCAGCAGTCAACCAAAAGAAACATGAGAAAGTAAGAATTCGTTCATTTGTTTTTGTGGTGCTGGGGATCAAACTCAGGACCTTGCACATGCTAGGCAGACTGTGCTACTGAGCTAATATCCCCAGCCTGAGAATAGGAGTTTAACAGTGTTGCTTAAGTATGGTCCAGGGAGAGGGCACACAGTAGAGGGCAGCAAGTTTTCTATCTGCTTGACAGGTCTACTCTATTTGCTAAGAAAGTTGCATCGTTCTACCTTAGCTTGATAACAGTAGCCCTTAAATTCACCTTGTTCCCTTTATTCTGACTCTGTACTCACTAAGCCATCTTCTGATATTAATTTGGTTTCCCAACTAGGCTCTCCTACTGGGAAGAGAATGCGCTGACCAGCCGACACAAGTATTCCGGTCTGCTTGGCAGTTATATTTCTCATTGTAAATTAATAAATTGGCATTATGGTTTATGAATCAGTCTCTTGTGAATTTGGTTAGTGTGAATCAGTCTCCTAGGGTTCAGTTACCCCTGGTAAACTGTTAAAATTGAGTTTCTGAACCTATGAAACCTGAGGACCAGACCTTGGATTGCCCTGACCTCCCAATTTATAGCTACCAGTACTGCAAGGCCCTGCCTGAGACAGCCAGCCACCTTTACTCTACTTTTACTACCGTGGGGAGCAGCAGTTTCATCAGCTGCATTCTGTCGCTGCTTAGGTCCACCTGTAAAATCAGTGGTACCTTTTATCAATTTGGTGTATCCTTTAGATAGAAATATGGCTCCTTCTCTTTCTCATAGGAACAACAATTCTATAGCTAGATTGAGAGCCCAGATAGATGTGGCGTGAGCTCCTTTTGCTCTCGGTTAGTTAAAAAGTACACTTTTCTTGAAAACCCCTATTTTTAAGTCCCTTATGTTAGTCTCTATAATTCATCTCTCCCCTCACTTTTCTGAGGTGTCTAATCTTACAACTGCATTTTGGGTAATGTTCCTGCCTCTCTACTCAACTCTTTTTTTCTCCTGAGTGGTTGTGACTGAGTGCTATTTTTCTGCTCTGTCATGCTGATGGACTTGGACTCTTTGAATTCACTAAGTAAAGCCAGTGAATTTCCTTTGCTTAAAAATGGCTGCTTCTCTGGGGACTTGTAGTCATAGATATAAAACAACCCTTGCAGATACGAGACAGTAGCTGAGCAGGTAGTTAACTGTCAGAGGAGCACACATTCTTATACCCTCCACTTTATTCAGATTGAGAGAACTAAAGGAAGGTTGCCATGTGTTTGAGATACAAAGAACAAGAGTGCTGGGCCAAGTACTGGCAGTGTACCACGGTAAAGAAATCAAGATGGTTGTCAGCATTATTGATTCCTGAGTTTTAGTTTAAGAAGCACTCTTCTTTCCCTCTACACTTGCTAAGTCTTCTGCCTTCAAGACTCCAAGGCCATATAATTATATTCTTTTGGAGTCCACCTTAACCAGGCTTAGTCTGTGAAATTAGGAGGAACAAGTGTAACCAAGTGACAGTGTTAGAAACCTTGCTTCCATTTATTTGATGTTTTGTACTCCGGTCATGTACAACACCATGCTACTGTGCTATGATGATGTTCCCAGTAGGCCACCCTGAAGAATAGAACAGCCAGGCCATTCAAATGAAGTGGGAGTTCCCCAGATTCGAGACATGTTTTTTACCAAGCTTTTGCTAAGTGTTGTGCTGTCAGCTGTGTACCATCTGCTCGTTCTGTGGTAGCTTTTTTTCTTGGCTTATTCCCCACTTCTCCACCTTTCCCTTAACCACCAGTCTTCTTCTCTCCATTGTGTCTCTTCCCCATCCCAGTTACCAGTTTGGGTATGTGACTGAAGAAAATCAACCTAACCCTTGCCCCCTTTTTTGCCCAATTTCCCTGACCAAAGCTCTATAGCAAAGAGCATTGCAAGAATACAGCACGATTGGGAAGATAAGCTAGTACTAATCTAAAGTGAGCCCCTGAACTCTTCAAGAGATACGAGATTTCAGCTCTTCCAGAATTGGGCTGAACATAATGAACATACTCATCTTCTATGAGTTATTAGGTTCCTTCTACAATTAAAAATGTAAAATAAATCCAAGGGTAAACTAGGTTGTGAAACACTTTGAGAGTTTTGAATAAAAGCATCCTTAAGAGGAGTGTAGCATTTTGGGTTTATTCTTAACTGAGATGCTTTTGACCTTTTACTCTGAGGCCAAAGAAAAGGCAGTAGATGTTTCTTTTTTTTTTTTTTTTTCTTTTTTCTTTTTTCTTAATTATTTTTTAGTTGTAGAGGACACAACACCTTTTTTTTATTTATTTTTATGTGGTGCTGAGGATGGAACCCAGTGCCTCACACGTGCTAGGCAAGCATTCTGCCACGGGGCTACAGCCCCAACCCAGATGTTTTCTTCTTTCTCAGCCAAATCAGTTACCTTCCTCAGTATAGTGTCCGATGACTTGCTGAAAGATGAGCTGGTCTGGGGTTTGTCTAAAACCTGGATAGTAACATTAGCTGTGCTTTGCTTTGTAGGAATACCTCCACGGGCCCACTCTCGAGATTCTAGTGATTCTGCTGATGGACGGGCCACACCCTCTGAGAACCTTGTACCCTCATCTGCTCGTGTGGATAAGCCCCCCAGCGTGCTGCCCTACTTCAATCGCCCTCCTTCAGCCCTTCCCCTGATGGGTCTGCCCCCACCCCCAATTCCACCCCCACCGCCTCTCTCTTCAAGCTTTGGGGTCCCTCCTCCTCCTCCTGGCATCCACTACCAGCATCTCATGCCCCCCCCTCCTCGATTACCTCCTCATCTGGCTGTACCTCCCCCCGGGGCCATTCCACCTGCCCTTCACCTCAATCCAGCCTTCTTCCCCCCACCAAATGCTACAGTGGGGCCTCCACCAGATACTTACATGAAGGCCTCAACACCCTATAACCACCATGGCAGGTGAGGACCGTCTTGCTCCCTTCAGATCTGAGGCACTAATAGGTCAATAGTGCTCAGCATTTTGTTCTTCATAAAGAAGTAAACACTGAATACTTAGACTTTCCTTCATGGAAACTGTTACTATAGTGTTGAGCCCGGGAGTGTAGTTTACTGTCATTGTTTTTCCTTTAGTGCTTTTGTTTGTGTCTTAACCACTTGGCCCAAACTACATCCTTCATATCCTCTTTTAAGGAGGTTAAGTGCCATAAATGGGTGCTACAGAAACTATACTGTCTAGCACTGTTGAGTCATGCCAAAATTACAGAAGCATATGACATGATTTCTGTCCTTGAAAAGAAGATGAATACTTAAAATACCTAAATAGGCTGAGAATGATTTAAGACAGTATACAGTAGAACATAGTTAAATAACAGTACTATAGAATATGGTAAAAGTATTAAGGGATGTGGGCAATCAGGAGTATTATTACTCCTGCATTATTATTATCTCCCTGCAGCCGAGATTCGGGCCCTCCGCCCTCTACAGTGAGTGAAGCTGAATTTGAAGAGATCATGAAGCGAAACAGAGCAATTTCCAGCAGTGCCATTTCTAAAGCAGTGTCTGGAGCCAGTGCAGGTAACTAACTCTTACCTTTGCTCTCTTTTTCCTTACCTTTGGTTTTTCCTTTGTTTTGTTTTTTTCCATCAGCAAAAGATCAACAAGTTTAAGTTGGAACGCTGTTAGATATCATGCATGGCACACTTCAAAGAGCAGTAGTAGCTAACTGGATTTCTTAGTTTTTAAGGAAACTCCAGTGTTGTGATTTAACTTGTGTTTAGACCTGCCTCCATGAAAACCAATTTAATGCCTACAGTATGAACAACTAATAAATACCATGACATTGTCATATTTATTCTAGAACGAAACTCCTACTGTATGGAGGTCTTGAGCTCAGTGATTGATCTTTAGATCTAACGTCTTTATAGTGGATCTGATGCCAAATATAGAATGTTGCCTCAACTAGGTGATGGTTCGATGTGGAATCTGGTGGCCTCCAAGTAGCCTGTCTTGGAAGACCTGTCACCTGAAGGCATATTGTGCCCTTTCAGCTAAATTTCCCTGCTTTTGGTATTAACTGGGCAGCAATTGCAAGTCATGAGTCTAAAAGGCCTGGGTGTGAAGTTTTTGGTTCCTAAAAGAAGAGGAGATTGGAAGTTTCAGTGCTGTGGTCCAACTTTCACATCATGACATGAATCATGTTCATTTTCTTCCCATGAGTTTACCACCTGAGAGATACCTCCTAAGATATAAACCCTAAGTATTATCATCTGTTTTCCATAATATCTTTGGCTGCAAAACTTGAATCCATAGAGGTGGTTAAAAACAAAGTATATGAGTTCTGTTCGATTTTTTTTCCCACCAGAAAAACCTACATTGGTATCTGAGTGAATCCTGTGTCTGTCTCTGTGTTGCTGGAGACTCTGAATCCAAAGTGCCACACATAGGCAAGGGCTCTACCACCGAGCTACATCTCTAACCCTTCTTCTTTTTTGACACAAAGTCTCACTAAGGTGCTGAGGCTGACCTCAAAAACTTGTAATCCCTGCCTCAGCTTCCTGAGTAGCTGGGATTACAAATGTGCCCCACTTAAGTGGATCTTTTTAAATTGAAAAGTAAAATATGTTCATTGTAACAAATCACATATACAAAGGAAAAACATGATCATTGTACCTTCTTCACTGTCAGTCCCTTCACCCTGAGATAACCAATTACTAAATCTTCATCTCCATCCCTTTTTATCCTTAGTCCAGTCATTCAAACCACAAATACTTCTTGAATGTGCCTATAAAACAGATATTCCCTCAGTAAAATTATGTCCTGGTGCTCCTGAGCCTCCACAGGATGACAGTTCTTCAGAGTTTCTATTCTGTTCTTATTGCATCTCCCAGAAGAAGCTGCCAGTCCTCATTTATGCTGAGCCCTGCATGGATTCCTGCTTCCCTTGTTTTCTGTCCTTCATGCTTTTAATTTAGCTTGGGAAAGCAGTGCACAAGTACGCACCCAGTGATGATTATCCCTGAGCCAGGCATTGCTCAGACTTGAAAAATGAAAGGGCTGGTTATTGATGGCAGCATAATTTTTTAAAAATGTATAAGTACAGTTAATCAGAATGTGTTGGTCAACAACATAGCACATATATGATGATGCTCCTGTAAGATTTTATCCTCTAGTAACATCATAACTGACTTGGTTTGCGTACAGTGATGTTTGTATGGTGATGAAATTACCTAGCAGTGTATTTCTCAGAAAATACTCCCCAGTCTACATGACTGTGCATTCCTTTTACATGTTTCAGAGGTATACATGTACTGTACATACACAACATAATTAGAAGTAATTCATAGAGATATGCAATGTTAAAAAGCAAACATCCTCTATAGAAGGCCCTCCACAATGGTTTTCCTCCACATTTTTTCCTATATCCTGGAAGCCTATTAATATATAAAGTCTAACATTTCTTGAGGTCTTGTTACTGTGACTGTGCACAGTGCACTGTGCTAAGCACTTTACATGGATTATTTGTTTACATAACAGATACACTGTCTGCTTTTAATAACTATGTAATTATATCTTCAGTCAATGTTGCTTAGTTTATATAGCCAGATCCTACCAAAGGTAAAATAACCACACTGAAACACTGTTAGGCGTACATACTTTGTGATCAGAAGTAAAAGATTTTTAGTAGAATTGCTGGATCAAACATTGTGCACATTTTTCTTTTTAATAGATGTTGTCAGATAGCCCTGGCATCTGGCAACATCTGTCAGGTTCAAAATCACTGGAATATGTGCCTCTCCAGTTCTGTACCTGCCGTGTCTGCTCATCCATTTTAACATGGTTCTTTGGAACAGCTAGTGCCTTTTGGTCCTTTTGGTTTGTGTTCTCCTGAATTCTCCTTTTGGTCCAGTTAGTTTACTGCCTCTGCTCATCCTTGACCTTTCCCGTCCATCTCCTGTCAGGGGATTACAGTGATGCAATTGAGACCCTGCTCACAGCCATTGCCGTTATCAAACAGTCCCGGGTCGCCAATGATGAGCGTTGCCGTGTCCTCATCTCCTCTCTTAAGGACTGTCTTCATGGCATTGAGGCCAAGTCCTACAGTGTGGGTGCCAGCGGGAGCTCTTCCAGGTGAGTTGAAGATTGCTCCAGCAGCCTCCCAGCCATGAGCAGCTCTCTTCCTTAGGTTGGGAAGGACAGGCAGGGGGCCCAGGGTATCTGAAAAGGACCTGAGAGAGTAGATTTATCCTTCATGTATTTTAAGAGGAGTTAATCACACTTTTGTTAACAAGTGTTATAATATCTTGGAATCTGTGTTGGTGAGGCAGTGGGCCCAGTTAGGAGAAAGGGAGACTGATGTTAAAAGCATGGACTTTTGAGCCATCCAAACTATTTCTTTGAATCTCAATTCTGTTAATAACTACCTGTGTGATAGTTAGCCACTTCCAAGTGTCATTTTTCATGCTTTTAAAAAAGGACAATAGCCGGGCGTGGTGGTACACACTTGTAATCCCAGTGGCTTGGGAGGCTGAGGCAGGAGGATCACCAGTTCAAAGCCAGCCTCAGCAAAAACGAGGCGCTAAGCAAGTCAGTGAGACCCTGTCTCTAAATAAAGTACAAAATAGGACTGGTGATGTGGCTCAGTGGTCGAGTGACCCTGAGTTTAATCATCCCCAGTAAACCCCCCCCCCAAAAAAAGGAACAACAATAACAATAATTTTATAGACCTGTTGTAAAGATGAGGTCAGATAATGCGTGAAATTCTTAGCACTGCTGGGTACATTAGTAAAGATCTTAACGAATTTCACTATCATCATTTTCCCAAAAAAGTTTAGACCTCAAAGAGCTAAGATCTTCAGACAGTAGGCCCATATTAGAGGAGTAGAAGAGTAGTTTACGGAAATACTGGGAGACATCAAACACCCTCTGAGTAGACCCTCTGAGTGAGGCTGAAGATTCTTTTTGATAGGAAAAGACATCGGTCCAGGGAAAGGTCACCCAGCCGGTCCCGGGAAAGCAGCAGAAGGCACCGGGATCTGCTTCATAATGAAGATCGACATGATGATTATTTCCAAGAAAGGAACCGGGAGCATGAGAGACATCGGGATAGAGAGCGGGACCGGCACCACTGAGAAAGGTGGGAAGAAGCTCTATTCCTGGTTGGCGGATGGTCTTTATGAAAGAAAAATAATTCATAGTGAACATTGCTCTCCCCCTCTCTCCCTCGTCTTCTCTCTTCCCCACCAAGCAAGCAAAGGCAGTAGGGGTGGAAAGGACTTTTAGCTTCAGTTACTAAAGGTTTGGGGCAGATTTCCTGCTTGTTTGTGGGGAGTCTAACCCTGAGATTAAGCTGTTCTGGTTGGTTTCTTGACTGCTTTACCCTGGCCTCTGAGCAGCAGCATGGCATAATGGCTGAGAGTGTGGTCAGATGCCAGAGGTTGAGTCCCAGTTCCTCCATTAGTGAACCTTAATACTCTCTGTTCTTCAGTTTCCTCATCTGGCGATAATTAAAGCAACTGTCTCACTGGCTTGCTGACAGTTCAGTGAGGTAATCCATGTAGCGCTCACAGTGCCTGTCACATAGTAAGTTGTCAATAAATGATAACTGTTGTTAATTATGTTTTAAACCCCACCAAACCTTCAAGTAAAAAATTTAGGAAAACTAACGAAGAAAAAAACCCAGTCTATTCACCTACTTAGTTTTCAAGGCACAACATTAATTATTTTAATATCTATTAAAAATAATTCTGGATATTGGGATGTTAGAGAGGAGAAAGCTGATCTGGAAAAAAAAAGAGATCCTTAACTTTAGAGATTATGTGGAAGGATATTTTTGCTTTTGATAAGTTTTTCTTTTCTCCCTTTTTAAGTAAAGCAAAAGCAAGAGGGTTGAGAGGAAACTATTAAACTCTGGTAATTGGAAAGTTCAGTTAGAATTGTCTAGATCCAAGGCTTCTGGCTACATCAGCAGGACTTCCTCTTCCTGCCTCTCAGCTCTGCTTCTCTCTTTGTTTTATTCTCAGAAAGATTCTGTCTTGGGGGTGGGGCCTGTAGCTTTTTGTTACATCCCACCAGTTAGCAGTCTAACTGAAAGAAAGCTTATAGCAAGGAAGCAAGAGCAGTTGTGGACTTTGTTATGGAGATCTCAGAGGTAGTCCAGGCACTGGCTAGGAGTTTGTCTGTGCTTCCTGGGACTTAGTACTGCATGACCCAGGTGACCTTGGGGGCTCTTCTCAATTTTGTGATTGCAGACTAATGAATCTGCGGGACAGCTTACTTTGTCTCATATGAAGTACAATATGAAGATGTCCTCGGTCTTTTGCCTGTTTAATTGTTCTGAAGTAATAATGGTAATTAAGGAGGGGGGAGAAAAAAATAGTAGTTCTGTTTGGCATCTTTGGGGTAGATAAATGGATAACTGCATCAAGAAGGGAAAAGAGGGCTGGGGATGTAGCTCAGTTGGTAGAGTATTTGCCTCATAAGCACAAGGCCCTGGGTTCAATCCCCAGCACCGCAAAAAAAAAGGGAAAAGAAACCCTCACCACTTGTATATCCCTGCAGTTCATAAGCAGAAGCTGGACTGAAACACTTGGAAAATGAGTGTCTTATCTTCTGGTGGCCTATTAACAAACAAGAAACGATCACTCTTAGTTTGGCTCCTGCTGTTTACTCTGTTGTTTAGCTTTATCTGCCATAAACTATAGACAGACTTATAGCTAGTTATTCTTTTCATCTTCTGCCATAGTAGGTAAGTAAGTGAGATGAAAAGTCACTAATTTGTTTATTTGCTTCCCTTCTCTGTTCAACCACCCTTTATCCCATAAGAACCTAGACTACTTGACAACACAGAGTCTAGGATAACGCACATGGCACTAACAATTAGGCTGTGGGATCTGGATAATTTTTTTCTATATTTTGTAACAGGCTGAGTTTTGGAAGTGCCTGTGTATCCTCTGACAAAGCAACCTAATATAGATGGAGTCCACAAGAGACTTTAGCCTGGTTCAGTCTCAGGGAGTGAGCAAAAGGGTAGGCATTAGAATAGTCTTGGTCCAGCCCCACCCCTTTTGTAATAGTAGCATTTCCTTCTCTTATTGGAGCTGGCACAGTTGCAGTATTACTTGAGATACAAAACCACCACCACCTCCCATCATGCAGGCCATAGTGTGTGTCCTAGAGCTAACCAGGATAAGAGTGACCAAGGAGGGGTCGATTGGTCTGTGCAAAGCATGATTATATCTCTGGGGCCACATTCAGTTTACTATTAGAACGTATAACTGCATGTCACCATTCCTGCTGGCTTTGCTGTCACCAGCCTTTGAATAGTGAAGTTGTCAGGCGAGATCCTCTGAGGCATCAGAACTTTGGGAATTGAGCATTTCGATTTGAGTTGTTAGCTGTCACTTTACCTCATTTCTTTCACCTACAAAATGGGACTATTTTTCCCATTATAAGGATGATTCAATTTGAATAATTCTGAAAGTCTGACAATAGTATTTCCAGAACATAGTCATCTGACTGATGTTGGTCTATGGCCAGATGTGGAAAATTAACTTCTAAGACAGGTTTTTCACTGCTCTGCTTTTCCCGGTCACCATTTAGATATTTTTTTTTAATTCTATATAGTCCAAAAGAAATGACTCAGATACTCCCAAAATATCAATTTCTTACATTCTTATTCTAAGGACTCAAGTTGTGTCTTGATATGAGATGGTACATAGGCCTCACTTATCTTGACAGACTTGATTTTGCAAACTCTGTGCTGCAGTCTTTTAGTTAAGAGAATAGAAATTATATACCTGTTCTATGAACAGGTGTTCCCTAAGCAGGAAGTGTGTGTTCTCTCCAGAGGCAATAGAGCACCAGCCTTCTCTGTCCTTCCTTCCTTCGTAGAGGGCACAGCTTTAGACCTAAAAACTGATCGGCTCACTGAAGCAGTCGTTGATTTCTGTCTGCATTCAGACATTACCATAGAGGATAGCCATAGACTTTTCAGAACTCAGTGTCATTCTCACCATATTCCTATCCTCCTGATCCATGGAAACTGAGCTGTTCAGTTTTTTGTTTTTGTTTTTTTTTTCCCCTGGAAGAGTAATTTATTTTTAGCATTAAGGAGATTAACGATAGTAGTCTCATTATTTGGACATCCATACTGAAACTCAACTGTTCAGAAGTTGTAAACCTACATAGTTTCTAATGACTCCTAATTAAAGAAAGACGATAATAAAGCAGGTATGGTAGCATATGCCTGCAATCCCAGTGACTTGGGAAACTGAGGCAGGAGAATTGAAAGTTCAAGGCCAGTTTGGGCATCTCAGCAAGGCACTGTCTCAAAATAAAAAGGGCCGGGGCTTAGCTCAGTAGTAGAGCACCCTGTGTTCAATTCCAGTACCTGAGAGAAATGACAATGATTGAACAAGACAGCTGATGTGGGGGGATCTTCTATTGTTTTTTCCATGGTGGGGGTCCATGGGCAGCAGCTGGCAGCAGCACAACAGCAACAGGGCCTGAGCTGTTCAGTTTTGATCTAGTTCAGAGATTCTGAATGGTGTGACATGGAGAATGCACTAAGAGTTTCAGTTTTCACTTAAAGATGGGACAGGCTGGGTGGTTCAATGTAAAGCACTTGCTTAGCATATAGGCGCCTCTGGATTTGATCCCCAGTGCTGGAGGAAGAACAAAAAAAAGAGAAGAAAATGGGACACATACCTGCCTACATAGGTGTTACAGAAGCCAACAAGACAGAGACCACACAGATTGGGGATCCAAACTGAAAATAGCACCATTACAGGGTTATAAGGATCGAAGTGCCATGTAGATGTCTTTTTTCTAGGCTAGATCCTCCAGGTGTTCTGAGGCCTCTGTACAAAAAATGCAGTATAAAGGATGAGCATTTATGTGTAGGCTGTGTTGCTCGTTTGGGCATTGGTAGAAATTCTAACCTGGCATGCTTGATTCAATCCCAAATACTGAAACAACCACCAAAAAAGCCTTCTGTAATTCTTTTTATTTTTTTATGGTACTGGGGATTGAACCCAGGAGTACTCTTGCCAGCTGTATCCCCAACCCTTTTTATTTTTTTAATTTGAGACAAGTTTTTGCTAAGTTACAGAGGTTGGCCTTGAAGTTGCAATCCTTTTGCCCTGGTGCACTCATGTGCACCACTGCACCCAGCAAAAATTCTATAATTCTAAATCTGAATTTAGTTCTCCTTTTTCTTTTTGACTGTTAAGTCTGTTTTATGTAGTCAGACTGACGATCTGCAAATTGATATTGCAATACTGTAACTAGGGCTGAATGTACTGGGGACCTTAAGTTTGGTGGTGATGTGATGAGTAGATTAACACATCTTACTATTGGGCAAAGGCTTTTAGGTTTCTTTGATGGTGATTGCTGCTGATTGTCTTCTTTTACTTGCTTGCTTTGCTTTTTGAGTTAGGTTGTTCCTGTACAACCTAACTTCTTGGTCTCTCACTCACAG
This sequence comes from Sciurus vulgaris, assembly GCF_902686455.1. Lineage (NCBI taxonomy): Eukaryota > Metazoa > Chordata > Mammalia > Rodentia > Sciuridae > Sciurus > Sciurus vulgaris. The sequence continues at coordinate 12,658,881 of NC_136472.1, forward strand.
CTGTCATCTGTGGAAAAACTTAAAATCTTTTGAGTTTTAGTATAGCTTAGAAAAGCTCTGGGGCTGCGTGTGTGTGCGTGCACATACTTACAAAGACATTGTTTGTAATCTGTTTTATCCAGTGCTGCTTTCAAAGAAAATAAAATTTAGGCATTAACGGAAGTACATGCTCCCTGCTGGGGCATTTGGGGGATTAATGGATTTGGTTACACACATTTTTTTCTTACCTCCGTACCTCCCATTTCCAGATCTTTTTGCTTCCCCTCAAGGTAAGCTGTGACTTAGAATAGATTTTCCGAAGGTATTTAAACTCACCATGTTCCCTTACAGAAATTTTTCTTGAAATGTAATAGCTTCTATATTTTTCTAGCCAAAATCTCCCTTTCAGACTGCTTTTTGAGACTTCATTATATTGTGTTTTTCCCCAACCTTAAAGTAAGATGTTATTGCTTTCTTCTGCCTTCCCAGGTTTGAATTCCTTGTCTACATCCCCTACTTCTTACATTGTAAGTTAAGAAAATGCTAGCATATTTCATACAAACCCCTACTGATTAGAAAGTAACCTCTGTATTTTATTTCTCCTCTTCTGATGTTCTCATTGCAGGAATCTGGTTGGAAACAAATGTTTTTTTAATGGACTTGCATCTCCTCACCTTGATCAGGACTAAAGGACGGAGGCCGCTCCACCTCTTCCCCTTCCTCCAAACCCCTAACTCCCTCCTGACACCCAGGGAATACCCTCTGCCCTACAGGTTTGAAGATGGCTTGGCAACCCTCCCAATCCCACACCCCTGTGTGCTGGGGAAAAGAACCTAAAGACTTCATGTGGTTGGGGGTGGGGGGTGGCAGACAGGAAGAAAGCAACAAGTTCAGGCCCTGGTCTCCATAGAGAATGGTGCTTTGTCCAAGGAAACGTATGAGTTTCTGATTCTCCAGGAGCAGTGCAGTGGTGAGGTTGATGGGAAGACTTCCTTCCCAAAGAAAATGGATCCTCCGTGCAGGATCTGGGAGAGTGACTGGGTGTGCCAAAATATACCCAGGGTCCTGCCCTCAGCACTAGATTTGATGGGGTCAAGAGGGTCCAAACCCCTTGCTAACATACCACTTCTTTGTTTTAACTCCTTTACCTTCTCAGCCCTTTGAGGAGGGACCAGGAGAACAGAAAATACCTTGTGAAAAGCTATTTCTGTTCTTGGTTTTCCCCTCTCACCTATTGACGGTTGATTTCCCTGATCTCCCAGAGGGCTGAACTCCCTGCTGCTCAGCCTTCTCAGTGGACTTGTCTCTCCTAAGCAGAGAAGGCCATGAGGTTGCCTTCTGCTGGGTAGCCTGGCAGAGCCAATTGCCACCCTCTGCTGCTTAGTGCTTGGTTGCTCTCGCAATAACCAGCCCTCTGAAGTGTTCCCTTTCCCTGGGGCTTTTCCATTTAACACATGGAGCCCTTCCCCCAAGAAGGCTGCTTCCTTGTTTTAGAGGAAGCTACTGCCATTGGGAGATGGGATATCGGGACCTCAGCAATGAAGAACCTTAGTGAAGTACCAGGAGGAGTGGGGAAGGAGGCAGGTTGGGCAGGCTGTGGCCTACTTCCATAGGCTTTTCTTTTTTCAGGTCTGATGTAAGCGTGGGCTTGCATCCCCCAGGTACATACTTTTACTTATTGTGGGATAACCCGGCACTAGTAGGCAGGTAAAGTCACAATTTGTTGTCTTTCCATCTGTTGACTTTGATGTAATAGCTCCACTCACTCTGCCTGGAGGTACTTCCTGCCTCTGATACGGAGCAAGGAAGAAATGCAGCCTGACTTGAATGAACTCAGCTCAGAGTTCTAAGGACCAGCACTCTGGGGGCCATTTTCTACACAGGCAAATGGAATTGCTTTTCCCATAATATCCAAATTGTGATGTGGTTGCTGTTGAGGAATGCGACAGCAATAGGGTCCTGCAGTACCCATGGGGTGATGCTACTTCTGCACGTTTCTACGGGGTACCTACGGGGCATCCACGGGGCACATGACATCCAATGTGAGAAGAGACGTGGCACGTAAGATGAGACGACATGTGAGGCATAGGGTCACTGGAGACCCTTCTGGCTCGGAAGGGAGAGACTAAATTGGACTGAACCCTTCCTCTGTTCCCAGCACGTTTCTGATACACCCCTCAGTCACTGAGGGGATCCCCCAGAGTTGGAGAGGCACATTCCCTTGGGACAGAGGCTACAGGTTGTAGCTTTTCCCCCCTGGCCCCCAACCCTGTCCCCACCACTTCAGAACATGGCACCCCGCCCAACTGGCCAAGTGTTAAGTGATGTGCTTATCCTCGAGAGCAGCTCCGGGTGTCTTTTTAAAATGTAGAGAAAACCAAGTAAGGCGACAGTTTAAGGAAAAACTATATAGAATACCAGAAAAGCCGTTTGCCCGGAGAATTATTTTCTCCCCATTTTTGTTTTGTTTTTACTCAATGACAATTTTAGTTTTATTTCCTGATAGCAAAAAGGAGAAAAGAAAAAAAAAAAAAAAAAAAACCCAGCCCTCACAAAGGCCAAGGCCCCCCCCGTCCCCCTGTTGTCGGTGATTTGTTTGTCTTTCTGATAGGTTGAAAATTGTGTAATAAACTTGATGACGCTGTCAATCTTTTATACTGCATTGTATTTTTTTTCCTTTTGTAACAAAATATTTTTAAATAATAAATGGGGTGTGAGCTGTTTTGTGGATTCTGCATTGAATAGATTTGTTGAGGTGTCGGGCATGGGCATGGGCTGATGTAGCTGCTATGGGATGTAGCAAAACCCCAAGTGCTTAGCTAGAACTGCAGTTGCTCTACAGACCAGGCTGACCGGTGAGCCTCCTGAGACGTCTGCAGACCTTTAGAGGCGCCTCTTGAAGTTTAGCTCTTTTCCCTAGCCCACAAATACCCTAAAGAAAACTTCTGAGTCATCCGTTACCATTCAAGGTAAGACTTACTAGTTTCAGACGTATTTCCTGCCTTGTAAGAGCTCAGTTTGCACTGCATCAAGTTCAGGTAGGGAAGAAAGCTGTGGTAGACCTGATCACTAGTGCCTAGTTCCCCATCAATTGAATCTCATCTAGAAGATGAAAATAGCTGTTCTGCCTTCACACAGGGAATATTTTTTTTTTTTTTTTTTTTTTTTTTTTTTTTTTTAAGGTGTGGTGTCTCACTATGTTGCCTGAGCTGGTCTCTTAACACAAGCGCAAGTGATTCTCCCACATAACCTCCACAGTAACTGGGACTACAGGCAGGTGGGGCACCTGTCTTCACACAGGGATGTTTTTTAAACTAGACGTAAAATGTGAATGTGTTTTGTAAACGAATTGCCATAAACAGGAGGAAGAATAGATAAGAAAGCTTAGTAGAAGTGCTATAGGGTAATCTTGGGTTTCAAGAAAAGCTGACTTTAAAAGTTGGTGTGGGGCTGAAGACCTGAAAACAGGGATCATGTCTTGCAGATTTACTATTCTGATGACAACAAGGAGTTCAAGGTTAACAGCTTGTCATGTTACCCAAGTATGTAGCCAAGCTGATCCTTATAATCCATTTGATTTCTGAATCTGGAGGAATCTTGGCATTCAGCAGTCAGGGATGGTACATGATACCATACACAAACCAGAGCTTTCACATCTCGATTCACATGTTCCAGCTGCCACTACCCAAGAAGCCCAAAGAAATGAACCTGACAAACCACTTATTTTTTTTTTTAATGAATAAGAAGGTAAAGAATTAAACCAAGGACCGGATGATAATGTGTACAGTAAGATCAGTGTGAAAGTAACCTTTAAGAGAAGGAAAACTACCTGGCGAGGATAATTGTGAAACTAAATGGAGAGGAAAAATAACTGGTACCTCTAAAGAGTTTATTTTTTGGTGGTACTAGAGACTGAACCAGGGCCTCATGCATGCTAAAGCTCTACCACTGAGCCACATCTCAGGTCCCCCTCAGAGTTTAAACAAATGTTTTCAAGTTGGGTTCCACGGACACTTGCTAAAGTCTAGTAATCTTTTTGTGCCCCATATGACCTTTCTTTTTTTTTTTTTTCCTTCAGACTAAAGTAATGACTGGTAGCTAAGAGAGTACGTTCAGTATGACCTAAGCAGTACTATGGTGGTGTAGAAAGGAGGGACCTGGCCCCATGTGGTTGTGCATGCTTGTAATCCCAGCTACTCAGGAAACTGAGGCAGAAGGATGGAAAGTTCAAGGCCAGCCTGGGCAACTTAGTAAGAACCTGTCTCAAAAAATTAAAGGCTGTATCCCATTTGTTTACAATAAAAAAAAAAATTAAAGGCTGGGAGCAGTGGTGAACACTAGTAATCCCAGCAGTTCAGGAGGCTGAGACAGGATCATGAGTTCAAAACCAGCCTCAGCGAAAAGTGAGGTGCTTATAAGCAACTCAGACCCTTGTCTCTAAATAAAAACGGCTGGGGATGTGGCTCAGTGGTTGAGTGCCTCTGAGTTCAATCCCCTGTACCCCACCCCACCCCCACAAAAAAAAGGACATGTGTGGGTTGCCTATAGGTTCAGATTCTAAGCTGGATACCCTGAACACAATGCACATGACAACATGAGTGTATCTCCTTCTGCCCCATAGGATCATTATATGGGTTAAATATTGCTTACAAGGCACTGGATGAATTTGCCTCCTATAAGTTTCAGTCATGGTATGAAGCCAGAAACCTACACTGTGTTTTCTAAACACTTCCTCATCTGGACTAAAGAAGTCCATAGAGATGACCACTGTAGTCCACTTGCTAGTTCTAGCTGAATGTGAGCAACTGAGCAGTCTGCCAGTTCACATAACCAGGCCCTCTCCACTGTCCTAAAATGTTTGTGTATGGGTTATAAGGTGGCTTCCCTCACATTCCAATGCACACAGCCTCTGGCCACAGTAACTGAAAAGACTTCCGGTCCTCCACTGCCTTGATTTCTATTATTACAGTGCTCTACTCCAGTGTGACCAACTATCTACATAAGAAGCCCCAACAACTTCCAGAAGAATAAACTTTTGTAGAGCCACCCTCGGGAAACACAATGGTCTATGCTTCCACTTAATCATGTCCTTGTTTTTAACCATTATTCTCACCTGCAAGTGTACCTGGTGAGAAATGGAATTTTCTTCATCCAGAAAGACTCATACAAACCTTCCAGTTCCACCTGTCAGTAACCAGTTGTGCAGCCCTGTGTCAATTCTAAGCCTGCAAAGTTAGGAATTGGACCTACTTGGTCTCTACAGTCCTTTTGAATTCTAATGTTGGGATTTGATAAGCCAATTCTATACTTCCCGCTGAACTTTACATTAGTTTATCTGTGCTGCTCGAAGGATGGACTTAACCACTGAACCTCTAAATCAAACTGGGAGGTCAGGAAGGGTGGACCCTCCAGTTGGTTGCTGGGATTATTTCAAAACAGATCCAGAAAGCAAGTGTGAGAAGCAGCAGCAAGTTGGTCTTCATGGAATTTGAGATTGAACTACCAGGGAAGCTCCTGTTGGACTCTGTTACTATTTCATGGCTGATGAGACCTATCCACTGTAGTTTTTGAATAGACCCCAAGGGCAGCTAGGAGGTAAGAGCACAGAGAAGAATCAGGGAAATGCATCAGTGCTTTGGACAGTGGAGACCATAAGATAAGAAGGGTCCTAATGAAGAGGAGAAAAAAAAAGCCAAGTTAAAAACCATCATAGAGGCAGGAGCAGTAGCGCATGCTTGTGATCCCAGAGGCTTAGGAGGCTGAGACAGAATTGCAAGTTCCAAGCCAGCCTCAGCAAAAGCAAGGCACTAAGCCACTCAGTGAGACGCTGTTTCTAAATAAAATACAAAACAGGGCTACGGATGTGGTTCAGTGGTCAAGTGCCCCTGAGTTCAAAATATATAAGGTTAAAGGTCAATTTTTTTTTTTTTTTTTTTTTTAGTAAAAGCAGATATTCTAGGATACTCTGATGACTGACACACAGGTCTCAAGATTTCCTAAAGTGGATGCTGTCTTTCATGACTCCTGGTGGCTTCCTGGGATGAAAAAACATGGCCACTCCCAAGCAAAATATAGAACAGTTCTAAAGATTTCTTTTTACTTGGAAAAAGAAACGATACACTCATCTAGGGCACCATTCTCTCTAGTTTGGAAAAAAAAAATGTGTTTAACTCAAAATTTTAAATGACCAAAAGAAAAGAAAAAAAAAAATGTGAATGTGTTAAGTTTTGAATATGCTTCTTCCAACACATGGCCCATACTGGAAAGGAGCTACAGTTATCTGTGAGAGCAGTATAAGACAAGACGCTGCCTTGGGGCAGAGGTACAGCATTTAAGCAGACTTGCAAATGACAATTGAAGACAGGATGGCAGTGCCTTTCAGGCCTGATTCAGGCTGCAGCTTGGGGAAGGAAATCAGTGGGACACCTTTGTCACTGCCTTTGTGTCACACTATCACTAAGTACTGTCTCAGAACGTACTGCTGTGACAGTCTTTACCTTCTCTTGGAGAGGATGAAATTCTAGGGACAGGTGTCATAAGGAAAAGACTGCCAACCCCACAACCAAAAATACACATTTATTATAAAATAGTGTTTGCTTCATGATCAGAGTAGAAAAATAATACCATAAGTTACTACAAAGGTTCTGGAGCTCAGTGTCCTTGAGAGATGGGGTAGGAGGCTTTGCACCACTCCCAGAGCCCACCACCATGAGGCTCTCTGTGCGTGCACAGGACAGGTGTGGCACGGCATGTATGGGGAGTATATTGCTCAGGTCCTGCTGGAAGCCCAAGGAGTCTAGATGGTCCACACAAGATGCTCTAGTCACAAAAGTCAAAGAGGAGACTTGAGGTCAGCAGGAAATTGTTCTGGGATAGGCCAGGATGGGGATAGCTTTGCCTCTCCTAGGAATGGAGTGTAGAAGAGTCTCTGAGGCTGACAGTCCTGGTCTAGCAAATCACGCCCACTGGCCTTATGTCAACTCGCTGCCCAAATGTCAGTGCCGAGGAAAAGTTGCACAACCTTTCCAGGCCAATGTGACCCACCGCTTCTCAGAGGCGCAGGCAATAGTACCAGAAGCATGTGTGTGGTGTTGCACGCTGGAATTTTTCAAATCCTGTCCATACTGATGGCAGAAAGAAAGAAAGAAAATGTTAAAAGACCAGGGAATGAGAACACCTGGCCTGAACTGTTTCATATTTGAAATCTTTTAGCCCTAAATAACCAGAGGAATACCTTTAAGAAGGGACCTTCCCACCTAGCAAAATGGGAAAGGCAGTCCCACGGATACCCCTTTACATACAGTCTTCTGGACCCCTTAGGCCTCCAAAATACAAGGAATCCCTCCCTCGGGTGGGAACCCAGCCCTAAGGGTAGTACCTGGAGAAAGCAGCCAGGGTAAGCACCTCAAGCAGCAGCTCTGAGCCACAGAAGAAGAGCAAGATGCCGTTCATGATGGCTTCTAGGCGGAGCACATAGGTCTGCAGCAGCAGGTAATAGGAGGCCATCATGGCGGAAGGGAAGGTCAAGGCCACACTAATGCCAAGTGGCATCTTTCGCTGGCAGAGGTTTCCCTTTGTACCTGTCAAACATAGTCCATGGAGTCACCTCCCTCCATAGTCCATGGAGTAACCTGCCTTCCCTGGCCTCAGGGGAAAGGTGGGAAGGATATGAAGGACTGGTGAGCAGAGAAAAAGGATCCTGAGGTGGAGGGCACATTTACAAGTGAATCCCACTGTCCTAAAAAGCGTGGGGGAGTTACAGAATTGGGGTCATTTACTCCAGAGGTCCTGCTTCCAGTCTGGCTCTCACACACAGGACAATGGGTTCTTTCTTCAGGGAAAAAAATTAAAAAGTGTAATTATAAAAATATATATAATCATTGAAAACTGTTCAACTAATTCAAAAAATAATTTTAGAGAATATAAAAAGCATGTGTTTTTATACACCAAAGTGTATAAAAAATATCTGTTCCCACACCTTCTTTAAAATTCAGTACTGTAAACCTTTATTGCTACCAGTCCAATGGGTGAAAAAAATTTGCCTTCTTGTTTCAATTTGCTTTTTATGATGGAATTTGGTCTTCTTGTCAAGTTTACTGGTTGTCTGTAATTATTCTCATGTGAACTATTAGTGTCCCTTACCAATTTTTAACATTATTTTGTATTCTCCTTAGTGATTAATGTGAGCCTTTTTTTGGTCCTTTCCCGTGTGTGTTCCAAGTACTTTCCCCTCAGCTTGTGCTTAACACTCTTTTCAGGGATGAGACATTCTAAATAATAAGCGTTTTACTCTACATTTCTAAGAAGATAAAACTTGTGCAAGAGATTCTTATTCAGCTGAGTGCAAAGGTACATGTCTGTAATCCCAGGAACTCAGGAGGCAGGAGGATTGCAAGTTCAAGGCCAATCTGGGCAACTTAGTGAGACCCTGTCTCAAAATTAAAAATGGGACTGGGGATGTAGCTCAGTGGTAAAACACCCCTGGGTTCAATCCCCAGTACTGCAAAAAGCATTAAAAAATAAAAAATCCTCATTCAGAGAAGTAGAGAAGATCATAGTGCTGTACAGGCATGTACTGCACTAGACACAGTTTACAATTTAATCTTTTCACCCAAGCAAATCAATAAGAGGAAACAGGCATTCCTGCAGTGGTTAGGCAACTGGGAAGGAATTATCTAGGATACCATGCTACTGTCTGCCTTTACCCCTGCAGAACAACAGATACAAACCCTGACCCAAAAAATAAAGCAGCAGCTTGAAGCTGGGGATATGGCTCAATAGTAATGGCCCTGGGTTTCATCCCCAGCACTAGGGGGGATAAAAAAACATATATATATATATATATAATATATGTATATGCACATACATAAATATATAAGATATTTATATATATGTACACATATATATGTGTATATATAAAGTAGCATCTTGACGCTTGAGAGAGGGAGTAATGGAATATATCACCAAATCTAATCTGTAACAGTGAGCCCAGGTTATGTACTTTGTCTTGTGAGTCAAATTACAGATAGCAGCTCACCTCATAAGGAATGGAAATAGCCTCTGAACAACACTCACCAAAAAACAGTCGAATTACTTCAATTCCAAGATAAAGGAGGAGCATCACCACATCCAGTCCTAGGTTGGCTGTTGGATATGGCAGCAGGAGACCTGCCAATAACAAATCCAGTCTACAAACAACAAATAACAACACCCACAAGAACTACCATACACTGGAGAACAAAGAGGACATTAGTCTTAGCTTTCCATGAACTACTTAAGGAGATGTGGGCATTATTACAGCTGCAGAAAATGTTAACTCATAGTGCACCTATGTCTGTGAGAGGAAGGTTTTTACTTCTAAATCTATGGGAACTCCTGCTCAAAATGATAGTATTTAAAGGGATACATAGACCACTGAATAATTTCTGAGGATCACCAATGGAATGAAACTGGAGTTCAGCAAAGAGAAGTGATGGTGAAGAGTCAGATGAAGAAGTCCACATTTCCCAAACTTCAGAAATTCTTGTTAAGGGTTTTCCTAAATAATCATTCTCAAAGTAGCCATCTGATGGACAGACTTCAGCCTTGTGGTGAAGAGGAGAGGCAGGGGACAGAAAAGATTGAAAAGTTCTTGGTAGGAGTTTGCTTTGGGCTGAAGTGAGAAAAGGAAGCTGGGGCAGGGGTAGTCAAGCGCAGTCTTACCTTTATAGAGGAATATGAAGAGTTCCAGCAGGAAATAGGTAGCATAATACCACCCATTCAGGAAGAACAGGATTTCCAGGGGGGTTGAGGACAACCGGTTACCTGAAAAGACAAGCACAGAGAAGTGGGAAGGGTGGGAGGGACAGCTCAAGCTCTGTTCCTTGTATGGTTCTGTGTCTAACGTCGAGAAAACAAGAGGTGACAGTCAGTGAGGTGGGTTACTTAAAGGCACTTCCGATTGCTGGCAATGAGTGTGTGGTATTCATGAGCTTCCTCTCCTTCTTTCCCAAGAATTACTGTCAGTCTCTGCTCTTTTGCCTTCAGGGGAGAAAGTCAAAGGTAACTCAGAGGTCATCATAGGTGCTAGGCACCTCAAAGATCTAGCCCCGTCACTACCTGGGAGGGGAACTTAGGATGCAGAGACCAGCCAGCAGATTCGTAACTGAGCCAGCGCAGAATAGGCCCAGCCAAGGACGTAGGGGCGCAGTATGTCAGACTCGCACCCCGAGACCTTCAGGCACTCAAGGTGGGCGGGGTTGCGAAACCCCACTTTGCACACGTGAGGAGCGATGTCCCTAACCCTCGAGCATGGGAGGTTCAGGAGGCGCTCTGGAAGAGAAGGAGGGTGGCGGGGCTGGCGGGATACCGATGGGTCGGGACCAGAGATTCACACACCTCCGAAATCTCACCTCGCGGCGCCATCTTCAGTCCCCATGGAAACTGCGTACGCGGCAGCAGCCACTCCCAGAGCAGCGAGGTTCTGCCGGAAGCAGGGGACGGAGCGGCCCGGCTTCTGGCCTCTCTGCCAGCCTGCGATACTCTATGGTTACCCGCGGCCCGGGCTATCGCGGGCCCAGCGCGCATGCGTAGGGACGCCCAGCCGACAGATCGCGGTTGGCCTGCTGTCAACCTCTCATCCTGAACGAGAAACGATGGCAGCTCACGAAGCCATCGTCCGCAGGTTCCTAAGGACAGGGGCGGGGCCAGCTTTCAGGCTTCCCTTACCCTGGGTTACAGGACGTTGAGCACAAGCGGCCAGTTGCTGTAGTGCCGCCAGAGAATTGGCCCTGGTCCCACGATTCTCTTTTCTAACCTCCGGGTGAAAACTGAGAAACTGTATGCGCGACCGTGACGTGCAGACGCGGCTGGAGGTTAGCATTGGTGTTTCCTGCAGCCCATTTATGTACCAGGAGTTATAGACACCAGAAAGAGTGGGGAATAGAGCGACTTTTCCTGGAGCACAAATAAATAAGAGCAAGCGAAGCTAAAACATGGTCACCAGACCCATAAAGTGCAGGGGAAGGTGAGGAGACAATGTGCTCCCATGTGGAAACTGAAAGAAGTTTCCAAGAGATGGCCTGTGAGCTGAGCTTTGAACTCCGATTGAGATTTCAAACAGAAAAAGAGTGCCCCTGTGGGCAGGGGAGTGGGGAAGAGAGGGTTTTGAAAGGACTAAGGCCGACTTGACTGTTGGCCCTTTGTCAGGGTATGGCAGGCAGGTAACAGATGGCATGTTCGACTGGGTAATTGGAGGAGAGTGACTCACCTGTAAGGAAAGTGCTATGCTCCTGGCTAGTTGGAGTGTGGGTGGGACAGTCTTGTTACTTCCAGGTTTAAGCAACCCCTGAACCTGGAGAAAATACTGTGTGTACAGGGCCTCCCACCAGGCCTGTGAAGGCTGGGAAGCTGGTGGATAAATACTCGACCTTCATTTCTCCTAACTTCTGATCTCTGCTTGGGCCTTCCATTGGCAAAACTGCAAGTGGGAGGGTAGGGGAGCCCTTAACTCCATTCCCTGCTGGAAATTAAACCCAAGGGATGCTCTGACCCTGAGCTACATCCTTTTTTTTTTTTTTTTTCTTTGAGACAAGGTTTCACTAAATTGCTGAGACTGACCTTGAACTTGCAATCCTCCTTCCTCAGCCTCTCAAGTAGCTGGGATTACAGGCAAGTGCTACTGCCCCAGCTTTAACTGCATTTTTTTAGGGTCCCTTTAGCAAAGTGATAAATAAGGTGATAAAGAGGAAAGGGATTCAGATCTTCCATCCCCACGTCTACTAGACAAAAGATATTAGACAAGTTCTTACCCTGAGCCTCAGATGGAAGGATGGTGGGCCAGTCACTTATTTTGTAAATAAAGTTCTAGTGAGGAACATTTCCATACTGACATTCACATATTAGATATTGTTGTTGCATGTTGTGATGAAAATTAACTATTTGCAATAAAGACCAGACTTAAATAACGTCTAGCTCTTTTAAGAAAAACATTGCTGATCCACATCAGAATATGCCACAATTCCATAGGTAACAAAAGTGGACAGTGAGACCAAATCACTCACAACACAGCAAACAACCTCAGCATGGCAGTCTGGTTCATCTGTCCTTAAGTCCTATGAATAACACGATAAGCCCAGATAGTGGCATGCACAATCAGTTTTGCCATAGCTGAGGAGCCCAGGGCCAAGGGTTCAACACCTTTTTTTAGCAAGCAGCAAGTCAAGCTAAGCCCCTTCCTCTGGGGAGAGAGAAACTGCACGGTTGTCACATGGTTGCCTAGACCTACTAAACTACCTGTGTGCTCAGTATTAGGGCCTTTGAGGGCCCTGTATCATCAGTAAGAATGTACAGGGCCTCTGAGGGCCCACGGCAGACTGTTCCAACATCCAAAGACCTTGCTAAACTGATTATTCCTAATAGGCCATGGTAGATGATTTTGGCTTTTTATGTACGTAACACATGATCAGCAAATAAAGTCATTTTTATCTCTTCTTTTGAAGCCTTCAATTTCTTTTTCTTGCCTTATTTTACTGGTTAAGACCTCCAGTATAAAGTTGAGTAGAAGCAGTTATAATGGATATTATCTTGAATATTGTCTTCTTGTGTGTGTGTGTGTGTGTGTGTGTGTGTGTGTGTGTGTGTGTGTGTGTGTGTTGGGTATCAAATTGTTATTCCTATCTTCAAGGGGAATTATTTAATATTTCACCATTAATATGTTACTATAGATTTTTATAGATACTTAGAAGATTACTAAATTCTCTTATTTTCTTAGTTTGCTCAAAGATTTATAATAGCCAGGCGTAGTGGTGCACACTTGTAATCCCAGCAGTTTGGGAGGCTGAGGCAGGAAGATCATGAGTTCAAAGCCAGCCTCAGCAAAAAAGCGAGGCACTAAGCAACTTGGTAAGACCCTGTCTCTAAATAAAATACAAAATAGGGCTGGGGATGTGGCTCACTGGTTGAGTACCTCTGAGTTCAATTCCCAGTACCTCCCCCAACCCCTGCAAAAAAGGAAAAAAAGGCTTATAATACATTTTTTTAGTGTTTGTTCTATTTAGTTATATTTAGTTATACATGATAGCAGAAAGCATTTTGATTCATTGTACACAAGTGGAGTACAACTTTTCTTTCTTTCTTTCTTTCTTTTTTTTTTTTTTTTTTTTTTTGTTGCAGTGCTGGGGATTGAACCCAGGGCCTTGTGCTTGCAAGGCAAGCACTCTACTAACAGAGCTATGTCCCCAGCCCCAACTTTTCTTATAATACATTTTATTAAGTGCTTTCTCTGTATCTATTGAGATGACCATATGATTTTTTTCCTTTTATTCAGCTAATATAGTGGATTATTACATTGATTGTTCCAGAGTATAAGCAATCTTGCCTTTCTGGAAACAAACCATTTGGTTATGATGTTGTGCAGGAAAGACTTAAAATAGGCCAGGTGTAGTGATGCATGCCTGAAATAGTAACTTGGGAGGCTAAGGCGGGAGGATCTCAAGTTGGAGGCTAACCTGGGCAACTTAGACCCTGTCTCAAATTTTTAAAAAAGAGCTAAAACAGCAGAGCTGACACTACTATCCTAGAAAGGCCTGTTTGCAAGGTTGCTATTGGCTAGCTTTTGAAAACTTGGGGTTTGGAAGGGTTCCCAACAATCCAAAGTGGCCTCCTGGGGTAAACTGTACAAAGAATGTGGCTTATAATGAACATCTGTTTTCCTTCAGGGAGTCTGGACTTTTGGTAGGCAGAATGTGCCTCGGTAATCAGCTCCTGATAAAAACCTTGGACACGGAATCTCTGAGTTTTCCTGTGGACGACATATCACTTGTGTTGTCAGAACTCATTGCTGAAGGATTAAACACAACCTGTGTGATTCCAGTGGGAGAGGGCTCTTGAAAACACACTCCTGCTTTCCTTGGACTTTACCCCATGCAGGTTTCCCCTCTGCTGATTTTGCTTTATTCTTCCCCTGTTATCAGTCACAGTAGCTGGGTGCACTAGTGCCTGCCTGTCATCCCAAGGGCTCCGGAGACTGAGGCAGGAGGACCTTGAGTTCAAAGCCAGCCTCAGCAAAAGTGAGGCACTAAGCAGCTCATTGAAACCCTGTCTCTAAATAAAATACAAAATAGGGCTGGGGATGTGACTCAGTGGTTGAGTGTCCCTGAGTTCAATCCCTGGTACCGCCCCAAACAAAAAAGTCACAGCGTGAGTACAACTGAATGCCAAGTCCTGTCTTCCTAGCAGGTCATAGAACCTAGATGTGGTCTCAGAGGTTCCAGATACAGATATATTATCTTTTATATATCACTGGACTTCATTTGTTAATATTCTGTTCAGGTCTTTATATGTGTTCATGAGAGATTGGTCTGTAATTTTTACTTTCTTGTAAGAATCATGTAAAGTGTGTATCAGGTTTAAGTTAGCTTTATGAAATGAAAGAAAAAGTTTCTCTTTTTAATCCCTGGAAAAGATTGTAGAAAGATAGGTGTTCATATATATTTGTTTTAGTTGTAGGTGGACACAATACCTTTATTTTATTTTTATGTGGTGCTAAGAATCGAACACAGGGCCTCACTCATGCTAGTTGGGTACTCTACCACTGAGTCACAATCCCAGCCTGAAAGATAGGTATTCTTATTTAAATAGTTGGAGGAATTCATTGATGAAGCCATGTAAACCTGGAATTTTTTTGTGTGTGCAAAATAACCAAATCCCTTCAATGTATGTAAGACCACTAACGTTTTCTACTTTTTTTTCTTTGTGAGATTTAACCCAGAGGTGCTTTACCATTGAGCTACATCCCCAGACCTTTTGGATTTTCTGTTTTGAGGCGGTGTCTTACTAAGTTGCTGAGGGTCTTAAGTTGCGGGGCTGACCTCGAACTTGCCATCCTCCTGCCTCAGCCTCCTGAGTCGCGGGCATTTCAGGTGTATGCCACTGCACCAGGATTTCTTTTTTCTTTTGTGATAAAAACTGCATCACAAACATTTTGATATACGTTGGATTTTCATTTTCATTCCGTTCAAAATATTTTATAATATTATAATTTATAATCATTGGTCCACAGATTATTTACAGGGGTGTTGTTTAATTTCTAAATATTTGATGGTTTCCTAGTGCAGCACGCTCAATACCTTGCCTTCAACCCCGTACCGGTCCTTCAGTGTCTCAGGTGGGATAAGAGCTGGAACTCAGCATTTCCCCTTACAGTGACTGCAGTGTTGATCTTGGTCAGTAGAGGGCAGTGGAAGGACACCGCAGGAAGAGGCCGGCTTGCGCCGGTGAGATTTCCCCAGATCCATCAGCAGTGCATGTGTTGGGGGGCATCTGGTGGTGCCCTGCTCCTCTTTGGCCACAAGCAAGCACTGGGCAACCTTGCAGACTTGGGCTAGGCGCGGTACTCACCTTGCTGTGGCCCTCTGGTCAGGCCCTTGCACCCGAGTCAGTGCCCGACCTCTGTGCATCTGCCCCTCCCACTTTGGTTTGCCTGCGCCCTGGATGGTTTTTCCCAAAGCCCTCCAGGAATGGACACCGTGCCACACAGCAGTGTCCCACCTCCCTCGGTATGTCTGCTCCCCAACTCAGTTTTTCTGCTCCCCACAGAGTTGACTGCGCATACCCTGTGTGGACAAAAGAAATCCAGTTCCTTGCGCATCTGCACAACAGCCTCGGCTCACCTGGATGCCTTCCAATGTGGGTGCTGTGTGCTCTGGGCCTGTCTCTGTAGGTGATGTCCCTGTGCTACCTGCATAACTGCCCACCAGCCTCGGCTTGCTGTGCCCTGGAGCAGGGGCTGTTTCTTGCCAGGCAACTATAAGTCATCTCTGACCTGAGCAAACCAGCGACAAACCAATGACCTTTCTCTAGCACTCAGTGGGCTACAGTGAGGTCTGAACTCCAGCCTGCAGATGGGGACTCTGTCAAGTTGGTCCTCCTTGACTGTTCTTCTCTTTACATCTGTATAGTTCTTCTGTTGTCATTTAATAATCCCCACCCCCCAGTATGGGGACTGGACCAGTAGGGATACTGCTATTGATCCACATCCCATATGGCCTAGCCAAAGAAACAAATGACCTTTTCAAACAAAGTCAGTCATGTTTAAACCCTTGCTCAAGTCCTTCAGAAGTTTCCACCGCCCTCAGAATAAAACCCAAAGTCTTTTTCTCCTTCCTCTCCCTCCTCCTCCTCTCCCTCCTCCTCCTTCTTCTTAGGACTGAACCCAGGTTTGCTCTACCACTGTGCTACACCCCCAGCCCTTTTTATTTTTTATTTTGAGACAGGGTCTCGCTAAGTTGCTGAGGCTGGCTTTGAACTCGAGATCCTCCTGTGTCAGCCTCCCAAGCCACTGGGATTACAGGCCTAGGCCACAGCACCCAGCAAAGAACATACTCTTTATTCTTTAAATTTATTCTTTTAAGTTTATTAAGGGCTGGGGAGATATCTCAGTTGATAGAGTGTTTGCTTAGCATGCACAAGACCCTGGGTTCAATCTCCAGCACCACAAAAACGAAAACGAAAACAAAACAAAAAAAACTATTGAGAGTTGTTTTATGGCTCAGTATATGGCACATATTGGTAAATATTCTGTGTATTTGAAAAACTATAATTCTGTATTTATATATTGTTAAGTAAATTCATTGAAAAAAAGAAAAATTAAAAACAATCTTTTCATTTGGACGCAGTGAACCCATACCTGTAGTCTCAGATGCTTGGGAGGCTGAGGCAGTAGGAGCTCATAAGTTTGAGACCAGCTTGGGCAACATAGGAAAATCTCAACTCAAAAAAAGAAAGAAAGTGGCTGGGGATACACCTCAGTCGGTAGAGTGCTTCTTGCCTCACAAGCACAAGGCCCTGGGTTCAATCCCCAGCACCGCGAAGAAAGAATCTTACATTGACTCAGACACCCAGATATTCACTATTTCTGATGTGCTTCATTCCTTTCTGAGGATCTGACTTTCCATCTTTTATCATTTCCCTTAAAGCCAAAGGAAAGCTTTATTGTGTTTTATATTACAGACTGTTGGCCATGTTGGACCTCAGAAAATGGTACTTCAAAATGAAGGCCTTAGAAGCAAAGATTCTCTCTTGTTTTTCCTGCATTCCTATCTTTCACTCCTCATTTTCTCCCAAGGCAAGCCAGAGAAACTAGAATTCTGTTCCCCAAGAGAAACCACAGACACCAGAACCCCCTTTCCCCAAAGCCAGTCGTGAAACCTAAAAATATTCTTCTAGCTCTCCCTCCTCAGCCCCACAGTCTTGCCTTACAATAACTGTCCATAGAGAAGCCAAGAGCCTCATTCCAGAGAGATCTTGCTCCACCCAGGAGGAGGAAATGCTAGAACCTGGGGGGCTGGGTTTCCCACCCAGCCTGTCTCCGGTAGCTCAGACCCTTCTTGTCCAATCTCATTGGTTCACAGCTGCCCCCTTCATTGAACCTAAGCATGAAAATGGAGAGTTCCTCCCTGGTCTTTGGGTCTTCCATCTGAAGCTCCCGTATCACATAAGACTAAGATCAAATACATGTGTCATGCTTTTTTCTTGTCAACCTGCTTTATTGTTGTTGGAGTGTAGGCCATGACCTGGTGAGATGGGCAGGAAAGGGATCACGACCTTTTCCAATCCTGCAGTAACTAATTCTCTTAGTTTTCTTTTATATGACCACATTTTTATTTGAGCTACATTCTTGAAATTTTGTGGGGTTTTTTTGTTTGTTTTTTGTTTTTGTTCTTGTTTTTCAGTATCAAATATTTAATGTAGGACCTTGGGCATGCTGAAGTCAATTTTTGATGAATATAGAATTCTGGGGGAATCTTCAATTAATGTTTTAGAGATGTTTTATACTCCCTTCTGGCCTGTGATTTCTAGTGAGAAGTCAGCTAAAAGCTATTCCTCTGTGTGTAGTTTGTGATTTTTCTCTTGCTGCTTTCAAGATTTGCTCTTGGGCCAGGTGTGGTGGCACACACCTGTAATCCCGGCCACTCAGGAAGCTGAGGCAGAAAGACCACAAGTTGGAGGCCAAGCTCCACAACTAAGAGAGGTCCTCAGCAACTGAGTGAGACCCTGTGTCAAAATAAAAATAAAAATTAGCTCTGTGGTTAAGTGTTCCTGGGTTCAATCCCCAGTACCAAAACCAAAAAAACAAATAAGATTTGCTCTTGGGGTTGGGGGTGTATCTTAGTGGTTAGAGCATGTGCTTAGCATATTCGATGCCCTGGGTTTGAATCCCCAGCACGAAAAACAAACAAATAGATTTGCTTTCCATCTCCAGTTTTCAGTACTTTGACTATCATGTGTCCAGATAGACCTTTTGTGTATGTTTTCCTTGGTTCGTTTATGGAATATGTCAAATCTGTAAATTTCTTCCACCAAATTTGGAAAATATTTGGCTGCTATTTCTTTTAAATATCTTTCCTGCTCTCATCCTTCTCTGCCTCCTGTGACTCCAGTGACGTGTGTGTCAGGCCGTTGATGTCATCTACCTAGGCTCTGAGACGGGTGTTATTTTCCTTCCCCCCTGTTCTTCTGTTAGGCTAGTTTCTCTCGGTCTGCCTTCTAGTTCATTGATCATCATTGTATCTCTCTCAAAATCTGTTTTTCAAAAATAATTTATTTCTTGGTTGAGGTTTCCTGTCTTTAGTCACTGAGAACATATTTTCACAGAAGTTCTACTATCTTTGTCAGTTCCAATATCTGAGATTATCTGAATTATCTCAGATAGTGGCAGGTTTTTTAAAAATACTTTTTTAGATGTTGATAGACCTTTACTTTTATTCTTTTTATTTTTTATATGTGGTGGTAAGAATCGAGCCCAGTGCCTCACACGTGCTAGGCAAGTGCTCTACCACTGAGCCACAACCCCAGTCCCTAGTGGCAGTTTTGAATGTTAAGTTGTAGGGACTCTGGTTTCTGTTATTTTTCCTCCTAAGTTTCATGGGGCATTTACCTTGGGTGGGTACCACTGCGAACCAGGCTTAGATCTCCTGCTTCATTATTGTTATTGCCTTCCTTTTGCACTGCTGGGGGTTGCAAATGCTGTACATGGAGCTACACACCCAGCCCAGATGGCTTTCCTTTATGGAGGCTGCTTTGAGTGTGAATCGCGTTCAGAGCTTTGAAGACGACTTAAGTAGGTTAAATCTGGGAATTTCTCTGTCTGGCTCTTTGCCGCCCGAGATTCCCATCTTTCCACTGACTTCTGGGGCCTGACTTCGGTACTGTGATCTTCCACCAGCATGCCATCCACACCGCGCCGTGGCCGGGTGTTGGAAGGAGACAGCCGAGCGGTTCTCGGTCCTTGGGTGCTGATGCCTAAGATTAGGGCACTACCCGGGCGCAGGAACAGAATCACAGTGAGACACACAACACTTAAAGCAGGTTTATTGCAAAGTGAAGGTGCACGTAGGAATCCGTAAGAGACCGACTATGCAGAAATGGGTTGGACTTTGGGGCTTTTATTGGAATAGTGGGTGTGATCTCAGAGTGAGCCGAAGCTTGGGCGCGACATTAGCCACTCCTTCTCCAGCGCTGGTGCCCTTGCTGCCCTTTGTCGGGGGAGCCCTACGCTTGCGCCAGGTGAGAACTCAGCACCGGCGTCTGCGCACTCGGCTCCTTTTGCCCTCTGGTCTGGTGCCGCCGGTGGAGTCCCTTTTTGCCCTCAGCTGACCTTGGTTCAGCCCGTTCTAGCTTGTGCTACCTTGCAAACAGGATGTGCGCCCTGCGAAAGAAGGTGCGTGCCCATGTGCCGGGCGCAGGTCCAGGGTGATGGAGTTTGAGTTACTTGCCCACCCACCCCGATGAGGCTCTTCCAAGCCCCACCAAACGCGAGGGAAGGCGGGATTTATGTGCTCAACGGTTCACCTCCTTGCAAGATGGGGTCCGTGCACGATGGGTGCACAAGATGGGGGAGTCCTCTGCGTCCGGGGCCCTTTTGCAGTCGTCCTCCTTTCCCCGGTTCCTGTCCATTCCTCGCTAACTGCCACGCACCACCAGCCTTGCCAGATGCCAAGGCCCAAGCAGCGAACACAAAGGACGTTCCCAGCCTCGTGCCCCGGCCGCCCTCAGATGGGGGACCAGCAGGTCTTATCCAGGTTTGAGGGAGGCACGTCTTACACGGTGGTGTGAAAGCCAGGTCGCCACGCCCATGAACCCACGAAAGGATGGATTCCCTCTTCTGTGCCGGCTCCTTCGCGACTCCCTCCCTTCATTTTGCACTGTGTTCACGTAGCTGCCTCTTGTGTTATGTCCAGATTGCACAGTTGTACGTGGAGAGGCCACCTCCATAGGATGGACTCAGCCATCACTAGACGCAGGGTCCCTAGGGAGTTTAAATATTGTTTTCTCCCTATTTTCCTATATTGTCTGGACCATCCCACCCTACTATCCTCCGTGCCTGCCTTTTCCAGCATTTGGATCACTTGTTTCTATTTTCTTCTTTTTCTCTGGCTTGATATAATATGGTCCTATCACTTGGCATGTTAGTAATTTTCATTAGATACAGAAATTACCTCTAAAACTTCATGGTGTTTCTAAATTGTTTTTTCTTCCACCATTTCCTCTACTAGGCAGAGAGAATGGGGCCTGGTCACCTTAATCCAATTAGGGACTATATGATTTGGGGCTACAGTGAGATTCTTTTTTCTCTTCTCCTTCTCCTCCCTCCCTGCAAAACTGGAGATTGAACCCAGGGGACTCTACCACTGAGCTACATCCCCAGCCCTTTTTATTTTTTATTTTGAGACAGGGTCTCAGTTTTCCAGGCTGGCCTCAAACTTGCAATTCCCACTACCTCATCCTCCCAAGTCACTGGGACTACAGGCACATGCCACTGTGCCCTGCTTCAGCATTTGCCTTTGACAAATCTTAGTCTGCTTGTTTAGTCCGGTTCCTAGTAAGGAGCCCCCTTAGTGCGCAGCTGAAAGTCCTGTGGAGTCACCCCGGGCCCTGGCAGGTCCTGAATTCTAATCAGAAGCTCCATCAGTCAAAACATCTCTGTTTTTCAGAGTTTGAGGCTTAGTTTGTTCTAGCCTCTGGCCCTGTACACAGCTTCAGAGTTTGTTATGATTTTAAGGCTCTTCAAATCCCCTGTTTTCCTCCTCCAGTGTTATGAGACTATTCAGCTCCACTGGCTTCTGTGGTCACCAGCTTCTACCCTCTGGGCAGTGCTTGGATTTACCCTCTTGCTCAAATTCAGAATCAGCAAATGCCCCAGGAGAAAGTCTGTTGCAATTGTCAGCTCAGTTCTCTAGGATTATCCTGACTAGAATTTTAGATCCTCTGGTCCTCCTTACTTCAGTACCTTAGACTATACAGAATACATATATATATATATATATATATTTTTTTTTTCCTTGTTTTGGTGCTGGGGATGAAACCTAGGGCTTGTGCATACTGAACATGTGCTTTACCCTTCAGCTACAACCCCAGATCTCTTTGAGACTTAATAAACTTTAAAAAAAAACTCTTTGTTTCTTTTTAGTACCTGACTGGAGATTGGTTGGCTAGAAGCAACTTCATCCTACTAAAAGTGGAACTCTGTAATCACTTTTAAAGTGCTCATTTCCTTTCTCTGAATTTGGAAAATCAATGATCCTTAGGAGTTCATTTATATCATATCATAAAACATACTGTTGTTGCTAAGAGAATAAAGGGGGAAATAAAACATTTCCTCTATAGTCATAACACTTCACTTCTGACACACGTGTGGGGTTTTCCTACTGACTCATTCTTGGGCACCAACTGAGTGCCTGCAATTCCATTCTTGACACTACCAGGAGTCAGCTTTGGAGATCACAGGACTGTTCTCCGTTCCAGATGCCAATCCCAAGTCCCCGTCTCTGGTACTTCTGACCCACTGGCTCTAAGTCAGGGATTCCCACAACATTCTCCTTGAGTTCTGTGATGTGTTAGGATAACTCACAGAACTTTTGACACAAAATAATGTGCTGATTCGAAGGAAATAAGAAAATAATTTATTCTAAGCCAAATATGAGTGACCTGGGCCCAGAAGCACAGATGCCCTGAATGAAGGTTCCAAAGAAAAAAAGTTGTAATAACATTTATAGATAGAGAACAGAGATAATTGTGAATCAATCCCTTCAGGGAATGTGTTGATGGGGGCATTACACAGGTGGGGCAAGTACAGTGGGGAAATTTGGGCCATTGCCCAAATGGTATCTCACTGCATTCTTGGGGAGAAGATCGATCAAATCAGGGGTCTTTTGTTGTTGTTGTTGCTAGCTGTGGATAGTTAACCAGACCAAACATGCATCCCAGAAAGTTTGCCTAATAGTCACGAGCATGTTAGGTAAGATACACGACTTGTTTTGAAAGGCCCTGAACAGCCCTTATCTCATAAGCCTCCCTGTGCTTATCTATTGTTTTTTTGACTCCTTTTGAGGAGTTGTCCAGTCTGTGCTTGTTTGAAGAATTCTCTTGTAATGTGGTTTTTTGTTTTTGTGTGCTGGGGATGGAACCCAGGGCCTCACACCTGCTAGGCAAGGGCTCTACCCCTGAGCCACATCCCCAGCTTTATTGTAATATAGATTCTTTGCAAAAACTTAATTTCACAGAACTCAAATAGTTTACTTACTAGATGACTGATTTATGATAAAGGATATAACTCAGGAACAGCCAGCTAGCAGAGATGCCCAGGCAAGGTATGGAGAATAGTCAAGGAACTTTCGTGCCCTCTCCAGGTGGGGGTGCTACACTCCTGGTACCTGGATGTGTTCACAGGAAGTTCTCTGAACCCTGTCCTTTAGGGTTTCTACAGAAGTTCCATTACATGAGCACAACTGACTAAATCTTTGGCTTTGGTGATTAACTCCATCTCTGGGTCTCTTCCCTCCCCAGGGGTTAGGGTGGGGACTGAAAGTTCCAACCCTCTGATCAGATGGTTGGTACCCTGGCGACCAGCCCACATGGGGGGCAATCCAGGAGTCTCAGACACCATCAGCTCATCAGCATACAAGACACTTGCCAATTTGGAAATTCCAAGGATTTTAGGAACCATGTGCCAGGAATCCAGGCAGAGACCAAATTTTAAAAATTATGTCAGAGTTATCGGCAGGGTGGTTTCTTATGCTCTCCATCAGAAGAATCAGATAAAGGCACAACTGCTGGAGAAGAAGGGAGACACAGTACTGACCAAGAGAGTGTCAGGCTGGCTCCCAGGACAAAGGGGACAGCTAGTTTTAGTCATGTGAAGGGGTCTTTGCAAGGGGACTAGGCTTAGGAATGCTAATTGAGTTTAGGTACAGTTCACAGTTGTGTTTCTCCCCTGCACTTTAACTCTGCAGGAAGGGTAGTGAGCCAGTCCTTCTGGCGCCAAACCTTGCATCTCTCTTATCTCTCATGTCGAAGTTGCATCCTGTATAAATATCTCTGTACTGTGATAAGGATGAGTTGCTGCAGCTATAAAGAGAACACTTAGGTGCAGAGTAAAGAAAACACAAATCATGGCAAGTAACAGGTTACGGCTCCTGGGAACTTGCTTTAGCAGTTTCAGCCTTTCATGTTCTTTGTCCTTGAAGAGTAATGATGAGGGCTGCCAGGCTCTGAGACACCTGTTTTGCTTTGTTTTTTGTTTTTCTGAGGCCAATAAGACTGAGAGTGAGTGAGAAAGTAGGAAAGGGCGTATACCATGCTCTTAATAGTTAACAAGCAGAGAGTCAAGGCCCAGGAGTGCATTTGCCCTTTGTCCCTGTGATAGTCCCTGTCTCATTCCCCTCTCAAAGATTTTACTCCCTTAAGGGGTACTGCTTTTTATGGGGTCCCTGGCTTTCCCAACAGTGTAAACAAACAAAAAAGGAAATGTTTTATCACCTATTCCCCATAATCACAAGTGTGTATAAAATGTATATGCATGTTGTCAAAGATTTGTGAAATAAGTGATTGATGTAGGATGATAGCAAATTTTTTCTGTGTAAAAATGTTTCTGCAAAGTTTTTACATTGTCTGTTGAAAGTTGTTGAGATTCCACAAGTCAATGGCCAGAAGGCTTGTTGTTCCTGAACTAAGGAGTCCAAGAATGCGTTGGGGGGCAAGGAGAAGGGGAACTGGCTGCTTCCCTTATCTCCAATCTTTATGTGGGGATCAAAGCAGGACAACCTCATTCGTGAAGTCAAGTCATGTACTCAGAACATCTGAAGAAACCCCTGTGCCTTTGGCACGCAGTCTATCCCGGAGGTATTTCCGGTATATTTGGCTTGTGGGTGCGGGGCAGTCCTCCCTTATATCCTGGCCTGCCACTGCCCAGGAGTGTAACAGTAACGAAATGCCCGAACCCTCTCTGTTGAGTCCTCTGAGCTTTCTTTGGAATTACCAAACAGTTTTCTTTGCAAACCTGGGGTTGATCAAAGGGATAAGGGCTGGGGATGCACCTCGGTGCTGGGGCCCCTGCCTGCATGAGCAAGCCCTGGGTTCCATCCCCAGAACTTCAATTTAAAAATAAAAGCTAGGAATAAATATAGACTGTTAAGGAGAAGGGGGATAAATTTATTTATCTTTGCAGTTGGGGGGCGGGGTGGAACCAGGGCCTCATGCATGTGAGACAAGTGCTCTACCATTAAGCTATATTCCAGTCCTATAAACTTATCAAGAAAGGATCTTGCTAAATTGCCCAAGCTGACCTTTATCTTGCAATCCTGCTTCAGCTGCCCAAGTAAACTGGGATTTCAGGTAGGCATCACTGTGTCTGATTTAAACTTTTTTTTTTTTTTTTTTAAGAAATTTCAACTTTTTTTTTTTTTTTTAACTTTAGTTTTGTATGTGGTGCTAAGGATCAAACCCAGCGCCTCATGCATGCTAGGCAAGCACTCCACCATTGAACCACAATCCCAGACTCTGGTTTAAACCTTTTTGGTTTCTTTTGTTTGTTTGGAATTGCTGCGATCTACCAGTGCTAGGGACTCGAACCCAGGTCTCGAGTTTGAGAGGCAGGCACTCTAAGTGTTGGGCTATATCGCCAGCCCTAAACCTTTTTTTTAACTTGAATTTTGTGTCATGAGACTTTATTAACTGTTAAGGCAAACACACACACACATTCCAGAGTCTCAGAGGGCCAGAAGGTGCCATAAATATTGTGAATGAAGAAACGGGTAATTGGTTGTACTTGTTAGCTGTAAAGACAATAGGAAACAATCTAGCTGTGATTCATTTTGGGGCACAGAAAATTGACTATTTTTAAGAGATTGTCACAAGCAAAGAGCTTTTAATATTCCTGTAAAAAGTTTTTATGAAAAGATATAAAATCAGTATGTTGTTCACCCTTTGTCACAAAGGGTCTAATAAATGCAGATGGTGGCTTTTGTTAGAACTTTAGAGGCATCTTATTAGTTTTTGTTGTTGTTGTTTTGAGATGGTGTCTTGCTATGCTATCCAGACTGGTATCAAACCATGGGCTCAAGGGATCTTCCTGCCTCAGCCTCCCTGAGTAGCTGGCACTATAGGTGTGCACCACAGTGCCAGACTTACCTTTTCCTTTTATCATATGTCAAAATCTTGACATCTGATGACCTAGACTCCTTTTTGTGAGGGGTGCTAAGGATTGAATGCAGGATGCTCTACCACTAAGCTATCCCCAGCCTTTTTTTAAAATTTATTTTGAGACAGGGTCTTAGTAGCTGAGGCCAACCTCGAACTTGATTCTCCTGCCTTAACCTCCTGAGTGGCTGAGATCACAGTTGTGTCCACATCCCTATATTTTTTCAATACTCTTCCCACAGAATTTTTTCCAGTCTTCCAAAGAAGTCAGTAAACTATTGCCTGAAGCCAAATTCAACTTGTTTTTGTTTAGCCCTTTACAGCTAAAAATAATTTTGACATTTTTCATGGTTGAGAAAAATGAACAAAAGAATATTATGAAATTCAAATTTCAGAGGCCATAATAATTTTATTGGAACACAGCCATCATGGTTATTCTTTTTTTTTTTTTTTTATTGTAAACAAATGGGATACATGTTGTTTCTCTGATGGTTATTCTTTTTATGTGCCATATTATCTGTGGCTGCTTTCATGCTCCTTTGTCAGGGTTGAGGATGTTCACTGTCAAAATCTGAAATATTTGCTATCTGGTCCTTCAAAAACGTTTGCCGTCCCTTGTACTAAAGGGTTCTGAATAATAAGTCTCATTGGGCAACTACCGTCTGGTGTAATGGACTGATTGAATGTAGTCTCTGTCTTGATCACCCCTTCTTCTATCTATTCCACGCACCCCAACTTTTTATGGTGCTGGAGATTGACTCCAGGCCCTTGTGCATGCCAAGCTCATGCTCTCCCACTGAGCTCCACTCCCTGTCCTTATCATACCTTTAGTCTAGAACTTTGTATTGCTTCCACACAGGCTCAGTCTCATGACTTGCTTTGACCAATGGAAGTCTAAGCAGAGGCTAGAATTGTATTGCACACTGGGGATTTTTCTCTCCTGCTCCTTTGCCTCCTCTGCCTCCTGCTCCTTTGCCTCCTCTGCCGCTGTGGTGTGAACAGACCCAGGCTAGTCAGCTGAAGGATGAATCATGTGACCCAGAGTTGAGTAACCTGCCATTTCGCCTGAGGTCATCGTGGGTTAGCCAACAGTTAAAGGACCTCAAGATCATCACAACTACCTAGCCCACCCACAGCTGACCACAAACAGCATGTGAGCTAGCCCTGCTGAAATCACCCCTGCCCATCCCAGATCAGCTGAACCCCAAGACTTTGGAGCCAGGGGACTGTTGTTTGTTCTATCCCACTGAGGTCTGCCAGTGGTTTGTCATACATTATTCTGCCAGCAGAAAATAGCACATGAATTTTATTTTTAGTTTCAGGGATTTTTTTGTTTTTGTTTTTTTTAAGCACAGGGGATGGAACCCAGGAGTACTTAACCATTAAGTTATATCTCCAGCTCTTTTTATTTTTGAAACAAGGTCTTGCTAAGCTGCTGAGGGTCTTGCTAAATTACTGAGGCTGGCCTTGAACTTGTGATCCTCCTGTTTTAGCCTTGCTGGGATTAGCATATGAATTCTTATTTTATTTTATTTATTTATTTTTTTGTACCAGGGATTGAACACAGGGGCACTAACCACTGAGCCACATGCCCAGTCCTTTTTAATGTTTTAGTTAAGAGACAGGGTCTTGCTAAGTTGCTTAGGGCCTTGCTAAGTTGCTGAGGCTGGCTTTGAACTTGTGATCCTCCTGCCTCAGTCTCCTGAGTAGCTGGGATTACAGGTGTGCACCATGGTACACAGCTTAGTATATGAATTTTTAAGATGTCTTTTGCCAAAAAAAAGCTAAGGAGCATTTTATTCCTCTGAGGACAATCTCAGCCGCTGATAAGTGTCTGAATGAAGCACAGGCAGATGTCTGGAATCCAGGGGATAAGCAGATTATTACATCTTGAATTTCTAGAGAAACACCTTGTCTCATAATGAACTCAATAAATATCCACATTTGCCCTGTGGCTCAATCTACCCACTGGGTCAAATAGGTGCTGAGGCTAGGATTTGGTACGCCTCTTAACCATGGAGAAATCTAGCTAGACAGACTCCACCATTTATGAAAAAAGAATTCAATTTATTTCCTATTTACAAAATGTAAAAAAGTACATTGGGTTATAAAAATCTAAATGTCTAAGAGGTGATCAGTCAAGAACACATAGCTAACAATCTTTGCATCCTTTAGTCACCAGAGTGTGGTGCCAAGAAGGTGGGGATTGGTAGGTTCAGGCTGAACAAAAAGCTTCAAAGGGTGAGCCACAGAGTCAGCAGAGAGGAGGGGTGGAGTGGAACAGAGCAGGGAAGGAAGGATAGGGCAGAGCTGAAGTCAGGGTGAGGCACTATGCACTGAGTCTGCTGGGGAACACTTGAACTTGCAAGAACATAACTGGTCCAAGCCTGACCTAGGGAAGTCCAGCTGTTTCCTGGTGCAGAGGGCCAACCCTCCCTGCAGAGCTTCTTTCAGGAAGGAAAGGCATCCATCAGTGCGACAAGCAGCAGTCACCTTCGGACTTGCATGAACTCCTTGCGCAGCCATAAAGAGTCCTGGTAGAAGCGTGGGTCGCCCAGTCTCATGGCTGTCCGCTTGTAGAAGTAATAGTACAGCACGGCCGCTGAGGACAAAGCAGAGGAGAAGCCCGGGGTGACCTGAGTACTCCTTCAGGGTGGGAACGGAACCCCCAAGCTGAGAACCCGCCTCGTGGCTTCCCACTGTCTCCCAGGAAGGACTGCGCACAGTTTTCTCTTCTGTTCCTGACATGACTGTCCCAACCACCCCAGGTCAGCTGTGAGGGGGCTGAGACCAGGATCAGAGCCAGCACAATAAGTAGGCCTGAGGTTGCTATGGTCCTTACCTAGTCTCTGGAATACAAACAGCGTTTGAAGTCCATCTGTCCAAACAAAGCTGTTGGAATTTTTCCAGCGTAAGTTCTGAAGGAGATATGAATAGAAAGGAAAGGGTTAATGGCTGCATGTGGCTCTGTCTCCAGCTTGCTTAGGAGCAGAGATGCCACTTGGTTGAACATTGTGCTATTCTCTCCTCCTTCTTGGTTTCTGTAAGCCCAGGGAGTGTTTCTTTTTTGGTACTGAGGATTGAACCCAGGGGCACTTTGTCACTGAGCTGCATCCCAAAACCTTTTTATTTTGAGACAGGGCCTTGCTAAATTTCTGAGGCTGGCCTTGAACCCACAATCCTCCTTTCTCAGCCTCCTGAGTTGCTGGATTACACGTGTGCATCACACACCCAGCTCAAGGAGTGTTTCTGAAAGGAGCCTCAAGCTCCCTTTTCTGCTACAAAAGGATATCCTTTAACCCTGAGGAAGAAGCTGAACTAAGGTATTTATCCCTTTTCATTCCACTGCCTTTGTCAAGGAGAAAGGATATGCATTGTGTCAGGAGTTCAACTGCTCACTGTCTTGCCTTGAAAATATCAGGCTCAGCTCCTGTCAGATCAAGGCTTTGGAACACTCAGGATATAATCAGATCAACAGCTTTAGAGGGCAAAGCCAGGACCTATTTAGGTTCCAGGACCCAGGGCACAAAATCCCCTGCAAGAGCTAGGCACAGTGCCACATGCCTGTAACCACAGCAACTCAGGAGGCTGAGGCAGGAGGATCACAGTTTGAAGCCAGCCTTAACAACTGAGCAAGATCCTCAGCAACATAAGACCCTGTCTCAAAATAAGAAATAAAAAGGACTGGGGATGCAGCTCAGCAATAAAACACTCCTGGGTTCAATTCCCAGTTTAAAAAAAATCACCTGCAGGTATGACCTTGAGACTTCAACACTGCTCTGCTTCTGCCCCGTAAGCTTATTTATCTCCATGAGATCACAAACTCTAGTAAAGAAGTGACTACAGACCCTGGGGTACTTGTTTGGTGCTGGGGATTGAACCCAGGGCTTCATGCATGCTAGGCCCAGGCAAGCACTCAGCTAAAAAGTCACATCCCCAGCCCAACCCTGAGGTTTTAATGTGCTCCAGCAAAAGGAATATGTGAGCAATGTCCAAGATATCCAGAAATGGAAGAATTTGTGAAGCAGAAGAAATCTGAAACTGGATCTGATCCGTGGCCTCTGTTAGAAGCAAAGGGGCACCGTAGGAGTTGGTTCTCCTCGTACAAGTTCTCCTAGTTCTCGGCAGAGGGCATGAAGCGCTAAAGGGCACGAGCATGCTTGCTTGGCTACTGCTCACAACATCCGCTGCCTGTAACGTTATGGGATGCTGATGCCTAAGAGAACTCAGCATCAACACCCATCCACCCAAGTACTAATGCTAAAACAGATTCAACTTCCTGTTTAGTTCTGACAGGCTTCTTTGGGGCAAAGGTAAACTGATGTTCCAGAAGAGTCCTTAGACTCTTGGATAAGGCTGTTCTTCAACACAGAGAGTTGAGCCAAAGTGCCTCATGAAACTCTCACGTGCCTAGTGCTCTGGCAGGTCACTTTCATTTCACCCATCTCCCACCAAGGAGGCTGAGGCAGGTGTCTGAGTGATGCTGGATTCCCAGAGAAAAGATACTACTAGCTCTTTAAAGACTTGAGAATCTACAGCTGCACTCTTACCATGACCCAGACATGAAAGGAGATGCTGAGTGCAAAGTACACGGCTGTCAGGATGATGGTCCCTTTGAACTTGTGGAACAGGAGGTTGACCAAGCCAGCCTGGAAGACGAAGGTGTTGAAGAACATGAGGAAAATGATGATGATGTTGAAGAGGATTGCAATATCCTGGATGCTGCAGACACAGAAACACAAGTCAGCCCAATGGAGGCCTGTGTGAGGACCCAAGAGCTGGCCCTAAGGCCTAAGGGACACCATGAGATCTGCCCTGCCTTGACATATAGCCACCTGGAACCCCCACTGACAGCATCAGCTTTAGGACCCAAATGACAAGAAGCTGTAATTACCCACTGAGTTACAGTCCACAGACACAGCTTTCCTCCTCTGAAAGTCTTCATTTAATAAACCATCCAGGCATTTCTGAGAACCTAGTTTCCTTCCCCGCACACCAGATCTGTGTGCCACACAACCTGGTCCTGTCAGATGATTTCATCTGGCAAGACAACAATGTACTTTCCCCATCTTTGTGTGGCTCATGCCGTCATGCCACCCGAGTCCCCATTCAAATGTTCCCTCTCTAGAGAAACTTTCCTGCAACTCCATTGACTAAATTCCACCTCCCACCGCAGCTACTTTACATCCAACGTATGATGTCACTATATGAAAATCTTATTTTGCTATACTCTGCAATTGTTCCCTGAGAGTGGGAACTTGTCAGATTTACCATTGCACCTGGAACACTGGCTGCCAGGCCAATGACTACTCATTGAATGAAGGAAGTTTCTTCCAGGATTGTGGTTTTCAGCTTATGAACTGCCTTGTGAAGTCTGTAAATTATTGTGGAGGATAAATGTCAACCATTTCCATCCTATGGGATTCATACATATTATTAATGTGATTGTTCTTTTAACCTGCTATATTATAATTCTCTTATAAAAGAGAATTTATAAAAGAAAAGACAGTATTTCCATCCCCAGATGGACAAAATGTCAGGGTTAGAAGACCCTCATTTCCTATCTAAGTGTTCTCCAATCCTTGTTATTAGAACATGAAAACAGAAAAAATATAAATAAATAAAGTCTATAAAAATAGGACCTGTGACTATGTCTGTATACCAGGAGAACTCAGGACATTGGTAAATTTTATATTCCCTGATATTTCTCTGATAACTATTTCACGTGGCAGGAACTGAATACAGGGCCTCATGCATGCTAAGGACACATTCTACCACTGAGCTACACTCCAAGCCCACCTACTAATAACTTTAAAATGCTAAGTCATGAACTTAATTAAGCAGGGCCTTCAAACTGCTTAAGTTCAGCTTTCCAGATCTATCCCTACACTCACATGAAGAGCACCAGCTGGATGACAGCAGCCATTCGGAGTAGCTCGGAGAAGGAATTGACAAAGAGGTCATAGGACAGCAAGAGGAACTGCAGGGATAGCACCAGGCTGTAGTTACTGGTCTGAAGCATCTTCCTTCTGCTTTCTTGGGCCTCCAAGAGCACATTCCACAATTCCCCAGAAAACAGCTCTTGGTTCTCTCCCCAGCACTGAGGAGAGTATCTAGTTCTTACAAATCAAGAGCTGTTGCCCTTGTTCTTAGGCAAGGATCTGTTGGGGCAAAAAGAGGGGCAAGGTTAGAAATCCGTTAATAAACACTGAGCACCTACTGTGTGTCAGGCATGATTCCAGGTGATGGGGATATATTAGTTAACAAAACCAACAACCAAAAAACCCACCTTGTCATTCCTTCTAGGAAACCTCACACTCAAACTTTCTCCATGCCTGAACCCTTCTAAATGCAGAACTTTTTATAACCAAAAAACCAAGTGGTACTACAGAGAAGAGTGACTGCCTTATTATGTAGTAGTAGTAATGGTGACAGCAGTCATATATATCACTTGCAGTGGGTCAGGGAATGTTCTAAGCACTAACATTCAAATTTCATAATAACCTTATGAAGTAGAAGACACATTTACTACTTTTCCCATTTTACAGATGAGAAAACTGAGTCCCAGAAAGACAAAATAATTTGTCCAAGGTCACAAAGCTAGTAAGTGGCAGAACTGGAATTCTCATCCAGGTGGCCTGGGTTGAGTCTGCTCTTTTTTTTTTTTTTTTTTTTAGTCCTAGGAATCAAACCTAGGCCCTCCTCTCACATATTAGGCAAGCACTCTACACTGAGCTACATCCCCAGAGTGTTTTTAACTAACTACTGCACTAAGCTTAGATCAAATCACATTTTCAGTGTGCTTTAAAGTATTGGAGTGACTAAATTAACATCTGTAAAATGTTCAAAATTTACAAACTCTAAATTTAACCTAACCAGAATAAGATTTATTTTATGCTTGCATAGTTATATTGAAAGAAATTCTACTGTAAAAACTTTTTTACAAATCTTTTTAACTACTTAGTTGTAGAACTCTCCTGACAAGTAACCTTTTTAATGGACATCCTCTCCATTTGCACAGCGATCCTGAAAGGTTACTGCCCCTCACCTAGCTCACCGGGTTTAGCCCCGACTTTCTGGGTGTGTGAATGCGGCTTCTCTGAGCTTGAGTTTCCCCGCTTATTAAATAATATTGGGAGCTACCACCTAGGGACCAGCACCAGAATCTGCTTGTTAACCTTCGCAACAATTTTGCAAGGTAGGAAAGAATTCTCCCCATGCTACAGGCTGGGACACCAGGTCAGACAGAGTTCGTCACTCCTCCCGGTCGCAAAAGAGCAGAGCCGGGATTCCTAGCTTGGGTGACGCGCACGCCGCACTTCGCAGCCCCCGGCGAGGCCTGTTATGTAGCCACGCGTCGCTCGCTACGTGATGCTCATCCCCTCCCGTTTAGGGCGGCGGGGATTCGCAAGCCCAGCAGCGCTCGTGGCAGCGCGTCCACCGCCACCTCCGGCCTTCGCCTTGTTGGTGCCAGGGTCCCTCGCCCTTCCCAAACCACTTGCAAACGGGCCTGCCGCGGCAGAAAGCCCAAGCCAAAAGGAAGAGCAACAAAACCCCTGACTTCTGGGCACTCTACCCACGTCCCATCATTCACTCTCACCTCAGAGAACCGACGTCGGTTGTCATGGCGACACCATTCCGGCTTCCGGAAACCCGCTTTAAATTCCGGAAGTAGGTGGCCGACGCGGGCTCTGTCAGCCCGCTGACCTCGGCTTCCTCTCCCCGCTCTGCCGCGGCCCTGCAGCCATGTTCGGGCCTTGGATTTCTGGGCCTGCCAGGTCCTGGCCATCCCATTGTCGCCTTTCGCTGACCTGGGCTCCCACCCACGTCTCGTGAGACCTGGCTTAGGGTCCGATCCTGGCGGGAAGCACTGCATCGACCCGAACATTTCGCTTCCCTCGAGATGGGGTTGAAGGACCGGGCAGACGCGTTGTGACGCTCCGAAGCCCGACCCGGGCTTTGGGGTAGAAACACCCGATGAGGAACTGGGTCGGGGAGCCAGCACCTGGGCGCGCAGGGAGCAGGCGGGCCCGGTGGCCCGGACTGCATTTCCCAGGAGGCCTCGCGCGCTACCGGAAGTGCTGCGAGCCTATAAGAGCGCGAGGCGGTGCCGGGCGCTGGGCTGCCCACTGACGGCGCGCCTTCTGGAGAGTCGGCCCTCGAGCTTCCAGGAGCCTGGGGAGTGGCGACTCAGGTGTCGGGCACAGAGGCGGGTCTCGGAGACCCCGGCCCGGTTGCGTCCCACTGTGGTTAGGGGTGAGAAAGAGCCCGGGCTGGGAGTTGAGGGACCTGGGTTCGACTGCTGACTCCGCTACTACCTCTCCTGAGTTTTCCCTTTTAGGAAATGGACTCGCTTCTCCGCACCCTTCCTTCCTTAGCTGGTGGTTATAAAGGCACGGACGCTGGCGGAACCCCCACACTTTTTTTCAACCAAGCGCCCAGCAGAGGAGTCAGGAATAGGCCCCCGGGTGCCTGGAATGGTCAGACCTGATACAGTCTGAAGGACGGTCTGCGACCAGGGGTGCTAAGGAGGACCTTGTTTGCTTGCCTTCAGACTTCACTCCTGAGTCCCGACATACAGAAATACCTTTGGAAGAAGGAGCCCTAGGAGCCGAGGAGGAGTGAACCTGAATGCCTGTACCAGCTCCGCCAGACGCCCTGGCCAAGTCACTTTCCTTCTTCGGGCCCCAGTGTTAACAGTGTTTTTAATCTGTTAAGATGAAGGTCTAGGGCTTGAACCCAAAGTTTGCGTTTCAGATTTTTTTTTCCCTTCAGTACTGGTGATGGAACCAGGGGTGTGCTACCTCTAGCTACATCCCCAGCACTTCTTTTTTAAATTTTACTTTGAGAGCTGGGGATATAGCTCAGTTGGTAGAGTGCTTGCCTCATAAGGACAAGGCCCTGGGTTCAAATCCCCAGCACTGCAAAAAAAATTTTTTTTTATTTTGAGACAGGGTTTTGCTAACTTCTGGAGACTGACCTGAAACTTGCAGCCCTCCTGCCTCAGCCTCTGGAGTTGCTGGGATTACAGGCATATGCCACCACACTAGGCTGGGTTTCAGGATTCTCAAAGTCCCCCCATCCATCTGTGAAGGAAAAGCAACAAACTGACTCTCTGTCCCTTCATCTGTTTGTGGTTGTAAGTAATAAAAGTAACATTACAGGAGTTTGAAATAGAGCTTTGTCCTAAGATTAAGGGTTGAATGGTGAATGGCTGATACTTATTTCTTTCTTCCTTCTTTGGTACTGGGGATTCAACCCATGGGAACTTTACCACTGAGTTACATTAGGGATCTTTTTATTTTATTTTATTTTATTTTTGAGACAGGGTTTCACTAACTTGCTTCAGTCCTTGCTAAATTGCTCAGGCTGGCCTCCAGCTGCAACCCTCCTCCCTCAAGCTCTCCAGTCTCTGGGATTAAGGCACAAGTGCCACACTGCACCTGGATAGATACTCATTTCAAACTTCTAGGCTGATCCTGGTTTCGCTCAGCCTAGGAGAATATTTTCTGCCAAGGAATTGAGGAAAGTATTAGGTTAGTGAGTAGACCCCTTTGAACAGGGTCAATAAAATATAACCCACAGGCCAAATCTGGCCTGCCTGAATGCTTTTTACATATTTAAAGGACAAAAAATTTTAAAAGATAGATTTTGTGACGTGAAAATCATGAAACACGGATTCAATGTCCATAAATAAATAAAGTGTTATTGAAACCAGTAATGCTTATTTGCTAAGTTATTGTCTATGGCTGCTCTGTACTATAGCAGCAGAATTCATGACATGGTTGTGACAGACCACATGTCCTGCAAAGCCTAAAATACATATTACCTTGTTCCTGCAGAAGAGTTCACTAACTCCCACCTTAGAAAGGACTGTGTGCAGTGAGGGCAGAGCAAAGCAGTTTAAGTTTCCTGCCTCTACTAGGAAAGTGTTCTCATCATCTGCTCTAAATCTTTCACAGAGCAGTAAGTAATCCAGGGCTTCCAGGGCTATAGGTACAGTCCCTTTTGGATTATATTTCCTTTTTCCTTTTACAAAGGAAGAAAAAAATGTAGAAAGAGATACTGTCAGATAGATGGATCCTGCTGACCAAGAGCTCCTTGATGTCAACTTAACACTTCACCAGTGGAGTGGACGGTGTGTTAGCTAAACATGTGGTGACCTGAAGTTTCCTCTGCCTTTGCAGGAATTGGGGAGGCAGCTCTGAGGCTGGGTAGCAAATCTCTGAGCTTAGTAGTTGAGTCATGAAGCTGGTGGCATGATTTTTCTCCTGCCAGCCTTCCTCAAGGAAGCTTGTTTTTCTTTCCAGGCCCTTAGACCTTACTTTCTCAAAGATCACTGCTAATTTGGATCACTTTGTGAGAGTCCAGTGTCTGTTCCTGCTTAGATGGATACCTGACATGGCATGGCATGTAATCGGAGCTATGGAGAAGCCTGGACATGCCAGGACCATGAGATTTAGGTTCTTTTTTTTTTTTTGGTACCAGGGATACTTAACCACTGAGCCACATCCCCATCCTACCCCCTTTTTTATATTTTATTTAGAGATAGGGCTTCACTAAGTTGCTGGGGCTGGCTTTGAACCTGTGATCCTCCTCCTCAGCCTCCCAAGCTGGCCTTAACCTGTTGGCTCAAATGATCCTCCTGCCTCAACCTCCCCAGGCATGTGCCACTGCACCTAGCTAGCATCCGTTTTCTTCTTAGGATAAAACCCTGCAACAGCAGTAACTAAGAAGAGTTACAATGCTTGGCTCTCATGATGCCTTTACGTGTTTCTTCACTTGGTCCGACAGCCTGTGCTCGAGGAGAAAGTACGGGGCTGCTGGCCTTAAGAACAAACAGACAAGGCTTTGAAACCCTCTGCCCACTTACTGGGTCCTGTGCTAGTTACTTCATCATTCTGAGCCTTAGTTTCCTCATGTATATGATGGGGATGACTCTCCTCATGGGGTTGTCAGGAGGAGAAAGTGGGATCTTGTGTGAGGTTCTAGTGCTCATAGGTGGTGCTCAATAAATAGTTTTCTAATTGCTGTGCTTTTCTTTCAGATGAGAACAAGTCCTGCAGATGTTCAGTGTTTTGCTCAAGGTGCCCAGTTTGTAAGAATCAGAGGCCAGGCCATCCCCTTGTTGTCAGTCTACTTCTGGGTCTAAAGGTGATGAATCAGGTGTTGTCTCTCCTTGGGAGCTATTGGCTGTTGCTTCTGTTAGCTGGTTTAGAAGGAGGGACCTCAACTGAGGGGAACCACAGTATTCTTGGTGCGAGTCCATGGGACAGGGTGACAGCCTGGAAGTCTGAGCACATGCTGCCCACATTTGCTGGAAGCAGGGCAGGGCTGGTCCTAGTCCTGTGCCTTTGCCCCCTTGTTTTTTTTTTTTTTTTTTTTAAGCACTGGGGGTGGAACCCCGGGCTTCACATGTGCTAGCCAAGGGCTGTACCACTGAGCTGTACACCACACCTCTTGCATGGCATTCAGGAGCCAACTGCTCAGGGGTATAAACATTCACCAGGCCTGAAACCAGAGTTGGTGTCTGAGTTTATCTAGCACACGTAGAAGTCTTAAAATAAACCTCTTGCTTTCTAAACCATGAGTTCTTGGTTCCTCTTTTCTCCTCTGGACTTTCCCCAGTGGCTGAGAAAGCAGAAGTCTCAGGCCTGGAGATAGCTGAGGGGTATCACTCCATTCAAGGAGTGAAGTGTGAGGATTCAGGTGAAGGCTTGATTTCACTTCCCCGTAGAGTTCACCATCTGGGAAGGAAGAACTTTTGTTTTCTTTTTGTGGTACTGAGAATTTTACTCAGGGATACTTCACCACTGAGCTACATCCCAGCCCATTTATTTATTTATTTATTTTTGCGGTGCTGGGGATTGAACCCAGGGCTATATCCCCAACTGAGCTATATCCCCAGCCCGCCCTTTTATTTTTGAGTCATGGTCTTACTAAGTTTCCCAGGCTAGGCTCAAACTTGAGATCTTCTTGCCTCACCCTTCTGATTACAAGCATATCTGGCTTAAAATCTAAATATTTTTGATCACCAACAGATGCTCAAAATATTCAATATGCAAATACTTCAAATTTCAAAACTCTCTGAAATTGAAAACACTTCTGCTTCCAACCTGAAGTGTGTTTACCCCTTTCAGATTGTGCTGTTAGAAGTCAGGGCCTGGGAATTTGCAGTCTAGTCTAGATTTTGATTGCTATTTCTTCTTTCCTGGGTTGCTCCTGGTGAAGGGAGACTAATCCCAGGGTTCTGGATCTAGGCCTTGTCATCCAGCTGGACCCCAAGCTTGCTGCTCTGTACACTGCCAGTGCTGGGGTGGGGCCTCACTCATGGACTATAATTAGCCATGGAGTCCACCTTGCCATTGAGCCCTCATGGGGGCTGAGCCCAGGCTGATAACAGGGGAACTGAAGCAAAAAGTTTCCATCCCGTGGGCCCAGAGAGAGATCAGTGTTATTTCCGTTAGTAGGTGTGTGAGGGTATACCTCAGCCAGTTGTGACATGTGATTTCTGCTTCTAGGACTTCTTAATCAGAATGGCTTCAGGATGGTTTTACCTGTCCTGCCTTGTGCTGGGATCCCTGGGCTCAATGTGCATCCTCTTCGCTGTCTATTGGATGCAGTACTGGCGTGGCGGCTTTGCCTGGGATGGCAGCATATACATGTTCAACTGGCACCCAGTGCTCATGGTGTCTGGCATGGTGGTACTCTACGGAGCTGGTGAGTAAGAGGTTGGCATGGGAGGTGTGATGTAGCCTAGGCTGGACAGGTCAGCACTCTCCCTCTCCAAGGCTGGCCTTTGTCAGCATTGAGTTTGGGGCTACTGGGGTACAGTGGGTTGGACTGCTGTTGGGTCCAGCTGTCATTTGGGGGAGTAATGGTAAGAGTAGGGGCATCTTGGAAGGGCAGCTTCACATATATGCTGGGACAAGGGTCAGCAAACTTTCTGTAAAGGGCCAGAAAGTAAATATTTCAGACTTTGCCTGCCATAGGATCTGTATCACAACTACTCAGCTCTGCCATTGTATTGCAAGAGTAGCCACAGAAAAAAAAGAAACAAGTCGGAGCCTTCCAGCTACTGGAGAAGCTGAGGAGGAGGATCATAAGTTCCAGGCCAGCCTGGCAACTTTGTCAGACCCAGTCTCAAAATTTTTAAAAAGGACTGGGATATAGTTGAGTGTAGGAGCACTTGCCTAGCTTGTGTGCAGCCCTGCATCTGACCCTGAGTGCTGCAAAAGAAAATATATAAGCAAATGAGCATGGCTGTGAATCCAGGAAAACTTCACAAAAATAGGCAGCCGGTGGGATTTGGCCTGTGAGCTGGGTTCTGCTGAGCCCTGAGCTCTGAGGAGCAAGAGGCTGTGCTCATGGCACGGGCAGGCTCCCTTGAGGAACTCGTTTCCTCTTCCAGAATGCGTCTTTGCCTTGAAAAATGGGAAGTGAGCCTTGTTTCCCCCTCTTGTAAAATGGCAACATTGATGGCATTGCTGCGCACTTCACATGTATCATCCATTTTGCTTACAAGTTTGTGGGGTGGGCTCTGTTGTCCCCATTTTATATGTGAAGAAAAAGAAAGGAGGACCAGCAGCTAAGAGGCAGAGTCTGGATTTTTTTTTCCCGTGCTGGGGATGGAACTCAGGGCCTCGTGCATGCTAGGCAAGTGCTCTACCAGTGAGCTACATCCCCAGCCCTTGGTATTTTTGAGACAGGGTCTTGCTAAGTTGCCCAGGCTGGCCTCAAACTTGTGATGCTCCTGAGTCTCTGGGATGACAGGTGTGCATCATTGTACTTGTGGCCCCTCCCTTTTTAACTGGCTTTTCTCTCCTCCCTTCATGGCTACCCCACGGATGATGGGAAGGTTACAGATGCTGAAGAGTTGATGGCAGTGTGCTACAGTTTCCTCCTTCCCTCACTGGGAGGCTGGGCGGGATCACATCAGGGTCATTCCCCTGAAGTGTGGCTGAGCACAGGGACTGAGGCTGAACCCCAGGACTGCTCTTTCTCTGCAGCATCGCTGGTGTACCGTCTGCCTCAGTCCTGGGTAGGACCCAAGCTGCCTTGGAAGCTCCTCCATGCGGCCCTGCACCTGATGGCCTTCATCCTCACTGTTGTGGGGCTGGTTGCCGTCTTTCAATTTCACAGTCACTCAAACATCGCCCACCTCTACTCCCTGCACAGCTGGCTGGGTATCACAACCGTCGTCCTCTTCGCCTGCCAGGTGGGTCATCTCTGCCCTCTTCCTTTGGGTTCCCACTGACAGATCTACACAGTCTTGGGCTCTTTTGGGGGCCTTACTAGCAGCAACTGCAGATACTCCCTCTGCTCACTGCCTGGAGAGGGTCGGTGGCTTCCACACTTGCTCTGTTCCTTACAGCCATCACGTGGCCTGTGTTTTATCCCAGAGTCCTCTGGGCTGATTTGGTCATAGCATGTACCATGCTGACTCTGATGAGCCGTCTCTTTTCTGCTTTGCCCACTTCTATGTCTCTTTGAACCAGAAGCAGTTCTAGAAGTGGTTTCTGTATCCCAATGTCATTTCTGTACTGGAAAGGAGTTTATGAGCAAGGACTGGCAAGAAGCAGAGACAAACAAGGATGACTGGGTTTGCTGGGAGAGCAGGGCTATAGCTAAGGGTTTCTTGTATGATTCTTGTTGCTTGTGTAATAGAAACAGACAGCCCGCCAGGCGGCAGTGAAGGATGGTGGTGGGGCAATGCTGGTGGGAAAGAAGGGCCAAGGAACGGTGACGGGCAGGCAGTGCTCGCGGGGTGGATGAGCTGCTGCGTCTTTGGTCACACATGGTACAGCCAGGGACTTCCTTCTATTTCCACAGTGGTTCCTGGGCTTTGCCGTCTTCCTCCTGCCCTGGGCATCCCTGTGGCTGCGCAGCCTCCTGAAACCGATCCATGTCTTCTTTGGAGCCTCCATCCTCTCTCTGTCTGTGGCATCTGTCATTTCTGGCATTAATGAGAAGCTTTTCTTCAGTTTGTGAGTGCTCTGGGATCCCCACCTCTTAAGACATGGGGGAGGCAAGAGGGTCTTCAGAAGATGCATTGTATAATCATGAACCCCCCCATTGGCTTGGGCCCATTCCTGATCTGGAAGGTGAGAGAATTGATCTTTAAGTTGAGATTGGTAAATTGGTCAACAAATATTTATTGAGTTTTGGGTTGATTTAGCACCTATTGTGTGTCAGAAACTGTTCTAAATACCTTACATTTAATCCTCTCGACTACCCTGTAACATTGGTGTTGATGTCATTACCACCAGTGAGGGTACTGAGGTCCAGAAAAGTTAAGTAACATACTAAACACACAGACAGTAAACTGCAGCACTGGGACTCAGGGTCAGCCGTGGGACTCCAGAGATTGCATGCCTAACCACTGCTGACCGTTCTTTTGAAGCAGTGAGGCAAATAAGAGGCTGAGGAAGTAGCTCAGTGGTAGAGCACTTGCCTAGTATGCACAAGGCCCTGGGTTCAAGTCCCAGTACTGCCAAAAAATAAATAAATAAATAGATAGATAGATAGATAAATAAGGTTGAGGTCAGCCCTGGGTTTACATCCTAGCTGTCTCATTTATTGGTTATGTAACTGTGGGTAAGTTAATTTCACCACTTTGAGCTTCAATTTCCTGATAAGTCAAAAGCATTATATAGAGTTTTGTTATTATAGCAGGGACTTATAAAGTATGTTAAAATTTCAGGTCATGTGTGGCCCCGAGAAGCTTTTCTTTCCTCTCTTAGTAGCATCAAGTCTTCCCCTGGCCAAAAACCGGTGGAAAAGTCTCTTAGGGATGCACATTGTTTTGTCATCTTTAGGAAAAATGCCACCAAGCCATATGCCAGCCTGCCCAGTGAGGCTGTCTTTGCCAATTGCATTGGGCTGCTGGTAGTGGCCTTTGGGCTGCTGGTTCTCTATGTCCTTCTGGCTTCATCCTGGAAACGCCCAGAACCAGGGATCCTAACTGACAGACAGGTATGGCTGCTTGTCCCCCATTCCAGGGTGCGGTGGGGATAGGGCCAGGTCTGGAGAAGGACCAACTGGAAAGATGTGGGCCTTGCTGGGAAGATGAGCCCAGTGGTCTGGTGAGAAGCCGCGTAGCCTAAAGGTGGAATTGGGGTGGTTGACGGGACAGTGGTTTCAGAGCAGCACACTGCAGCATTGTGGCTGTCCAGGCTCAGCCCTTCTCAGAATCCCCTCCCCGTTCCTGTGGCTCTGAGTTCCTGAGAATGACGAGGGAATGTAGTAAATTCTGCTGGGACAGTTTTGGGGCTAGGCTAGTGGGACTGGTGCTTGGTGACAAGTTGGGTGCTCGGAGCAAGTCTTGCCTATTCTTGGCCATTTGGGCTTCTGGCAGTTGTGGGGAGATAGGGTGTGAACCAGACTCAGGGACTTTGGGGCTTTCTGGAGAGATCTGGTGGCTTGGGCAGGGGCCACCCTGCTAGTTGGGGGTCTTTATGAACAGCTCTGGCCTGGTGTGACTCCTGCAGGTCAGGGGCGGTTTTAACCCCTGTGCTCTGCCTTCTTTCCAGCCCTTGTTGCATGATGGGGAGTGAAGCAGGGTGTCCCAGGAACAATAGGTGTCGGTCTGTCCTCGCTTCAGAAGCTCTGCTCCACCTTGAGCTCCTGGCCGGTTTCAGTAACAGACTTTCTTCGGGAGCTGGGCCCAAAGTTCTCCTTGCCTTGCTGTCAGGCCTGCTGTCTCCAGTAACTTACTACCATTTGCTTTTCTTGGTGGCTTTGGCTTCTCGGCGTGGACTCCTCAGAGCCTCCATTTGCACAAGACCTTCCTTACCCTAGCCACCCATGCTGCATCTGTTTGTTCTGTAGAATTCCAGCTGATTTCCCCCTTTAAATTGTTAGGGATGCGGCAGAAAATCACAACAGCTTGGGAAAACTGGGACTTAACCGTAGTCCACAGTGTGGACCAGGAGGAAGGTCAGCTTTCCTTTTGAAGACATGCGTTTCAGTTAGGCCACCCACCAGAGAGCGGACTTTTTTTTCACCCATCTAGCCCTGGCTGGGTGTGCATCTGGGTGAAGGCATGGTGGGTGTGATTGAAGAAGGGGAGGGTGGAGCAGCAGCATCTGTGTGCTGTGTTGACTGCTCTGCGATATTGTGTGTTGCGTTTTGACCATATGGCTCCACCTCTTCTAGCTGCTGCTTCAGCTGGGGCCTGGATCCCGCCCTTTCCCTGTGACTTACATGCCTGTCACCACTAGGCAGCCCCGTGAGCCCTGGTAACCTGCTGTCCCAAGAACAGACAGTCCGTCCCCAGATGTCCTACAAGTGATGAGCAGCAGAGGTTTCTGTGGCCTTGCTGGCAGGCACAGCCTTTTCTCCTGGCAGGTCCTAGACCAGCAGGTCTTCCCACTTCAGCCCACCCTGAAACAGGCCAACACTGTGGAGCCTCGTGCCCAGCAGAGCCCTGCGAGCCATCGCCACCTTTGGAAGAATCTCCTGCTGAATACTGGGGTACTTCTGCCCCAGTGGCTGACTGCTTGGCTAGGCCAGCTCCTGTGGCATGCTGCAGTCTGAGCGTTGCGCTTCTCTTGCCAGAAACTGGGTGGGGAGGGAGTCTTGCTCCTAAATGCTGGCATGTGGCTCTTCTTGCCTTCTCC
The DNA here is from genome assembly GCF_902686455.1 of Sciurus vulgaris. Taxonomy (NCBI): domain Eukaryota; kingdom Metazoa; phylum Chordata; class Mammalia; order Rodentia; family Sciuridae; genus Sciurus; species Sciurus vulgaris. The sequence goes on from NC_136472.1 coordinate 12,701,936, forward strand.
AAATAAGCCTGCCAGGCCCCAGGCTCCAGACTGCTGTGCTCAGTAGATAAGAGGGACGAGGCTTAGGGTTTGCAGCCCTGCACTCCCTGGCAGGTAGCCGCAGGCTGTTTACCCCAGCCTCCATTGCCAGATGTTGGCAAACGGGTTGCAGCTGAACTTCCTGGTTGCATGAAGCCTTCAGTGCTGCTGGGATGACTGCCAGGCACCTTGGTTGACTTGTCCCCTGTCTCCATGTGAGTGGGCTTTTTACTGTTTATTGAAGCTTGATTTTCAATAAATGTTTCTAAGATTCAAAGGTGGTCATCATCTGTTCAGCCCGCTGTAACAAATACCATGGATTGAGTGGCTTCAGAAAACTTGTATAGGCTGGGTGTGGTGGCACACGCCTGCAATCCCAGTGGCTTGAGAGGCTGCGGCAGGAGGGTTGCGAGTTCAGAGCTAGCCTGGGCATCTTAGCGAGGCCCTAAGCAACTCATCAAGATCTTGTCTCTAAATATAAAAAAGGGGTGGGAGTGTGCTCAGTGGTTAGGCTCCCCAGGGTTCAAGCCCCAGTTCCAAAACAAACAAAAAACCAAGAAAATCAAAAGAACAAAAAAAACAAAAAACAAAAAAACAAAAAAAAAAAAACATGCATTAGGCTGGAAGTCTAAGACCAAGGCATGAAGCGGTGGTGTCTGGTGAGGGCCCCTTCCCAGAACTCCTCCCTGGGACCTCAGGCGGAGGGAAGTAAGCAGCTCTGGGGCCTCTGCTACCTGAAGGCACTACTCTCGCTGAGGAGGGCTCTACCCTCACGACCTCCTCACCTTCCTAAGTCCCCCCTGGTGACCCCATCACACTGGGGGCGAGGATTTCCACATATGGATTTGGAGAGAACAAAGCATAACAAAAGCTTTCTTTGCTGAAACGACACTGCTCTTAAATGAGCACTGGGGCCACCGTGCAAACCTCAGGACAGGACTGACCCTCAGACAGACCTGGGGAGGGCCAACCAAGGTGCCAAAAACCTGCACAACGTGTGTCTTCTGGGAACTGCATGTGAGCATGTGCCTGTGGATGTCCTAAACAGTGGCTTTTGGGCATGGCTCATCTTACGAGGAAGGAAATGTTTCCTATTTTATAATCTAGAAAACAAGACTCAAAAAGGACAGATGATTGGCCTGAGGTCACCAGTCAGGAAATGGCATAATTGGGCTCTACAGTCTGTTGCCAGCATTCTTCCTGACTTCTGGGCACACACCTGTGCATGCTGACACCAGCCTATGGTCAGGGACCTGGGACGCAGCTGGACAGGGACCCTGGGCAGAGAAGCTCAAGAACCAGAGGAGTCTTGTTTGGGTGAAGCAGGTGATGGTCGTGAGGAGGCTCTTTTCCTAGTGTGATCAGCTGAGACATCTCGTGATGGTGGAATGGCTGACCCGGGAGGGGTAGGAGTCTGATGCCAGTCGTGACACTGACCCCAGAGAGCCAGTGCTCGGACTGCACAGGAGCCTCACCTTACTGGCTCACTTGAACCCTTTTGCATCCCCACGAGACGGGCACTCTCTTCTGATTTTACAGATCCCAAGAGGCTAAGTGTAGGCCCAAGTTCATGGAGCTGCTTTAAAGCAGAATCAGATCTCAAACATGGATATTTGAGTCTATGGCCGGTGCCATCAGCCACTCTGCCAAGGACATACCTACCATGTGTGGCTATGTGCATGTGGTATTTCTGTCAGCACCAGTCAGCAGTCCCTCCTGCCAACTGGGGTCCAGGGGCCACCAGTGATTGCTCTAGAAAGAACTAGGGCCTGGCATGGCTACAGTTTCCAGTCTACAGCTGAGCTTTAGAGTACAGTGGTTTTTCTTCCAATGTCCCAAATGTCCACCCAATCCCTAAAGACTCAATAAACTGTTAATCTGGTGAAAGAAAAAAGTGTGGTGTGTGTAGGCAGGAGGATGGGAACAGAACCAGCCCGGCCGAGCAGAGCCTGCCTCGGGCACAGGTAGTGACACAGGGCTTGGAGGAGAGGGGTCATGATCACAGAAACCAGGGCAGAGATCCCTGGGAGAAGGCCGTGGCTTTATGGCTTCACCATGGTTTATTAGCTTTCTTTTCCATACTGACTTGGTTTCAAGCACAGAAGGCCTTTTGCAGAGAGAGACTGGAATCTTAGAACCGAAGGCCGTGCTGGTTCTGCCAGCACGTCAGGAGCTGCCTTGTCACTGAAGCTCGGGGCTGCGTGAGGAGAGCCAGGGGCCACCCTCCCTGAGGAGGGCGTGGGGCCCACTCCAGCTCAGGATCTGTCTGCAGTTTTTAGAGGCCTGGTAGAGGACACGCCCTGCGGTGAGTGAGCGGGGAGGTGACTGCTGAAGGCAAAAATAAGTGAGGTCGAGCACCGCAGCCCAGCAGTGAGAGAGCAGTGGAGACTGAGGGGCCGTCACACACCCTGGCTCTGCAAGACCTCCAGGATGGCACGGAGGATGGCGGCCGCTGCCACTGCCCCGGGGTCTGGCTGATCTAGCCGCGCAGAGCTGATGTAGCTTGCTCTTCCAGCTCCAGCTTCCATGTTCTTGGTGGCCTCGGCTGCAGCTTCAGCACTCTAAGGGGGCAGGGCAGTAGGCTTGAGGACGGCCACTAGGCCTCTGCCCTGTCACTGAGGGGAAAGGTCACCTTTCACCTCCTCCTTCTGGTAGGGAAAGGCACCACCATTTACTGAGGCCTTACTGTGTCCCAGGTGGGGTGTGGGCTCAAGATCTCTTTATCTCACAACTGCCTTCTGAGACAGACTTGTCCCCATTTTACAAAGGAGGAAATGGAGGCCCAGGAGAAAATGGAGACGGGAGCCCGGTAGTTCCAAGCCTGTCTCCCTGGGTGGATGGCCTGGCCTCACTCACCTTGACTGCTTTGGTCAGGACTTGTAAGAGATCAGCCCCTGGCTTCTTCCAGGCTTGGAGCTCCTGCCCTGCTGCCCACAGAGAGTCCAGCTGGACAAGGTGAGGAGAGAGGGGCTGAGCAGGGGTCCTCCCACTGAGGTGGCCTACAGGGCTTGTAGACTTAAACGGGGGAGGCAGGGTCGGGGGCCTGGCCCAGTACTCACCATAGTCCTGTCCCCTGGCGCAGCCTTCCCGTACCTGGCAGGAAGAGAATGAACGAGGTTTGCTGTAGGCAATCACTTTGGGGTAGGGAAGGGTTTGGGGATAGAAGCAGGGGAAATCTATCAATTGCCTCCCCAGCACACCCTGGGCTCTAAGGGATGGGGCTCTGGCTCACTTCTGCATGGCTTCCAGGCCGGTGTCCATAGCAAGAGACCAGGCTGGGAGGTCAGTCTTGGCCTTGAGAGGCTGGGCAGCTGCAGTCAGAAACAGGCCATAGAGCTGGGGAGGATGCAAAGGCTGAGCGTGTGGAGCTGGCCTGGGCCCCACCAGGCTGGTATCACCCTGTCAGCCCTTCTGCCCCTGGAGGCTGCCAGTACTCACCGCCCCAGATGAGCCTCCCATCTTCTCCAGCAGCAGGACAGACAGTTTGGAGAGTACCTGCGCAGGACTGGCAGGAGGTGGGCCCTCCTTCAGCCACCCCTGGATGGCTGCAGGAAGAGTGTCCAGGAATTCAGGGTGCTCTGCCTTGCTTTCTCTCCCTAGCCTGTCGTGCTGACATCCTACATATTTTATTGATTGGTCTTATTTACAGGGGGTGGTGATTTCTTTTTCTTTTCTTTTGTTTTTGATAATAGGGATTGAATCCAGGAGTGCTTTACTACTGACATCCCAGCCCCTTTATTTGATCTTTTTTTTTTTTTTTGAGACAGGGTCTTGCTAAGTTACTTAGGGCCTCACTAAGTTGCTGAGGCTGGCCTCAAACTTGCAATCCTCTGGCCTCAGCCTCCTGAGTCTCTGGGATTGCAGGTGTGCACCACCACACCCAGCAAGGGTGGTGAGTTCTGTGTGCTTCATTCTCTCTTAACCACAGACATAAAAGCATGGCCCACGGGAGGCACTAAATACATTTTTCTTGAATGAGTGGTGCTGGACTATTAAGAGCTTTCCCTCAGCAGGCAAACTGAGATAAACAAGGATGCCAGATGAGTCTGGCTTGAATCCGTAGGTTATTGTTTACTATAAAGGATTCCATTTTCTTCCGAGACAACAACCTCCCACATTGGTAGC